>NC_053448.1:9695477-10347463 GCF_007990345.1 Gossypium hirsutum
TACAAAGACCTCTTATTTAATTATGTTGTTTTTTTTTTTTGAGGTTAATAAAATATATAGAACAGTTTTATTAAATGCTCTCTTAAAAACTTTCATGGCATCTGAGCTAGGTTATCTCTAGTAGTACATGGTTAAAATAGCCTTCATTGGAGATAAAAGATCCAGCAATCAAACAAAGGAAGAAAGTTTACCTTTGAAACAACTAATGAAATTAGAGGCCAATTCTTAAAGGTCTCCAGCATTACTAAGCTTTTCATCACCATAATTTTATGATTTTATCTTCCTAACTCATCAATAATCCTTCTTCCTCCTTTGCCCTCATATGATTTTTCTATTTTTTAGTGCAGCTTGTAAGCAAACCGTAATCGTTGATTCTGAGTGTGATCACATGATATTATCATTTTCTTTTTTCAACTTACCACCTTGTGCAAGAAAAAAAAATCAAGTGTAGATGGTCTTCTCGGGAATAGCCGGGAAGACACTATTAAAATTTCGCCTTCCTTGGTTTACATGATGTTTTACATGTGCCAAATCTAGCTTGTAATCTCATATCGGTTAATAAATTATCCCAGTCCCTGAATTGTCATGTTATATTTGACTCCTCTATGTGTAAACTTAGGACATAGTCTCTGGTAAGATGATCGCATGTTAAGAATCTGGTGGAATTTACTTTCTGACGACGACCTAAGTCAACCAACACTACTTTATGTTTAATTCTACTTCTAGTTTGATAAGGTTATGTTGGCATTATAGGCTTGGACATCCTAATTTTTACTATTTAATATATTTTTTACCTGATCTATTTAAAATAAAGGTCTTCATATCATTGTGAATTTTGTGAATTGGATAAACATCATCGATCATTCTTCCACCTCAAAAATGTAAGCTTCCAAACCTTTTCGTTAATTCATAGTGATGTTTGGGGACCTTCAAGAGTCTCAAATTTTCAAGAAAACGTTGGTTTGTCACATTTATTGATGATACTCGCATTTGTTAGGTGTTTTCATTAAAAGATAAGTCTGAAGTAAAAAATGTGTTCCAGTGTTTTATGCTATGGTGAAAACACAATTTGGTCTGAGAATAGAAGTACTTCGGAGTGACAATGGTGGGGAAATTTTTAGTGACCAATAGGTGTTTTCTTAACCAAACATGGTATAGTCCACCAAAGCTCTTGTACAAATACACCACAACAAATTGGGGTTACAAAAGAAAAAAACCAACATCTTTTGGAAGCAACTAGAGCCTTGATGTTCACTAGTCAGGTACCACATTATCTTTGGGGTGAATCCATGTTAACAGTTACATATCTTATTAATAAAATGCCTAGTAAAACTCTAAACTATAGAACTCATTTCAATCTCTTTAAAGATAACTTTCCTAACTCTAAATTGATCATATATTTACCCCTCCGAGTTTTTGGGTGTAGTGTTTTTGTTCATCTTCACAACCAAGGTAAACTAGATCCTAGAGCAAAAAAATGCGTCTTTATTAGTTATGCTTCTAGTAAAAAGGGTTACAAATGTTACGATCCAATTGATAGGAAGATTATTGTTACCATGGATGTCACATTTGTTTACACGCAATCTTACTTTGATTCTAATCTTCAGGGAGGGAATTATAGTAAGGAAGATTCTATAATTGATCAAGAAAACACTAAGAATATACAACATAGGGATTCTAATAATGGGGAAGGTGAATTTATGATTAACACAAAAATTAATGATGTTAATGTTGTTAATGAAAAGGAGTACGAAGGTGCAGAGTCTGATCATGAGAATAAAGAACAAATAAATGAGTTAATTGTTTACTCAAGAAGAAATCAAAATCAAGAAAGTGAAATCACCAGATTCATCACCAAGAATCCGACCCACAAGATCTTGTCAAAAGTCCAGGTAAAGCTCATAATCCAACCAATGAATTTTCTGATTTAGATATTTCAATTGCTAAAAGAAAAGGTGTTAGAAATGTTGTCAAATATCCCATGTCTAACTTTGTATCCTATAAAGCCTTGTCTTCAACATTCTCAACCTTTGTTTCGTGTCTTGATATTGTGAAAATACCCAAAAATTTGAAATATGTTTTACAAGTTCCTGAGTGGAAGGAGGCTATTTTAGAAGAGATGCGCGTTCTTGAAAAAACAGGTACATGAGAAACAGTGGAATTACCTGTAGAGAAGAAAACTGTGGGCTGTACATGTGTGTTCACAACCAAATTCAAACCGGATGGATCTTTAGATAGATACAAAGCCCGACTAGTGGCTAAAGGGTACATTCAAACATACGGGATAGTTTATCTTGAAACATTTGCTCCAGTAGCCAAATTAAATTCTGTTAGAGTTCTTTTATCAATTGCTATTAATCTTGGTCCTTACAGAAACTAGATGTGAAGAATGCTTTCCTAAATGGGAAACTTGAAGAATAAGTTTACATGGATCCTCTTCAGGTTTTGAAGAAAAATTTGGAACTGGAGTATGTAAGCTCAAGAAATCTTTGTATGGTTTAAAGTGGTCTCCTCGAGCTTGGTTTGAATGGTTCACTCAAGTTGTTAAAAAACAAGGTTACTCACAAGGGAAAGCTGATCACACAATGTTCTATCGACACTCAAAAAGAGGTAGAATAGCAATTATTATAGTTTATGTCGATGCTATCATTCTTACAGGAAATGGTGTGGATGAAATAAGGCGTCTCAAGGAGCATCCAGCATTGGAGTATGAGATCAAAGACTTGGGTCCTTTAAAATACTTTCTTGGAATGGAAGTTGCTCGATCAAAGAAGGGTCTTGTGGTCTCTCAGAAAAAAATATGTGATTGATCTTTTAAAAGAGGCTGGGATGATTGGTTGCCACCCAACTGACATACTAATTGATCCAAATGTAAAATTTGGAAATAAAGAAAGTCGATTAGTTGATAAAAGACAGTACCAAAGATTAGTCAGTAAGTTAATTTACTTATCACATACAAGGCCAGACATAGCTTTTGCAGTGAGCTTAGTGAGTCAATTTATGCACTCTCCAATGGAGGAACATGAAGAAGCAGTGTTCTGAATTCTGAGATACTTGAAGAGTTCACTTGGAAAGGGCTTTTTCTTCAAGAAATCTAAACAAAGAGGAATTGAAGCTTATACAGATGCAGACTGGGTAGGCTCAATAACAGATAGAAGATCTACATCAGGATACTGTACATTTGTTTGGGGAAACCTTGTGACTAGGCGAAGCAAAAAACAAAATGTTGTAGCAAAAAGTAGTGCAGGGGCTGAGTTTAGATCAATGGCTCAAGGAATTTATGAAATGGTGTGGTTAAAAAGAATTATGGAAGAGCTGCAGAAACCAATAACTTCACCAATGAAGTTGTACTGTGATAGCAAAGCTGTCATTAGTATTGCTCACAACCCAGTCCAGCATGATAGAACTAAACATGTTGAGATTGATAGACAGTTTATCAATGAGAAGATTGAAGAAGGCCAAGTGTGCATGCCGTTTGTTCCTTCAAAACAATAGATTTGAGGGGTGTGTTGAAATATGTGAAACGCATATATTTTGAGACATTTTAAAGTTATTTAGGTAGATAAATCTTATTTAGGTAGATAAATATTAGAATAAATCATTTGGGATATTCTAAGAATATTTTATTTTATCTTTTAGTAGTTTATTAGAATAAGGGAATTATTTTCCTTATCTTTTAGTACTTTAGTAGAATAAGGGAATTATTTTCCCTATTAGGTTAATGAGTCTTTTCTCTATTTAAATTCAGTTGTTTAATTAATAAAATATAGGACAGTTTTATTAAATGCTCTCTTGAAAACTTTCAGCAACATTACAATCTATATCACCTAGATCTCTTGAAACCTATTGATTACTCGCCCAATTGGATTAGTCTGGAAAAACAACATTGGAGCTCTTAGGATGAAATTTAGCATCATATCATGCAATCTTCTGGCTGCACCGAGACTTGAAGTAATAAGCCAAAACGAGTTTGTCAGAATCACAGTTACCTGAATCCATTAAAATGGTAAGTAACTCATTGTAATAAGCACTAAAATAAAAGATGAAACAGCTATTGCTTTATGAATCAATTTTTGGTTCTGGCAGGAAGACAGACAGACCAGAGAAAATGCCTAACATGTTATACTGTTTAGCTTATGCTTATCTACTTCTAGGAATTCTTCTCCGTGTCACTGCATTCATTGCATATTTTACAGTATATAAAAGTGATATCCTACAAAATTACTGCTCATTTAAAAAGATAACTTGTTCTTTGAATAATCATATTGAAAGCTAAGCCATTGCTTAGCTTTCTTGATAAGGTAAGCAGAGTATAAATAGATATCAATACAAACCACCTGTTAGATGCAGATAAAGATGCACTAACCTGACTAAATCCTAGAAGCGCATAAATGAGAACGTAAAATTCAGGCTTATAACTCTTTGAAGCACTTTTATCTGTCCAAAAGCGTAACCACATGCTGCTTAAAATTCTAAGAACTTCAGTTGAAAAGTAGAATGTAAAAAGTATCACAACCACCCATAGGCCTCCTATAGCATCCTTATACCTGCAAAACAGTAAAAGAAAAATAGGTTCTAAGCCCATCTCAAGTTGAATTGATGTGAAGTGCAGTTGATTTACATGTGAATTATGTTAAGCATCTAACCTCAAACCTATTGTCAATAGGTGGAGAGACTCGACACAAACAAAAAATCATAGGAAATCTATTAGTTAATTGATGAGAGATAACACCATGGAACATTGTATCATTTGGTACCTTAATAGGGGCCTACACATGGACAACCTCATATCTTTTATTTTTAGGAAACCTGTGTTAAGATTTTTTTTCTTTATTGTGTCATTTTATGTAATCTCTTATTTTCAGTATCTGATTCTTTTTCCTTTATTAGGATTTGATTAGATTTCATAAAATACAGAGCGCATTCTCTTAGCCTTTTTCTCTCTATTTCTTTAATAAGATGGAAGCAATTATTAAAATCAAAGTTAATATGAAAAGCATGAGTTTTAGTGTACTAATGAGTATAGGGTGTTATCCTATATTACCTCATAAGAACATTCCAGCTGACCAGACCTGTTTCCCTTTCTTCTTGCTTTACAAGTGTAGCTCTCATGCCTTTCATCCTGTTTGCAGCATTTGCATCTTTTAGAATATCATTTATCTTATTCTCAACCATCTTATTGGAATTTGGTTCTAAGTTTTCCATGTCTATGCATCTTTCATCTCCCTTCTCTTCTCGTTTTTCCATTTTCCCAGCATTTTCCATCAACTTCTGAAATATCCTTCCTTTTCTGGAGACTTCCTCAAAGGTACCCTCTTCTTTACTTACACCATTAGAGACAAGAAGGATGTAGTCTACATGTGGAAGAAAATGCATCTGGTTTGTGACAAGTATTCTGGTTTTTCCTTGTAATTCTTCCTTGATACACCTGTAGAAAACCTGCAAATGACTTCAGATTAGACCATATAGCATAACCACAAGAAATCTATTTTGAGATCAACGAAGGTTGAAAATACATTAGAAAGAAACAGGAATTGTGGAAAGAATATACGAGAAATATTTGGGCTTATGTTCTTTGGGTTTCCTGCTGTCATTTTTCATTTATGACTTTGGAGCTATTTTAAGCCAAATTTATTCAAAAGCTTCCTCATCCTTTCTGGAAAAGAAGTTATGTGATCTTAGGAGTCTATACATTATGTGATCTTTACATTAAAAAATAGAACTATCCTCATATAAGATTTCAGGACTGCTGCTCTTATTTCGTCACCTAGGTAAATCTCATTTCTTCACCTCAACTTCTAAACCTATCAAATCTCACACAAAAACTAAAATGGCTATGTCCACCTTTTTGACCTTATTAACCCGAACACTTAGCCTCAAAACTTAGCTTTCTTGTATCCAACGGAAGCCCTAGATTCATATCGGTTTGATGCAAACCTTCATGCTTCCACGTAGAATGTGAAAGAAATTGCATTAATCAGAGTAAACAAGTTACCTGTTCTGCAACATGAGCATCAAGGGCACTTAAAGGGTCATCAAATATGTACACATCTGAATTGGAATAGACAGCTCTAGCCATGGAAACTCTCTGTTTCTGCCCACCACTTATGTTCACACCTCTTTCACCGATCTCAGTGAGGTCATGATCCTAAAGGACAATGTTAAATAGTTAAGGAGACATTCCATAGTAGAAAAAGAAATTACAAGATGTTTTAAATCCACGTAACAGGAAGGACGTCAAGATCCTGCTGTAGAGCTGTCACATCAATTATCTTCCAATACCGTTCTGGTTGAAAGCTAGACCCAAACAAAATGTTGTCACGAACCTGTGAAAATAAATTTTAAGTACATAAGCAAGCATGCTATAGAAAGGAAAATTTCTTAGTCAAAGAATATTGGAAGCTGTAGAAAATTGAAATGGAAGTAAACATCAATAATGAACATAAGCAACGCTGCAACTTACAGTAGCATTAAAATCCATGAAACTTGAGGAACATAAGCAACAGTCCCTCTTATAATGACATTTGAATTTGCATCTGGAGGAAGCTCCCCTAGAATCGCCGATATAAGGGATGTTTTTCCTTCTCCAGTTCCACCAACAATTGCGAATAAGCTGCCAACCGGTACATCTAGATTGATATCTGATAAAGTGGGCTTCTCTGCCTGAAAAAAGAAGAAATAAAAAATAAAATTCCAAATTGTCTTTATCCAGAAAAGTAGCATATTGCAATATTAACAATGTTGAGGTTAATAAGTGCATGAGATCTTCCTCACTATAAAGCAGGAAGTAGTGCATGGTAAATCACTAAGCTGCTATTGCTATTTCTAAGTTATCATGTCCTATGTATCCAAAGCTATAATTCTACAGTCGATCCCTTCAGACAGAACAAAATATCTAACAAGTCAACTTGCTTTCCGTCTTTCCATTCACTTACTGAGAATGAGGCAAACCAATTTTATCGACTGATGATTAGTAAAACCCTTCACAAGCAATATTAAATACAGAATTCCAGTCTAGAAAGCACTTGACTCATAATTTGAGAGGTATAGAAACAAGAACAGAACTTTAAAATGACCTTTAAATCCCATGAAAAGTTTCCATTCTTAATTGAGATGGCTTGAAGCCCTGGCTAAAGAGGTGGATTTGGTGCTAGAACTCTCTCTTCAGCTAAGAAAAGCTCCTCAAGACGTTGCAAAGATACATTTGCATTTGCAACCTAAAAACCAAGTATTAGACTGTCAAGAATCCAATAGAAGCTATTTAATAACTCCATTAAGCTTAATGACTGGCGAATCTTGAAAATTGTAGCAATTACATTGCAAATAATGATCAACTAAAAACTAAATACATACACCTTTTAAGCTTATTTTTCATTCATGGCCGTAATATCATAAATTTTCTTAGACATCTATTAAGTTGATGAGTGACAAACCAGTTTTATTGTCTGGCTAACTGTTAAGAACTTAGATAAATGAGAACAACTACTGAAGGTACAAAAAATTTACCCCATGAAACTTAATTCTCAATAAAAGAAAAATAAATACCTGAGAAACAAATTATAAAAGTTTTCCCTCCAATAAGATTTCAGTAATGAAGAATATACAGCTGTAAGGCAATTAAATTATGCAAAATATAATGATGTAAGGGGTGAAGTAAGTTAAACCTGACTTAACAAAATAGGAAGACATTCCAGAGGAATTCGTAGCAATGCAAACAATGAAAGTGATGTGAATGCCCTTGCTGGTGTCAGATCCCCACCAAGCAAAGTGAACATCCCAAATGAAACTACTATTACAACAACTGGTATGCTGTTCAATATGAAACTGTTAAACTGCAACAAAAGGCAACTTATTAAAACAAAATATGGTAAAACAGTAATATTTTTTGTGGCCTGAAGACTAGCAGCATCAACAGCTGCTCCATCAAGAGCAGTTTAAGATTAGCCACATAGATAAATAAGCATTCAAAGTGCGTTTACATTGCATGCAACTTGCATAACTGACATACATACTATAACATCTAGTTTATAAATCATGGATATGTAGTCACAAGATAGGCTACCAATTCCCGGACACTTGCTTAAAATGGAGGTTCAAATATTATGCTGGTGGCCACTGGCCACCAAAATCACATTTCCCTTAGAAAAGAAAATATATCAAATGACGAAAGCATTGCATGTCCAGGATTATGTTTGATGACCAATAACTGCATTTTCCAGAGCAAAAGCAAGTGCAACTATTGGTGAAAGGTAATTTTCGCATGCCAACTAGAAACATCGTTTTATGTTTTGGAATGTTCACATAAAAAAACACACACTCAGAAGCAATATTATAATTCCACTATCATACAGCAGATAGTAGTTGAGCTCTCTGAAGCCATGATAGCTCATCATTCCGTATACTGTGAACTCTAGACTGAAAGCATTTCTCCCATGCATAAAATCTGAAAAATTATCAAGCACAGATCAGTAATCACTGTCAAATATGAAGATAATATAGTGAAACCTAAGGAAGTGCTTTCTGAATTAGACCATACTTCACAGTGTCCACAGCAGCTAGAATTTCATTCGTAAGATTGACCCTCCTGTCAGTCCACTCTAGTCTTTGCTTGGTCATCTTTTGCATTTTGCTAACCACAATAGTCTTTCTCCATGGGTAAAACAGAGAAATCAGATAACACATGATCAATCATCAGATAGATGATTTAAATTATTTCATCTTCAATGAAAGTAGTTATCAGAAGATCATTGACATGGAAAATGACTTCCCAATTTAAAATCATTTTGCTTGCCTTGCTGGCAGATTTCTCAGTGAGACAACGTTTAATCTAATAATTTAGTTTTTCTAACCATGTCATTCTTTGAGGCTCTTTTGCTCTCTTTCTTTTTTTTTTCTCCAATAGATGTAGACTGCATGAGTTATGGAGGTTAGTTATCAGTAAACTTCACGGACAGGGTTTAAACTACAATTAAGTTGGCAGAACATCATGCCAATGGCTAGCATCAACCTATCAAGTAAATTCTCACTTTGCTAAGAAAATGAAATTGTCGAATAATGTGGTAACGTGTGTGAGTGCTTTTGCTTTGGTGGACAGTATATCAGACATAGGTATTTTAATTTTGTAGGATACTAGTTACTTGTAATGCCCAATTTTGACCCGGGCCCACACAATAAAATAAACCAAATTAAAAAAGAGTCCGATGAAATAGCAGTCCATTTACAAATTTCAGCTAGCCCAAAATTATAATGCTAACTCACTAAGGCCCATTAAAATCTAAATCCAATTTGCCCAGACCCTAGCCCAACCACGAAGCGGCCCAACGCAAAATCAGAAGCTGGGAACCCTAGAAGCTCCCAGCGCCGTTTCCCCACACGCGAGCCTCCAGCGCCGCAGCCACCAAGACCTTCCCTGGCAGGTGAACTGCCCTCCACGTCACCATATGGCCTCCGTACCTGTACCTGCAATGCAACAAACACCTGCAACACACAAAGCGACAGAGGACGAACGAACGAAAAAAGAGAAATAGCAGCAAAAAGAAAAAGAAAATAAGAGAAAAACGAAATACATTTTTTGTAATTTTCATTTTACTTTCGGCTATATAAAGCCATTTTTCAGCATTTGTAAGCATACACACATACTAAATACAAAAAAATTGAAAGAAGGTGATTGGATTCTCTTTTTTTCTGCATCTTTCGCTTTTTTTTTTACTTTCGGTTTTTCTTTTCTGTTCGTTCATTTTTAATTATACATATACACACAAAAAAGGGGGAGGATTTACTCGATTCATCATTCGGTTGCGCCGCCGTCGGGATTTTCCCATTGGTGAAATCGGCCCCGAAAGGTGGAGTTAGGGGGTTCTTCCTCTCGATCCTTGCACCAAATGAATCTGGTCTTTGATCGGGTCTTGAAATGGGGACTGGAACGCCTAGGGGTGTGCATAATTCGGGTAAAACCGAAAAAATTCGGTTAACCGACCGAATTCGGTTAATCGGTCGGTTAACCGAATTTTTTCGGTCGGGGTCGGTTAATTTTTTTATGATTTTTCGGTTAACGGTTAATTCGGTTCGAAACCGGTCGGTTAACCGAAAATTTTCGGTTAACCGAAAAAATTAATAAATAAAATTATCCAACCCAACCCAAACTCAATTACCCAACCCAATAAAACTAAAACTAAAGTTTACCCAATTACCCAATCCAATAAAACTAAAACTAAAAGACAACCCAATTTACTAAAGTCTAAAACCCAATTTACTTTAATAATTTATAAATTTTTTAAATTTTAAAAATAAAAAATAAAAAAATCGGGTATTTTTCGGTAATTCGGTTAATTCGGTTAATTCGGGTAATTCGGGTAATTCGGGAAATTCAGGTAATTCTTAACCAAAAATAAAAAATACATAATTTTCGGTTAATTCGGTTAACCGACCTTATTAACCGAAAAAATTTCGGTTCAGTTAACGGTTAAAATTTTTGGAAGGTCGGTTAATTCGGTTATAGTAATTTCGGGTCGGTTAACCGAATGAACACCCCTAGGAACGCCCCTTTTGCGCAACGCTGGCCACCGTTCAAGGTGGCACTATGGCGGCGCTGAGGAGACCCTAAAGGCCGGACGGTTTAGGAAAGAAGAAAGGTGTTTTTTTATTTTGAATTTTTTTAAAAAAATGAGTGGCTGAAATGAGGGTTATCAGAAAATTTTGGCTTAAATAACCTGACCTGCGCGGTGACCTGACCCGGGGAAGGATCCGCACGTCCCAACTTTCTGGTTTATTTGCGCAACCAGTCCTCCTTTGTTTTATATCGTTCTAATCTGGCTTTCTATAGTTTTCGATTTATACTATATAGTTTATTCTGGTTTCAATTTGGTTCATGGTCAAACGGCGACGTTTTCGATTTGAATTCTTGAACTTATGCGTTTAATTGTTGCTTTAGTCCTCAGGATTTCGATTGATTGTAAATTTAGTCTTTTAAATGTTGTAATTTCGATTTAATTATTTCTTTTTTAAAATTTTTATTCTTATTAATAATAATATTCTGTTTAATTTTATAAATATGATTTGTTGGTTTAAAATTAGCTTAGTATCTATTTTAATATGTTTATTTATGGTAAATTTTAAATATTAGGATTAACATTGTTTTCAAATTTATTATTTAATATAATTTTAAGATGCAACATATTGTTATTTCAAATTATTATTAACATGTTTTGAGTTTATCATACATTGTTTTAAAATTTATTATTTTTATTTTCAAACCCTATATCATTATAAGTTTCATCGTCTATTTATATAAAAAATGCTTTCATAATAATTTATTTTGTGTTATAACTTAATTTTATATATATATATAACATTTTTAAATGCCATTATATGTGTTATTAAATTATTTTAAAAAATATATATTTTTTGATGTTTGATATTATTATGATTATAAATATCAAGTATTTTTATATCTATATATGTATGCTAAGTCGGTTTCATTCATAATTTACTTCTTTCAAAACCTATTTAGGTGATTACTTGTTTTAAATTATATATGTATTAAGACTTTTACATGGTTATTTTATAGGCATTATTTAGGGTAAATTAATAAATATATTATTTGTTTCAAATCTATTTTAAATACTATTATCCAATGTTGTATCATATTGTTTCATGTCCATTTTGAGTTCATGTATGAATATTTTAGCTTATAAATGTTGTTATTAATAAATTTTGTGGTATTTAATTCATTTGATATTTGGCAATTAGGACTGATATTTGCATAACATGATAAGAATTGTTGTAGCCATTTTTGTTTGAATTCATCCATTATTTATTATCCCTCAGTTTGTATTTAGATTACGAATTGTATCTTTTACATTATATATTGTTATTCAATCATGTTTCCTTTGTAAGAGTTGTATTTTATTAAAGCACTATGATCATTTTATTTCATAATTCCTAAAAAAGCTTGGTGTTCATAAGTTCTTGAGAGAATTGTGCCCTAACTTACTGGGCTTCAATTCTTCTCGATGAATTTAGGTAATCAAGTGTTCATTTTATCGAAACCATACCACTTTTAAAAATAAAATTTTTAAGATTTCAAAATGTTGGATCCTAACTTACTGGATATGACATTTTGTATCTCGATTTTTAAAAAAAAATAATAAAGGCAATATTTGGTGTTTAGGAATTTCGATGAAATCGAACCCTAACTTACTAGGTTTTGATTTTCTCATTTGATCCAAATAATCAAATATCCTTCTCAAAATGCATAGCTTTTAAAAGTTAAAAGATAAACTTAATTTTGAGGATTTAAAATGTTGCACTCTAACTTATTGAGTGTGACAATTTATTCATTTGAAATAAGTGAGCCTTATCATTCAATCCATTTTATTCAAGATAAAAGGATCGTATTTTAAAATATTTTCAAAATTTTGACATTAAGACATTAAACAATCAATTTGGTACCAATTTTGGGCGTCACGAGGGTGCTAACCCTTCCTCGTACGTAACCAACTCCCGAACCTATTTTCTCAAAATTCGTAGACCTAAAATTATTTTTTAATGGTGAACCGATCACACTTTAATAAAAGATCGGTGGTGACTCCCATTTTCGTTTTATTTCAAAATCTAAGTCGACCCCGTTTCATCAAAAAAATGGTGCCAACATTACTAATTAGTTTCTTAGTTTGATAGGATCAAATGTGTCTAAATAGGACTGTAGAAGCTGTATTTTCACAATTGAATTAATTCCAGCAAAATCAATTCTCCACATGGTATCAAATGTTTTTGGTTCTTTCCTAAGTGTTTTTTTTCTTGTCGAATTCTTGCTTCTCGTGTTTATTCCATGATATCAGATGTTTTTGGTTCTTTCCTAAGAAGTGTTTTCTTTTCCTGGTTGAAATCTTGCTTCTCTTGTTCATTCCATGGTATCAGATGTTTTTGGTTCCTTTCTAAGAAGAGTTTCTTTTTCTTGGTCGAGTTCTTGCTTCTCCTGTTCTATTCCCAAGTCCTTTCTTTCCCTATCATGTCAGACTCAACCAAAATCGGTCTTATCATAGAAACTACCATGATTTAAAACATGGTTTCTTTAATCACTACAGCTGGAGATTTAAAAAAACCCAACCGGTTCGGTTGACATAAGATCCTAAATCAGAGGCATGGATTAACAAGATTCCATGTGATGTCTTGGTTATGGGATTCAATGCTTCCAGAGATTAGTTATACGTGCATGTTCATTTCCTCTACCAAGGAGATTTCAGATGTCCTTCGGCAAACCTATTCCAAGTTCAAGGATGCTGCCCAAATCTATAAAGTTAAGGCAAATATTTCAACAATCAAACAAGGGAACCGATTTGATATGGTCGAAAATCTGAGAAAGAAATGACCAGAAAGAGAGAAGAGAGCACAAGAATACTGAGTAGAGAGAGTGTGTGAGAAAACCAATTCCAATTTCATAACCACCTCCTCTGCCTAATTGGTGGCTAAAAAGGAGAAAAACGGATCCTTAACAGCTGTCATAACTAAGCTAAAAACTCACTGTTTCATTAAACGGTCCCTCTATCCTAACAACCCGACCCCCTGGTGCGTATTATTTAAAAGAGTCCAAAACACAGTGTTTACAACGAAAAAAAACAACTGAAATAAATAAAATTTTAAACAATGACCGTTGTTTGACCGAAGCTTGACTTTCATTTTGGCCCATAACACGATTTGTTCTGGAATATTTGAGCCTCTTACAAGGTTTATGGCAGGAAATAGATCAAAATCATCAAATATATATAAGTTGTAGTGAGGATGTTGCAACCCTAAAATGGTTCATGGAAAAGGATCGTATCTAAGACTTACTCTCATGCCTTAATGCGGAACTTGATGCTGTGATAATCCAAATTTGGGGAAAGTAAGATTGCCTTCTTGATGAGGAAATGTCTATCATTCAGAATGAAGGACAAAGGGGTGTTATGTTGGAGAAACCAATAGTAGATGGATCTGCTATTGTTACCAACACTACCAGATTCAACGTCTGGAGCTCTACAATTGACTAAAGTCTGGAGGTGGTAGGAAACAACTAAATCGTTGCTTCTGCTTATATTCAATCCAAACTACTGAACTTTCCAAACCATGCCCAAGGACTTTGTTTTTGTCATACAAGGATTTCTTCAAAGACAAACTTTCCTATACTCCCCCTGAGCAACAAATCTTGGTGGTTACTCCGTATAAATTTCTTCTCGAAGATCTTTATGTAAGAAATCACTTTTTAGTATCCATCTAGTGTAACAGCTAGCCAGTCATGAATAGATACAAATCAAGATTAACCTTAATTGTAAATACCCACTTGCATCCAACAACTCTTTTTCTAAGAGGAAAATCAATCAAGTTCCAAATATCATTTGCATCTAATGCATTTATTTCCTAGATCATTGCATCTCGCCAATCAAAATGAATCAAGGCCCCTTGAATAGTATAGTGAATAGACACAGAATCTAAAGAAGCGATTAAAGAACAAGACAAAGGGAATAGATGATTATATAAAATAAAATTAGCAATTGAGTAGGTGAACTGACATTTACCTTCGTGACAGGGCAATAGGAAGATCAAGATCACCTGGAGTCAGATCTGATAACAAAGATGTTGATATAAGACATGTATCACGAGTCCATTGTCTTCTAGAATAAACTCAAATAATTGGTAGCTTCTCAAATGCAAGTGCAACAGATGTAGGTTCATCGGATTGTGCAATAGATAAACTTGAAGGTGTGCCAGCATAGATTAACTATTAATTATTCTCAATATGGTAAGCCAATTTATGCATGATCCTCAAGAACCTCACATGTAGGTTGTTTTTCGCGTTCTACGCTATCTAAAGTCTACCTCTTTTTCTCCAAGAATGGTCACCTCCAAATAGAGGCCTTCATAGATGCAGACTGGGCTAATTCTCCAGATGATAGGAGGTCTACATTTAGATATTGCATGTTTATGGGAAGAAGCCTAGTTACTTGGAGAAGCAAAGAGCGACGCGTAGTCACTTGATCAGGTTCTAAAGCAAAGTACATGGTTATGGTTCAAAGTGTCTGTGAGCTTTTGTGGTTGTGAAAGGTATTGGAAGAATTAAATTTGTCAAGAAAAGACAAATTATCCAAGTATTGTAACAACAAGGTTGTCCTCAACATATCGCAAAATCCAATGCAACATGATCAAACAAAGCACATAGAGATTAATCGACACTTCATCAAAGAAAAATTAACTATTGATGCCTTGAGCTTATTTAGTGAGACATTTGACAAACAGTTAGTTGACTTATTCATCAAATGACTTAGCAATAAGATTTACCATAATTCGGTCTGCAAGTGGGACATTTTTTATATCTATGGCACCAACTTGAGGGGACGTGTTAACTAATTGGCCGTGTATAACTAATTTTTGGGGATTCAATTGGCTTAAATTTAAGGATGGGCGTTACTAGTTTCCTTATTCCTAGCTATTTTATGTGTATAAATAGCTTTGTTACCGTGAGATATATCGACAGCTGAGGATCATTTGATTGGAATGGGAACACTTTAACACTATTCATTGAATCATATCAAATATAATGGTAAGGTTAAGTGCGGTGACAGAATTCAGGTCAATGTCACTTGATGATCTAAAGGTAAGATGGGAAGGTCCAATGCGGTTGTACTGTAACAACAAATCAGAAATCAACATTACAAACAACCCAGTGTGGCATGATAGAACCAAGTATGTTGATGTAGATAGACATTTTATCAAGGAGAAATTCAACAATGCACTTAGCGTCCCATTTTATTCAACAAAGGATCAACTAGCAAATATTACTAAGGGGCGGAAAATAATGTGTTTCAAGACATTGTCAACAAGCTTGGAATGAAGGGTGATCATTCACTAGCTTAAAGGGAAGTGTCAGATAATGTGATAATGTGAGTGTTTGAGTTTCGGAAGAATGCATATCAGAGAATAGTGTATATGCCATATAAGAATGTTGGATTTTTAGCAAGCAAAGATGAAAAACGAACGAAGCAAAAGAAAAGAAACTTGAAAGAACAAAAACTCAGCAAAGAATTGTAACTGAAAGTCATATATTTTTCATTCAAATTTTGAATATATGAAGGTTACAAAAGTATTTGACAGTTACCTACTAATTTAACTGCTCTTACTTAACACTTACTAAAAATATAGCAACTTGTATACAAAAGAAAGCTGGCATACCAGCTATTACATCAATCAATCTTTCCTACTAACTTAGCTAACTCATTACAAAGATTTAGGCTAAGTTCCATAGGAATAAAATATTCAAAAAGTAATTCTATAACTGAATCAACTCCATTTCTTTGCTACAAAATAGTATAGCAGCTAAACTTGTAAAATTTGTTGCTGCTGGTCTTTTGACCAATTTGTTGCTGTTGGTTCTTTGTTGCAATGCAGGCCATGGCTTCAACACTCCTCCTTGAACTGTATGCAACAAACACCAATCCTTTCCTCCAAAGCATTAAATCGGTTGGCTCCCAATGGTTTAGTTAAAATTTCAGCTAACTGAATTTCTGAGCTGCAATGAACTAAGCTAACCTCCTTCGATTGCTCAGCTTCTCTAACAAAATGGAATTTAATTTTGAAGTGTTTAGTCTTACCATGGAAGACTGGATTTTTGGCTATGGCCACAGCTGATTGATTATCTACACTAATCTCAGTAGGCTGGGCTTGATTTTCATTCAAATCATCCAAAATCTTCGTAAGCCAAATCGTTTGATTTACTGCTGCTGCAGCTGAAATATACTCAGCTTCTACTGTGGATTGTGCAATAGTTTGTTGCTTTTTTGAACTCCAGCTGAAAACACTCGAGCCTAAGGTGAAAAAGTAACCTGAAGTACTCCTCATGTCATTAACTGACCCTGCCCAATAGCTATCAGAATAGCCTACAAGTTTCAGCTCCTTTGCCCTCCAAAACTTCACACCAGCATCGATGGTTCCTTTGACATACCTTAACACTCTTTTTGCTGCCTTCAGATGTGCCACATTACTGTAGTGCATAAACCTTGAAAGTAGACTAACAGCATAGACAATGTCTGGTCTAGTTGCTGTTAAATAAAGCAAACAACCAATTAAGCTTCTATATGCTTTCTCATCTACTCGATCATGTTCACTGGCACTTGACAATTTTTCCTCCAATGCAACAGGTGTAGTGACTGATTTGCATTTTGACATGCAAAATTTTTCAAGCACCTTGGAAGCAAATGCCTGCTGACTTATGAAAATACCATCACTTCCTTGTCTGATTTCCATACCAAGAAAATAGGTCATTAGACCAAGGTCAGTCATCTCAAAGACATGTTGCATCTATTTCTTGAAGTCTTCAATAAGTTCATCTTTGCAGCCAATGACTAGCAAATCATCAACATACAAGGAAACAATTAACATGGTTTCCTTATGATCCTTCTTAACATAGAGTGTAGGCTCGCTGACACTCTTTGCGAACCTGAGCCTTGCCAAATAGCCATCAATCCTCTCATACTAGGCTCTTGGAGCCTGCTTGAGGCCATATAAGGCCTTTTTCAATTTGTAAACCTTTTGTTCTTCACCAGTGACCTTAAAACCCTCAGGTTGCTCAATGAATATTTCTTCATTAAGAAAGCCATTTAGAAAGGCTGACTTAACATCTAAATGATGCACCTTCCAATGCTTTTGAGCTGCCAAAGCAAGCAGCAATCTGATAGTATCCAACCTTGCAACAGGTACAAAGGTTTCAGAAAAATCAACCCCTTGCTGATGACTATACCCTTTCACAACCAATCTAGCCTTGTGTCAGTTCAAAGTACCATCAGCATTGTTTTTAGTCCTAAAGACCCATTTGACACCAATGATTCTTCTGTTTTCAGGTCTATCGACAAGCTCCCAAGTGCCATTCTTCTGAATCATACTCAATTCAGTTTCCATAGCCTCTTGCCAACACTTTTCTTTTGCAGCTTCTTCAAAACATGAAGGCTCTACTAGAGTTACTGCACATCTTTCATAAATGTTTGCTAATGTCCTAGTGCCTTAAACAGGTTCATCATCATAGCCATCTTTAGTTATTGCTTCATTTTCAGCTTCCTGCAAATCAATATCAATCTGATCTGCCTCGGGCAAATTTGCTTCAATTCCATCCCATTTCCAGCTACTTGCTTCACTGAATTTCACATCTCTGCTCACTACAATTTTCTTGGTCAGTGGATCAAAGACTCTGTATCCTTTCTTCACATTGTTGTAGCCAACAAACACCCCTGGCATGGACCTCCTGTCCAACTTGGTTCTTTTCTCCTCAGGTACCAACACATAACATAGATAGCCAAATACTTTCACATGAGAGACAGATGGTTTCTGTCCAAACCAGGCTTCAAAGGGTGTTTTACCCTTGACTGCATTGGTAGGAAGCCTATTTAACAGATAAACAGCTGTGTTCACAGCTTCTGCCCAAAAAATGTTTGGCATTTTAGCCTCAAATAAAAGATACCTAGCCATGTCAATGACTGTTCTATTTTTTCTCTCACAGACTCCATTTTGCTGTGGAGTATAAACAGTGGTTAGCTGGTGTTGAATTCCAAAATCATCACACATCTTTTGAAATTTCTGAGATACATACTCAGAACCATTGTCAGGCCTCAAGCATTTCAACTTGCAGCTTGCTTGGTTTTCAGCCAAAGCTTTAAATTTGCAGAAAAAATCATAAACATCTGACTTGTGCTTCAAAAAATTTATCCAACAAAACTTAGAATAATCATCAATGAAAAGTACAAAGTACCTGCTGCCATTTAAGGAGGTGGTCTTCATAGGTCCACAGATGTCAGTATGAACAAGCTGAAGCTTTCCTTGTGCCCTCCATACCTTGTTGACTGGAAAGGGTAATCTGGTTTGTTTGCCTAGCTGACAGACCTCATATACAGCATCCTTTGACTCGATTTTGGACATGTCACTAACCAAATCCATTTTGTGCAACATGTTCAGTGAATTGTAGTTCACATGCCCCATCCTCCTGTGCCACAAGTCTGTCTCATCAGACTGAGATGCATATGCCTTGGGCTGAAGCTGATTCACATCTACAATGAAGGTCCTGTCTTGCATAGCCACTGTAGTTAACACTTCACCAACAGAATTTTTGATCAAACAGTTCTTGCCTTCAAAAATTAGAGAGTAGCCTTTCTCCAATAGTTGGCCAACACTTAGCAAGTTTTGGTCAATGTCAGGTGCATAGAGAACCTCTGAAATGGTTTTAATACCTGACTTAATGCTTATCAAGGCCTTGCCTTTCCCTTTTGCCTTCAGCAGCTCACCATTGCCAATTCTGACTTTGGACTTAAAGGTGGTGTCGAGCTCCTTGAATATACTCTTCTCAGAAGCCATATGGTGGGTACATCCACTGTCAATCAGCCATATTTTACTAACTTTGCTCGAGCTTGCAAAGCATGATGCTGAAAAAACATGCTCTTCTGGTGCTTCAACCTCTTCTGTAGCTTGAGCTTGGCTTTGAAATTGTGGTTGTGGTTTTGACTTGCTCTTACAGACCTTTTCAATGTGGCCAAATTGCTTGCAGGCTCTGCATTGAATGTCTGGTCTGTACCAGTAATATTTCTCAAGATGAGTAGTCTTCTTGCAATGGACACAAGGTTGGAACTTCCTTTTGACAGGTTCTTTCGTCTTCTTCTTAGTCCAAGGCTTCTTGCCTTTGGCATTTAAGTTTGCACTTGAGCTTTCTCTACCTCTAGCCTGAAAAGCTCCTTCATAGTGGTCCTCCTACCTATTTTCCCTTCTCTGCTCTTGAGCATAAAGAGCATTTATAAGCTCAGTCGAAGGGATCGTTGATAAGTCCCTTGAATCTGTCATGATTCTGTCAGCATACTACTTGATGGTTTCTGAGTCCTTCATCTTGAGATTTTCAAAATCTCTTCTCATGTTGATCAGCTGCTGTTGCCTGGTCTTGTCAAACCCCTAAAACTCCTCCTTGAGTTTGTCCCAGGCCTACTTTGGAGTGTCACAAGCCATTATTCTTGTGAAAATAACACCAGAGACTCCACTTTAAAGGCACGACATAGCCTTGTACTTCTTGGCACAGTCTTCATTGTGCTGCCCGATCTGGGCTATAGTCGGGTTGGCTCTCAGTGGTGGTGGCTCAGTGTCATTGAGAACAACATTCCACAGGTCATATGCCTGCAAGTATGTTCTCATTTTTACTGCCCAGATGTTGTAATTTTCTCCAGCAAAGACAGGTGGAGGAGGTGGTGTAAAACTCATTTTCAGCAACCAAAAACAACCTTTGCTTCTTTTGTTTCAAGTACAGCTTGCTTAATGACAGTGTACAACCAAGGCCCTCAAAGATTGAAAGCTCTCGATACCATTTGTTGGATTTTTAGCAAGCAAAGATGAAAAACGAATGAAGCAAAAGAAAAGAAACTTGAAAGAACAAAAACTCAGCAAAGAATTGTAACTGAAAGTCATATATTTTTCATTCAAATTTTGAATATATGAAGGTTACGAAAGTATTTGACAGTTACCTACTAATTTAACTACTCTTACTTAACACTTACTAAAAATATAGCAACTTGTATACAAAAGAAAGCTGGCATACCAGCTATTACATTAGTTAATCTTTCCTACTAACTTAGCTAACTCATTACAAAGATTTAGGCTAAGTTCCATAGGAACAAAATATTCAAAAAGTAATTCTATAACTGAACCAACTCCATTTCTTTGCTACAAAATAGTATAGCAGCTAAACTTGTAAAATTTGCTGCTGCTGGTCTTTTGACCAATTTGTTGCTGTTGGTTCTTTGTTGCAATGCAGGCCACGGCTTCAACAAAGAATTCCAATTTTGAAGGATGCTAGTTTTCGATAAGTTTCCCCAGTTTGATAGGATCAAAACTGTATAATTAGGAGACTGTAGAAGTTGTATTTTCACAGTTGAATTAACTCCAATGCGATCAGCCCTCTACAGAAATTACCTGAAGTGGGACGATGAGAACTAGTATTAGTGATCCGTGAAGTGCAGCAACACCGAGTTGTTGATAAAGAAGAACCATGGCACCAATAATTCTAAATGGAGCAGACCAAAATATATGAAGCTGTTAGCATACTTGCTAAACAAAGTAATAACAGTTCAAATCAATCCTCTAACTTCCATGAAAAGATAAACACAAGATTATGGTCTTATCTCTTCTAGTTGAAACCAAGAGATTAAATAAAAAATAAAGAAGAATAAGTGCATCATTTGCAACTCAAAAATTTCAAGCATATTGTCTAAGAATCTGCAACAGTTTAAAAGTTCCCATACATTATGTTTCTCTTGTTAGGTCAATTAGGGTCCAAAAAAATCAAGTTATGATAGGAGAAGGTGTCAGATTTTAACATATCCGATTTTTCACATTTAAAAAAAATGAGGAAAAAGTGCCTAATATATCCCATGTTTAGGGTATAAAGGTGTAGTACTTCATTTGATGTTCCAAAATGTCAAATTTCAATTTGACAGATATTGATAGTAGTAGTTACTGTGAAAATTGGTTCAGCAACAACCTTTTCTTTCTTCTGAATTACATCATCATCTTTCTTAAAGTAATAAAGTAAGGCATAATTCAAAAATATTTCAAGATATATACTAATATGCTATCTTCTGTCTTCATGGTGGATTCTGATTCTGAATGCATAATGTACATTTTGGCATCTATGAGCATCAGCATTTTCATATAAATTAAACAAGAGTCATACCTGAAGTGCATTGACATCTGTTGTGATCATATTTGTTATCCTCCCAGATGGGAAATTCTTGCGAACCTCATGAGTCAATCTCAAAGATTTGTGAAATATAGCTGCCACCTACAACAGAAGTAGTAAAATATAAGGACATGAATCAGTCTCATACATTAACTTCCTATTCTAGGGGCTTACATGAAAAATACTAAATTTCTTGCTATAATAAAATTCTGAAAGCTCATATATTATGAGAGTGTGGAATGAGTGTATATATAGACCACTGAATTGAAATGGATAACTAAAAGGCCAAATGTCTTCCGACTAAAGCAATAGTGCTATAATTGAAAGGAAAAGGAGGCATAATATAACACCTTCAAAATAGCTCCATGCTAGTTTTTATCTATTCTAGGATGAAGAAACATGTTACCAGAGTAGACCGTAGATGAAACCAACACGCCAGATATTCTGCACATACTGAGCCTCAAGTAGTACAACACATAACTGACATGCGGTGAAACAAGTCAAAACATCAGAACTGCAGCAACAGCCTTCCAAGGAATCATTTCATTGATTAAATTCTTATTAATTATCGGAAGAGGTAACAGAAGCCACAATTTTTTATCTTTGACTAAAAGAGCAAACTAAGAACCTACTTTGCTCATGGAAATACTTGACCTAATGGGTGTAACAGCATTTGCATGGAATGTAAAGAAATAAAAAAATGGAATAGTTTTCAAATATATATATATATGGATAAAAGCAATGTTACCAACACCTATTCAAATAACAAACGAAAGGAATGTAAAATTTGAAAAGCCTAACGACGATTCAGTAGGTGGAAACCACCACTGAGATTCAGAAATTATTGAAAAAACATAATGCATAGCATGGATATCATATTATGTTATGAATTATTTTGTACGAAAGAAAATCTCAAACTGAATGATTTGATTTGTATTAAACCAGAAGTCAAGATAAGGAACACTGTCTTAAACTAGAAGTCACAATAAGGAAACACGGAATAGGAATCATACCACTCCAAGAAACATCAAGAAGGCAGTATCCAAACCAGGCTGGGTCACCTTGTTGTATTGACTACAAATTTTAACAAGAGAATTACAAATTTAACACAAGGCATCATCTCTAAAATTGGTCAATTAAAGGATTGACTACCACAAAATTTTCTGTGGCTAGTGGAAGAAATTATTGTTTTATTGTTATTATTTAAAATTTATCCAATTTCTTTAAATATGAACATCATCATGGAACCCTAGGATTGGTAAATCAATAGAAAAAGAATAAAAAGCTCAATCAAATACTCCTTGAGAAAATACACTAACCTCTAAGAGATGGTTTAATAAAATGGGCTCTGTATACTGACAAAGGATAAACACATCCTGTGATGTTCAAATATGAATCTATAAGCTTGCATTCAAAAGTTTGTAAAAGTAAGTAATTTTTGGTAAATTTTCCATTGAGTTGGAACATGATTGAAAGGCAACACAAACTCCATAAGAATCTTAAATATTAATATTGATATTAAATTTAATGTAATTAATATTTAGAGTAAACTACACAAATAATTGACTAATTTACCTATAAAGACCTATTTTCAAGTATATTTACGGAAATGGGCCAATTTTTGCATTATTTATCGGAAAGGGTCAATTTTGCCAAAATGCGTCCACGTAAGAGCGTTTTAGGGTAAAATTTCCAACAAATCGTGCCCATGTGGGAGCGTTTTTGCCATGCCAACACAAAACGCGCTAACGTGGCAAAAATGCTCCCCTAGGGGCGCATTTTGCTCCGTGTTTTTGCCCCCAACAGCTAATTTATTTTTTGACTATTGGGGGCTCCAACAGTAAAAAAATATATAAAACCCCTCTCCTATTATTTTAGACAAAATTTCTTCAAAATTTAGCATCAAAATTTAGCAAAAAAAACTCTCAAATTTCTCCCTAAATTTCTCAAAGCTCTCAAATTTCTCCTTAAATTTCTCAAAGCTCTCTTTAATTAATTATTTCCTTTAATTTTCTTTCTAAATTAGTATTTTTTTTAAATTTCGAAAATATTTGATCGTGTTAGCAATGGTCGAGGAATTAATTCGTCTCAATCACAAACATATCTCCGTAGAACAAATGAAAATGGTAGGGGTTAATTTTAATTTTTGAATATTATTTAATATTTTTTTCATTTATATAATTTTAATTAATTTGTATTTTATAGTTTTTTATAACAGTCTGTAGATCAGGTGTTACAATGTTATATTCATAACATGTCTGGTCTTCCATTTTTACGTCCTCGAGTGAACCACCCATGTACGTTCCCACTGATAACAAGGTAAAATTTTTATTTGATTTTACAAGTATTACATAGATTTAAAATAAAATTGTATGCTAAAAATTTATTTAATTAGATGGAACCAACTGGCGAGTTATGTTGGAATACCTACCGCTCTTGAAGATATACGACTTCTATTAGACCAACGGTTAGAAGCGCAAGTAAGTATTAAATAAAATATATATACATAAAATAGTCGTTTCATATTTAGTATTTAGTGTTTAGTATTATGTATATAACTAATATTTTTATAACGTTTATATAGTTTCAATGGACACCATACGAGGATCCGACAATTCGGGCAGTAATTCTGGATAAATCTTTCAAAATCCAAACATTTGGCATGTTAAGTTCCAATTGGTCGACTATACTACTATCGAGATGCACCAGACAAATAGAGTGTTGTGGCAATTTGAATTCTGACAATCGATTCCTGAGGTACCTGAGGTGCTCGATAAAGAGCACAAAATTGACTTACGGCAAACGAATACAAATTGACCGGTATGCTTATCAGAATATATTGAAATTTAGGAAATTAGTATGATCATATATCTGCTCGTGAACCGATCATCGTCCCAGAGTTAGCGTGGTGCTAGATTACATGCCATGGTTTAGGATCTATGGTAAGCCATATTTACTGTTGGAAGAGCAGAGGCATCGGCAAATCCGTGTCGAAAGGGAACCACAGTGCCCACACAATCACCAGGCCCAACGCCTCAACCGACGACACCCACAACACAGCCCCTTCAAATTATGCCAGGTGCGTATCCTAGCCCTTATATGTATCCTAACCCTTATATGTTTCCTTTTCCCAGTCCTATGCCAGGTTGAAATGTATGGCCCGATGCATCTCTTTTTTCGATGACTCTGACTCAACCAACAATATATAGGCCATCGTCGCCGGAGGGATCGCACGAGGCATCGTCGGGGAGCTCATCTCATTACCAATCCTCATCGTTTTATGGGATTCAGACACCTCCACATTTTTTTATTCTATCAAGGTGAGTCATCCTCCCAACACCCACAACTGGAGCAACCACAACCCCCGCCAGAAGCTGAACCAATGAGGAATCCAACGTATAATCGTCGACCACCCCCATGTGGCACTGATTCCGACCGGCACATACATTGATTTTTTTAATATATTTGTAAAAATTATTTTTATATTGTTTCATTTAATAAAATAAAAGTTATTTTTAATATTTTAATAGTAAATTATTTTTATATTTTTAATAAAATAGAAGTTCTTTTGGATAAGGCGCAATAGAAATAATGCAACATAGTTTCATTATAGCAATTATCATCTATTTCAATTTGGACATGATCGAATTGTATGACCTGGGTTCTTACACCATCTGCAAAACTTCTGTTGGTTTGTTCTTTCCCGGATATCCATATTATTACGTATTCTACTCAAGCAAGATCGACCTTTTGGTTTACGACGCAATTCTCTATCCAGTAACAACTTAAACGGAGCAAGCGATACAGACGGCCACTTACGTTCATTTGGGATCGGTGGGAATAAGTGTCTCCACACATTGTACATGTATCCTATTTTGTACCCTTCGTCGACATATCTCATGGGATCCAAATAGAGATTCTGACAAGCTGCAATTGCATGAGCGCATGGATAACAAAGTGCGTTAAACGTCCCACAATCGCAAGTCCTATTCATCAAGTGTACACGATATTTCCCGTCGATAATACATTGGCTCGGTCTAGCAAACTCCATCACACGAAACTATAGGTTGTCGCGATCGTAACACACTGTGTGTATGGTGTTGGCCCGCGCCTTCGCCTTGTTAATTTCTTGCAATACCTTCCAGAACTATACATGGCCTCTCTGCATTTGGCCTTTATAACTCGCTGTTCGCTTTGGAAATAGTGCCGCCAAACGAAAATATATCTCTCGCATAATCGAGGTTATCGACAAATGACGTGTTCCTTTTAGAACAGAATTTATGCATTCAGCCAAGTTTGTGCTCATATGACCATATCGTAGGCTATCGTTATATGCTTGTGTCAACTGTTCGAAAGGTATGTTACAGAGGTAGTCTACGCCTAGATCGTTAACTGAACATAAAATCTACAACATCTCATGAAAATGATCCTTATTGATCTCGTACCCTGCCAATATAAGTTCATAACAAAAATTACATACCACTATTCCATTCAAAATAAATTGAATATTAAAAATAAAATTATATTAATAGAGATTAAATACCCATGTTGATCATTTTTCGTCGTTCAATGGTAAATCGATATTGCCCGTAATAGTTGGATGCAACGTGCCTTAGACAATACCGATGGTGTGTGCGATCCCATAGGCTTCACTGTCGTTCAATTGCGGCTAGTATTTTAGTGCCCCGATCCGATAAAACACAAATATCAGGTTGGGGCATATATGCCATCTTAACCTAGAAAGAAATAAATATCAGTCATCACCTGACTCCCACGGTTTTATTGCAAACGCAATTGGAAGGATTCTCCCTTCGCCATTCTGTGCCACAGCTAGCAATAGCTGATAGGTATATCTATCATACATAAAGGTACTGTCAATTTATACCAATTACTTCCAGTACACAAATGCATCCCGATATTGCTTAAAGCTCTAAAACAGACGCTTGAACACTTGGCATCTATAAAGCAATCGGTCGTTGTAGTAAGCAGAGACCGTTTCAAGGTCTGTTATGCAACCTGAGACATACCTCTCCAGCAGCTGACACCACTGCCACACATCATTATATGAAGCGTCTCACCCATTATGCATCTTTTCTAACACTTTCTTCTTAGCTATCCAAGCCTTGCGGTAAGAGGGCGTGTACCTCAACTGGCTATGAATATTGGCAATTAAGACCGACACAGAAGTCCTGGGATCCGCCTTCAACATCAGTAGTATTAAGCTAGCCATCATACCTGAATCCGTCTTGGGATGATCTTGTGAAACACATGTCAACGAAGTACGTTAAATAATGCAACATTAAGTAATAACATTATTATTCAAAAACCCTAAACACCCAGTGATACTGTACCGACAGCACAGGTATGTGGACTTTTGTACTTTTTTATCTCCCACAAGTCTGTCTTTTTCCTAAAAGAAGTCATGATTTTCCATGAACATGTACCATCTTACACTGCACACTTGGCCTCGAACTTCTCAGATTTAGATTTATCCACGTTGTAGTTAACCCCGTGATTGATGTTATGTTGTTTCAATGCACCAAGAAAACTATCCTTACTGGAAAACTCCTTATCAACTTCTAATTCACCCAAATCCAATGAAAAACCTGTACGGTCACGCCTTCTGTGTGGCAGATCTAGAAACTCCAACACGTCATCTATCGATATATTGACATTATGCATGTGGGTTGGAGGTGAGTATGCCTTGAATCACGGATCTTCTTCTTCTTCATCTAAACCCCCTTCAACGTTTTCAGGTTCAGATGGAACAGACTCCGATTTAGAAAATAATGCAACTTCTGCACCATTCGGGGCCAGGCTCTCGAGGTGAATCCACATCGGACTCATCATCTAACCCACCATCATCTGCAATGTACGAGGTCCCCTCACCGATGGACATCGTAGGGAGTACATCATCCCTTCTTGTGGACATTTCATAACGTCCCCAATGATGTGGATTGCCAACCACTAGAAGTTGATGTTATTCTCCAATACATATTTCCAGCATCAAACATCAACCCACAGATGTGTATGTCCCATCCACTAACCGAGTATCGTGCATGAGTTATGTATTCAATACTGCCACCAAACACGAACGCTTCTGTGTTCTGCCTCCCACTAACGGAGTGTCGGGTAGGGGTCGTGTCTTCCTCTCGAATAGCAGTAGATGTTGAAGTTGCAAATGTTTCATTTGGCGATGAAAATTGTACATATAACTCAAGATAGGGTGACCCACTAGCGAAATGAGTCTGCACCATCGCCTCAAAGCTACGACCACCTTTGATATCAAATGAGTCATATGTCACGGGATCAATCAAAGCACAAAATCGATACTTAATAGAAGAAACCCTCATTGGCATCGTTCCGAAGATTTTGTGCCTAATTCTTTCACAAAATTCTGTCAAATCTATAGTCTGGTTAAAAACCATTCGCGTTGTGTTCTCCGATAAAAAACAACGTCGTTCTCGGTGTCACAGACCTCACCATCATAGTAAATAACAACACTAATACATTCACTCGTCTTCAATTTCTATTCTGCTTAGCCTCTCTAATTTTTCTTGCTGTAATTTATGCAACCTCAGAATGAAATTTGACTCATTTATAGCCTAAGGCCAAACATGAACTACTGTAGAAAAAGAGTGTCCACATAGGAGCTTTTTTCAGTAATTTTACTAACAGTGCATCCTACTTGAAGCGTTTTTTACACTATTTGTTCAGAAACATCTTCTCAAAATTATTTTTTAGGAACTACTGTAGAAAAAAAGCGTCCACGTAGGAGCTTTTTTATCAATTTTGCTGACAGTGCATCCTGCTTGAAGCATTTCTGACACTATTTGTTCAGAAATGTCTTCTCAAAATTATTTTTTTCAAGAACTACTGTAGAAAAAGAGCGTCCATGTGGGAGCTTTTTTCATCAATTTTGCTGACAGTACATCCTGTTTGAAGCGTTTTTTACACTATTTGTTCAGAACTGTCTTCTCAAAATTATTTTTTCAGGAACTACTATAGAAAAACCCAAAATCCAAATTGTCAATATAATTTTCCCTAAACCTTAAACCTAAACACAATATTATTTTTTTAAAAAATAAACTCAAATTTAATTAATTTTCTTAAAAACACTAAATCCAAATTTAACTAATTTATTTAAAACCCCTATATCCTAATTTAATTAATTTTTAAAAAATAACACTAAATCCTGATTTATTTTTAAAAATTCCTAAAACCTAGAACCTTAAATTATTTTAACAAAACCCTACAAACCTAACCCTAAATTATTTTAAAAAAACCCTAACCCTAAAACCCTAAACCAAAAAACCCTAGGGACTAAACATGCAAAAAGCTCTAACCTAGAAAAAACACGGAGCAAAACGCGCCCTCGGGGGAGCGTTTTTGCCACGTCAGCGCGTTTTGTGTTGACATGGAAAAAATACTCCCCTGAGGGCATGCAATTTGCTGGAATTTCACCCTAAAATTCTCCTACGTGGACGCGTTTTACCAAAATCGGCCATTTTCGGTAAATAATCAGAAATTGGCCCATTTCCATAAATATACTTGGAAATGGGCCTTTATAGGTAAATTAGTCCAAATAATCACTCAACTATGAAAGTGTTTATATCTTGGTCACCCAACTATAATTTTTTTATTTAGTCACTAAAGTTTTCGAAATTATATTTTTTAGTCACCTGAGGTTAAGTTAATAAATGAAGTCTAACATGGCATTTTCTAATTGGCTTAAAAAAATTTAGCCCTTCAATATTCATACATTATATCAATTTAATCCTAAATCTAAAAAGTAATTTTAGCTCTCAACATATACAAAATGCAAGCCTTTCAGAACTAGATCGACAATCGATCCGATTAAACCACTGGTTCTAGTCCGATCAGTTTGTCTAGTTCAATTGAATAAATTATTAAAAAAAATCATAAAAATAAAATATATATTTATAAAAATTAGAGAAAATTGATTCAACTATCAATTCAACCGATTCTGCCAGTTTACGAGTCACCGATCTAACTGTTGGGATCTAGTTACCTTAGTATAGTGATTTCATCTATATACTTGTAATTTTTTGAATAAATTGGTTTAATAAAAAAATAATTTATTGTCATTAATATTTTTTTGTATATCATCCTCAAGAATTTTTGAAACACTCCATATCCAACCCAATCATCAGATCCAAATACATGATGTTACATTATGTTACGAAGCAACTTAGGCTATCTCATTACATAATCATAAAATTTACAAATCAATACTCATCATATATACAATTTTATACTTCCATCACATTCCATAATTTAATCACAAGTTGACAACCCCCCCCGGTAAAATGAATTTTTTTCATTTAGGCCCTTTAAATTTTTTGAAAATTTAAAATAGTAAAGATAAAATTACACTTTAGCCCCCTAAAAATGATAAAATTTAATTTAATCCTTTAAAAGTTATAAAGATATAGGCTATTAAAATGGTGAAATAACATTTTTACTATCGTAAAAATTACAATTTAATTTCGACCCCTCTTAAAAACTTTTCTGGCTTTGCCCCTACCTTCATGAGACAAGTATTTAAACATTACCTTAAACAATTTACGTTTATCAAGTTATATATTGAAAACAATTCATGAAAGCACAAACTGGAATAGCTACTTGTCTACGACCTTCGCCTTTCCTTTATCTCCAGATGGTTTAACGTCTTCTTTAGCTACGCATGATAATTCGATTATAAAAATATTATTGGTTTTCACATTATCACATGTAAGCACAAAAATTAAACATAGTTTTAGTCCCTATATCCAAAATGGTTATATCTTTCAATATTTAGTATCGAAACAAAATATGATTTTATATTTATTTACTAGGAACCTCATCCTTTTAATCTATAACATAATTTCTTAACAACTTTCAATTTATTCAATTTAGTTTTTACTAACGTTAATCTTTGAGACACTCGTATGCCACAATTCATCCGACCAAATTTAAATTCGGCTTAATAAATATAATACAGGGACCTTCTACAACTATTATTTTGCTATCAACCTCAAAATTTTTATTCCTTATCATTTAGTCCTAAATAAAACATAATTTATCAATTAATCTAAGCTTGATTCAATATCACCTACCGCATTTCTAACATATTTTTCCATCACTTAATTTAACTAGGTTCATGCATAAATTCAAGTTATTTATATCCAGATTTGCAAACTTTCTAACAATGAAAATCTAACTTAAAACTTATTAATTGCATAATTTATTGCATGAACTTTCATAAACTAACATTATTAATCAATAATTTTTCAAAAATTAAAAGTATAACTCGCCTATCTTCCCCAATTGAAGTTACGGCAATGGTGGAAGAACCCAATTGAAGTTACGGCAATGGTGGAAGAAAAGGAAAAATCTTTCTGTACTTTATTTAGTTTGGACAGCAAGAGTGGGTAGAGAAGAGAACTTCTCTCTCCCACTTATACCACATATATGTAGTTAGATTAGAATTGCAATTAAATTTAATTAATCTCCTTTAGTTAATTAACAAAAACCATTACTTAATATAATTCATAATAATGATGACAGATGAATTTAACATGTCATCCCACTAACTATTAACTTGGTCTAATTATCATTTAGTCCCTAGTTTAATTTCTAACTAGGTCCTTCTCCCTTTTCCTAAATTAAAATTTAATAGCGACTCTTTTTACAATTTAATCCCTGTACTATTTTTAATATCTAATTTAATTCAATAACATTTAATAATTCAACATTTCTTATCCATACTTGACTTGTAATTATTCTATTTTAATTATTTACTAACTCAACTCAATTAATTCAATCTAAAATCAAACTTTGCAATAGTGTTGAAAATCGGGTCATTACAATTTTTGCATGCAAAGCAAAACGAAAGTAAATATTAGCTCACTGGTTATCTAACATTTAAACTAATATTAAATGGTATTACCTAGTCGGATTATAGTGCAAGAAAACAACTTTGATAAGTAGATAATCTAAACGTGTCCTTAGTCTAATCGAAATTGAGTAAATTGATTGATAGACTAATATGTTGTCTATCAAGTTCAAATGGGGAGATATTTTGTCTTGGGTATTGGAGCGAATGACTCCTAAAAGATAGAGATATAGATGTCACTGGTTGAACTAACAGTACATCAGACAAAACCCAAGTAGAATAGATCATTGATTCGTTTATGGATTTATTCACTTGTAATGTTCAAAGTGTGACTTACCTCAATTATGAATAAGTCGCTATGTGTGCATGACTCATACACTTTGATGTATTGATAGCCTGTGTTTGATTAATAAATGAAATGGAAGTTGATACATTGAGTATACGAATTTTGCATGACATAACTTCACTTACAATAGTGGAATTCATAGCCCTATAAAAGGTAAATGATATCCTCTCATCAACATTACATGATAGATGGAAAGTAACATGGTCACGAGTCATTTGTCTTAGAGATAAATGATTTAATTACTATTTTTTAATAATTGATTTTTCATGAAGAAAGATGTAATGATTATCATGAGATAAAATAGGATCATATTGGGAGAACAAATTAATCTCAAAGTGATACATACACGGATGGGGTGAAATTTATTAAATTTCATTCACCAAAGCTGTCATTTTTCAAGTTTGGAAAATAAGTCAACTTGCAATGACTTTTTAGATAGGATCCAAACATTTCTGGGTTGATATGTCTCAAAGAGTTCGAAGATCTATCTTTTAACTTTGAAACACACTTTGAATCACTTGATTTGGAGTCCGAGAGCTAAAGTTATGACAGTTTTATTGAAGACTGTGCAAACAAAATTTTTGGATAGGATTATTACGGGAAATTACGAGTTTCAAGCTTTAATTCCTGTTTAAATCCTATTGGGTTCGAGTTGAAAACCTAATTTTGATTATATATGAGCTCAATATTTTATATATGTTATATTTTTATTTTGTTATTTATTCTTAATTTTAAGATATCTTTAATTATTTCAAGTTGTTTAGGAATTTTATGTTTCTTAGTTGACAAAAATGTTTAGTTCTATTAAAACTACTTCTTGTTTAGATTAATTAGAGTTTCATTGTACTTGAGAATTTTATTTGGATGTACTTAGCTAGCCTATATAAAGGCCTCCTCATTGTTCATTTAAGGCATTGGTTGATTCATTTATTAATAATTTTTTAACTCTGGGAGTTAATTTCTTTCATCCTTGGTTACTTTATTGTAATTTTTAGAAGTGGTTTTGTCTTCTTAGTTTTCTTCAAGGAATTGTGGGAATTCATTATTCATCCTTCAATTTTTCAAAGATAATTTCTTGGAGGATTGGTTAGAGTCATTAATTAAATTTGTCAGGGTTTATATTTCAAAGGGTTTAGTTGGACAACTATTTTTTATCCATATCTATCAGTTTATTCGATTCATCTTCTACCTTTTAATCTCCATTTTCTTTATTTATCTATGTTTTAAATCTTAAGTTTTCTTTTATTCTTAAATTTATTCTTTTAGTGGTTTTCGTTTTCTTTGTTTCTAAATTTGTTTGTTTCTTCTTTCAAGTCAGATCCGAATTATTTTTTGAGTCGAACAATTTGAATACAATCTTCCTCCACCCCTTATCATTTGTTATCAGATTTGAGCATTTTTCAATCATTTCCTTGTGCTAAATAAATTGTTTTCACTAGTTTTGCTTAAAAAACCTCTAAAATTTATTTTTACTCTGAAGATTTTCAAAAAAAAAATATTGATTTCAATGGGTAAACAAATTCAAATCAATCTAAAATTTGGTATATTGTTTCTTGGCACTTTGGTACACTGAAAAAAATATTTACCTAAAAAAGTAAAAATAAAAATATTTTTTGGGTTGAATTTCTAGCCCAAAATTTTTAGATATGATATTTATCATATAAAGAGGCTCCAGTTTAATTTTCATGATTTTAGCACATCGAGAACACATCAAACAAAAAATTCAAGTTATTTTCTATTATTTCAGTTTTTTTTTGTTGGGTAGTTTCTTTTCTTTGATTCTAGCATTAGGTTTTCTTTTGTTTTTAGCTTTTCTTATTCCATTATGCATTCTAACACTTTTTTTTTATGAAAAAAATAGACTAAAGTAATAACAAGAGATTACAAAGTAGAAGAATAAAGTACCACTAGCAATATCCTCTTCTAAAATTTCTTAAATCTCCAAAGGCGAGGCTTCAAATAAGCATAAATCTTCCTCATTTGCAAAAGCCATTTTAGCTAAAGTATTCGCTGCCTAATTATCCTCTCAACGAATGTGTCGTACGAATCATATTTCTTCTTGAGATAAAATATGTTGAATTCTCCTAATCAGAGAGATATTTAATCCAGTTGAATTACGATCACAAATGACTTTAACTACATCTAGATTATCTGACAGGATTGTGTAATAGGTATGAAAAGAGTTGTGTAACACCCCACAAATTGCTATATTATGAAAGTAGTAATAAATTGAGTAGTGTATAGTTGATTTTTAGGTAAAATGAGAAAAGTATATAAAGATGATAGAAGAGAAGATTGAGGAGTATTAAAGAAAATTGAATTGAGAAGTATGTTGTGGGATACTAAATTAAAGTAAGGATTATATCGTAAAAGTGTCAAAAGTTTTGAGGTTCAAATACAATTATTCAAAATTTGAAAGGTTGAAATGCAAATATGAGAAAATTTGAAGGGCCAAAAATAAAAATAACCCGATTTCTTATGAAATGAAATTGGTGTGTATGGACTAAATTAAATAAGTGAAGAAATATGAAGGACTAAATCACAATTTTACAAAAAGTGATCTAATATTTTTAAAAATTATTTTCTTTGTTGTAAAAATCAATATTTTATTCTTAAATATGAATTTAAGTAATCTAATGAAGGGAATATTCTAAAATTTATTTTGCAGGTTTTTGCACCCTTTGTATATGAAGAATATCCAAAATAAACGGAAAAAAACCATAACAGAGAGACTTCCAAAATTCGGCAAAAGTGAAATGGAGACTATGAGAAACTCCCTTGGTTTTCTTGGTCTCAACCACTACAGTTCGTAACATATATATTATCCACATAAGCCTCCATCTAATGTGACGGGTTACCAACAAAATTAGAATGTTGGGTTTGCTTGTAAGTCTTGAATTAGGTTTTATTTCTTCTCTCCAAAAAGTGTTTCATTCCTTCCTTCATATGAACTTGCCAATTTGTGTTTGCAATTAACAATTGCTCGTAATGGAGTGCCAATTCATCGTCGGATAATATTTGTGTTTCTTGATTTATCATAATTCTTATTACTTCAAGGACTAACATCAACCTTGCAAAAGTTTCTAGAACTCTATTTTTACTTTTTATTTTTATAAATGATAGGAACAAATGATCTTGAATCTCATATTTTCTGAAGCATTGTACACTTTATAGGAGCTATTTACAAGAATCAAAGAAAGATCAGAGATATCCAAAACTATTAGCATAGTTTTATTTAAAACTTTATTTATGTAAAATAATTATATTCTTTTCGTTCCTAGAATAAATTATTTTCTCTAAAACTTATGGAAGTTTTTAATTATGCATTCATGGATGAAAATGTTCATTAACTATAGTTTTTTCTTTTAGTCTACTTTCTTCTATTTTAATAGAAATAAAAAATTAAAAAATATATGCCCAAACCAAGCCATGTGACAATCAAGGGCAAGCGAGATCCACTTTTAATTATTTTTCTTTCTTATTATTTTAAATTTTTTATTATATTTTAATTGTTTTATTTATTTAGTTAAAATTTCTACTGGAATTAATTTTGGCACTTATCTTATTCTTATGCCGGTCCATAACTTGATTTAAGTAAATTCATCAACTCAATTCATTTATTATTTATTATTTTTACTAATTGTTTGAACTATAAATTGTCATACAACAAATCAATCAAATACATGAATTTTTTGAACTCTTCAATTCAAAGAAGAAGCGATCCCTTCTCTTCCTATTAGTTCATCCCCATATCTTCTCTCTCAACAACTTATTCTTATATCTTGTTGTTGGTGAGATTGATAAAAAAAAAATCAATATTTTTATGCATGGGTTTTAGTTAAAATTTAAGATTTCTTTACATTGCATGAGTTTTTGTTGGAAAGTAACTAAAAATCTTTGATTAATAGAGAAAAAAACACCACACAAAGAGTACATGCAACCAAGAAACAAACAGTACCAATCTCAAGTGCCAAGTAGCAGCAAACATGGGCACGACAGTAATAATTCGAACTGGACGATAACTTACAACGTGTGAGTGAAAACAAAGCACTATACACACACAAAACAATGAAGAAAAAGACAACTATCATCCAACAGAGAGCATAACATTTTTCACTCACGTAGTTACAACATTACGAAAATCACAAAATTACATTACCCTCTCTCCTGGCTCTTTCATTCGCCAGATGATCCACAATATTTTTTATACACCTAGGAATTTCAACTATTAACCAATCCTTAGTGTTAAGTCCTTAGGATGTTATCTCAAGAACCACCTTCTTTAGCATCTCGGAGACCTTATACGGATTCTAAATTTTTGGTACAACTCCTACCCAAGGTAGCAAAGACGGCACAAGCTTCTTTGATAGCTTGTACTTCCACAAAATCGACATCAACTTTTTAATTTGTGTTTTCTTTAATAAAGACATCAATGTAATTCATTGCACAAATTACCTCCAACACTTGGTTTACATGTACAACCATTAATAGAACCATCGACATTAAATTTTAGATAACCATCATTAGTAATCCAATGCAATGCTAAGCTTGTATCATTCTTTGCATTTGTTGACCATTTGACGACAAGGTTAATTTTGTGGTTGTACAATTCTTCACTGCCAAGTTGGCATATTTTAGAACAAAAATATTGAGCTATTTTTTTATGATATTTGGACAAGTTAGAACCTCAAACATGAAGACCAATTGAGTTGAAATTGTAAACTTGAAGATTGATTTCTTCCGGATTAAATCTGGTTACTTACGGAACAAGTAAAGTAAGTTTCTATAATTGAAGACAATGGATCACTGGAAAAGTGATTAGATTATAACTCTTATGTAAGCAAAACTTAAATAGTATATAAACTTAAGTTTTTTCTAACTTAATGTCATCACTAGAAAGTAACCAAGAGATTGAGAGTCTGAAAGAGCATAAAATTGTTCAAGTTACGAATGTGTATGTGTGCATTGCTTTTATACGCAATCAAGAGAGTCTTTTGAATTGCAAAACTAAGCTTTTAAGGAGGAACCTTAGTGGGAGAGTGATCTAGTCTTTGTACAATGGTGAGGTCACTAAATTGATAAGTGTTAGACCAGTGTTAGGACTTAAATAATTGGTTGTACTATGACAAGGATAGTGGATTATTGCTCTGGGCAAGGTCCCGCAAACGTAGACTGAGGTCAAACTACGTAAACAATCTCAATGTTCATCTTTATCTTTTATACATTTTTAGTTTTGTGGTTGAAACTATAACCACAATTCCAAGCACATTGTGCCATAATTTTTGCTTTTAAAGCAAGTACCTCTTTATTTCTACAATTGGTATCAGAGCTTTTCACTTAAAATAAATAGTGATTGACATGGTTGATATAGTTGCTTCAATGGAAGGATCGTCAATCTCACGTCCCCCTTATGCTTGATGGAGAAAATTATGCTTATTGGAAAGACAAGATGAAAGCATTCATCAAGTAAATAGATGAACGAGCCTGAAGGGTTGTTTTAACTGGATAGACTCATCCATTTACTAAAATTAAAGCAATAAAAACTCCCAAGTCCGAGGCAGCCTAGACCATTAAAGAATAAAATATTGCTTATGCCAACTCCAATAAACTTTTTGCTATTTTATGTGGAGTAAATGCTCAAGAGTTTAAGAGAATTTCTAAGTGTATTAAAGAAAAGAGGCCTGGGAAATACTAGAGACAACTCATTAAATGACCAATACAGTGAAACAATCCAAGCTTCAAATGTTGGCAACTAAATTTAAGACTCTAAGGATGTAGGAAACAAAGACCATTGGAGAATTTTATGCAAAACTCTGTAACCTGGCCAATCAGCCTTTTTTTCCTAAGAAAGTGAGCACTCAAGCTCCAAGCTTGTAAGGAAGGTTTTTAGGTCATTACCTGAGAGTTTCAGCATCAAAGTAACAACTATTAAGGAGGCCAAGGATATTGATACCATGAGGATTGATGAGTTAATTGGATTTCTCCAAACCTTTGAGATCAACTTGGAAGAGGATAAGAAGGGTAAGTCAAAATTTGAGAAGAATATTGCCTTTTCAATGGGAGAAACTATGCCCACTAAACAAAGTATTGTTATCAAAGAGATGCAAGAATAGTTGGATTTGTTTACTCAAAGTGTTCAACAAGATGGCCAAGAAACAATTTGCAAGGACTAAACAATTTGAGTAATCCAAAGCTATCCTGAAGGGAAATTTTAAGAACAAATCTAAGTCAAATAAACCTGTTAAGAAGAAGAAATAGGGAATTCAATTTCATAAGTGGCATGTTTTTAGGCATATCCAAGTAGAATGTGTTAATAATTTGAAAAAGAAAAAAGAAAAATCTCTATGCGTGACCTGGAATGATGATGAAACTAGCTTAAAATCAGAGTCTAATGATCAATAAGTGAGCAATTTTGTGTTAAAAAAAACCCAGATGGTTTTAATTGTGAATCATTCGAGTTCAATAAAGAAGAGGCATATAAAGAAATTTTTTAAAACCTAAATGCTCATGTTGGAAAAATGGAATCTTTTGTGTGAGGTAAATCTAAAGCTTTCCACTAAGAATGATTTTATGAATAAGAAAGTATCCATGTTGACTCGTCAAGTAGATGTAAAGTTAATGGATCTTGATGAGCAATCAAAAAGGGTTGAAAAACTTGAATAATAATTAAAAGATGCAAGGTAGACTCTTGAGGAGTTCAATTGTAGCACTAAAAAATTGAATGTAATGATAGAACTAGAAAAAGAGACCAGATGACAGGAAACCTAAGCTTCACAGATAAAGGCAAAGTTGTTGCGAAAAATCCTAGAGTGTTTGTTAAGGCAAGGAACAATAAGTTTCTTGGAGAAGCTTAAATTTCAGACCAAACCAGCTCAATCAACTAGGAGAAAGATCAATTGCCACTACTGTGGTGTTTCAGGACATATTAGGCCCCATTGCTTTAAGATGCTCAAAGATCTTCGACAAAATAAAATAGTGCCACAAATTGTGTTTACTACTACTCGCACTATTTGGAAAAGGAAAAATTTGTGCAGAGAAGAAAACATCAACAACATTTCATTGTTGCACACTAGTCTTTCAAAGCTTCAATTGATAATATATGGTACTTTAATAGTGGTTGCTCATGTTATATGATTGGTAACCTCTCATTCTTAAGAAACTTTGTTGAAACCATTGAGGGTAGTGTCACTTTTGACAATGGGAAAAAAGGGGAAGATTCGTGGCAAAGGACATTTGTAGTTGATGAAATACCTAACCTAAAGAATGTGTTATATGCTGATGGCTTAAAAGATAACCTTGTCAGCATTAGTTAGCTTTGTGAGTAGGGAATTCTTGTGAACCTCATAAAGGACAAGTGTTTGATAACTTTAAGATAGAATGAAGAAGTCATGGAAGGTGCCAAGACATTTGATAACTGCTATAAAGTCCTTCTACCATCCATGTACAACAAGGCAAAAGTGGTCAAACTAGAATTGTGGCATGAGAAATTGAGACACATTCACTATATAAAATTACAAAGACTTGTACATTATGATGCAATTCGAGGCTTGCCAAAACTAGGAGGAACAATTTCTAAAGTCTATGGATATTGTCTCAAAGGGAACATAGGGAGTCCAATAAACTGTTGGCACATATTCAAACTACAGTTCCACTTCAACTTCACGTAGACCTTATTGGACCAATGCAAATTAAGACCACTGAAGGTAGCAAGTATGTATTGGTTTGTGTTGAAGAATTTTTACATTACACCTAGGTCAGATCCTTGAAAGAAAAGTCTGACACCTATAGTGAGTTTAAGAAACTATGCAAAAATGCTTATGATCAAGAAAGGAAAAACCATTGGAGCCATTGTCAAGGTTAGAAGTGATCATGGCAAGGAGTTTAAAAACCAAAAGTTTGTTGAATTTTGTGATGAGGAAGACATTGCTCATGAATTCTTTGTTGCTAAGACTCTTCAACAGAATGGAGTGGTAGAAAGGAAAAATAGAACCATTTAGGAGATAGCTTGAGTAATGATGAACAACAAGAGAATCTTGTAGGTTTTGGGCTAAAGTATTTTGCACTACTGCTTATGTCATCAATAGGGTTCACTTGAGGCTAAAGAATTGAACAACTCCATATGAATTATGATGTGGTAAGAAACCTAATGTGAAATATTTTCATTTTTTTGGCAATTTGTGCTATATTCCAAGGGATAGGGTGTTGGATCTGGTGCATTAAGTATAGTGTTTTTGTTTATGTACACTTGTATTTTTTGAACAGATTAGTTTAGTAAAAATATTCATAAATTATATTAATACCATTTGTATATTGCCCTCAATGGTTTTTTGCACACAAAGAAAAATGTAAGCAAATATTATTTCATTAGTTATCTAAAGTTTAACTAATATTAAGGGGTATTATGTGGTCGAATCGTAATACGAAAAGGCAACTTGTATTAGTAGATAAATCTAAACATGTCCTTAGTCTAATCAGAAATGAGCAAACCGATTGAAAGACTAATTTGTTATCTATCAAATCCAATTAGGGAGATGATTTTTCTTGAGCATCAGAGCCGATGACTCCTAGAAGATCGAGACATAGGTGTGATTGACTAGACTGATAGTACATCGGAAAAGACCCAAGCAGAATAGATCTTAAATCCATTTATGGATCTATTCACTTGTGACGTTTATAGTGTGACATACCTTAATCCTGAGTGGATGATGGACTATGTATGCGTGACTCATATACTTTGATGTAAGTGAAAACCTGAGTTCAAATAGATAAGAAACCAAAAGCTAGTGTGTTGGGTATACGACTTTTGCAGTATGTAGCATCATTCACAATAGTGGAATTCATAGACCAAGAAATAAGTAAATGATATCCTCTCATTGGCATTACATGATAGATGAAAAGTAAACATAGTCACGAGTTGTTTGTTCTTATGATAAATTACTTAATTACTATTTGATAGTAATTGACTTTTCATGAAGGAAAATGTAATAGTTACCATGAGATAAAATAGGATCATATTAGGAGAACAGATTTATCCCAAAGGGATTAAGGGTATCCTATGAGGATAACACACTTATGACAAGGTCATTGGACGAGCATTGATCGAGTAACTTTCATAATGGTATGTAATTAGGGAGAGCTCAATCACGATACTATAGTGGAATGACTTTGTGACTAAATGAGTTCATAATTAATAAGCAAAAAGCTGAAACTTCATTATAAATCATTTGAATCCTAATTATATATTTCCAATCGGTCCTTCCACTAGCTTGTTGAAACCAAAAATGAATTGCCTATATAATCAAATGAACATAAATGGATGGAAATGATTAAGTTAGAATAATGGGTCACATTTGGAAATGAATTTAATTTCTCACTAAGTATGGAAATGCCGTGAGAATTAATTTAAGTTTTTCGAATTATTATTTAATCAAATAATTGAAGTTTGAAAATGGATTTAAATTAATTGGTCATTTTGATTCTATTGAATATGGAAATCAAATATATTTTCTTACATACTCTTTTACGTAAATTTTCCATGATTTTAATGGAATTAGAATTGGGTTGAGAAAATTATTTAATTGAAAAATTAATTTAATAAATAATATTTATTTTGGGAAATAAAAAAGCATGTGTTGGGTTGGATTAAATTATAAATTATTATGTTAAATGTCCAAGAAGTACATATAATTGAACTCAATACAAGAGAGATCTCAAGCCCCTCATAATACATATGAAAGGCAGCAACCCTAGTATAGCTTACAAAGGTTTGCCACCCCCATTGTACCAGCCCGATTTAGGGCCTAATTGGAATAATGGTTCTGAAACCACAAATTCATAGTAAGAAAGTTTTATTCCGATTAATTTATAATGTTTATTGTGTGATTGAATGACTGTGTGGAATTTTCGTTATGAAATTTTATTGTTTGGGTATCTGAATTAATATTTAGGACTAAATTGAAATAGATGAAAAATATGTGTTCTAGTTTATAAAGGTACTTGAGTGGAATGGGTTTTTTAATTAGAGGTCCTTAAATGGTAATTAGACCATTGGTTAAATTTTTGGACAAAAATGGACATGTGATAAGTGAAATAGGATATTTTTAAGTTAAGGGCATTTTGGTCATTTAGTAATTAAAAGAAGTAAAAAGCCAAAATTAAAGCAAAATTGTGTCCATCTTCAAGCTATAGCCGAATGTTGCATGAAGAAACCATGGCTAGGGTTTTTCAAGCTTCCAAGCTCGAATATCAAGGAAAATGAGATTCAGACTTAAAACGGGGGAAAAACAAAGAATATGACGAATAAGTCCTTTTCACCGATTGTGCTACCGAGGTAAGTTCGTATGTAAATAATATATTGTTTTTACTTATGTTATAATATTTTGTTATATTACATGAGATGTGGTTGTCTATTGAATGATCATTTGATGTAAATTATGAATTGAGATTGACTATGGATGAAATTAATAAAGTGAGAATAAGTGAAAAATTTCCTGGTTGAACTTTCGAAATAGAAAAGGATACGAAGGGCGTCATCAGAACTCATGTGTAGTACTATGTGTAGGCTATTATGAGTATAAGATAGTTATGGTCACATGTGTAGTACTAAGTGCAGGTTACTATGTATACCGGATAGCTTTGGTCACGTGTATAGTACTATATACAGGCTACTACGTGTACCGAACGATATTGGTCACATGTGTAGTACTAAGTGTAGGCTACTATTTGTATCGAATAGCATTGATCATAAGGGTGGTGCTATGTGCGGAACCACCTTGTATCTGTTATTATTCGAAGTGTTCATCGGGAAAATCGACTAAGTGAAATTATGTGTGACTATGTGGTGATAAGTGCAGGTATATGTATGTGTATACTCATGAGCAATGTGTTTGGTATGTGATTGAAATGTGGTAAAGTTGCAAAGGAGTAAGTGAAGAGATAAAGTCTTGTATCATGCATGCAAGTTGAATTATGTTATTGAATATTGAGCATATTCTTATGATGTTTCATGAAAGAGTGAAATTTGAAATAAAACAGTTTTGGACAACAGCAGTTGTGTGATTTTGAAAAATCACCAAAAATGGTGGAAACTGAAATAGAATTTGAATAAGATATGAAATTAAATCTTATTGAGTCTATTTTCATATAAAAGAAACATTGTAAAAAAAAGAATTTCATATTATGAGCTATTTGAATTTTAGTAAGATAGGGTCAGAATGATTTTGGAATCCCCTATCCTGACTTTGGAAAATTATTAAAAATTGTACAAAAATAGTTACGGGTTATAATTTATATTTTTAAAATCCCGAATGAGTCTATTTTAAAAAAAAAACAGAAACATCATCTGAATTCTGTACGAGAAGATAATTAATTTTTAGTACAGAAAGGTCAAGACTATTAGACAGCAGAACAAGGGAAACTTTAAAGAATAAATTGTACTTATTGGCTAAACCAAAAATTTTGAAACTTTTATGGTAATAATATATATGAGTCTAGTTTCAGGGAAAATTTGTAAAACTTAATTTGGAGTTTTGTAACTCAATATATAATAATTTAGTAACTATGGCTCAACTAGATAGCTTGAGATAAACATGAATAAATAGTGGAACTATGTGCAATTATGATTGACTTATCTTGAGAATATATTGTGGAGATTTATAAAAGCCTATTAAGAAATTTTTTATTATTTACATACCTACTTACTAAGCTATAATGCTTACTCCTCCTTTCCTTTCCTTTTTCCGATAGTGTCACATATGTTAGCTCGAGTTGGAGGTCGTTGAAGATTCTATCACACTAACAAGTTATTGATTGGTATTGTATCAACGATATTCAAGTATTTTTAAGTCTATGACATGTATAGGGATTTGATTATGTGTGCATAAGTCATTATGAGTTGGCCTAAAATGTTGGCCTATAATATTTGATAGTTCATTTTGTATAAGGCCATTGAGGTTTGCTAATAGTAGTTAAGTTATATGTTTATGATATTCTATTCTGTGGATGTGCAAACTTGCATGAATTGGTTGAATGAGTATGTATTGGGCCTCGTAGGCCCTATTTAAGGACTCAAAGATAAAAATTTGAAAAGTTTTAATTTGGATGAAATTTTATTACTCGGTTTAATACGTTTACAAGTGTGTGTGTTCTGGTAATACATCGTACCCTATTCTAGCGTCGAATACGAGTTAGGTGTATTACATTTAGTGGTATCAGAGCTATAGTTTAGTCGATTCTCAGACTAACATAACGTGTGCAAGAGTCTAGCTATACATGACATATGTGAACTGTGATAGTGTGATGTCTCCCGACTCCGATGAGATTGTGTTGTTAAAGTAGAGATGCCTTCCAACCGAGCTACCATCGATAAAGCTGAAAGGGGATAAGTAAGTTCGTATAACTAAGTGAATATATTGATCTTCTTGAATTGATCTTTGTGATTCGCGATGATACATATGTGTTAATGGATACAATACAATGGATTAACCAAAAGTTTAGGAATATGAGTAAAATGTTATCGTTCCGATTGAACATTGCATTTCGATGCATCAGAGTGACTTTTTACAGTGAATAAAGTGAAAATTTATTTTGTGATGAACTTATTATGATTGATTGATATTCATATGTGATAATGTTGAATGTGTTACCAAAATATTTGAAAATGTGTTCATGATGAGTTGAAGCCTAGAGATGTATGAATCAAAGTATATGCTATTATGTTGATGTTAAATTCTATATTGTATATTTGTGTGTATGAGAGTCAAAACTTTAAAGGCTTTACACTTTTCACCCCTTTACCGGTATAGTGTCATATGACGAAGTTCATGAGATTTATATTGAATAAGCTCACAAGTGGGGAAACTAAAGAGTTCAATGGTGGAATAATTAATGATGTGATTAGAGATGGGAATGATTTAGCGAGCAAAGACGGTTATGAGAGAGATATCAGATTATTCTAAAGATTATTTTGAATGCACAAAGCCACAGCTAGAGAAGGAGTTAATATTGGGTAATTCGACTCATTCGAGTATGATTTCTAAATATTGTATTTACTGGGAATTCTTCTAAGTTGATTTTGTTAATGAATGAAATATTATGAGATTAGTGATGACAGAATTAGTTAGAAGAATAATGTTTGAAAGGTAAAGATGTTTGAGTACGACAGTTACAGTTGAGCAATTTACGACTATCTCTTTTAGGTATTCTATGTGTTTATATATTCTCAGAGACATTTGTAATTTCTCGTTTTCTAATGAAAGTATCGTTGGTCTGATTGATCTATGATCGGTATTCCACTATCTTCTATTGGTATTCTATTCCGTTACATCAGAGATAAAAAGTTGATAGTGAATTCATATGAAACTATTTTTCTGTTTCTTCTGGTTGTTGTTCTATTTACATCTATATGGAAAATGTATTATCTCTGTTACAATTGACTTCAGAATGTATGAACAGTGTTTCTTTTTCTTCTAGTTTTCTCTGAGGAATCGTCAGGATCTCTATTATTTTATATGAGTGGTGTTCTCGGACATTCAGTATGGTCTTGTATCTCAGATTTCATTATCCTGGTTTTCTTATCATCCTTATTTTTTAATTTATCAAGTATGGCTTATCTTTGAAGTTGATATCGGCAAAAGTGTGGATTATGACAGTCAAGTTCAAATTGTATATTGATTTTCTTTCCTCAGGTAATTTTGATTGTTGTCAGTGAGTTCAAGCAAGATGTTATGTTTCGTTTGAGTTAATACAATTAGTAAATATTTGTGACTGGCATGTTGAAACAACTATTAAAAGATTGCGAGTAGTTATTGATTAATCTCTGGGAAAGCAAATGCAGTCACAGATGTTATCGGATTGTGATTGATTGTTTGTGTACAGATTTCTTGTTTAATAAACCAGCCAAGTAAGATTTTTTTCTGGGATTATTTGATTATGCAAAGTATTGGTCTCTATTATTTCAGATTGGGATTCGAGGGCTAAATCCCAATTATCGAAAGAGCTACAAGAAACTATGAATACACAGTCGCATCTTGGCACGGTAATACACCTGTAAATTAGTGGTAAGCCTGAGAGCCGACATGATGTGTTAAAGTTCAAAAGTAACTAGAAAGAGATACGAGGTTGGCTTGATTTGTGATTCATGAGAGTTGAAAGCAATTTCTTCTGGTAAGATTTTTGGGGACGAAAATCCCTAAGGGGGAAGAGTTATAACCCCTCGATTTAGGGCCTAATCAGAATAGTGGTTTCAAAACCACAAATTCGTAGTAAACCTGTCCATGGGCCGGGCGGCCCGCCCGAAATATGGGAGGGTTTGGGTAAAAATATAGGCCCTAAATATGGGCTTGGGTAAAATTTTAGGCCCGTTTAAAAATGGGCCGGGCCTCGGGTAAGATTTTTTTGGCCCGGGCCCGGCCCAGCCCGGCCCGAAAAATATTAAATATATATATTTTTTATTTTTAAAATATAATAGTTTTTTATTTTAAGTTTATTTACTTTCATTTCCTTGACTAGTGTTACAAAATAATAATAATAAAACATTAAGTTTGTTTTACTAATCAAATGTTAGATTTTGTTACAACAATTAATACAATTAATACAATTAATAATTTGATAAATTTACTAATCAAATGTTAGATTTTATTACAACAATTAATACAATTAATAATTTGATAAATTTACTAATCAAATGTTAGATTTTATTACAACAATTAATACAATTAACAATTAATAATTTGATAATTTTACTAACAATTAATTTTAATAACAATTAGTTTTAATTTTATTAAAAAATAATTTTAATTTTAATTTTAATTAAAAACGGGCCGGGCCGAGCCGGGCTCGGGCCCCATATTTTTTCTTCGGGCCGGGCCTAGGCAAAATACCAAGCCCATATTTCGGGTCGGGCCCGGGCCTAGTAAACGGGCTGAATTTTTTTTGTGGGCCCGGCCCGAACCGGCCCGGCCCGGCTCATGGACAGGTCTAATTCGTAGTAAGAAAAATTTATTCTGATTAATTTTTAATGTTTATTGTGTGATTGAACGACTGTGTGGGATTTTTGTTACGAAATTTTATTGTTTGGGTATCCGAATTAATATTTAGGACTAAATTGAAATAGATGAAAAATGTGTGTTCTAGTTTACAAAGGTACTTGAGTGGATTGGGTTTTTAAATTAGAGGTCCTTAATTTTTTGGATAAAAATGGACATGAGATAAGTGAAATAAGATATTTTTAAGTTAGGGGCATTTTGGTCATTTAGTAATTAAAAGAATTAAGAAGCCAAAATCAAAGCAAAATTGTGTCCATCTTCAAGCTATGGTCGAACGTTGCATGAAGAAACTATGGCTAGGGTTTTTCAAGCTTCCAAGCTCGATTATCAAGGAAAATGAGATTCGGACTTAGAACGGGGGAAAAACAAAGAATATGACAAATAAGTCCTTTTCACCGATTGTGGTACCGAGGTAAGTTCGTATGTAAATAATATATTTTTTTACTTATGTTATAATATTTTGTTATATTACATGAGATGTGGTTGTAATATTTGATAGTTCATTTTGTATAAGGCCATTGAGGTTGGCTAATATTTGTTAAGTTATATGTTTATGATGTTGTATTTTGTGGATGTGCAAACTTGAATGACTTGGTTGAATGAGTATGTATTAGGCCTCGTAGGCCTTATTTAGGGACTCAAAGTTAAAATTTTGAAAATTTTTAATTTGGATGAAATTTTATGACTCGGTTTAATACGTTTACAAGTGTGTGTGTTCTGGTAATGTCTTGTACCCTATTCCGGCGTCGAATACGAGTAAGGGGTGTTACACCCATCTCCTAGTTAAACTAGGACACTAGTTTTTCTATCAGATAAGTATTATTTGTATTCTACTAATTGAATCAGGATTCTAATTTCTTGCCTTATAAATAGATGGCACTGGTAAGACTAAAAATATACAATTTTGAGATATTGTTATTCTTCCTGAAAATAGTGAGAATTTATTATCTAAGTATAAATTTTATTTTCTGAGAATAATAATTCTACCGATTATTGTTGAGAAAGAATTACTTTCCTACTGAAAGTAAGAAAAATGTTTCTGGTTTTGTGTTTGATTCGTAATTTTTCAAGTCCACACTTGAAGCGATTTGTGGTACAAGAATATTGGAGAATGTCATTTGATTGAATTAACATTCAAATAAAGCTCCATTACAGTTTTTTATACATTTTTATTTTAAGATGCACAAGTTATTATCTCCATTAGTTGTATATATTAATAATATTGTTAATTTTGTTGGTGTCACAAGTCAACTTGACACAAACTCACAATTGTTGACAAAACAATAATAAATAGTTGTAGTGCATTTGGTATTGTTTATATGATGTATTTATGTGTTTAAATTTTGTTTAACTCAAAATTTAATCTTTTTTTTTTATTTTTAATATCATACGTATTTCATGTGTTATTATGATTAATTGGTTCCAAACTATACGTTTCATTATTTATTGTATGTTATTTTCAAATACATGTGCTCTAAATCTATGGTTTCCACACGCATATGTCACAGGCCGCGGATCAAAGGCCGTGACCATTGCACATAAAACATCCCATAAAGGTCAATTAGTTAAATGGGGCTCATTCAACCCACTTGAACTGACTCGATTCGTGGAACATATGGAGAAGCCCATCTACTTGAAGCCTTGGTCGCCCAATGAAACACTCTAGTAGAACTAGAGTTACCAATGTCATTATTGTAAATCCTAAAGGATAAAGATGTATAAATTTTAAATATCTTAGGACTATGATCTTGTAGATAGGCACTAATCTTAGTCATCAATGTAATTCGATCTATAACATTGGATCTAGGAAAGCTCAACTATAAATAGAGGTTTTCCCTTTCATTTGTAATCATCCCATTGTATTCCATTCTTGAGTTAAAGAATATATTGAGAGCATTTACTCAAACACTTGGGTGCTTTTGCTTTCCTTTTGGCTTTTTTTTTTCGTCTCTTTTGTTTGAGTTTGCTTTCTCTTTACTCTAGTGTCTTAAAGAATTTCTGCGAGAACTCTCATTTTTTAAGAGTAAGGTTGACTTAGGCAGATTTGAACCCAAGAAATCACCTAAGGCCACATGTTTTTCCAAACTAAAGTTTTAGCCCCGTGACAATTGATATCCAAGCTAATGTTCGAAGGCACCGATTAAGATGTCGAAAGGAATAGAAGAACATGTTGAACTAATGGAAACCCGTGGGAAAGGCAAGAAAGCTAGTAACTCAAAGGATATGCTATCAACTTTGGAAGATAGAATTTTCAAACTTGAGGGCTACATAAGGGATGTGAAGGAGACCCTTGAAGTAGTCGGGGGATGCATTGATGAGTTGAACTTGATGAAAAAGCAAGTCAGGGACTATGTGGTGGTAGAGGGGATCACGAGCCAGGTCGAGCTGTAAGAAAATTTCAAGCCTATTTTATAGGCTTGGCCAGAAAAATGGGCCTAAAATTTTGCCCAAGCCCAGATAAAAAAATAAACTCGAGCCCGGTCTAACCCACCCGTATTAAATTTTTTATATTACTTTTTATATAAAAATAAATTTAAATAGATATATATATAATACATCAAATACACTAAAATAAACGTTTTCCAACAAATTGAAAATAAATTAAAAGAAGTCTTTATACTTAAATAACACTAAGATAAGTTCAACTTAACAAGAAAATGCCTATAAAATAGTAGCAAAATTAAAAATAAAACAGGAGTTATACAATATTCAAACAATAACAACAAAATATTAGCAATCTAATAGTGAAATTGCAGTAATATAGTGGAAAAATAGCAGCAAAATAGTGGAAAATAGTAGCAGATTTTTTTTTGCAAATTCGGGTCAGACCTGAGTCAAAAAAAGCTTATCCAAGGTACAACCCGTTTTAAATAGGCCTTATTTTTTTTCCCCAATCCCATTTTTCGAGCCTATATTTTTTATCAAACCCTTCCACTTTTAGGGTGGACTGAGTGTCCCGGCCTATGATCAGGTCTATCTAATAGAGACTCTTAGTGCCAATCGAGATATGATGAAAGAGGCCCTTCATACTGCCATAGGTGAGCAGACAAAGAAAAATGATGCTCTTGAAGCCATGGCAATGGCTTTGAAAGAACAGGTTGCGAAACTCAAGGGGGAGCTCACTATTAGTAAAGTTGCTCTGGGTAATGAGATGTTGGCTTCATCTCCTAACCAGCGTAACATGGAGCTCACTAACACGTTAAACAGTTCACGCATGAATATAAGTAACACACGTACAATACTCTTTGTTTAAATAAATAGTTCACCTTCGCTCTCTGTGAACAATGTGAGTTACTTTAAATTTATACTAATCTTGGCGAAGTCATACTTGACCAATACGCTCCAGAAACGCACCTGTAAAATCACATTCATAGTTTCATGTCTGCAGACACATACTAGTGAACTCAAGTTTGCAGATCCATACCTGTCATTGTATATTCAACTATGTACTCACTGATAATTATGGCGGACTCTTGTTAGTTATTTCCTGTGCAATCCTGATTGGAGAATTTAAACCTATAGACTTGCACTATGCGAATTTGTTTGCACGAACTTATATTTAACGGACTTAATTACATAGATTTTTAGACAATAAAATCCAAGTGGGTTGAATCAACCTAGAAGCTTAATAACAAGTCCTACAGACTGTCTTAGCTTGCAATATAATCTTTATGGACTCATAATTTTGAATGATTCGACAAACTCATGCTTGGATGATAATCTACGCAGATTCTTGATTGAATAATGGTCTTGGTGGACTCACACCTATTGATTTTTGTTTGGAGGAATCAAACTTGTGAATACATACTTGTGTGTTTTAAGACAAGTCCTGCAGACTATCTTATATATGTATACATAAAGGTAAGTCCTTCCGGACTGTCATAACTTGCTACTTGAGGACAAATCCCATCACAACACCAGCCTTTTATCAATTAACATTCTACCATAAGACCAATACACTATTCACTTGCCAATACTTCATTCATTTAACATTCTGCCATAACACTGATACTTCATTCATTTAACATCCCGCCACAACGTCAATATTTCATTCATTTGACATCTCGCCATAACACCGGTACTTCATTTATAATATACCTTAATTTTGGACACAACACTAAATGTTAAGAAGGCATTCGCAATTCTTAATTAACCTGCATTCCACTTCAATTTTTACAATTCGCCAATAGAAGAGCAATTCACATACCGTCTAGCAAATTTCATTCAACAACCATAGACTCATAAATAAACAATAGTTCACTGTCGATTAATACTTCTACGAATTATGCAGACAATAATTATATATGCCAAAATATTCAACATATTCACACTCAAAATAAAACAACATCAACAACACTTTCACATAATAGCATCAAGGTTCTACACCTCCAGATTTCGCGGTTAAATTTTCCAGCAACCATAAACCTGCCACATGCAAAATGAAAACTAAAAGTCATAGTTCAGGAACTCAATCGCAAAACACCCAGATGCTAGAACCCTACACTTTCCTAGCTTTTCCTTTGTCATTCTGTCCTCCTCCTTAGTTAACTAAACAAAATAACCATTCATGAATCAAAACGACGGCTTTTACAAGTGAGACAAACAAAATCCATTAACATGCATAATATTTTTGTAGGTTTTCTATTGGGTTTATGTTCACAGTCATGAACTGTCCCGTAGCTTATAACTTTCTTACCCTTTTCCTTCAATAAAAAAAGGTATAGAAAGATTACCAACTCATCAGATTCTTTCTCAAGATAATACGTCTATCCTTTCCTTCATGCAGGTTGCTCCGTAATTCCTTAACTCCTTAATTCCTTGCTATTCCATAAAAGAAGAGTAAAATAAAGAAGACGATTTCCAGAACAAGAGAGAATGCCCCAATATCATCTTTAGTTCTCTTACTTATACCCTCTCTCCCCTCCATTCACCAATTCCCACATTTTTCATTGTAAAATATTTAAGTTGTAATCATGTTGTTCCTTACTCAAATAATCTAGTTCAAATGCGATGGAACCAGAATTGTAGTTGAACTAATCTACCAATCGGTTCTCAAGTTTCAATAATTCACACTAAGGTCCTCATAGTTTGAAAGTTTCTTAGTTTGGCACCTCTGTTAATGTGAAATTTAATTCAACATAATCATTTCAATCAATGACGTCTCTGAAATCAAGACCAAACCTGTTTCGGGCGTGACAAATAACTTATGCATATTAAAATAAAAATATATTGAAATGAAGCTTTGCTTGAATGGTAAATTTAAGATTTTATAAATCTAATTGGTGTGGGTTCAAATCTCACCATATGCATATTTTAATAGATTTTTGTTAAAAATGAAAAGACTAGAATACCCTCAAATAGTATAATTTTTTTTTTAATTATGGAAGGACATTCTCATAATTTCCTAACCAAGTTGGTAACCCGATTAAAGGTGACACCGACTCAGTAAAATACTTAATAAATAGTATAGTATGGATGCGCACACACACACATATATATATAAATTAGAACCTAGATATAACTTATTAAGTTTCAAATGAAAATTAAAAATTGCTTTTGTTTGAATGGTCAATAAGAAAGTTTTATGCATTATGTATTGGTTCAAATCTCATTATGTATAATTTTTTATTGATTTATAAAAATATAAAAAGACAAAAACACCTACGTAATCATATAACTTACTTTGCAAATAAAATGAGTTTTTGGTAATTCCCTAATTAAGTTAGGACCCAGTTAATGTGTGATACCAACTCGGTAAAAGGCTTAATAAATAGCATAGATATAGAATTGTTGGAAGTAATAAAGTGTGCATAATTAAAATTAAAATGTAAAAAAATATTAAATAGAGTTTTAGTTGGGTGGTAAATTACAGGTTTTACTAGTTCAATTGTTTTGTGTCAAATCCCACCATAAGCATATCATATTGATTTTATTTTAAGTAAAAGACTAAAGAACCCTCTTGTAATATAACTTAGTTTAATTATAGAAGGTCATTTTCGTAATTTAACAATTGAGTTGGTGACCTAGTTGAGAGTAACACTAACTCAGTTAGGGACTTTATTAATATTATAGATTATTAATACAACAAATCTTATCACACGCATATGCGTGTGGAAACCACGAATTTAGAACATAGATGTGTGTTTTAAAATAACATACAATAAATAAAGAAACGTATGTCTTGAAACTAATTAATCATAATAACACATGAAATATGTATGATATTAAAATAAAAGATAGATTAAATTGTGAGTAAAATGAAATTTAAACACATAATGCATCAAATAAACAATACTAAATGCACTACAATTATTTATATGGTTATGTCAATAATTGTGAGCTGGTGTCGAGTTGACTCGTGACACCAACTCAATTAACAATATTATTAATATATATAGTGGTGGATCCAAAAATATAACTTAGGGGGGCAAACTTATTTTTTTTACTATCCAAAAATAGTAGTGTTTTTTTGGGGTTTGGGACAGAATTTAAATTTTTAGGGGGCTTCATGTAATAAAATTCATCTTAAAGGGTGTGCTATGTAAATTTCTAAAAAGTTAGGGGGTAGTGGCCCCCACTTGCCCCCTTGTATCCACCAATGAATATATACAACTAACTGAGATAAGAACTTATGCATATTAAAATAAAATTGTATAAAATACATTAAAATGAAAATTTGCTTGAATGATTAATTTAAGGTTTTACTAATTCAATTGGCACAGGTTTGAATCCCATCATATGCATGTTTTAATTGGTTTTTGTTAAAATGGAAAGGCTAAAATACCCTAAAATAGTATAACATATTTTAATTACAGAAGGGTATTTTCGTATTTTCCTAATAAAGTTGGTGACCTAATTGAGGGTGACACCAGCTCAGTAAAACACTTAATAAATCAGTATAGAAGTATAGATGTACAACTAATGAAGATAATAACTAGTGCATATTAAAATAAAAATGTATAAAATATATTGAGATGAATCTTTTGTTGAGTTGTAAATTTAGGATTTTATTATTCCAATTGTTATAGATTCAAATCTTATTATATGCATATTTTAATTGTAAAATAGCTTATTACCTCAAATAGTATAACTTATTTTAATTATAAAAAGGTATAACTGTAATTTCCTAACTAAGTTGGTGACCCAGTTGAGAGTACCACCAAGTCAATCAGGGACTTCCTTTATTAAGTTGATATCAGTCATCTACAGTGTCCTATCTTATCTAGAAAAATTACTTTAATATCCCTTTACATTTAAAATAAGTTATATTATTTTAGTGTGCTTTAACCTTTTATTTTAAAAAATCAATAAAAATATATGTATAATAATATTTAAACCCATACTAATTATATTAAATTTCAAATTTACCCCACAACCAAAATTTTATTTGAGAGTAGTTTACATTTCTGGTTATTTCAACTAAAGAAGAATTAGAAAATCATAACGAAGGAAATGAAAGAGAAAAACAAAAAGATTAATTTATATTATTTATTCTTTCTTTCTTTTTTTCCGAAGGAATTACATTATTATTCGTATCTTGTGGAGCTGATTGATCGGCTGCAGGTAAAAGATTTCCTTTAGAGTCGTATAAAATCTTCCCTGAAAATCCAACGGACGACACCGTTCTCCCATTATGATTGTCTTCCTCCATACAGCTTCATCACTTACACCATAACCTCCTCCTTCGTCCTCAGCCTGCACTTTTCTCCAAGAAATCAGCTTCACCATCAGCTGAGCTTTACTTCCAAGGTTGCTATTTATCTTCGACAGCAGCTTCCTTTCACTTGACATGTTGCTTTCTTCCTTCTTTTCGAATCCCCTCTTCTTATTTGATGCACAAAGGAATGTTGTGATTGAAACTACACACAAAACTGCTAAAATAAGAAATGCTATGGCTGAATATGAGGGGTTTTCAATGGGAAGGCTTGGCCTTAAGATAAGAAGACATCTTGCCATCGAAGAAACAATTCTCTTTAGCCTTAATCTAAATGCTGTAATTAAAAGCTTCGGATTAAACACCACATTGATGATGGAGATTTATATCAGTAGCCGAGTGAACGTTGATTTAGGTAGTCAATTTTTCTGTCAACAACCGCGTGGTGACGTGGCACACTGCATCGGACCATCGTGTTTTATACGATGACATTGACTTGACAATTTGACTTGGGAACTCTAATCTCTTAAATGTCCAAAGTTTGAATATGCACTATTAACTCCAAAATTAATAGTTTTCATATAGAACAATACTTTTAATCCGTTATTCTTGTAAGCATTTAAAATTTATAATCAAACACCAAAATCTATAACGCAATGTCAATTTTTTTAATAAATATCAATATTTTTAACACATATCGAAATTTGCATGAAAATTCAACAACTCCTCCCTCATTCTCCAAGACAAGAGAAAAAAATTCTTTGATTTTTTTTCTTTATTATAATTTAAATTAATTCCGTTTTTTACTTCAGGAATAAAAAATGATTGAGGTTTTCATCTTTGTTTCATTTGCATGAAAAGATTAGGGTGTTAAAAAAAATGAAAGATTCTTCAAAACAATTTTGGGTGTTGGTTTTGATTAAAAAAAAAGTAGTAGTTTTGAAAATTATTTTTTTGGGATTTAGGCTCTAAATTTCATAAGAGAAAAGAAAAATATGAAATCTTAAAGGAAAACCAAAAGTATTTGGGAAAAATTTTTTTAAAGAAAATATATATTATGATAGAATAATGGAATTCTACACCTTTCATTTCTCATTCCAATTATATATATACACATATGAAGCTCGAAACTTAATCCTATATATCAGGAGTACATCAAAACAGAAAACAAGAGCAAAGAAATTTGAAATCTCCTATATATTAGGAGTACATCAAAACAGAAAACAAAAGTAAAGAAATTTCAAAATATAAATAGATTTGATGGGATTCCATAACCGGTCTTATGGTGGAAGTCTTCTGTTAGGCCCCCTTAAGATGGATATTGACAAGAGAGTCTAATCTTGTCCCGAAGATGAGAAAGTGAGTCCAAAGGAGTGGTTTTGTTAAAATATCAACGAGTTGATCAACGAAGGATACATGTGCAACTCGCAGAGTACCATTTTGCACTTGATCGCAAATGAAATGAAAGTCAATAGCTACATGTTTCATTCATTAATCAAAAACTGGGTTAGAGCATAATTGGTTTGCCCTAATATTGTCACAGTATAGCACTGGGCATGTAGAAGGTTGAAGACCAAGATCATTTAATAGAGAGAAAACCTAATTCATTTCAACAGCAGTATTAGCAACGGATCGATATTCGGCCTTGGTGGAGGAACGAGCAACGGTTTGTTACTTTTTGGAGCTCTAGGAGATGGGGTTGCAATCCAAATACACGATGTAAGCACTGGTGGATGAGAAGCCATTGATCTTTCCAGCCTAATCAGCAGTAGAGAATGCATGCAAGGAAGTAGGAGAGTGATGATAAAGTTGGAGACTATGATAAGGAGTGCCACAAAGACATTTGAGTAATGTTTAATAAGGACCCAATTTTTTGTGGTTGGCTTGTGCATAATTTGAGACAACTTATTAAACCGCAAAGGTAATGTCAAGGCGTGTAAGTAATAGATATTGTAGACTACCCACTATTGCTCGAAATTCTAAAGGATCAGATAAGGTAATCCCAATGTAACATCCCAAAACAGGGCCTATATGTAACATCCCAATTTTAATGGGTACAAGGTTTGGCATGTAGTCCTAAAATAGTTTGTTTGGCGGCGTAGTATTCGCCCAAGTACATCTTTTGGCACATAGAGTAGGTGTATTCCATTATGTGTATGTAACATAATGGTGGTTTGATATCAGATTTCCATGTTTGTTGGAGTCGGATGCCAGACAAGTAAAAAGGTATTATGGAATAAGTTCACGCTTGAAAGGTAGTGCACTCTTTTATCTGTAGCACTGTGCAAGTTATGTTACAAGGTAAGCTAGTTAGGAACTGACTGGATGTAAATCAAGGTACGCATTTAGGTTTCTTGGAAGTCTGTTTTATGTGATTGAATAGTAAAATGAAGAAATAAGGCTTTGCATTGGGGTCATCCGTGCTTGAGATGATGATATATAGTATTTGAATGAGTTTTAATGGCATCCTTATGTTTTATAAGCAATAGGGGCTGCAGTTACTTGTTGGAAGTTGAATCTGGAGTTCAAGTTGTTGTTCGAGGTGGTTAGGTGAGACTTTATACTGACTCTTGTATAGGTATTGTTCATATCATAATATCTATGGAAAACTGATTGAATGGTGATGTTGAGATCATGAAAGATGTAGTATGAGATTGATGATGTATGAGTAATGTAGAGTGAAGTAAAGTTGTATCTGAATGTCTGGAATGTATATATTTGATGTGTGTTATGTTGGTTGGATATTAGTAAATTCAGATGATAGTGCTTAGTTTTTTTCGATGTATAAAGAGTTTGTAAAGTGAGTTTGTGTCTGTTTTCCACGAAATTGTCAAAAAGGGGTTCTTCGGGACTTTAAACACGAACTCTAAAAGAAAAATACATGGCCATGGCACCCTCTGAAAGGAATTAAAGGATGGTGATTACCTAATAGGGTTCTCTGGGTGTCCTAGGATGATAGTGGGCATGATGGGCAAACCTCACGTATTATGAGTTTAGGAAAATCCATGTCGTAAACATGTTAGGAAAGAATAAGCCTTTATGGTGAATTATGAAAGGTTAGACTTTGTGGCAAACTCCATATGAATCGATGTGGTGTATCATGCATGGCCTTTAATCACGACCAGAAAGACTAGAATAAGTTAGAGTGTTTGATGATTTCAAGGTAAGGACCAAGTAAATTCAAAAAACGATTAAAAATGATAGTTTAAATAAATAATGAAATGGATAAGCTTTCATTGAAAGAGCAAATCTGAATAACGACTGCGTTTGGTAATTCAAAGAAGAGCATCTGTTTGTAAACAATAATAGAAAAGAATAGTAGAAGTTAAGATTAGGTATGAAAAGCAATTTTAAACAATGGTTTGCAAAGAATACGGGCAAGGATCCATGATTAATATGAGTTGAAGGAGATTCCTGAGAGAATGAAGTTATTACTATATGATGGTAATGGATTCAAACTAGGATATAACAGATAGAAGGAATGAAAATGTTTTGCAACTTGTGTGACACTTACTGTGATAGATAGTGGATGATGAAAGAAGACAAATTGACGGTAATGAACTTCTTAGCACTTTACGAAAATGACGACTAAGGTATAAGAGATTATTTCTCATTGAGTTCTTATGAACTTGCATAAGTTACACTTTATGTATTACATTGAATGTGAGTATATGCCAAGAGGGAAGATGCCAGGACTATGTCAAACGAAGTGGCGTATCGGGTTATTATGCATACAAAGTGAGTTGGGTGGTGTATTCGAAGTCTGAAAATTCACTTAGAAAACCATATCATGGGATAACTGTAATAGCTTAGGACTTCGAATTAGATATCCTTGTAATTAAATTATCATGTGTCACAGTTTTATCTACCTATTGTAAATATATATATTTGTGTAATTAGTTTGAATTTGTATGAAGTTAACTTGTGAATTAATTGTAATTTGTATAAGTAGAATAAGCTTTGTTTGTATTCGTGTAGTAATACCAGATATCCGGATCCAGCAAATCGGATTGGGTTGAGGGTGTTACACTAGAAGTTTGAGCTTGGCAAACAGAAGTCGCCAGTGGCTTTGGTGAAGCAAGGTTTGCTAAGGGATTTAGTGAACTATGATCGACAATAGGTTTGGCAAGCTGGAATTTTTCAAAAGGCTTGATAAGCTAGTATATGTTAGCAGGTCTAGCGATATGGTATATGCTAGCAAGACTGGCGCAATGGTGTATGCCAATAGAACTTGCGAGCTAGTGTTTGATAGTTGGTTTGGTGTGTTGGTGTTCACCAGTAGGTTTGGCGAAGCAAGGATCGCCAGTAGGCTTGTCGAAGTAAGGATTGCCAGTAAGCCTGGTGATTTATGATAGTTATTTTGGGCCGAGAGTTAAAAGTAGGAGTAGCTGAAGGGTAATTATAAAAAAATTAGGAAGTCATCTTATTTTACAACACCATTAGAACATTAGAACACTCAGTGCCTATAAATTAAGCCATCTTCATTAGAAATTTCATATTTTGTTAAGCAACAAAACTCTTTCAAATTCATCATCATATAAAAACAAACTCTTAGTCTAACTAGGAGTATAGGGGGTGGCAACCCTAGTTAAACAAACTAGGGTTTGTCGTCCCCCTTTTTAAACATGAGAGTTTTTGAGCCTTTCATATATTGGGTCCAATTACAAGTACTTTCTATACTTTTAACTCAGTATTTTATAATTTGATCCAACCCTATATTTGTTTTACTATTTCCCAAAAAGAAACATCTTAAATTAATTTTAATTAATTAATTTCTCAATTAAATAAATTTTCAGCCCAATTCTAATTTTATTAAAATCATGACGATTTACCGTAAAAGAATCTATGAGAAAATATATTTAATATTTCTACATTCAATGGATTCACTATAACCAAATGATTTATTTTCATTTTCAAACTTCATTTAATTTGGAAGCCATAAATTCAATTTCAAGTCATTTTCATTTTCATTTTCATTTTAGAGAAAACTAGATTCATTTTCAAATGTTTCTCATTTCTTCATATGTACTATTTTTATCCATTTTTGTTCATTTTATTCAACATGCTTTTCTCCTAATAATTATAAACTCATTTACTCACAAAGTCATTTTACAATAGTATAGTGACTAAGCTCTCCCAAACGGTATACCATTACGATAGCAACTTGATTAGTACTCATTCAATGACTTTGAAATAAGTGTATTACCCTCATAGGATATCCTTAATCTCTTTAGGATAAATTTGTTCTCTTAATATGATCCTATTTTATCTCATGATAACCATTACATATTCTTTCATGAAAAGTCAATTACTACAAAAAATAAATGACCTGTGGCCACATTTACTTTTCATCAGCTATGTAATATCAATGAGAGGATATCATTTACCTATATCTCGAGCTATAAATTCCACTATTGTGAATGATGCTACATACTACAGAAGACATATACCCAATGCATCAGATTTTGATTCCTTATTTATTTGAACTCAAACTTTTACTTACATCAAAGTATATAAGTCACGCATACATAGTCTGTCGTCCACTCAAGATTTAGGTATGTCACACTTTGAACGTAACAAGTGAATAAATCCATAAACGGATTCAATATATATTCTTCTTGGGTCTAGTCGGATGTACTGTTAGTCACATATATGTCTCTATCTTCTGGGAGTCATCTGCTCTGATGCCCAAGACAAAGCATGCATCTTCCCAATTGGACTTGATAGACGACATATTAGTCTTTTAATTGGTGCTCTCATTTCCGATTAAACTAAGGACATGTTTAGATTCGTCTACTAATAAAAGTTGTCTTTTCGTATTATGATCTGACCATATAATATCACTTAGTATTAGTTTAAATATTAAACAACCAGTGAGCCAATATTTGTTTCTATTTTGCTTTGCATGCAAAAACTACATGATGACATTATACAAAGTATATTAATGTAATCCATAAATTATTTCATTAACCAGTCTATTAAAAAAATTACAAATATACATAGACAAAGATATTACACTTAAAGCACCATGTAATAACAGATTTTGCCCGGTACAAATAATAAAAGGGCCCCAAATAAAGACACAGCCCAATTACAATAAAATGGGGCCCAAACCAAAATAAAATATGGGCCCAATATGCGGTGGCCCAAACTACAGACAGAAACCCTAGGGTTTCAACAGTGCCGCAAGCCACCGGATCTTCCCCGATCTTCACCTACAAAGAAACAAAACAACAAAGGAAATAATCAAAGATTTGTAATCAAGCAATATTTGTTTCTTGATTTAGCTTATTCATTCGGCTATAAAAAAAGGGCCATAAGCATACTGTAAAAGGACGGGATTTTGGAAATCAAAAATATAAACTGCAACTTTCGCAATATCAAGAGCAAAAATCGAAGCAAAGGTGGATACTTGCAATTTTTTTATTACATATTTTTTTATTTACATACGAATAGAATAGAAAAGAGAAGGAAAGAAACAACCTATTTTCGAGCCTTAAATCGCCGTGGATGGCCGAGGAAGTCGTCACCGAGGATTGACGACCGGAAGCCGAAAGGTTTCTCTGCTTTTAGGGGCTCTTTCGTTATTGTTTTGCAAATATTTAAGCCCGGATTCGGGCATAAGGGTGTTGAGAAGGCTAAAAGGGAGATTTTCCCTTTCCCCGGCCACCGCAGACGGCGGTGCCGGCACCGAGGAATGGCGACCGGCGCGGTGGCCGGTGATCGTTCGATGAGCGACCGATGGTCGGAAGACTGAAAGGCTGAGAGGTTTTTTTCTTTGAAAGATTTGGTTTTTTTTTTTTAAATGGATTTTGAAATGAAATTTGGTTTAAATTTTGGCTTAAATAGCCAATTGAAAACGACACCGTTTTGAGGGGAGGATCCGCGCGTTGACCCAAACCGGACCCAGGATCCGCGTGTTTTTATGCGGAGGGGCAAATTGCGCTTTTAGCCCCTCCGCCTTTAAATATCTTTATAATTAGGTTTTTTATTTTTTTTAAATTCCCCCTTTAATTTATTTTAATTTCAATTTAACCCTTCTTGAACGACACCGTTTTAGAGGAGAAGGGAAAATTTCCCTTCCAGCCCCTCTATGTAACTCGCGCGTTCAAATTAGTCCTTTTATTTTTATTTATTTGCGGATTTACCGCAGATATTTTAATTGCAATTCAATTTAGTTTTTTTTATGTTCTTTTTATTTATTTTATTAATTAATAGTGTAATTATTATTTTTATTCTAATTTTTTTATCTATATATATTCCTTTTATATGTACACACACATATATATATTTTTTAAAACGAATATTTTCCTATTTTTTTAATAAATATTTTCATATATATATGTATATATTTACGTTTTTAAGTGATTAAATACTCACCTTTTTTTCCTTTTTTAAAATATACTTATTTTTTATTATTTTATATATGTATGTATAATTGTTATTTTTTCTTTATTTTCATAAGTATATTATGTGTTGTATTTATATATAAATTCTATAACCTAAAATTTTATTTGTAAATTATATGTATATTTTTAATCTTCATAATTTCCATGTGTACATCTTTTGATCATTATTTATTTGTTTGCTATCCCATCCATTGTATAATTGTGTTTACATTTAATATTTTGCATGTCATGGATTACCTTTTTTATTTCGTTTATTCATTTGCTTATATTATTTTTATGTCGATGATGTATTTATTATTGTTATTATTGTTCTTATAGCATTTGCATGTATAAAATCACGTTACATCATTTTTTTTACGCAAATTTAAAGTTAGAAAATTTTTTAAAATTGAGATAATGTTCGTATTTAGGATTTTTAAGGGAATTGAGCCCTAACGTATTGGGTTCCGATTTTCTTCGATTAATCCGATAATCGAGCATTTCTCTTCAATCAAAAAAATAAAAACTCATTATTGGGAATTCAACACGTTGTGTCCTAACGTATTGGATGTGACGCATTAATTTCTCGAAATGAAGATTTTTTAAAAAAAATAATAAAGGAAATATTTTGAGTTTAGGATTTTAAAGGAATTGTGCCCTAACGTATTGGGTGTGATTTCTTAAATCTTGGATAAGTGGATGTTCTTTTAAAGTAAAGAAAATATTCCGAGTTTGGGATTCTAGAGGAATTGTGCCCTAACGTATTGGGTGTGATTTCTTAAATCTTGGATAAGTGGATGTTCTTTTAAAAGTTTTATTGTACAAGTATTTTGGCCCAATTCATTTTGGGGAAAATTAGAATGTTGTGCCCTAACGCATTGGGAGTGGTATCTTCTTTCTCTGAAATAATAAGGGTCTTAATACGTAGCCTTTTAAGTTTTGCTAAGGATTACATTTTTTTCAAATTCTCGACCTTAAGACACTAATTAATTAACTAGGTACCAATTTTGAGCGTTACGAGGGTGCTAATCCTTCCTCATACGTAACTGACTCTCGGATTCGTTTTTTCTAAAACTCGTAGACCAAAGTTTTTTTTTAGGTGATCCAATCACACCTCAGTAAAAGATTGGTGGCGATTCCCATTTATTTTTTTTAAAGTCGACAACTAAATTTTTTATTTTTCAAAAAAATGGTTTCGACAGGTTGGCGACTCCGCTGGGGACTTTTTTTAAAAAAATAAGAGAGTCGAGCCACAAAGTTAATTAATTTTTGTCTTATGGTCGAGAAAATATTTAAAAAAACTCTCATGACATCCTTTCGCATTCATTATCTTATTGTCTAAATATTGTTTGCATTATACATTTCATGAGTTGAACAATGTTACCCTTTTAAGTGGGAGTGAGAAACTATGCCTTCGTGAGGTTTTTACCTCCGTGTAGGGTAGTGGATTGCTTTCAAGATACATCCGTACCTATGTCTTCATGATATTTTTCATCTCCGTGCAGCCATAAGGAAATGTATTCCCCTGAACTGAACTCGGTCCATATGAGCCTATAATGGGTGAGAATTGAGGAATCTGCTGGTTTGGGTACCTTTACTCTAGAAGCCAAACTTCATATAATGAACCTTAGGAATCCACCTTAGGTAGAATCATACTAAACCCTAATAGATATCCAATTAGGGATCTTTACTATTTCTTGATTATATCTTGTGTTTCTATGTTATACTGACTTTTGGTGTTTTATTTGCATGACATGACATTTCATTATAAAAGGCGTCAATCCAAATTCAGTTGCTAGATAGAACGCTTATCATGGAAAGCGGGTTTCTTGATAAAGTGGAGGACGATGTGGCTGTTCGAACTTGGTCTGAAACAACGTAGCAAGAAAAGGGTGATAGTTTGGCTGATGGGCATGTATCGGAGTTATGGGACTTTACGCATATTAGTGCAACTTAAAACAATTTGCAAGAATTGAAGGAAATCTGGGGTCAGTGGAATGATGAGGTTAGACAGCTCTTTTATGATAATTATGGTGATCTGCCTTATTTGCTTGATGTGAAGGTAGACAAGTATTTGTTTCAAGCCCTCACCCAATTTTTGAATCCTGCTTATAGCTGCTTTACGTTTGGGAAGGTCGATTTAGTGCCTACGATAGAAGAGTATATGGCTTTACTTCGTTGTTCAAAGTTTCAAGTGGACAGGGTCTATTCGAGAACGGTAAATGTGCCAACCTTTTCCAAGAAGCTGATGAATGTAACAGGAATGAGTGAGCAGTGGGTTGTCGCACGAATTAAGCAAAAGGGGGACAGTAAGTGCGTTCCTTGGAAAGGCTTGAAAGATGCAATTCTCACACACCCAGATGTAAGGAAAATGTTAGATGTTTTTGCTTTAAGTATATACGGCTTGGTCGTCTTCCCTAAAGCCTTGGGGTATGTGGATGAAACAGTCACTGATTTATTCGACCGACTCAATAAGAAAGTTACACCGATTCCAGCAATTTTGGCAGATAAGAAAGTTACACCGATTCCAGCAATTTTGGCAGAGACTTTCAGGTCATTGAGTGCATACCGGAAGACGGGTGAAGGTAGATTTATTGGATGTGCACAGCTTCTGCTCGCATGGTTTCACAGTCACTTTTGGAAGGTGGATAAAGTTTCATATCGGGTTTTCTCTGAAATTTATTCACCACTAAAGGAAATAGTTGCTACATCTAGGAGAGACGACATTTCGAAGGAGAAATGGATAGCAATTCTTCAAAATCTTCGAGAGGAGGACATTAAGTGGAGAGCTCCTTGGTTACTTCCAGATGAGATCCTGTATAGGTGTGGTAGTTTTGATTGGGTTCCTTTGCTAGGGGTTTGGGGAGCTACTGGATACGCCCCTTTATTGGTGCTAAGGCAATATAGTTTAAGGCAATTTGTACATGCGACCCAAGGGATAGCTGATTGTGAATTTTCGTACAAGGATGATGGTTATAGAAAGAAGATTCAAGAGATGGCTAATGCGTGGAAACAAACTCGCCGGATGAAGAGGCTAACTGTGGGTCCAATGACAACTCCTGAGTATCATCAATGGTGGGCTAGAAGGATTAATGACAATATACCTAAGTTAAATCAGGAAGAAAGCCAGTCAATAGAAGAGCATTTGCGAGTCATTCCTTCTGAGTTGGAAATCATAAGGCAAGATTTTGAGAGTAGAAATGCAGATTTGGAGAAAAAGATAGAGCAAATGGAGGCGAAAAAGACGAACTTAAGATTGGATATAGACGTTCAGAAGCTTGAAAATGAAAATTTAAAGAAAGAGAAAAACAAGGCTGAGGATGAGCTGGGTAGTCTGAAGATGGATTATAAAAAAATGCGTTTGTCAATGAGAACTGCTGGGCTGGGAAAGACTTCAGAACAATGGCGAGCAGAAATCCAAGAAGAAAAAGACAAAGCCGATAGATGGGAATAGAAATGTAAGGAGATGCAGAGACGAAATGAAGTCTTAGAAAAGAGTTTGTCAGAAAGCCAAAGGGAAAAAGGCGAACTAAAGGATAGGATGGTTGTGTTGGAAAGATGTCTTCGTCAATATCGAAATCGAAATTTGGCAAAAAAGTTGAAAGCTAGCTTGAGCAAGATTGAAGAAATGAAGAAGAGAATTGAAGAGTTAGAGAAGGAGCTGCAAAATTGTGAGATCCAGATCAAGCACTTGAAAGCAAACGAGAGTCATAATAATGAACAGCTTCACCATTTTCAGAGTCAAGTTAGAAGCAGAGATCATCTTATCAAGGAAGCTGTGGTCCAGATCAGAGAAGTAGCTGACCATATATAGACTTTAGCAGTACAGGCTGACATGCTGAGTGTGAAGTATGAATTAGAATCGGATCGGGGGCAAGAATTAGCTTTGTTACTTAGAAAGATTAGAGTTCTGGGTACTAGGGCAAAGTCTTATTTGTAATTCACTTTATGTAAAGGAATTTAATTTCTAGTAAAGTTTTCTTATATGGAATTGAATCAAAATTGACGCCTTTTCTGCATTCATTTCATGCATTGCATTGTTTCATATGCCTTAATAAATACATTAAGGGATTCTAATTAATCTAAATCATTCCCCCGCTAATCTGGAAACCAATCAACCTACCAAGCACCACTACGGTACTCGATCAAAAACCAAGGATATGGATCAAAGAATGGAAAGATTAGAACAAACCCAAAAGGAAATGCAAGAGTTGCTTCAAAAGCAAATGAATGAGCAGCAAAAGATGATAGACAAAATGATGGAGTCTCAAGGGAGTATGATAGCTCAGTTAACTCAGTGGTTCAATAAAAGAACTGATAAAAGAAAGGGTTCTGTGCTCAATATTGAAGACGAAGACAATCAGGGACTTGTTTATCCTCCGGACTTTACACCTCAACAAGTTGAGATGTACCCGCGTAGGTCCTTTGTTACCATTAATCCTCCGGGTGACGCTGCAACGCAAATGAATTTCCAGACGGGATCAGGCTCTAACCCCAGTGCCAATTTTGTTAATCCTGCTATTCCTGATTTTGATGAGACGGCTGGAAAGGAAAAAATGAATGATGAGTTATCAAAACAGCTAGAGAGAAAGTACAAATGGCTGGAAGTGAAATTTAGAGCGATGGAAAGTACAGAAGGCTACTATGGAATAGATGCTAAAGAATTGAGTCTGGTTCCGAATTTAGTACTCCCTTACAAATTCAAAATGCAAGAGTTTGAGAAATATAATGGAACCAGTAGCCCCGAAGCTCATATTACCATGTTCTGCAGGCGAATGACCGGTTACATTAATAATGACCAACTCTTGATTCATTACTTCCAGGATAGCCTCATAGGGGCAGCATCCAAGTGGTACAACCGATTGAACCGTACCCAAGTTAATTCATGGAGAGATTTGGCACAGTCGTTCATTAAGTAGTACAGCAATGTGACTGACATGGTACTTGATAGGATTACTCTGCAGAACATGGAAAAGAAGCCTGGTGAAAGTTTCAGACAGTACGCAAGAGATGGAGGGAGGTTGCTGTCCAAGTTCAGCCATCTCTTCTAGAAAGAGAGATGACGATGCTTTTCATCAATACATTGAAGGCACCCTTTATTACACATATGTTAGGAAGCGCTACTAAAAGTTTTTCTGACATAGTTATGATTGGCGAGATGATAGAAAGCGCTATCAGAAGTGGGAAAATAGATACTGGAGAAAGTAGCAGAAGGGCGGCCTCGAAGAAGAAAGAGAATGAGGTTAACAACACGAGTTCATATTCGAAGACAGTTACAGTGAAGCAATCGGGAAAAGTGGCTGTTAACCAGCAATGATCATCAAAGCAGAGATCTGATACAAGACAAAATACAGAGAAAATTTAATTTACGCCAATTCCAATGACGTATAGGGAGCTATATCAGAATCTATTCAATGCACACGTGGTTGCCCATTTCCACTTGAAACCACTGTAGCCTCTATACCCCAAGTGGTACGATGCAAATGCACAGTGCGACTATCACGCGGGAATTGAGGGGCATTCTATAGAACATTGTACGACGTTCAAAAAGGTGGTGGAAAGACTTATAAGCTTGGGCGTGGTAAAATTAGATGATTCACCCAATACAGAAAATCCGTTACCTGATCATAACAGAGTGAACATGATAGGTGGGAGCATGGGTTGAAAGATCAAAGAAGAAATATTAGAGGTGAAAATTCCTTTGAGGTGGGTCTGGAAAAATATGGTAAGAAGGGGATTGATCATCTCAAGTTTAGAGAGAAGCTTTGAAAGAGTGGAAAATTACTGTGAGTTCCATCACGAGGAGAGACATAAAATCCAGGAATGCGTAGAATTCAGAGCCTTGGTTCAAGACCTGATGGATAACAAGGAGATGGAATTTTATGTAGAAGTTAAGGAGGATGGGAGCATTTGCACATCAAAATCTTCGAAGGTTCCAAGAATAGTGCAGCCTGTGGTCATTATCTCGCGACCCAAGAAGGATGAGGTGAGAACATCAGCAATGCCAAGGATCATAATAAAGAAACCTGCAACCTTTCCTTACCAAGACAGTAAGAAGGTCACATGGAACTACGAGTGCAATACGACTGTCCCAAGAAAAGAGACTGCAAAGAGCCAGTGTGCGAGTGCCAATCCAGAATCTATGAAAGAGGCTACACTAGGGGAGCAAAAAGGGAAAATAGTTGAGCCAGTGAATGAGGAAGAAGCTGTAGAATTCCTCAAATTTTAAAGCATAGTGAGTATAATGTCGTTGAGTAGTTGCATAAACAATCGGCCCGCATATCTGTACTGTCCTTACTCTTGAATTCAGAAATACATCGAAATACGTTGATGAAGATGCTAAATGAGACCTATGTATCCAAGGATATTTCTGTCAGTAAGCTAGATCGGTTGGTTAATAATATCAGTGCTGATAATTTCATATTTTTCAATGATGATGAAATACCTTCTAGGGGCATGACATCTACCAAAGCTTTGCATATCACTGCCCGATGCAAGGGGCGTATTTTACCAGGAATACTGATTGACAATGGATCATCTTTGAACGTATTGCCGTTATTCTCACTTAACAGGCTACCCGTAGACAGTTCGCATATGAAAACTTGTCAAAATGTAGTGAGGGCATTTAACGGTACAGAAAGGAAGGTCATGGAAAGAATTGAGGTACCATTACTGATCGGTCCAACAGTTTATGAGGTAGATTTTATTGTGATAGACATCAAACCTTCCTATAATTGCTTATTAGGAAGACCATGGATACATTCGGCAGGGGCAGTACCGTCATCATTACATCAGATGTTGAAGTTAGTGTCAGATGGTCGGTTGGTGACAATAAAAGCCGAAGAGGATATAATAGCAGCTGTATCCAATGAGACGTCGTACGTGGAGACCAATGACGAGTTAGTTGAATGCTTATTTCGATCTTTGGAGTTTGTAAATGCGGCATTTGTTCCTGAAGGAAGCAAAATTTTGGCTCCAAAATTATCCAAAACCATAGAGATGGGTTTACAATTGTTGGTAGGAAAAGGAGCTTTTCCTGGAAGAGGGCTGGGGAGATATCTTCAAGGGAGGACTGAGATTCCAGTATTGAAAGAAAAGCAGGATCACTTTGGCTTAGGATACAAGCCAGATAGGGGACAGAGAAAGAAAGAAATAGAAAAAAGGCAGGAAAAGAGAAGAGCGCGTTTGAATGGGGAAGAAGCTAAGTGGGAGCCAATGATAATTCCCCACATATCCAAAACTTTTGTATCTGGAGGAGTTATTTACCAGAATAGAAGGAAATCGGTTGAGAAAAATATTGAGGAAACGTTAGGAAATATGCACATCAATGCCATTCATGAGCATGAGGATGAGAAAAGAAGCTGGCTGGACATTTGCCCTTATGAGCCCGGAAGTGTTCTAGACAATTGGACTGCGGAAGAAATACCTAAAGTCTTTAGAAATGTCTCAAAGTAATGTTCAGAACAAACTTGTTGTTTTAGCCTAGAAATAACAAGAATTCTTTTGTGAAATAGGCCTATGTTTGAATATCATTATTTTAATAAAACATTTTTGCAATCTTTTTGAACAAATATTCTTTCATTCTTTCCATATATTCTTTCATCATTGCACAAATATTGTACATAAATTCATACATTCTTTTGTAACCCTATTAGGTTCCTGTGTATCAATGATGTGAATGACACTGTTACGAGCTCAGAGTGCCCTTTTGAGTGAAACGTGTGTTTAGAGGGATCGCATGATTTTGAAGGTGACGAAGATAGTGGTTTATCTTTGGACTTGTTAAGGATGGTAAAACACGAGGAAAAGCAAATCCTACCTCACCAAGAATCAGTAGAAATTGTGAGCTTTGAGGAAGGAAAAGAGGTGAAAATTGGAACTGAGATCTCTGCAAAGACAAGACGAGACCTTATTGAGTTACTTCAAGAATTTAAAGATGTCTTCGCATGGTCCTACCAAGATATGTCTGGATTGAGTGCTGATATTGTAGTGCATCGCCTACCTATAAACGAGGGTTGCAAACCCGTTCAACAGAAGCTCAGAATGATGATGCCTGATATTGTGCTCAAAATAAAAGAGGAGGTTAGGAAACAGTTTGATACTGGGTTTTTGCAGGAGGTCAAATACTCTGAATGGGTAGCCAACATCATTCCAGTCCCTAAAAAAGATGGAAAAGTATGAATGTGCGTAGATTATAGGGATTTGAACAAAGCAAACCCAAAGGACAACTTCCCATTGCCACATATTGATACTCTGGTGGATAATACAGCGGGATTTTCACTATTTTCTTTTATGGATGGGTTCTCAGGATATAATCAGATAAAGATGCACCCAGAAGATATGAGGAAGACTATGTTCATTACTTTATGGAGAACATTTTGCTATAAGGTGATACCATTCGGATTAAAAAATGCGAAAGCAACATATCAGAGAGCCATGGTAGCCTTGTTTCATGATATGATGCACAAAGAAATTGAAGTATATGTTGATGATATGATTACCAAATCCAGAACAGAGGAGGAACATGTGCAGGTCTTGAGAAGATTATTCTTAAGATTAAGGAAATTTCAGCTCAAGCTTAATCCGACAAAATACATTTTTGGAACTAGGTCAGGAAAGCTGTTAGGCTTAGTAGTCAGCGAAAAGGGAATTGAGATTGATCCAGACAAAGTCAATGCAATACGAGATTTATCGCCACCACGTACCCAGAAAGAAGTTCGAGGTTTCTTGGGAAGACTGAATTACATTGCTCGGTTCATTTCACAGTTGACTGAGAAATGTGATCCCATATTTCGCCTTTTGAAGAAACATAATCCTAATGTCTGGAATGAAGAATGTCAGAAAGCCTTTGAGAAGATAAAGCAATACTTATCTAACACTTCAGTGCTGTCACCACCTAGCCTAGACAGACCCTTGATTTTGTATTTATCGATGTTCAACAACTCTATGGGATGCGTGCTGGGTCAACATGATACGACTAGAAAAAAGGAAAAGGCGATTTACTATCTCAGCAAGAAATTCACTGATTGTGAGATGAGATATTCGCCTATTGAAAAATTGTGTTGCGCCTTGATTTGGACAACCAAGATGTTGAGGCAATACTTACTCTATCATACGACTTGGCTAATTTCAAAATTATACCCTTTGAAGTATATGATGGAGTCAACAGCATTGAATGGAAGAATTGCTAGATGACAAATCTTGCTCTCTGAGTTTGATATCGTATACGTAAGTCAGAAGGCCATCAAGGGAAGTGCGATAGCAGATTTCTTAGCTAGCAGGGCTCTGAAAGATTATGAGCCTCTAGACTTTGATTTCCCAAATGAAGATTTGATGTATGTGGCAAATGCTGAAGAGGAGATCCCCAAGAGAATCATTCTTAGAGATTAAACTTTGACGGAGCATCGAATGCATTAGGCAATGGGATTGGGGCAGTCTTGGTGTCTCCGAATGGAGATTATTATCCTATTACCAGTAAATTAGACTTTGATTGCACTAATAACATGGCTGAGTATGAAGCTTGCATCATGGGTCTACGGGCAGCCATAGAGCGAAAAATCAAGACATTAGAGGTGTACGGAGACTCAGCATTGGTAATATACCAGCTAAGAGGGGAATGGGAGACGAGAGATCCTAAATTGATCCGTTACCGAAGATTGGTTTTGAGATTGATCGAAGATTTTGACAACATTACCTTCTGTTATCTCCCACGACAGGAAAATCAAATGGCAGATGCTCTTGCTACTTTAGCTTCCATGATTAAAGTGAATCAATTAGATGACATGCAGCCTATTCAAATTAGTATTTATGAGATCCCAGCCCACTGTTACAACATTGAGGAGGCAGAGAATGATAATCATCCCCGGTACCAAGATATATTGCAATATGTGAAGAATCGCGAATATCCTGATCAGGCAACGGAGAATGATAATAGGACATTGAGGAGGCTAGCCATTGACTATGTTTTAGATGCGGAGATCCTATACAAAAGGGGAAAGGATCGAGTACTGTTGAGATGCGTGGACGCTGTAGAGGCTAAAGAAATTTTAGAAGAAGTTGCAGAGAGCAGATCGCGTCTAGTCTTATCTCCCTGAAGTTGCAGTGGAGCAGACTAAGTAAGCAAGTCTTATCTTTCTGAAGTTGCAGTGAGGTAGACTGAAGATGACAAATCTTATCTCCCTGAAGTTACAGTGAAGCAGATTAAAATCGACAATCCTATCTCCCTGAAGTTGCGGTAGAGCGGATTAAAATCTCAGATCTTATCTCTCTGAAGTTGCAGAGAGCAGATCGCATCTAGTCTTATCTTCTTGAAGTTGCAGTGGAGCAGACTAAGTAAGCAAGTCTTATCTTCCTGAAGTTGCAGTGAGGCAGACTAAAGATGACAAATCTTATCTCCCTGAAATTACAGTGGAGCAGATTAAAACCGACAATCCTATCTCCCTGAAGTTGCGGTGGAGCGGATTAAAATCTCAGATCTTATCTCTCTAAAGTTGCAGAGAGCAGATCGCATCTAGTCTTATCTCCCTGAAGTTGCAGTGGAGCAGACTAAGTAAGCAAGACTTATCCTCCCGAAGTTGCAATGAGGCAGACTGAAGATGGCAAAACTTATCTCCCTGAAGTTGCAGTGGAGCAGATTAAAGCCGACAATTCTATCTCCCTGAAGTTGCAGTGGAGCGGATTAAAATCTCAGATCTTATCTCTTTGAAGTTGCAGAAAGCAGATCGCATCTAGTCTTATCTCCCTGAAGTTGTAGTGGAGCAGACTAAGTAAGCAGGTCTTATTTCCCTAAGTAGTAGTGGAACAGATCAAAGATGGCGGATTTTATCTCCCTGTGGTTATAGTGGAGTACATTGAAGCCAATAATTCTACTTCCTTAGTCAGTTGTGGAATAGGTTACAGATTGTAAGTCTTATCTTCCTGAAGTTGCAGTGGAGCAGACTAACGAAGCAAGTCTTATCTTCCTGGAATTGCAGTGAGGCAGACTGAAGAGGGCAAATCTTATCTCCCTGAAGTTGCAGTGGAGTAGATTGAAGCACTAGTTCCTGTACTTCTGAAGATGCAGTAGGAAGGAATACCAAAGTCCAGTACGACCGGGCAAAATTGTTTTTGGTCTTTGCTTTGTTCTCATTACCCAACAATAAGCAAAGAGGGGCAGTTGTAATAACAGATTTTGCCCGGTACAAATAATAAAAGGGCCCCAAATAAAGACACAGCCCAATTACAATAAAATGGGGCCCAAACCAAAATAAAATACGGGCCCAATATGCGGTGGCCCAAACTACAGACAGAAACCCTAGGGTTACAACAGCGCCGTAAGCCACCGGATCTTCCTCGATCTTCACCTGCAAAGAAACAAAACAACAAAGGAAATAATCAAAGATTTGTAATCAAGCAATATTTGTTTCTTGATTTAGCTTATTCATTCGGCTATAAAAAAAGGGCCATAAGCACACTGTAAAAGGACGGGATTTTGGAAATCAAAAATATAAACTGCAACTTTTTCAATATCAAGAGCAAAAATCGAAGCAAAGATGGATACTTGCAATTTTTTTATTACATATTTTTTTTATTTACATACGAATAGAATAGAAAAGAGAAGGAAAGAAACAACCTGTTTTTGAGCCTGAAACCACCGTGGATGGCTGAGGAAGTCGTCACCGAGGATTGACGACCGGAAGCCGAAAGGTTTCTCTGCTTTTAGGGGCTCTTTCGTTATTGTTTTGCAAAGATTTAAGCCCGAATTCGGGCATAAGGGTGATCGTCCGATGACCGACCGATGGTCGGAGGACTGAAAGGCTGAAAGGTTTTTTTTTTGAAAGATTTGGTTTTTTTTTTAAATAGATTTTGAAATGAAATTTGGTTTAAATTTTGGCTTAAATAGCCAATTGAAAATGGCGCCGTTTTGAGGGGAGGATCCGCGCGTTGACCCGACCCGGACCCAGGATCCGCGTGTTTTTATGCGGAGGGGAAAATTACGCTTTTAGCCCCTCCGCCTTTAAATATCTTTATAATTAGGTTTTTTATTTTTTTTAAATTCCCCCTTTAATTTATTTTAATTTCAATTTAACCCTTCTTGAACGACATCTTTTTAGAGGAGAAGGGAAAATTTCCCTTCCAGCCCCTCTATGTAACTCACGCGTTCAAATTAGTCCTTTTTACTTTTATTTATTTGCGGATTTACCCCAAATATTTTAATTGCATTCAATTTAGTTTTTTTATGTTCTTTTTATTTATTTTATTAATTAATAGTGTAATTATTATTTTTATTCTAATTTTTTTATCTATATATATTCCTTTTATATGTACACATATATATATTTAAAAAAAATGAATATTTTCCTATTTTTTTAATAAATATTTTCATATATATATGTATATATTTACGTTTTTAAGTGATTAAATACTCACCTTTTTTTCCTTTTTTAAAATATACTTATTTTTTATTATTTTATATATGTATGTATAATTATTTTTTTTCTTTATTTTCATAAGTATATTATGTGTTGTATTTATATATAAATTCTATAACCTAAAATTTTATTTGTAAATTATATGTATATTTTTAATCTTCATAATTTCCATGTGTACATCTTTTGATCCTTATTTATTTGTTTGCTATCCATCCATTGTATAATTGTGTTTACATTTAATATTTTGCATGTCATGGATTACCTTTTTTTATTTCGTTTATTCATTTGCTTATATTATTTTTATGTCGATGATGTATTTATTATTGTTATTATTGTTATTATAGCATTTGCATGTATAAAATCACGTTACATCATTTTTTTTTACGCAAATTTAAAGTTAGAAAATTTTTTAAAATTGAGATAATGTTCGTATTTAGGATTTTCAATGGAATTAAGCCCTAACGTATTGGGTTCCGATTTTCTTCGATTAATCCGATAATCGAGCATTTCTCTTCAATCAAAAAAATAAAAACTCATTATTGGGAATTCAACATGTTGTGTCCTAACGTATTGGATGTCGCATTGATTTCTCGAAATGAAGATTGTTTTAAAAAAATAATAAAGGAAATATTCCGAGTTTGGGATTTTAAAGGAATTGTGCCCTAACGTATTGGGTGTGATTTTTTAAATCTTGGATAAGTGGATGTTCTTTTAAAGTAAAGGAAATATTCCGAGTTTGGGATTCTAGAGGAATCGTGCCCTAACGTATTGGGTGTGATTTCTTAAATCTTGGATAAGTGGATGTTCTTTTAAAAGTTTTATTGTACAAGTATTTTGGCCCAATTCATTTTGGGGAAAATTAGAATGCTGTGCCCTAACGCATTGGGGGTGGTATCTTCTTTCTCTGAAATAATAAGGGTCTTAATACGTAGCCTTTTAAGTTTTGCTAAGGATTACTTTTTTTCAAATTCTGGACCTTAAGACACTAATTAATTAACTAGGTACCAATTTTGGGCGTTACGAGGGTGCTAATCCTTCCTCGTACGTAACTGACTCCCGGATCCGTTTTTTCTAAAACTCGTAGACCAAAATTTTTTTTTAGGTGATCCAATCACACCTCAATAAAAGATTGGTGGTGACTCCCATTTATTTTGTTTTTTAAAGTCGACAACTAAATTTTTTATTTTTCAAAAAAATAGTTTCGACACACCAAATCCAACACTTGCAACATTTAGACTTCTGGTGTTAATTAACAGAATATCAGAATTAATAGATCAAAATATTATGGTATGGAAGTGCGATCTTATTCATAGCGTTTTTTTGTCTGAATGAAGTGAACCTCATTTGTAGTATCCCTTTCTATAATACGTGGCTTCATGACTTGGTGGTGTGGCAACAAGACAACTCAAGTTGTATAGTGCTAAATGGCGGTACATGACAATTAGAGGTTACAACAACAACACAAATTACTTGTCCTCTACTTTAACAAACATTACAGATCAACAATTTTTTCTCTAAGCTATGTAATCTCTTTCCGCCTAACAAAATTATTCTTACAATATGGAGGTTTTATATGGGTTTTATCCCTACTTGTGATAATTTGCTTTCATGATATTGGCCATCAGAGTCTGCTTGTTTACTTTGTCAATCATTTGAGGAGTCCATTGTCCATATCACCCGCAATTTCCTCTCTCTTAGTTTAGTTTGGGTTGATCTCAGCATTACATGGCCACAAGAATTGAGTAATGTTACTTTCACAGATTGGATTTCCTCTCTATTTAACCATAATGATTCACACACATGTTCTCTAATTACAATCACTGTACAGGCATTATGACATATGCACAACCAAATTTTCCATGAATGGAACTTAAATGAATTCTAGAAACAATGATTTTTATAAAATCTTACCTTTTGGACTTCTCAAATGTCCAAACATCTCTCCCTTTCAAAGATCTTTGCCATTTAGAATGTTGGTCCCCTCTTGTTGATGGCAACTACAAAGTTAACTCTGATGCAGGTTTCAGGCAATCTAATGATTCTGCCTTTGTGGGTGTTCTAATCCATGACCATTCAACCCCAATGATTAGGGCATGCACATTATGTGTCACCCATTTCCCTTTTGCATTTGCAACAGAAGCCTATGTTGCCTTTCATGCTTTAGATTTTACTCTAGATATGGGTTTCCAAATAATAGAATCAGAAGGAGATAGTTTAACTGTTATTTGAAAGTTAGAAAGTTGGGAATTTGATTGATTAGTTATCTTTGTTTTTATTGTTGGTGGCAAAAAATCTTACATCTGACTTCCATTCTTTTTCATTTTGCTATGTTTGTAGAGAAACAAATCAGGTAGTGCATCTTCTGGCTTAGCATGGACTCTCCCTCGATGGCGATCATTTTTGGGTGGAAGAAAGCCTTCCATGAATTGCTCAACACATTGAAGAGGAAGGCAAAAGACTGAGATGGTTTGCGGGATAGGCTTTTCTTTTCTCATCGTGACATCTAGATTACTAAAAGTAGCTTTTAGAGTCTTCCATTGTTGGAAGCTAGTCGAACCTGTTAATATCTAGACATTATTTTCTGGTTGGCTTTTATTACTTACACCATTATCTTGGTTGTACGACACGTTTATCTTCTCGAGATAATAAAGATTTCCTCAAGGGGTGTTAGATTGCAATTAGAAAGGGCCTAAATGAAGCAAATTTTATTTGACTTTTTGGATCCACTAAAAATCAGTTCAATTTACAATTTACAATTATTTAAAGATTCTCCTTTGGAGGAATTAGTACTTTAGTTTTATTTTTATTTTTTTTAAAACAAACAAGTGTATCGTTTCAAGGAAACCGCTGAGTAACCTCACAAATGCAAAAACTAGGAGAATAGATTGTAGTATAAATAGCCGGATGGAATTCCTAAAAAATTCAACCCAATAAAAAATATAAAATATAGGTGAGAATTTCCATCAACTAAAAAGAATGGTTGGCGCTGCTTTCAAGAAAAAGCAGGTAAAAGGGGTATTCCAATTCCAAGGGTATAGGATTCTCTTCTACCTTAAAACTCATTCTTGCTACAAACCACTTCATTTGATTTTTGAACTGTTCAGGTGGCATTCTTTATTAGTGTTTTATTTAGTTTTCGTCTTATTTCTTGGGATTTTCGATCATTTACAGACAACCCATTTAATCATTACATGCATGATGCATGATTTGAAGTTAATATACTATTATTTTTAATTGTTTTATGCCTCAAAGCAAAGCTGAAGAATAATGGCAGGGCTTTCACTTTCACTAAAGTTTGAAATACCTATATGCTTGAATGCTTTGCAAAGCATGCCTTAATTAATGCTTGTCATGGATGTAAGGGTTCATACTTTGGATAAGCTCTTCTTTACAATGGATTCGGCTCATGCTAGTGTTAGACAGACTTCAATAGAAAGATATGCTAATTTACGTATACATTTATCCAATTAAATTTATATATAATTGTCGAGAAAATTATGTCGTGATTAATTATCCTTAATAATTCATTTTTAAAATTAATATGTATTAAATTATTTCAATTCTTTTAAAACGATTAATTTACTCAATATCAAAAATAGAAAAGACCACAAGAATACTTTACCAAATTGAGAGATATCCTTAATTTTTTTCTCCACACGTCAGTACTTATACAATCACTCTTAACGGATAATATTGAAAAATTAAATCTTAAATTTTGTAATTTTTATAACAAAAAAAATGGTATCCTAAAATTTTCAAAAAGAATAAAAATGGAAATTAATTAAATAAAAATTTAAAAAAATGGTTGGATGTAGGGCCATTTTTACATTTACAACATCCACATGCCATTCGCTTTCATAACCATAGCCAACACGTTTTAACTTTTTGGGCAAATTACATTATTAGTCATTAAACTATGAGTAAATTTTCGTTTTAGTCATTAAACTATTTAAAAGTTATCATTTAAGTCATTGGATTATTAAAATCGATGTGACATGGCTTTAGGGGCAAAGCCAAAAAAATATTTTGGAGAGTCAAAATTAAATTGTATATTTTTTGCGATAGCAAAAAGGCAATTTCATCATTTTAATAGCCTATATCTTTATACTTTTTAAAGGATTAAATCAATTTTTTTATCATTTTGGTGGGGCAAATTACAATTTTACTATTACTAATTTTAGGGGAGTTGGGGCCTACTAGCCCCTTGGTTTTGCCACTGCATGGCTTTCTTTGTTCACACTGCCTACAGCAATCAAAAACTTTCTTTCCCCTTCTCTTTTACAATTCAGTTTTTTTCATGAAATAATTTTGGACATCACAAATTTGCAAACCAAAATTTAAACAATTTTTTTCTCCTATCTTCGATAGTGACCATTAGATTAACTTGGATCTAAGGTAAGTTCATTTATTCGCCGATGGGTAGTGATACACCATACCAATTATTGAATTGTCGCTTGAAGCTCGTTGGTGGAACATTTTAAAAAAAAAGAGCTTAACAACTCGGTGACTCAAAATAAAAATATTTAAATAATTTAATGACTTAAATAAAAATTTTCAAATAATTCAATAATCAAATTATAACTTTTGTTTTAGTAAGTGAACAAAATGAAAATATATTCCTATTTTATTGAGTAATGATGGTTTACCCTAACTTTCTCTCACCCACTTCTCTCTACATTTTCCAAAACAAATAAATAAATAACCTATAACCACGTAACCATGCATCGAACGTGAGGCAACCCCACGTTTTAACTTCCATTGTTTAAAATAGATAATTTATTCAAATTATAACATAATAATAAAATAACTCTAGTTAAATAATAAATTAATTTGAAATTTTTTATGGAGTTATCCCACTGACCCTAAACTCGATTAAGAAAAAATAATAATTTTAACATAATAATAAATTAATTTGCTACAATATATTATTATTTTGCCCTTCGAAATCACCATAATTTATCTGAACATGTAATCTTTTTATTAAATCGCCCATGCATATAAGTAGGAATAATAAATGTTTAAATTTAAATACTCAAAATCGAAAGGTTCGTAATTGAAATAATTTAATATATTCGGAGTTTATATATTATAATTCAGCTCTGCACCTCTTTCTTTCATTTTCTCTCAGCAAAACAATATGGTGCAGCATTCATATCGCAAGAATCCTCCATCAGTTCTTATGATCTTTCCAATTCTTTCAATTATATTTGCTGTTCCAATCAATGCCTCTACCAAGATTTTAGAAGAAGTGGTACCGGTGGTCGTGCCCCAAGCACCAACTACTGAAATTAAGTGCGGAGCTTGTCCGTGTGTGAACCCATGCGGCCAACAGTCACTTCCACCGCCTCCACCGCCAAGGTTCACATACTGTAATACACTTCCGTCTCCTCCACCGCCTCCAAGATTCTACTACGTCACCGGTGTGCCTGGTCAGTTGTATGGAGTTGATCCAGATGATAGGTGGAGATATTTCTCTAATGGTGGGCGGAATTTTGTGGGGGGTTTCGTTGCTTTTATCTGGCTATGGGTTGTTGGGGCTCTTCATTATCTATTGAGCATCCTGTAGAATTCTCCATTTTGGAAGATAAATGTGTGTAGGTTTGCTATTGTTGGTTTAATTTCTTACTTAAATGGTGTACCTGCTTATATTTCATGTTCATGTGTTTCTATTTCAACAATAATTTGGTCATGAAAAGATAAACCAATAATTTCAAACATAAATATTTCTAAAGTAGAAGAATCATTTCTTTTTGCGGATGCTTCCTTCACTTTACTCATTCCATCTTCTTTTTATCAGTTTTCAAAAAACTAAATATAATATAAATTAATTAATAGCTTGATGATTTTTTTTTTTTAATTTTTAAACTATAAAAAATTCTTTTTCTTTCTTTTTTTTAGCCCTCAAACTATTATGTTTCATGATACAGAATATCTGTATTTTCCGATGAAAGAGGCAACGGAACTATTAACTTCTTAGGTGTAAAACCACGTGATTTTTTCTTACATGTAATTATATATATTAATTAATGACTAAAGAAAAAAATAAACACTATATTTATTTTTTGATGATCAGAAAAGGAACGTGGTTACTTGGAGTTCAACTCAAACTCGTATACTTACAATATAATGCTCTTGTTATTGGGTTAAGAGATTGTTAGAAACAAAAAAAACACCATCTTATAACTTACTAAATGAGAGTAAACCTGCTCTTTGGTCGGGCATTTGTCCATGTTTGAAGGTCCGTCCAAAAAATAGGATGGTTGTGACAAGATACGATATTTGAAAAATGAGCTTGAATAAAATTTAAGGCCCGTTTTTATAAGGGCCAAGCGTTGGGCAAGATTTTTTTTGCCCAAGCTCAGTCTAACCGAATATATTATGTTATAAAAATATTATATTAATTATATATGTTAAATAATACATTTATATTTATATTTATATTTATATTAAATCACTAAACTAATAACAATTAAATCCAACACTCAAAACCTAAAAAAAAATTTACCTAACTAAATAACTCAATCTAAAATATAAAAATTTAAAATTATATTTAATACAATAAAATATTTGTTATATTTATTTATGTTATTTAATATAATAAAACATATAGTAATTTTTTAAAAATAAATAATATTTAATGTATTAAAAGTTTATTTTAATTTTTTAATAAATTATATTTAAAAAATATTTTTAAATAAAACTTAATTTTAAAAAAATTAGATATGAATAAATTAAGGGTTTGTTTGATTGCTAGTAAAATATTTTCCGTAAAATGATTTCGGGAAAATGTTTTACTTTTCTGTAAAATGATTTACTGAAAAATATTTTCTGGTGTTTGATTGAATCTGTGTAAAATATTTTCGGCTGTTTGGCAGATTTCCTAGAAATATTTTTCGAAAAAATTGTTTTTACATATATTGATATATATTAATAAATTTTTATATTTTAAATTATTTTTACATATTTGCAATGATTTATTTATAATAATACTCAATTATTAAGCCACAATATTAATCGTTATAAATTGAAAAAATTAATATCAAATAAATTATTTGTAATTGTGTTAAAAAAACAAGTATTGAATAATTAAAAAAACAAGTTACTGGAAAATCGATAAATAGAAGCAATTTTCTACCGGAAATGAAGGAATGAATGAAGGAGGCGATAGAGAGGAGTGCATCGAAAATGTCTTACGAAAATTGAAAGGGTAAGACATTTTCCCTAAAATGTAACCCATTTTCCCTTGTTTTGGAGTTCATTTTCCAAATGGAAAATGTTTTCCGCCAATCAAACGCTGGAAAAGTTGAAAATAATTTTCCGAAAAATCAATTGCTTCAATCAAACAGACTAAGTTAGATCAAAATTTACAAGCGAACTTGAAATGAATAAATCTATTTTTCGAGCTGAATTAAACTTATAAATCGATCGAAATAAACTTGATCTAAACTCGATCCGGCCCGGCCCGGGCAATCATCACTTCCAAATGAAACTAAAATCCTAGACTTTTTTTTTATCACTCTCAAAATCCCAAACCGTCAAATTTCCAAAACGAAAGTTAATCAAATTTGTTCATCAATCTCAAAATTAAATAGGTGGGAATTTGGAAAGGTGAGACTCAAAATCCCTAACCTCAAATCTCCGTTCATCAACCCAAATCCTTGTTATCCAAACCCCATTATTCCACCAAGGTTTTTGATTCACTTTTCGTCTCGTAAATGTAGGTCTCTTTGCAGTGAACTTTGCGGTTGGTCTTCGAAATATTTCGACAAAGGTCAATCATCAGCTTCTGCTCCATTGTGGTGAAGTCGTGGCTTCCTTTCCTTTTTTTTTTTTTACTTGTTGGATGTTGATATTATCTTCTTTTCCTTTTATGAATATTATGTGTTGGAGCTGGGTTTTGGTAATGGAGCGGTGTAATAGGTTTGGTTGCTGGTTTGTTTGGTTAGGTTTGGTTGTTGGTTCGTTTGGTTAGGTTTGGTTGTTGGTTCGTTTTATTTGATTCCTTGTGTGAAGCATGGCTATGGGTATTCAAAATATTCCGATGAAGATCAATCGTCGGCTCTTGCTCCATCAGCTTTGTCATGGTTAAGGGTATTCAAAATATTCTGGTGAACCATGGTTATAGGTGTTCAAAATTTTCCGATGAAGATGAATATTTGAAATGTTCCTTTTGTTTTAGCTTTGTTGTTGTTTCTTGTTCTTTATCATTACTTTATGGGTATTTTGGTATACTGTTATGAGTTCTTGAATCATTTTTTTGTATTTTGGTCTGCTTTATGAGTTCTTGAAGATGAATATTCAAAACATTATCATTTCTCCTTTTCATTAATAAAATTTCTCATTGATTGGAGGGGTGTTGTGTCCAGTTTATTATGGACAATGGGGGTTCTGGTGTTCTGTTGGTAAAAGTTGGACTCTTTTTTTTTTTTTTTTTTTTGCTACTAAGCTGGATTAATTGATTGAGAGAAAAAAAACTAACAGTAAATTGAAATCTAAAAGAAAAATAGTTTTATATTATAAATTTTTCTATGAATTTTTGGTCTTATATACTTAATTTTTACCAGGAAGTTTTGCAAGAAACGTATTCAATTTGGTGCTTCAAGGATATGGTTTTTTCAAATCTTGTGTTAAAGGTTCACTTATTTGAAAATATTGAGTCGTAGGTTGTCTTCAACTTAGTGGCAATCAGGAGGGTTTTTGATGTTCATACTACTCGGAGATGAAGGGTTATGAAGTCCTTAAATAAAATTGATAGCATTTAGAATCTCTGGTGTCACTGGGTAAGAAAACTATTTTCATAGAAGGCTAATCGAGTGTGAAGAATGTTTTAGGAAACCAAAAATTTATAGAAAGTTGCAAATTCTTGGGAGCATTTATTTTTCATGTGATGAGGGTTAATAGCTGAAATTCTATTATTATACAGACTGACCCGGCGGCTCTGTCTCCGACTTGGCTGAACCGAAAGTTGAGCCTCCACCTTCAACTTTACTGGGACAGACTCCAATACTTGCAATTAAAGAAAGAAAAGAAATTCCATAAAATGGAGAATCCTTTAGCACATTTTCCTCAACCTGAACTCGTTGATCAACCTTCGGCACCGGTTCTTGCTTCTTCCAATGTGCCGCCTTTAGCTTGCCCTTTGCCTCATTCACTTCCTTCCAGTAAGTATTAGATTTCAATTTTCTTTTTGGCAGCAGAAAGTGAATTTCTACTTCATTCGTACAATTTTGATGTAATTTTGATGTAATTATTTTTTAGGTGTTCTTTTTTTTTTCCCTTTATTTGAAAGTCGACATCCCTTACTAATTCATGCTTGATTTTGTTTAGGGCCTCCTGAATCCTTTATGCATAAGAATAGGTTACAGGAGTTTACTCAACGATCATCCATACAGCTTCCAGTGTATCAAACTGTTAATGAAGGAACAGTGCATGCGCCCCAGTTTCAGTCAAGTGTGTTAGTTGATGGTGTAACATATACTTCTGAGGCCACCTTTTCTAATAGAAAAGCAGCCGAACAGGATGTTGCCAAACATGCACTGGAGTGTATATCAAAGAAGTTAAAGGATGAAGGCTGTCCTCTCATTCGTGAGGTTTGTTGCATTCTTACATCTTCATTTAAATGTTTTACGTTTATTCATAACTGTTTGTTTGTCTTGAAACTTACTAGTCAAATTAGTAGGTATTTGTTTTCCTTATATTATATATCTTAGCCCATGATATAAAGAGGACAGAGTTTAAAGAGGTTTTTTTATTTTATTTTGATATTATGCAATTTTTACCCTAATTATGCAAATTTTTCGGCGTTGTAGTATTCTTTTGCTATTTAGTAGAAAATATATTGGAAATTCGTTTTTGAGTATACAAACTTGAGGATAACACTACGAAGAGTGCAAATAAGTAAAAATGTGCCCTATTGAAAGCCAAATAGAAGGAATGAAGAAAAGAAAAAGCATCGTTTAGTTTTTAAAAATGTTTTCCATTTTCTATCTCAATTATCAATTTAAATTTCGAAATCTTTGCTTTGCAATTTTCAATTGTATTGAACACTACTATAAATGACATAAACTTCTAACTACGTTTAGGATTTTCAAATATATTTATCTCCCTTGATCTTTGTATTTTTGCTACATTTAGGAAAAGTATTATTTTTTCAACACTTTTTGGTGCATGAGTTAGCAATAAATTAACTTTGCTTGGTAATTTTTAGCCACACTCATGACTTGTTTTGAGCGAAGGGAAGGAAATTCTTTTACTTATTTTGAAGTGATCTTTTTTTATAAGAGTTTTACTCACCCTTCTAATTTCAAGTATAAACTTATACTAATTATTCTTTATGTTTTGCCTAACTATTTTAATACTTATGTGGTAATTAAGCGATTCATTACGTTAAATACATTAGATAACCAAATGAGGCATTAAAGTGTAAATGAGAATAGGAAATGAAAAATGTTTTCTATAACTAAGGATTCTTAAATAGGTATATCATACTTGTATATCAAACAGAAGTATGATAATTGCTTTGGGGTTTGCTAAACTTTTGGTTGCTCGTGCTCTAGGATACGGTATTCTGCAAGTCTATCTTAAATGAATTTGTGGTGAAGATGAATCTAGAAATGCCAACATACAATACCATTCAGTCAGGAGGAGTGCTTCCCCTTTTTGTGTCTACTTTAGTTTTCAATGGTGCGACTTATAGAGGGGAAACTGGTAGAAACAAGAAGGAAGCTGAACAATTAGCTGCACGTGTCGTCATACAATCACTTCTTGGTATCTTTCTTTTTCTATTTAAAAAATTCAAACATATATATATGTGCATGCACGCGTGTGAACATACCCTGATTTCAAGCCACTTATTAGCTGGATAAATTCTCATCTCTTTGTTGGATCACTAATGCAGCTGATGATAGGTATGGGACTGTTGTTTCAGAGATCATAAAATCCAAAGCTAAACTTTATGATGCCTTGAATAAAGCCAAGGATTCCAGTTTTGACACTACACTTACTGGGGCAAACAGACTGAATCATAACAATGCAGAGGTTGAAAATAATGAAGTCACTAACCATGTTCCGAATTCTACCCACCCAAGCTCTGGAGCTAAACATCCACGTCATGAGTTCAAGGTTCCGAAATCAGGAGAAGGTACTGATTGCATTGATCTTCCAATTGCTTTTGTGCCTGCAGTCATTGGACAGGGTTCAGATGTTGGTGAAAGTTCTTCAAAAAAGCAACGCAAGAAGAAGAAAAGGGCTAAACTGAATACTAATACTCAGTAAGCTTTGGTTTGTCATCTTCTATGTGCTGTCTGACCTTGTTTTGTGTCGTTCTTCTGAAAGAGTTTTCTGCGTGTCTAATGATGAGCATTGGTGTCTTTTCATACACTAAGACAATTTATGAGATTGTTTTTGGTGCACTAGTAATGAATCTTTTTACTCCACAAGCAGTGTTAATTTGCATATGTTTAACATTTTCTTATTAGTTTTTTTAGATTATTTCTTTTAGTATACTTTAAAGTATATTTGTCATCCCACTAACCTACTTTGTGGGTGGCGGGTGAGATAATTTCTAATAATTTAATTTGCAAAGATGGCACTGTACTAAATTTTGTAATCGTCAAAGGTGCCATGCCATAATACCTTTTAGTTCCTCGAAGGAATGATGTCTTCTGTTTGTTTGTCTTCATTCATCACGTTTATTTTATTAAAAATTTGTATTTTTGGATGAGGTCAGTCAATTTCTTTGTTTTGCAGTGGCGTTTTGTTTTCTTGAAAGAATAAGGGAGGGAGGGTGATTGAGGGGATCTTGGAGGTCTAGTAGAAGTTTGCCTATGTTTACTAACATTTATGTATTAATTTGCAGGTCAGTAGTTACTGGTAACCCATTCAATCAAACAACACCATGTTCACTTGCTCTATGAAACTTGCCCATCGCTTGCATGATTTGTAGCAAATATTTTGTGAGGTTTGGCACTGAAAACCTTGGTCATGGTTCTTAGATGGTGTTTGCAAGATATTTATACCGTTGTAGTAAAACGTATGAAGTGTTTTTCCTGTCTTTTGTTATCCTTGGGAGCAGCTGATAAGAAGCTTTTGTTAAAGTGAGCCAATAATGGCCGAAGTGGAAGAAACACCGTTTATTGTTGCGGAAAGGAACTTGGTTGGTCTATGATTTGTGTTCCTCGTGCTCACGTTTTCTGTTGCTAAAACAACTCAATTTTCTTGTCATCTGAGTTTGCTTAGCCAAGTGATAATCTTGTATCCAGTTGATGTTTTGGTATAAATGAGATCTGGCAGTTTTAGGAGTAACTAAAATGCGACCTGTATGTAGATAGATAAACAAAATTACGTTGTAAATGTGAAAATGCAAAATATATATATATTGAAAGAAAAAGAAAGAGATTTTAAATTAAACCATGCTCGAGTTTATCAAAATTCAGTATGTTGTTTTCGAGATTCTTATGATATTACAATATCGAGGATAATAAGAGACTTTATTTTGTAAATCACATTGACTAATGCTTTACTCGCATCAACATTGGATAAGTGAACATGTTTGGTGGTAGTGGGTCAAAACTTTGTAATCGGTACCGATATAAATAATGCAAACAACTGAAAATTTGGTTACTACAAATGGAATGTAAAGATTACCCAAAAGCAATGGGTGGATAATATTTCAATGGCGAGAACGTAAACGTTTGATTCTATTATTATTAATTTTTATGGCACATGTAATGGCCTTCTTTTAGTCAACCGTAAAATTTATTGATATTATTATGATTTGATGGATATATTTTGTGATACCATTACAAAATAAAGTGAAAAAGATCATGCTATGTATCTAAATCTCGATCATATCCTCTGCCTGACAAAGAGAACATTCTATGTTCAAGGATTTAATCCTCTATTGGATCACAGTGTTGCACGGTAGAGCTTTATTTAGAATCTTCCAAAGAACACGATTACCTTCCAAGGTAATTTAAGTTTCCACAGAATTTTCCATGTTTTCATCGGGACAGAAAAGAAGGGTGTGTTTTTATTCGTTGCCTGAATGTTGGTGAGTTCTTGAAAATAAAACTCATCATCATGAGTGTGTTTTCATCTTATTTTTATGGGTCCATCAAAAAGTGCTTTTGCATCCCACCATCTTTGCCTATTCGTATTGAGAAACTCATTTCTAATTTCTTCTTCACAAGGTGACTGGCTGCTCCAAACTTCTCCATTTATTGATGTTATGCCATGTAGCAGTGTTCCTAATAATTTCTTTCCCTCTCAATATGCTTTTCCTCCCGATATCTCCTGTGTCTGAAGGAAGCTTTCAGATATGCAGTACCTCTTAACCAAGGTTTCATTTAGAAGCCAACTCTGATTGTTCGCAATTCTCCAAGCTATTTTGGCTAGCAACGCTTTGTTAAAAATTTGCATTCTTCTTATACTAAAGCCTCCTAAGTTTTTGCTCAGACATAAATGATCCCAATTTAGGAAATGAATTTTCCTCTTGTTCTTCCCAGTAAAATTTTCTTATTAATTGATCCATCTTATTACAAAAGGTTTTTGGAGCTTAACAGCAAGAGAATTGGTAAATCGACAAACTTTCCAGTTTTGATTGGATTTCCATGAGGAAAGTTTTGACTCTACTGTTAAGCATTGCTTGGAAAATTCTACTTTTTTTATTGAGCAAGTCTAGCTCCTTTCCCAAGTATCCCTCTACATTCTTTTGAATTTAGGATGGCAATTTTTACTAATCCCAAGCTTTGATTTATTGTTTTTAATATCAATCCTGAAATGAGCAGTATAGATCCAGGATGTTCTTATTCAATATATGTAAGGTTACATTTAACCGTGAATTAAATAGAAACATCAAGATATGGTTATATATAACAATAATTATTGCACATCAAGAAATGCCTAAAGTGTAAGTTGATATGATTTTGTACTAATGCATACATTTCTAGCTGAACTAAAAAGACTATGCACTTAAAGCATGCAAAAGGATGAGAAACATTTTATATTGTTTCTGAATATTAATCACACTCGAATGTTTTGTAAAATAAAATGAGATTTTAGATGCAACACCCCATACCCGACTAGATCATCGGGTCCGAGTTGTAGGATGTCACATTCGTTGGTGGATCAACTATGATAAACCATACTCAAAATTCAACATTAAATACCCAAATACAAGCATTGCACGCATAAAACACAATAAATAATCATTTTTGGTCAAATACGAGCTTATGAAAGTTCAATAACATCCCGTGATCGAACTAACATTTTCAAAACTTCCCAGGCTGATGTCATGACTTCCAGGGTTTGGTGTCGCGGCATTAAAGACAGTATACAAGCTTCCCAACCTGAAGAACAAATCATAAAGTTTTCAAAACATAACAGAGTCGACGTCGCGACCTCAAATAGGGGACGTCTCAACGAGATAGCTTGATGTCGCGACATTCAAGGTGTGAAGTCGCTACTTCCACGACAGTCCACTAACTCCCAATTTCAAATGTTTCCAAGCTAACACAAGACTTCCATAGGTGACTATAAGGCCCTAAATTGACAATTTCCGCCTCTAAGATAGTTCAAAATACAATTTCCAAATCAACAACATATTTACCATGCAAAACCATTAACCATTTCATTCATTCACAACATCATTGCCCGAGATTGACCATTTTACAATTTGAAACTACCTAATCTTAGGTACATGCCTTAAAAAAACTATACAAAATTCGTTGAGTCCGAGGTTGCGATCTGGATGTTGGATTCACCTCTCGAAGCTTCAAGATAACTTATACATGCGCACGGAATAAACAAACCATACATTGAGCAATAATACTCAATGGTACTTACATGATTCAAGATAACATAATATAAACATTAACAATTGATGATAATGAGACCAACATATATTGCCTATCAACTAAATTAGTTTCATGTCATATATTGAAGTGAGTATACATATTAATTGTTATGAACCATTCCTTATGCATTAATAGCATTCAAATCAAACATGAGATCAGCATATACTTGTATGCCATAAACGTTATGCCATCCAATTTCCATAATTATCTAACATCAATAACCCATTTACATATTCCTTCTTGGAGTCTATCGACTCATTTGCATTTGTCCTGGCCCCAGGGCTTATTTTCCACTGCTTCACATATTAGTTTTCATGTCTTTTCTATCATAAACGACACATGTATACACAACATACCAATTCCATCATCATTTCGTAGCTCTTATTCTACTCTAGTCATCATGGGTTGCTTGGCAACGATGACTTTTGTTATATACTCATTTTACCATCTAGGGTGGCCTGACAATGGCGGTTCATACAATACAAACATATTACCATATCGGGTGGCCTAACAACGATGGTTTGCATTTTTTCAATGTTCTACCATACCAGATAGCCCATATAATGATGGCATCCATTACCTGAACATTCTACCAACCCGAATGGCCTATCAATGATAACATCCATCACCTAAATGTTCTACCACCTTGGATGACCCGACAACGGTGGTTTTCAACCTAAGGCATGCCAACTAATTCGACGGTACTCGAGACCGTTATTAGGGTAGCACTAAATCAATATTCATTGTAACCACATATCACATTTCAATCATCAACAATTCATTTCATACATCACATATAATTTAGAAAATCATTTCGTAATCGTTTTACTATACGTGAATCAATTCACAGATCGACATTTAATACCGTCATACAATTTAATTTAATTCAATTCACTATTATGATATTTAATATCAATCACACCAATTCAATTCATACAATCATTATATAATCACCTCAGTATTCAGTTGTATAATTTACGAGTACATGCAAACAATTAAATGGATCTTAAATCATAAGAGTACAAATCGGGATCTCACGTCACTCATCAATAGTTCTCGCTTTTCCTTTCCCTCTCAATGACTCAATGTCAACGTTAGCTCAACGATAACATTAGCTACGTATAGTCACAAGACATATATTAATATCAATTTCCAACCAAACCACAATCAAATATAATGTTAAGCATATACTTGTATTAAAGCTTTCGATCTAAAGATTCATATTGAAATCTGATTTCACATTTATTCATTAGGGACCTTATTCTTTCTATTCCTATCACAATTTCATAACAGGTTTGTATTTTATTTAATTTGGCCCCTAATGTAACAAAGCTAACAATCAAGCTTGTTAAGCTTTACAATTTAGTCCTTTTTATAATCTACGCTTAATTTATATCAATTTCCTACCTAATTTATCCAAATCTCAAAAATTAGCCCTTATCAAAATTTCACTAATTGAACAAATTGATACATGGGCTAGCTAAATCAAGCTCCCATGATTCAAATTCCATAAAAATCAAAGAAATATTGTTAGGGACTTATTTGTAATTGATAGTCAAATTTTAAACAAGGGTTTGAAGATATGGAGGACGACAAGAAATTGAAGAAGATGATGGCTTTTGCCATCTTTTCCCCCTAATGTTACTTATATAGTTAAATAATTATAATTAAACTTAATTAATTAAGTTAATCATATTTAATTAAACATTATTCTTTAATTAATTTAATCTAATTACATTCAACATCACATCCCACTATCATCTATTTAAAAATGGTCTATTATCAATTTTAGTCTTTTGGATAATTATTATCTAAGTCCCCAAGCCTTTTCCTAATTAAAGACTTATAATGATCAAACTTTTACAATTTAGTCCATAGGACTTAATTAACCACATTTTTTACTAAATTTGCTTAACCAAATTTCAATATATCTAAATAGTAACTCAATAAATATCCTTATTTATATTTACGGGCTCGGTTTATGGAAACGAGATTCTAAAATCGTATTTTTTTACACCACTGAAAACCGGATCGTTATATTAGAATTTTGAAGACAAGATACACTTGCAACCTTCCAAAAGTGCATGGGTCAAATTAATATAAAATAAAAAATTATATTAATGACTATAGAACTCAAGAGAAGTGAAGCATTGTAAGAATCACTAGAAAGTAAAAGGTTTTAAGAAAATGAAGTTTCATAACCAACTTAACTCAACTAATTGAATTGAGTATTGATTCTAATAGAGTAGTCGTTATTACTACAAAATAGATCATTTGTATATAATAGAAAGAGGCAATAGGTTAGATTCATAAAATGTGCATAGATGTAAATAACATGAAAAGTAAATAACTTGAAAGTAAAATGAAATCAATAGCAATAAGTTAGTGGTTAGAGAGTTGCATTAGTTAACAAGATTAAACAATCAATATACTTAATCCACGCTACTTATGATTTTGGTAGTCCGAATTAACACCTAGAGCTCTCTTGAGTCTAATTAGGCTCTAAGCTAGATTTGAGTTAATTAACAAATTTACATCCTAATTGTAGCTTCTGCATGATCGACTAGGTATTGTTGACCTCTTGGTTCTTAAAGGTTCTCCAGATCTTGAATATCATTCATATATTTAGAATAGAAATTCCTTGAATGCTAAGGTCTAATTTGCCTACAAGCTATTGAAGAGAAAAAGAATAGCAAAATAAAAAATAACTAATAATAAACTAATTACAAGAAACGAAAGAAGAAGGAAAGTAAAAATAACACCCCTTACTCGATACGAAGGCCCGATCGAATAAGGAATGCCACATTAGACATTGAAGTGTCCTGAATGATTCAATCACACAATCAAAATATATTTAATCTCACGATACAAAACAAGCAAATAATTATTTCAAGCAACCATATATGATTACAAACAAAAATCGAGCTCAAACAACATAAGCATGAGTTATGTCTTAGCCTCCAATCTTGCAACTGTCTTAGTAGTCCTCGACTAACCACTCGCAACACTTAAACCTCCTCTAGTTGAACCACGTCCTTTCAATTCAAGATTTGATCTCTGAGCCTGAGTAGCACTAGAAAAAAAGATCAATCTTTAGCAAAATGATCCATAGACCCACATTTGACACAAGCTCGAAACTTCTTCCAACACTCCCCTACGACCATAATAGGTGTTTTAAGAAACAATTCATATCAGTTTTCAACATTATTTTTATTGTTTTAAGAAACAATTCACATTAGAATTTGAATTCTCCATTATAAAATAATTTTTTCTATTGGAATAATGCTCTTAAGAAAAGTTGACATCAACATTCTAAATGAAATACTTAAAAATATTAATTATTTAGACTAACTAATTGCATTATAAAAGTAGAGGGATCAAATTATGTTAAAAATTAAATTATATAGATTAAATCATGAATTTCAACATAGTATACAAGCAAAATTGAAATTCGATTATAAAATAATAATAAACAATGCAAACTTAAAAGAAATGAGAAGCGGCATGTCAATCTCTAAGAACTTAAGGTATTCAAATGATATATAACCACAAAACATTTTAATAAAAAAATATAATGATATTTACTATTTAGACTAATTAATAACATTAAAAAAATTTAAGCATAATAGAAGGACCGAAATTGAAATTTAACTATTTCTAAAATGTAAGAAAAAAAAGGGAAAAAAGAAAGAGAGAACAAAGGAGGACACTACTTTTATACATAGGTGCAAGTATGGTTTCTAGCCCGCACTTCATGTTAGGTTGATTATTTGTTTATGTCAAATTATAGAGTAAAAATTTGATAATTAAGATATGCTTTCTATCCCTATACACTTCGTACAATTGGAATTTAGTTACATAATTTTATTTTCAGGCTTTTAATCCCTTTACTTTTTGGATTTGAAATTTAGGTTCATTTGTCACCATTGCTATATTAGTAGTCATGTAAAAAAAAATGATGTCGAAAATATTGGTTATGATTTCTTTTCCTAAAAATACTCATTCAAACTTGTCACGATAAAAAAAAGTTAACTTGTTGGAATAGTATTCTTAAGAAAGAATGATGTCAACATTTTGAATGAAATAGCTAATAATAGTAACTATTTAGACTAACTAATGACTATAAAATTAGGGCATAATAACTTTTTTGATCCTCCAACTTTACAAAAAAAGTCATTTTAGCCATTCATTTAAATTTTCACCTCTTTTAGCCCTTGAACTTGCATTTTTTGTCAAATAACCCCAAAATGAATGAAAAAACTAATGTTTGTTAACTTTGCTGACGTGATATACACGTGAATTGCAAAAAACTAATGTTTGTTAATTTTGCTGACGTGATATACACGTGGATTGCTATGTGGATGTCACATTAGTAATTAATTAATTTTTAAAAAACTAAAAAAATTTAATTTTTATACTTTTTTAATAATTTTAATAGTTTTTTATTTTTTTAGTTCATTAAATTTTTAAATTTTAATTAATTGCTGACATGACATCCACGTGACGTCAACAAAGTTAATAAACATTAATTTATTCATCCATTTTGGAGTGATTTGACAAATAACACAAGTTTAAGGGCTAAAAAGGTGAGAAATCAAATGAATGGCTAAAATGATTTTTTTCTGTAAAGTTAGAGAGCCAAATAAATCATTATGCCTAAATTAGAGGGACCAAATTATGTCAGAAACTAAAAGATAAAATTAAATCTCAAGTTTCAACATAGCCTAGAGGCCAAAACTAAATTTGATCATTGTCTTTTAATATATATTAAAAAAAACCAACGCAAATCTAAAAGAAATAATAAATCATATATCAATCTCTAAGACTTACATTTAAATTATAAATAATCACGTAATATTGTAATTGAAAAGTTATGACTTTTAACTATTTAATTTAATTAATAACATTATAAAAATATAATAATCAAATTATATTAAAAATTAAAGCAAATTTATTGAAATAGAAGGATGAAAAATAGAGACAGCCCTTCCTTTTGTATATATTCATATAAATATATAAATATGGAAGCCGCCGACAATTATATACTGGATTTTGATGTTATAAGAAAACATATTTAAAAAGATTTTTTTTAATCATATTGTTGTAATGAATATTAGTAATTTCTAGTAGGTGGTTGTTAACTATAAAGTACAATAGAGTCGTTCAAACTATAAATGCAGTGAATCAATCATCTACCAAGTCATCATCAGCATATTTGGCCCAAATTAACCCCAAAATTCATCATCACAAAATTAGCTACAATGAATTCATGTGGTTTGAAAATGTTCCTCAAAAAAGAGCGTACAAGTATGAAATTATATTTAATGTAAGGTTGGATGGCAGTGAGAGATTGGCAACTGTTTCAATCTGTAGTGGTAGTGGAAACTTTGGATACAGGTCCACAGATAAATGGATTCCATTCCACTCTCTTGGATAAGAACCTGACGACCAATTATTGGTTTGTACAACGTTGCAGACCAGGTGATTTTCTCAAGGATTAGTTCACACCAAAATTTGTGGCTCATAAAAATATTAATTAATTATAATAATGGGGTAGGGACAAATTATTTATAAAAATGAGTTATTTATTATTGTTTTCGTCGGTGCTTTCCACATATCAATAACACCATTCTTTTTTTTAATAGTTAGTCTTTAAAAATATTTTTTTATTGGTATCGCCACTATGTCAAGCGACATCCGTATATTTTTATCAAAATAGCTATGAAAATATGGGTATATCAAGTTTAAAAAATGAAAAAAAAAATTAGTGGTGCAATCGGTGTGTTTGGCGGCATTGAGGATTTTTTTTAAAAAAAAGTTGTTAGGAAAAAAGGGCCGAGAAGAAAAGAAATATTTTTTAATTGGTATTGCTGGAGTGTCAAGCGGCACCAATAGTAATTTAAAAAGGCATAATTCATACCCTTAACGTTTATGGGTTTTTCGGTTTGAGCCTTTAACATTTTTTTTATTGACACCCTTAATGTTATTACTTTTTTAAAAATCAGTCCAATTTTAACAGTAAACGTGAGTTGATCGTCAATCAAACGGTATGTCAACGAAAAAACTTATATAGCATGCCACATAAGCACGATGTCATAAATGACATTATCAAAAAAATTCATTTTTTTTCATCTTCTTTCTTCTTATTTCTTTCTCTCTTTCCCTCTAACTTTTGTTACAATAAAACATTTTTTTCTCTACGCTTTATCAAATTTTCTCTCTTTTCAGATTTTCTCAATGCCTCTATAAGTTATTACAGTGCATTTGGTTCGTTGTATTGGATTAGAGGTGTATTGGATTAGAGGTGTAATAGCAAATCAACTGTTTGGTTGAATGTAATGGAATAGAGGCGTAATAGTAATCTTGTGTTTGGTTGAATGGAATAGAAGTGTAATAGCATAATGGAAAAAAACTAAAATGACTAGAATACCCTTAGCATAAATTTGTTTTGGTAAATGATTATTGTTATTGTTATTTAAATTTTAATAAGATTATTATTATCAATAATAAATATTTTAATCATATTTAAACATAATTATTATTAAACCCATTTTAATTAAAATATATAATTTCATAAAATTCTTAATAATTAGCAGAAATTTGTTTTGGTAATTATTGTTATTTTTATTTAAATTTTAATAAGATTATTAATATCAATAATAAATAATTTAATCATATTTAAACATAATTATTATTAAATATATTATAATTAAAATATATAATTTAATAAAATTCTTAATAATTAATATTCTTATATGAATTTACTCAAATCATAATATATGATACTATAAAATATAAATTAACATAATTATTATTAAATATATTATAATTAAAATATATAATTTAATAAAATTCTTAATAATTAATATTCTTATATGAATTGACTCAAATCATAATATATGATACTATAAATGAAAATTTGAAATAATTAATATTAAATATATTTTATTTAAAATATATGATTTAATAAAATTTAAAATAATTATAACTAATAAATTATATTTTATGAATTTTTATAATTTAAAATAATAATTATTACATATAATTTAATAATTAATATTAAATTTCATAAAATTCTTGATAATAAATTTTCTTATATGAATTTATACAATTTAAAATAATTAATATTAAATATAATTTAACAGTGATATATAATTTCATAAAATTCTTAATAATAAAATGTTCTTATATGAATTTACTAAAATCAATATATAACTTGAGAATTATATTCTGCATAAACATAATTAACTTATATTAAGAAAATGTTAGATGAAAATGAAATTGTACATCATAATCCATATGTTATATAGTTTTACAATATCAAAAAGTTTGAACATTGATATTTAATGGTGAGAAAGAAATCTTCTGACCCATTCCAATCGGGAAACAGAAGGTAAACTAAAGAAAACGATCATTTGAGTTGGATGATCGGGAATTTTACTCAAAGCATCATACCGCTGGTCGTCGGTTAAACCTTCAATTGACCATAAGGTTGAATATAAATTTGAAGCTTTCTCTTCCATCTTTTCCTCTGACTTCTGCTAAACTACCACCTCGGAGGCCATAGTCCTACTGATTTGATCGCCAACGGCCTGGATTTTTTCCCCCAACAAAGTGGCAGCCTCCTCAAATGAAGAATACACATTATCACGAGCATCAGATTTCTTCTTTCTCTTGTTTGAAGATGAGGAACCCCCTTGGTCTCTATCTCCTCGCGGATCTGTACCAGAAACATCCATGTCGTCTAAAGAGACGTCAGCTTCGCAGTCATAGAATGTGTTTCTCTCTTCATTCATATCTGTAGTACGTTCATCCTCAGCATGTATTTCTTCAAGAACATCAGCAGCTGTTTGAGCGTCTTTCCCAGTCGCCCGATCTCTTGCGTATATCGCAGTAAGCTGGTTGTAGTAAGGGAAAGAACGATGTCTGAACTGAGAGGCTTCTTTGTGACTCTAAAAAAAATGAGGAAATCATATTAGTTATAAGTTTTGTAAAAAAACAAATAAATACTTGAAATACATTTTACCTTTACATAGGATTCCCAAACTGCATCTTTAGCAACAACGAGCTACCTATGCTCGTCCCAACCAAAACCACTGTTGTTTTGGCCATTAAGCATGTCGTAGATGACTGACCATTCCCTTTTTAGGCACCTAATCCGAGATTCAATATTTGGTTTCGCCTTCAACATTGCTCTTGGTAAAGCCTTTTCTAGCATTTTCTCTAGCTCGTTCAAATAACCGGCTTTGAACCCGGTATCAGCATTAAATGTTCCTACATTGTGCAAATACACCATGCAAGAAACGAAGGCTGCATCCTCTTCTGGAACCCATTTTCTTTTACTTCCTCGAGAAGCTTGAGAAGAAGCACCCGTTGGTGGAACACCTGACATATTGTTCTTAAGAAAAAAAAACAAATTAACATTATTTACTATTTTGAATATCATGAATCAAAAGGTGAACAGTTTATAATATTATATCGGTAGTTCAATACTAAATTTAAATTTATAACACATGCTGAATGAAAAGATAATTAAATTATAATTCAACAAAGTTTAGTACAATATAGAATTTTAATCAAAGACCACCAAAGTTTCATAAACTAGATACATAAAATAACATCAACAAATCAATTCAAACTCAATTTGTCCCTAAACCTAACTAATTTCTAGATGCTTGCCATTCATCGAACATTTGGTTGGCTAGTTCCATCCTCCAAGTAGCCCAAGCATCCGATGGATGAATATTTGTGATATTCGGTTTTTCGTCATCCACCACATTAGTAGGTAATTCCTTCTCCCACTTCCACTTCGATGGGATCAATACTCATATGGGTTCGAATAAAATTATGGAGCAAACAACATGCAATAATAATTCTATTGTGCACCCTTACAGGATAAAACGATGGACTCCTAAGTATTCCCCATCTAAGTTTTAATAAGCCAAAGCATCTTTCAATGACATTACGTGCTGAGGCATGTTTCATATTAAAAAACTCTTGCGGAGAACTTGGCTGATAACCCTGACGCCACTCATTCAGATGATATCGCTGTCCTCTAAATGGTGCAAGAAATCCTTCACAATTTGTGTATCCAGCATCAACTAAATAATAACAACCTATAAAATAAATTTTTATAAAAATGATTAATTCAGCAAACAAAGTTTTATATTATAATTAAAATAATTCAAATTCCTCTAACTATACACTGTACCATGAGGAACTTTTAGTCTATGCCTTCTACTAATGGCATCTCGAAGCACCCGTCCATCGGCAACTGAACCTTCTTAACCAGGAAGAACATAAACAAATTGCATCTCAGGTGTACAAACACCTAGCATATTTGTTGCTATGTCACCTTTTCGGGTTCGATATCTAGGTTTATCAACTGTTGGCACCCTAATCTTGATGTGGGTTCCATCAAGAGCACCTAAGCAATTCTATTTCACATGATATAAAACCTTGAGTTAGAATACTAATTTAAATCTAAGTCAACTAAATGTTGTACAAGCTATATATAAAACTCAGTCTAATACCTTAAACCATTTCCACCTTGTGTCAGAAGACTCGGATGTAATTGGCTCCGGCTTTTTAAATAAGACATCTTGTAAGCGTATGACAGCATTTAAAACACTATGAAATGCTCTGCTTACAGTTTCCCCGGACCTTCTAAAGTGATGCTTGATAACTCGATTTTTAAAGTGATGGGAAATGATATGTAAAAACATTGCTACTTGCTCATCAACAAGCATGAACCTTGACGACTTCAATCCCCCTATCGTTTCTAACATCTCACATAGTTTAAAAAAGGCAGTTCTATTCATCTTAACTTGTTCAATACAAGTCTCGTCACTAGCATATACAAGCCTCTTCACATAATCCCGTTGTGCATAAAAATCTACGGTATAGGACCTAATCCTTGGTCTATAAGTATGTAGGCTAAGGCTGGCACCCATTCTAAATAAGAACCAAATCGCGATTCTACAGATTTCCAACCAAATTGTCAATGCAGCACCGATTATTTTACGCCTCACACTTTGTGCAATTAAGGGCAAACGAGCCATTACTGCACCATATTAAAATTAGAACTCAGTATCAATCCCCTCACACTTTAGAGATGCAAATTTATTAAAATAAATATCGTATAAGATATCTTTTTTCAATTAATAAAATAGATAATTCATTCAATTTTTGTTGAGATATTGTTAATCTTCAGTAAGATTTTATCAATTGTTGAGATATTGTTGAGATATTGTCACTTTATAATTTGATAATTTATTTGAAAATAATATTATAATCAATTTGAATTAAATAAGGAATTTGAATATTATTAATTTAATAACAATTATATAAGCATCGAAATTGGAACTTGATTGATTGTTTATATAAGTACCGAATTATATTTTAATTAAAATATGAAGATTTAATCTTAAATTTGGATATTATATAAGCATCGAAATTGGAACTTGATTGATTGTTTATATAAGTACCGAATTATATTTTAATTAAAATATGAAGATTTAATCTTAAATTTGGATATTATATAAGCATCAAAATTGGAACTTGATTGATTGTTTATATAAGTACCGAATTATATTTTAATTAAAATATGCAGATTTAATCTTAAATTTGGATATTATATAAGCATCGAAATTGGAACTTGATTGATTGTTTATACATAATTTAAAAATAGAGAGATTATTATATAAAAAAGCCTTGTAAATTAATTCAATAATTATTTGAGTCTTTAATAAGACATTACCAGAATTATATTCTATCCAATAATTGAAGCGGAGTGTATTGAAGGATGTTTTATTAGATGGGGCTATCGAAGTAGGCTTTCTTATTTCTTCTAAGGGAGCTTATAATCTTAGAACCATGGAAGAATGATTGAAATGACAATAGGTAATTATTTTGGTAACTTGGAGTGCTGCTGGTTTTATGTTCTGGTAATGTAATTTTTTATGGTAGAGTTAACAATCTTGCCAGTATCATATTAGAGAGAATTAAGTTAAAAGGCTCATAGTTCTTCAATACTAATCTCAGTAACAGTAAAAAAAATCAAATAATTTAATTGCAAAAAAACTTACAGTGACTCAGTGAATACAAGAGGCTTAGTTATGGGTGGAGCAAGCAAGCCAAGGGACTAAGGGAGTAGTGCTAGTGGCCGGAGGCTAAGCAAGCAAGGGAGGTTGGGACTAAGAGGTGAAAATAAAAATACAATTTCAATAATAAAAAAGAAGAAGAAAAAGTAAAGCAATACGTTTGAAGAAGTAAAACAACATGCCCATAACATAACGAATAAGAAACACATAAATAACATAACCCAACAAAGAAGAAAAAGCTAAATAGGAATATTTCATGATGTGTCATAGGAGATGACTAGCACTTCGAATTTAAAGGGGATATTAAATGACAACAATTCACCATTCACTTTAGCATACTTTAAATGACAACAAAATTAGTCGCTCACAAAATAAAACCAATCAAATGCATTGCAAATAACTTCAATTAACACCAAGTGCTTTCTTTTACACAACAAATCAATAAGAACAACAGAAGAACACATGCAACCCCAAATCCCCCTTAAAAACGCATCTTTTCCTTTGATTAATTAATGCTTTTAACAATTTAAACCCAAAATGAAACAACTTCCAATTCCCTGTTAGAACGAACCAACAAAGCCTATATACTTAATCATGAAGTAAAGAAAAAAAAAGAAATCACCCACTAATAAAAAACATAAAGGTCTTTTTTTAAAAATGGTGCAATATAAAACCAAAAGAGCTAAAAACCTCAGTAAATGAATGATATTATGTTATTAACATACAAGGAATTAGAGACTAGAAACTCAATCACTGGAACCAGTGTGCATATTTCTCTTTCCCTCCACCTCTCTCAAACTCACTAAGGAATGCATATTTCTCTGCTCTGGTACGATCCCATTATCATTATGCAACATATATATATAAACCTCACTACCAACTAAAATTGAAAAGAGCACAAAACAACATATGTATATCGACTCTCCTACACATTTTCTGCCAAAAAAAGGCATTTTTATGATATCAACAGTGTGCAAACCAAATTTATTTTAGTAACTTTACATGATATCATAGGTTTCTACATGTGTCTGTGGCTGGTTAAACTATTTGTTTCAAAGAAAAGTTATTTACTTTTGCTTAGAGTTGAAACGCAAAAAAGGGCAACTAATAAATGTATGTCCTAATTTCATCGGAGGAAATTTTGACAATGTTTCAGGACAGACATGCCTATGAAAAACAAACATAGGCAAAAAATACAGCTGAATAAATGCAAATTATCAATTTTTTGTCTCAATCAATTGGGGCATGATCCAGAATTGAAAACCAATAAAGCACATATTTGAATCAACATGCAGTGGCATCTATGCCAACACTTCATAACCACTCAACCACTCAACCATTTTGCTTATATCTAATGAAAATGCTAATCAGCCTCGAGACAATGGATTGAAAGAATAACATCATGAAAACAAATGCAAAACCAACCTTGCAAATCAGAAGGTCTTCTGTCTTTAAAGAATTTTCCTTCTACCTCCTCCTGAAAGGAAATAAGATAACTTTCTCACACTCCAGACCAGAAGGTAAACAGCAAGGCAATAAAATTAAGAGAAAAGCAACGTCTTAAAGATGAGTTATATAGCAATGAAGAGGCCCATAAGTGAAAGGGAGCAAAAGAGAAAAAGGGGATATTAAACACAGAAGAAAGGCATAAAATTATTTTACATGCTTTCAATCACAAATTATATTGCTAAAAAATGCAGTAGAAAGTACAGTAATAAAGTATAAATTCAAAAGTTCCATTTATAAATGTGAAACTGAAACCGCAATGATCAAGTAATCCTTTAATAGTATGCTGTGCAGATATTGTTTCCTAAGCTAGAGAAGTTGAAACTATCCTCAATTGGCATTGAAAGAATATGGCTTCCCCAAGCATTTTGCTCAACTCAAAATTTGACAAGCTTGATCATTGAGGGTTGCGTCAACATAAAGCATTTGGTATCCGGCTCCATGATTAAATATTTGCAGCGGCTCAAATGCTTGGAAGTAAGTGAATGCAAATGCATGTAGGAGATAATATCAATGGAGAAGCAGATCGAAGAAGCATTCTAAAACAGAGGATTAATTTGCTTCCCTCGATTGAACTCCCTCAAATTGAAAGATCATCAGAAACTCATTGGATTTTTCCATGAAGATTATACTGTTGACTTCCCAGCCTTAAAGATTCTTGAGATAGAAAACAGTCCAGACTTGAAGGCATTCATCCATAAATCTATCGACAAAGATAACCCTACTGGTGGAGTTTTGTTCAACGAAAAGGTACTGTTTTTAACGCAGTGAATTGTACCTTATTTTCATTTCTCTTGTTATAATTAACTCTTCTAATCATTTCTTCCACAGACATGAATAGTGATATCAACTATATTACTTCTGTTAAATTCACCATCTCTAAACAACATAAATTCAAGGATTAACTAAACATAACAATAAAAGGAATTTAAAACCCCAAAAAGAACAAATCTTGCAGAGACCCAAAATTAAAAAAAAAAAGGAAACATGATTACATATGGCTTGTAAATTGAAGGTTTAGTTGACCTGTAATGAATATGGATTTCCATTGAAATAAATTGAAGCCTTGAGTGGAGCCTGGAAAGAATCAGAAATGGCGATAACTAGGCGCAGGCAAGACAACCAAGAAGAGGAATAAATTAGGAGGAATTGAAAGCTTAAAAACCTAAAACACTAACCTGTAAATGACCAAATCCGGGCACAGTGCGATGAAGAAGAAGCTGTAATCAGAAAAGGGGAAACCGATTACATGCAGAATCAGCAGAGTGAAACAAATCTGGAGGGGATTAACTTACCAACAAGGAAATCGGCAGAGGCTAGAAGGAACAGAAGAGAAACGGGGAAGCAGATGGGAGGGTATAACAAGGATGGTAAACCTATGCGGCGCCTAATCTGAGCAAATGGGGTGTATTAGAAATCGGTGGATTTCACCGATTAGGTTGGTATTGTATTACAGGCGTAATAGAAAAACCATGAACCAAACAACGGCATAGAGGCGTCTTAAGTGGGCCCCACCGATTAGGGGTGTATTGGCTATTCCAATACACCCAACCAAACATAGTCTTAGTTTTTTTCTAATCAACACATCTTTGTTAATAAAATGGCATATAACAAACATCCAAAAGGGCATGCAAACTAATGAAATCCATTAGAACGTAATATAGATGCATATATATATTTATATGCACACCACCATTTTCTTCAATTTTCTCACCAACTAAACAAAATAAAACGAATCCATACAACAAAAAGAAGCTAACTTTCTAGTGTTTTACCAAAAACCCAACAAATCCCACATCCCATTTTATACTAATTTAGCTAGATCTACCAACTTTAACCTCAAAATTCAGTTTTTAAACCTTCCACAATCCTATTTGTTTCTCAAGAAAAAAATAGAGAAAGAAAGAAAAATATCAAAGTTCTAGGAATTACCATAACCATCTTCAACAAGAAAATTAAAGGTATGGTGATCACAATTGTAAGTAAACTTGTTGTTGGAAGAAGTTAGTTTCTACAAACACTGAGTTGCGATTGCTCGAAAATTCCCAGTGAACTCAGTGTACTCGGCCAAGATCGTTGTTCCTCGAGCAAAGAAGCTGTAAATAAATGCTTCCTGACTCATTCTTTTTCTCTCTTGAACTAAACTGAGTTAGCTCACAAGTTAATCACATAGACAAAACAGAGAAAGACAAATGAGTTTTGCTTGTTCTACTACTTCAACGTTAATGTCTCCTTTTTCATGTTTTTAAGACTAAGTCTGCCATTTCTTTATTTGTTTCAAAAATAATTTTGTGTGAGTTTAATCTTCTTTTGTAATTTATTAATTTCTATTCTTTATTTTTTGAAATATGTATTTTCAATCCGAATTTGAGTGTTTGGAAAGAGAGAAATTTTAGGGCAAAATACCAAAAAAAGCTAATTTTTTTAAATTTACCGAAATGGGCCCGGTATTTTATTATTTACTGAAATGGGTCATTTTCCCCTAAATCACGTCCACCTCAGCGCGATGTCAGGGGACGTGTCAGCAAATCGCGCTGACGTGGCAGCAAATCGCGTCCACGTCAGTGTGCTTTATGTCCACGTTAGCAAAGCGCGCTGACGTGGACGCGATTTTCTGCCACGTAGGGCGCCCATGTGGACGCGATTTCGCCGTGTTTCCCAGGTTAGGATTTTTAGGGTTTTTAAGATTTTTAAAGTTTTGGGGGAAAAAGTAAACAAATAAGGGATTAAGGTTTAAGGTTTTGTAATTAAATTAAATAAAATTTATTCAAAATTGGATTATATTTCGTGTTTATGGGTTTTTAAGATAAAATCAAAGCAGGATGATTTATCAGAAGGATTTTTGAAGTCACACCCACGTATACGCGCTTTTGCTACAGTAGGTCCTGGAAAAATAATTTTGAGTTGACGTTTCTGAGCAAATAGTTTAAAAAACGCTTCAAGCAGGATGTTTTATGAGAAGAATTTGTGAAATCGCGCCCTCGTAGACGTGCTTTTGCTACAGTTGGTCCTGGAAGAAATAATTTTGAGTTGACGTTTCTGAGCAAATATTTAAAAAATGCTTCAAGCAGGATGCTTTATGAGAAGAATTTGTGAAATCGTGCCCACGTGGACGTGCTTTTGCTACAGTAGGTCCTGAAAAAATAATTTCGAGTTGACATTTCTGAGCAAATAGTATAAAACAACGCTGTAAGCAGGATGCTATTTGAGAAGAATTTGTGAAATCGCGTCCACGCTGTTGCTATAGTAGGTCCTGGAAAAATAATTTCGACTTGATGTTTCTGAGCAAATAGTATAAAATCGCTTCTAGCAGGATGCTATATGAGAAGAATTTGTGAAATTGTACCCACGTGGACGCGCTTTTGCTACAGTAGCATGTTTGGGCTGAGGCTATAAATGAGGCAAAGAATGTTCTCAAAATGCATAAGTCACAGCAGAAACAATTTAGAGAGGCTAAGAATGTTAGAGTTTCAAATATGAGTGAACGTATTAGTGCTGTTATTTACTACAATGGTGAGGTTTGCCACACCGAGAATGGTGTTTTTTTTTGTCGGAGAATACGGTACGACTGGTTTTTAACCAGAACATAGATTTGACAAAACTTCGTAAAAGAATTAAGCGTAAAATTTTCGGAACGACGCCAATGAAAGTTCTATCTATTACGTATCAATTTTGTTCTTCTGTTGATCCGGTAACATATGACTCGTTCGACATAAAAGGTGCTCGTAGCTTGGAGGCAATGGTGCAGACTCATCTTGCTAGTGGAGCACCTTATATTGAGTTATATGTACAATTTACATCGCCAAATGATGTACTTGTGACCAGTGTTCGAGATGTATACACGACCCCTGGCCGACATTCGGTTAGCGGATTACAAAACAAGGAACAACCCATGTTTGGTAGCGGTGTTGAATGCACATCCCCCGCAATACACTCTATCGGTGGATGGGACATGTACGTCAGTGGCTCAATGTTTGATGCTAGAAATATGTACTGGGGAACGACATCAAATTGTAGTGGTTGGCAATCTACATCCAATTGGGGACGTTATGAAATGATCAGAAGAAGGGATGATGTACTCTATACGATGTCAACCGGTGAGGGGACCTCGTACGCTGTAGATGATTGTGGGTTAGAAGATGACTCCAATATGGATCCACCTTGAGAGGCCGGGCCCGATGGTGTAGAAGTTGGCTTATTTTCTGAACTGGAGCCTATTCCAACAGAACCTGAAGATGCTAAAAAGAGTTCAGATGAAGAAGAAAATCCACGATTCAGAGCATACTCACCTCCAGCCGACATGCATAATGTCGATCTGTCTACAGATGGTGCGTTAGAGTTTCCAGATCTACCACACTGGTTGTGTGATCGTACAAGTTCAGGGCTAGATTCGGGTGAATTTGAAGTTGGTAATCAGTTTACCAACAAGGATAGTTTTATTGGTGCTTTGAAATAATATAGCATCAAAAACGATGTTAACTACCACGTCGTTAAATCCAAATCTGATAAGTTTGAGGTAAAGTGTGTGGTGCAAGACGGCACATGTTCATGAAAAATCTACGCCTCGTTAAGAAAAATGACAGGGATATGGGAGACTAAAAAGTATAAAGGTCCACATACATGTGCTGCAGGTACATTATTGACGGTTTCTGTATAATAATTTTATTATGTAATGTTGCATTATTTAATGTACTCCATTTATAGGTGTTTCACAATATCATCCCAAGATGGATTCAGCTCAGTTAGCTAGCTTGATACTGCCCACGGTAAAAGCAGATCCTAAGACTTAAGTGCCAGTGTTAATTGCCAATATCCGTAGCCAAATGGGGTACACGCCCTCTTACCGCAAGGCCTGGATAGCTAAGCAAAAGGCGTTGGAGAAGATGCATAGTGGGTGGGACACTTCATATAATGAAATATGGCAGTGGTGTCAAGTGCTAGAGAGATACGTCCCAGGTGCCATCACAGACCTTGAAACGTAACCTGCGTACTACAACGACCAATTGCTACATGGATACCGAGTGTTCAAACGCCTGTTTTGGACCTTTAAGCAATACCGAGACGCATTTCCATGCTGCAAGCTTTTGGTACAAATTGACGGTACCTTTATGTTTGGTAGGTATACTCATCGGCTATTGCTTTCAGTGGCACAGGATGGCGGTGGGAGAATTCTTCCAATTGCATTTGCAATAACATCGGAGGAGTCGTCTGATGACTGAGATTTCTTTCTCTCTAGGTTAAGGAGGCATGTGTGCCCCCAACTTGATTTCTATGTTATTTCAGATCAGGGTGCCGATATACTAGCTGCATTTGATCGACAGGGAAGCTTATGGCAGCGCACACACCATCGATATTACCTAAGACACGTTGCTTCCAACTACTACAGGCAATATCCATCTAAGAACGAACAACGACAAGTGACCAACATGGGTATTTAGTCTCTATCTGTGTTCTTTCGTTTGTCAATTTGAATTAGTTGTAAATGAAGAAGTGGTATGTAATATTCGTTACGAATTTATATTGGCAGGGTATGAAATAAATAAAGGCCGTTTTCACAAGATGCTAGCAATTTTACATTCAATTAACGGAGAAGGGGCGGACTATCTTTGTAACATACGTTTCGAACAGTGGGCACAAGCATACAACGGTGGCCTACGATATGGCCATATGACGTTAAACCTGGCTGAATGCATAAATTCTGTTCTTAAAGGAACACGTCATCTACAGATAACATCGGTTGTGCGATAGACATATTTTCATTTGGCGGCGCTATTTCCAAAGCAAACAACAAGTTATGCTGGCTAGATGCAGGGAGGCCATGTATGGTGCAGTAAGGTAGTTCAAGAAATTAACAAGTCCAAGGTGCGGGAAAACACCATGCACACCGTGTGTCACGATCGAGACAACTTATGGTTTCGCGTGACAGAGTTTGACAGACTGTACCAAGGTGTTGTTGGCGGGCAATATCATGTACACTTGCGAAATAGGACTTGGGACTGTGGGATGTTTGATGCACTTCGTTATCCATGCTCTCATGTTTTTGTAGCTTGTCAGAATCTTCGTCTGGATCCGATGAGCTATGTGGATGAAGTGTACAAATTAGAAAACATGTACAACATCTGGAGACACGTTTTCCCACCGGTCCTAGATGAACGTAAGTGGCCACCCGTATCTCTTGCCCCTTTTAAGCTGTTACCGGATAGAGAATTGCGTCGCAAACCAAAGGGTCAACCTTGCTTGACTAGAATACGTAACAATATGGATATCCGAGAAATAGCCAGTCAACAGAAGTTGTGCGGATGGTGTTGGAATCCAGGCCATACAAGTCGATCATGCCCTAATCGCAATAGTTGAATGTAATTGTAAAAAAATTATATTTTTTCAATTATTAATTGATAATTGTATTAATTGTTAGTAAAATTATCAAATTATATCAAATTATTAATTGTTAGTACCAGTCAAAACATTTTTCCAAATCTAACATTATGTGAATGTAAAATTATTAACTGATAATTGTATTAATGGTTAGTAAAATTATCAAATTATATTTAAGTTAAGGGTTTAGGGTTTTTAAGTTAAGTGTTAGGGTTTTTTATTTAAGGGTTACGGTTTTAAAGTTAAGAGTTTAGGGTATTTAATTTAAGGGTTACGATTTTTAAGTTAAGGGTTAGAGTTTTTAAGTTAAGGGGTTTTGGATTTTTAAGTTAATGGTTAGGGTTTTTCATTTAAGGGTTACAGTTTTTAAGTTAAAGGTTTACGGTTTTAAAGTTAAGGGTTAGGGTTTTAAAGTTAAAGGTTTAGAGTTTTAAGGTTTTAGGGTTTATGGTTTTTAATTTAAGGGTTTAGGGTTTTTAAGTTAAGGGTTTAAGGTTTAGGGCTTTAGGGCTTTAGGGTTTAAAGTTTTTAATTTAAGGGTTTAGGGTTTTTAAGTTAAGAGTTTAGGGTTTTAATTTAAAGGTTTAGGGTTTTTCAGTAATAACTCAAACAAATTTCTATTTTATAGGTTAAGGGTTTAAGGTTTTTAATTAAATTATGTATTTAATTATAATTTATAAATTTATAAATTTTTAATAAATTAGATTAGGGTTTGTAAGTAATAACTCAAACAAATTTCTATTTTATTACATCAAATAATATCAAAATATTCAAAATATTTGTACAAATAAATTTAAATACAAAAATCAATGTCTGTGCCCGCCGGATTTAGTGCCACATGGCGGCCGTCGATAATTACGTGCCGGATTCCTCCTCTGTCCAGCTTCCGGCGGCGTTTGTGGTTCCTCCGGTGGGGATTCTGGTTTTTCCGATAGGGCATCTGGTTGTCGGAGTTGGGACGATGAGCCACCTTGATAGAATAGTGAATGTGGAGGTGTTTGCATCACCAACGGTGACAGTGTTTGAAACCCATACGGTGGTGGGGATTGGTAAAAAGAAGAGCTCCCCGACGGCCCCTCTAGCGATTCTTCGTGCGTCGCTGGCCTATACATTGGCGGTCCACTCGGCGTAACAAGAAATGGAGCTGAATCGGGCCATTGGCTCCAACCTGCTATAGGACTCGGAAAAGGAAACATATAAGGGTTAGAATACATAAAAGGGCTAGGAAAAGCACCTGGCATCATCTGAAAAGGCGGTTGCGTGGGTATCATCGGTTGAACTACTGGGTCGAGTGATTGTGTTAGTGCTATCGTTGGGCTTAGTGATTGAATGGCCGCTGATGATGGGTTGAGTGAATATCTAGGCCTCGTTGAGGGGCCAGCGTCGTCATCCTGTCGTTTTGGATTTAAAGGCCCGCGTTTTTCCTTTTGGACACGTAATTGTCGCTGCCTCTCCTCTAGCACTAGTAAATACGGCTTACCATGGATCCTAAACCATGGCATGTATTCCGGCACACATGCTAACTCCGGAACGATGATCAGTTTCTTAGTAGATATATAATCATACCGATCTTCCCACATTTGGATGTACTCAGACCAGAATCTCAGCCAATCCGTATTTAATTACCAAAGGTCGATTTTGTGGTGATCGTCAAACACCTCAGGTTCCACGGGAATCAGTTGTTTACATCCAAATTGCCGTAACACCCTGTCTGACTGGTGCATCTCCACGGTCGCGTAGTTGATCAATGCGACTTTTGCGTGCCAAGCGTTTGGATTTTGTAAGAACTTATCTGGAATTACTGCCTGAATTGCCAGATCCTCGTATGGTGTCCATTGAAACTATATGAACATGATAGAAATATTAGTTATATACATAATACTCAATACTAAATACCAATCGACTAGCGAATGATGAAAATATCAATTTTATTTAATACTTACATGTGCTTCCGACTATTGGTCTAATAGAAGCCGTATATCTTCAAGAGAGGTAGGTAATCGAGCATGACTTGCCGGATGGTAACACCTAATTAAATAAATTTTTAGCATACTTTTATTTTTAAAAATCTACATAATAATTATAAAATCTAATATAAAATTTACCTCGTTATGAGTGAGAATGTATATGGGTGGTCCACTTGAGGACGTAGAAATAGAAAGTGAAATCATGCCCATGACTGCAGTAGTACATACAACCTCCGATTTTTACTTTCCTCGGTCGCGTCGCCCCGCACATCTCCCGATATAACGTTGCCAAGATGGCAGACCCCCAACTCAATTCACCAGCTGCTCTAAAATTAATGAGTTTCAGCAGCCATCTTAGATGTACGTGGCTCCGTGACGAGTCCGGCATCAGATAACCTCCAATTAACTGAAGAATGTATGCCCGAACATATCAGATTCTTTCTATTTCGGTTGAATCTTCATTCGAATCCGGGAATGTGTCTCGTAACCAGCCCATCTCGATCTTACCTCCGTCTATTTTCTCTGGAATAGCGCCCAAAAGCTCGTAGCACACCGCTCCCCAATCGCTAGATTGGGCAGACCCGGTGACTGGGTACCCGTCCACCGGCAATCCCAATTGCAGACTGACATCTTCCAAAGTGATAGTGCACTCTCCACATGGAAGATGGAATGTGTGCGTCTCGGGTCTCCACCTCTCGATCAACACACTGATTAGTTTCGGGTCCACCTTGCATCACCGGCCTACCGTCGCCACGTGCCAAAAACCTACTTTTCGCAGGTAGTTCTCTACAAACGGTGATGGAGGAGCATGCATATTCTGGATATTGCATTCCAATATCCGATCTACAGACTTTTATAACAAATAATAAATTAAGAATTATCTAAAAATGCATAAATAAAAAATTCTTAAATAATATTTAAAAAATAAATTTAACGCTTACCCTTTTCATTTGTTCCACCGATATGTGCTGCTTATCAAGACGAGTCAATTCTCTAGCCATTGCTGAAATCGTACAAATTATGCCATTTAAAAAAAACAAATGTCAGAAAAAAAAGAATTGAGACGTAAAAAAATATTTTTTTCTTATAAGTGATGCTGTTGTGTCAGGCAGCAATGGTGTTTTTCTTTTTTTAAAGTCAGGGGAAAAAAGGGAAACCAAAAAAAATTTAATTTATTAGTGGTGCCACTAATGTGTCAAGCGGCACCTATGGTCTTGCGATGCTATCAGGCAGCACCACCTAGTATATATACCCCATCCTTAGCCAAAATTTGTTTCTGTTGAAGTTTTTAGTTTCTGCCGAAGTTAAGGAAAAAAAATAAAGTTTTGTTATAAAAAAAGAAGAAGAAGAAGAAATATTTGTTTTTTAGACTTCAAAAATCAAGTTTAAGTTTATAAGATTAGTTTGCAATTTTTTTACATGTAATTATTTTTTTAATAGGAGCTACTATTTTTTAAATAAAAGCTATTTTTTTATTTTTAATGTATTTTACAGATTTAGCATCGAAGATGAATAACCAATTATTCGTATATGTTCATTTTGAGGGATAATTTTACAAACAACAGTTGATTGTATATTTAAATGTGTAACAACCCGTTTTTCAGTGGTGCCAAGAACGGTGATTTTGAAACCTCATTTTTCAATGATCAAGTCTATAACTATTATTATTTAATATTTATGAGTTTATTTTAGTTTAATATTTAGTTTTGGTATAATAATTTTGTTGAATTGATAGTTAATTTTTGTATAAAGACTAAATTGTAAAAGTTATAAAAGTTAATTACAATTGATTTTAATTGAGGGCTTGTTTAGTAATTAGACCTTTAGTTATTAAGTGGACAATTTAGTGAAGTTATTAGTTATAATTTTTATTAAATTTATAATTAAAAAGTATAATATGTTATAAATATCTTATTAAGTGGATGTTCATCATGATCAATATATAGTTTTAATGTACTTTAAATTCTAATTATTAGAATTAGATCTCTACTTCTCTTATACTTCTTATGCCTATAAATAGAGACTCTGGTGAAGCATTGTAATCATCCCTTTTGATCAATAAAGTGCATTCTCTATTGCTTTCATATTTTCTTTATTCTTTATTCTCTCCATATCTCTTTATTTTATAACAGGTTATCAGCACGATGATTATCTATTTTTTCAAAATCTTTCGAAGTCGTCCTACAAATCAAATTCCTTTTCACGTTAAACTTCCACCCTTACAACTTCATCCTCAGGTTGTTGAAAGATTCAATCTCAGAATGGATGCTCATGATAAAAGTCAAAGTGATGTTAAAGATCTTCAGGTATATTTTACTATGTTTTATTTATTATATAATGTTTATTATAATTGGAGAATAATCATGACAACATGAATGGATAGAATTTGATTTAAAATCTACGCATATTTGCGATGGTGATTATAAAATAAAAAATCAATAGAGGCGTTTAGAAGTCTGCCCTACTAGATTTGTTACATTCCCTGAAGTGAATGCAAACATAAAGAAAATAAAAGATATAATTATGGACCACTAAAAGTGGGAATATAGTAATAAATAAGATAGCAATAAGAGTTCTCAAGATAACTCTTCAAAGGTAAAGATAACTTATGTTATCAGTGTGACATGAAATATTATTGGCCGTATGCCCAAATATTTTGTTTCTGTTAATATTCTTTGAAGAGTGATATGAAAATGTAGTAATGAATTCTATCATTACAGATAGAAAATATTTATCTTATTTGGTAATGAAACAAACAAATATTATTCCAATATTTGATAGTACAAAATTAGTTGAAAGCTCCAGAAGAGCTAATATATCAATACCTAAAAAACACAAAATTTGTGATGTTAATGTATTACTTTTAAAAGATATTTGTAATGAATCTCATATTGAGATTGTGAATGAGGAAAATATGATATTTTATATAAATAAAAAAGAGAGGATTTGATTATTAATTTATATTTATTTTATAATCTTTGTGATCTTCTTTCGTCATCATCCCCATTAAGGGATTGAAAGCAAAATATTTCACTGTGAAAGATCTATTTATGAGCAACGAAATATGATAATTCTATCTAAAACTCGTTATGGTTGGATGCACCTAAAGTTGCAAAATTGTTTTTAGATATTTGAAGATGTTGACATATTTCCTGAAGCAAATATTGCATATAATTGTTTGGAAATTATATTTATTTTGTTGACTTAGTGATAATAATCTTCACATTGATTTAGACATTTCCAGTAGTAAATGTCACAATAGCACTTATACGTGGATACAAAGTAAAATGAATGATAGTAAAATTATTAATTTGTTACAATTTAGTACAATTGAAATACATGTTAAAGTAAACCAGAAGTTTACTAATACAAATGCATTTACTACTTGGCGTGACCAGTTAGACCATCCTGGATCATATATGATGCGAAAATCAATTAATAATTCATATGGACATTTATTAAAGAGCCAAAAGATTCTTTAATTTAAAAGAATTCCCATATGTTGCTTGTTCTCAACGAAAATTGATTATTAGAAACTCACTAGCTAAAGTTGAGATTTAATGTCTTGCATTTTTAAAATGAATATGGGCTCATTCATCCACCATGTGGATGATTTTGATGTTATATTATTTTGGTAGATTCATCTACAAAAAAATCACATGCGTTATCAACTCGCAACCTGTCGTTTGCGAGATTGCTTGTTTAAATGATTAATTTCAGATAATGCAATTAAAACAATTCATCTTGTTAATGTTAGTGAGTTTACATCCCAAGTTTTCAATAATTATTGCACGTCAATTGGGATAAAAGTTGAACATCATATAGCTCATGTTCACAAACAAAATGATTTAGCTGAATTATTTATCAAATGCCTCCTATAATAGCTAAATATTACTTATGAGAACAAAACTTTCTATTTCAACATGAGATTGTGTTGATTTACATGTTGTAAGCATCAAGCCAATAAATTATAAATACTCCTCATTATAATTGATTTTTGGTCAAAAGCCAAATATTTCTCATCTTACAATTTTTGGATGTGCGGTATATGTTCGAATTACTCCACCACAACGTACAAAGATGAGTGAATCCTCAAAGAAAGTTGGGAATATATATTAATTACAAGTTTCTTTATATTATAAGATGTTTTGAATGTATATTTGTGATTACAATTTTGATTCGATAGTTTTCCCGACATTAGGGGGAGAGAAATAATAACTTGTAATGAGTTAGGGGGATAATAATTTGAACCAGAAGTTCAATAAGGATAACTCATTACAAGTTAACTGTTATATGTATTTACAAACTTAATGAGAATAACCAAGTGTTATATACATTCTAATATTTTAATTTGAATCAAAGTCCCAGTAGGATAATCAGTTGGAATAAATAATAGATTGATCGGTTCCAAAGATGAAAATTCTTCTAAATGGTCATATAGTGAAGGCGGGTGCTCCAGAAGAGACCCAATACATAACTAATAAGTAAAACTCTAGAAGAGATTCAGGTACCTGAAACTGAATTTTAAAATAATGAAAATAAGAGATCTCGATAAGTTATGTCAATTCGAGAAAATGTGGAACCGAATAATAAAAGTGGTCAACAATAATTTTGTATGCAATATTATTATTGAAATAATGAAATAAAAGGAGGATTTTGAATAAATCAATTGAGAAGTATAGATATGAAATAAATTGATCAAAATAGAAAGACACAACTCAAGTACAATTAAATTCGTGGAGTTTTTGGACTAGTAGTCCAAATATCTAAAGGTAGAAAGCCAGTGAGGGTGCAATTGAAGTAGTTTTGCAAAAGCGGAATAAAAATATGATTTTTTTTTGCTAAGTTCTAGCATTGATTATGAAAAGATATAATATTATTTTGTGGTGGATACAATAACCTTTAGATATATTATTATAACCTTTTATGAATCACTATATAGTAAAGTTTTTATTAAAATCATTGAATGATTTAGGATGCTAGAAGCATATTGAAATTCTCGAGAAATTGTTCATTTGTATGAATTGAAATAATTTGAACATATGTGGTTTTTATAAAAGAATCATTATTAAATTTTGTCATGATTTTTGTTGAATCTCCGAAAAAGATCAAATATATTTCCCCAAATTTCCCTCACTTATGACTTTTAAAAGAATGGTAATATAAATGCTTAGCAAATATATTCAAATAGTCATTTGAAAAACTAGTATTCAAGATTGAATACGTAGAATATGAGAAAATATATGATGTTTTCATGAGGAAGAGGAAATACGCGTTGCACTCTTTTTCCCTTAACCGAGGTTTTGTCCCATTTGATTTTCCTGGTAAGGTTTTTAATAAGGCAGCATATTATGCGTATTATAGATTGTGTACTCTTTTTCCTTCATTAGGTTTTTATCCCATAGGGTTTTTCCTAATAAGGTTTTAACGAGGCACATTATCTACCAATGGACAACCAATGGGGAGTGTTATGATTATCTTATTAAGTGGATGCCCATCATGATTAAGGTAAAGTTTTAATGTACTTTAAATTATAATAGTTATTAGAATTAGATCTTTACTTCTTTTATACTTCTTATGCCTATAAATAGAGACTCTGGTGAAGCATTGTAATAATCCCTTTTGATCAATAAAGTACATTCTCTATTGCTTTCATATTTTCTTTGTTTTTTATTCTCTCTATATCTCTTTTTTTATAACATAATAATAATAATAATAATAAACAAAAGGGGTGGTGGATGGAAAGAGAAAAACAAAGTCTTTTTAAACCCATTCCACCGAATTTTCATGAAGCTCAACGAGGAAGAAGAATAATTTTATGGTTTGGAATTTAGTCCTTCAATTTGGTAAGCTATTCAAGTCTCTCTTTTTGTAATTTTTATATTTTTAAGATTCTAGGAGCTTGATTTAGCTAGCCCAGAGATTAATTTGTGAAACTGTTAAAGTATCTAAAAGTTACCATTGTTGAATCTTGACGGTTTAGATATAAAAAATGACTAATTTGTAAAGTAAAATTGTTAGCTTTGAACATATGGACTAAAGTGAAAAAATTTTGAAATTAGCATGAAATTTATATAATTTTAAGAATTAGAGGGCCATAGAAGGATAAAATTGATATCGATTTTGAAATCGAAGTTCAAGTTTTAAAGTTATGATATTTTTTATTTTAAGGACTAAAATGAATAAAATACAAAATTTTAGGAATTTTTATAAAGTGAACATTCATTGTTCGCTTTAATCCGTTCTTTGTCAAGGTTGAGTTTTAATTTTAGTTTAGCTCCATACTTTATTTAGTGTTCGATTGGTTTTTTTTTAAGCGAGGGGGTATTGAATCAAGATCCTTCAGCGGTGTAATCGTCATGTTGTTCGTTGTTCTGGTGTGGGTAAGTATTTGAATGCTATTTTGGGATTATTTCTTTGAGAAAAAGGGTATCTTTAAGTCATATTTCGAGATTTAATTACATTATAGTCGGTTTATTTAAATGTTATATGTAGGATTCAGAGTGCAATAGTTCGGTGGACGATAATTCTACTATCATGTGTGTGAAACTAACCCGAAACCTCGCTCAAAACTCGAGAAAATTGTAAGATAGGGGCTATTTTTTACACTGCCTAGCGCCACAAAATTGTGTAGAGCACATCACCGTGTATGATTACACGGCCTAGATTGGTAGACTATGTAGACCATACGCACTGGATTATTAGGTCGTGTGGGCCCTTTTGGCCAATTTTTAGGGCCCGTTTCAGGGATTTAAAAATTGGATCCATGGGCATTATGGTAAGCCTTTAAAAGCGAAAAATTAGGTATGTCATTCGTAAATAAGCTTTGAGAGCATGTTATGTGGGATCGCTATGTATATGTTATATATTATGTAATGTTTTGTAAACATATTTTTAGACATGCATGTTACGTAAGCTTTTTGATATGTATTTGTAAATGTTAGCATGTTCGTATATATGATCTGTACTGAGTTTGATATGTTGAAAGAAGTGCATAAGGAAGTTTCACTGCAATTATGGCGTCTAGACCATAAATTTTCTGTCCGGCAGCTCAGCTGCATATTTATGCATGACACATCACCACATGTCGGTGTGATTGGATGGTGGACTCTACTAGTCCTAATTGGTGTGATTGGTTGGTCGGAGATGGTGTGTAGCGGATGGGGTAGGATATTCTATGATATGCTTCGATATGATATATGTTATATCCTGATATGAAATAGGATATGCTCTGATGAGGGATGTGATAACCTCTGATATGTTATATGATACATAATAAGAAATTTCGATCTGATACAAAATCTATACGTTTTTTTTATGTTACGTGGGTTAAACTACACACTGGGCGTAAAGCCAATGCATTTGCATGTTTTGTTTCAGGTGATCCTCAGGATTAGGATTGGACGGCTACTTTGGAACTCGATTTTCACGTTATTGGATTGCACAATGAGTTTTAGTATGTTTTGGACTTTTCTTTGGACATTTCAAACTTTCGGATACTTTAATTTTTGTTTGGGGACTTTTAAATTTATTTTGGTATATGTTTTTTAAGACTTAAATTTATTTTGGGGACTTTAATTTAAGATAAAGCGACATGACTAACAAACGTTTAAAGTTTTATAAACTATATCACTACAACGTTGTTTTTCGCTGCAAAATTTTTTCTTTAATTAAAACATTACAATATTTTACTCGCAAAAGGATTAAATAATTCAGTTATGTTTATTAAAAAAATTAAATGCGATTTTCATCAAATTACTCACGGGCTTCAGAATTGAAATGTTTGTTTTCAATAAGTTATTCAAACTAGTTTTTCCCTAAATTGAAAGTAGATTTTCACCAAAATTATGCGCTATACAATCCGACTATAACGTCTAGGTTGGGTTTGAGGTGTTACATTTTATGGTATTAGAGCCAGGTTGAAAAACTCAGGCTGTATATTTGGTTCCAAAATGTTTTAAAAAATAAAATTTTGATTTAAATTAAAATTTTACTAAAATAGCCTTTGAACTTTTGGAAAGTGAAACTGAGACTCCGGGGCCAATCCAAGTAAGACTCTAAACTTTAGTTATGCTTTAGATATACTTTTGCATGTGACATTTTAGTATAAGTAATTGCCTTAGAGACTGTAGTGCAATAACACACTTTCTAAATATTGATAAGTACTTTCGATAAAATTTTGAAATAACGATTTAAAAACTTAAATTGATACATAAATCTTTGAAATTGTAGATAAGATAATGAGTACTCATGGATCCAAGGATTTGGTATCCTGGGCATAGTGGTCGCCTTCGGGGGGCTCGATTCGAGTCATCTTCGATAGGTAGTATGCCCCAATTGGATACGAGTGAAGTTGTAGGAATTCCAACCGCTGAGACTGGTTCTATGAGTCAGATTATTGGGGAGGACACACTGTCCTAGGCAATGTTAAGGGTTTTAAAGAGGGTCGCTGGGACCCATACTTGACCTTAGAGTTGAGGGTAGATAAATGAGAGACTTCAATCCAACAGCGCTAACCTATTTAGGGGCGTCACTAGAGTCTCCCGACTGTAGCTGAATATTGGCTAGAGGCCATAGAAAGGATAATGAATTATTTAGACTACACCTCCAAGCAAAAACTGAAGGGTGCAGTATCTTTGCTTCGCAATGAGGCATATCAATGGTGGTTGACAATGGAGAAGGGCATTCAGCCTAAGAAGCTGACATAAGATTAATTTCGAGGTGCTTTCCAGAGTAAGTATATGGGGGTAAGCTATGTTGAGGCCCGTAAATACGAGCTTATGGGGCTAACTCAATGGGATAGATCGGTGGTCGAGTTATTGAGATTGAGTAGGTATGCTCATGGTTTGGTGGTCACTGACTACGAAAAGAGTATCCGTTTTAAGGAGGGTCTGAGGTGCGACCTTATGGTTTTGATAGCTTCGCAGAGAGAGTAGGTCTTTGTAGTCTTAGTTGACAATGAAAAACTTGTGGAAGAGGTTAAGCGCACTGAGCGTAAGACGAGAGAAGGAGGGAAGAATCAGAATAAGAACAAAAGAGATTCGGGTTCTTCCAATTCTTCTTAATGGCCTATGCAATGAGCCAGATTTAGGGGAGCTCAGAAGATAGAGTCAGTCACTAGAGTTGAGCCTGTTGCTACAGTTGAGCAAGCACCGATTTGTAGATTCTATAATAGACACTATCCGAGTGAGTGTTGGAGAAGGATTAGAGCATGTTATAGATATGGGTTCGCTGAGCATAAGATTAGTGAGTGCCCCTATATGGTTAAGCAGATACGAGATTCGGTTCAAGGTTAGATTCAACCTTAGAGGTTTATTCAGTAGTCTGCTAGGGGACGTGGTCAGATGAGAGGGGTTAATAGAGGGGGACGTGGTCAGAGAGTACCGAGCAGAGGTGCAGGTTAGGTTAAAGCCAGCAAAACTAGCCTTGTTTTATGCGGCAAGGTGTCGTGAAGATAAGGATACGATTGATGTGATTTCCAGTATATTCGCTATATATTCTTTATCCTATTTTGCTTTAATTGATTATGGTTCTAAGCACTCTTACATATCTAGTAGTGTACCGGGAAATTTGGGGATTTTGGCTGAGGACACTAGTTGTGAACTTTCTATGATTAGTCCTTTGGGTCAATATATTTGAGTTAGTAAAGTGTATCGGAGGTGTCCACTTGAGGTTAAGGGGTTTATGGTTCTGACGGATTTGATAAAATTGTCATTTAGAAAGTTCGACCTGATTTTGGGTATGGATTGGTTGGTACAACATTGAGTTGGATTAGATTAGAAATCTAAGATAGTGATCGTTAAGGTTGGAGATGATGTAGAAGTTGTGATGGCTAGCGAGTGTTGAGATTCTAATCTGATCTCCGCTCTAGTAGCTGAAAAGCTAATTCGCAAGGGTTTTTATGTATATTTTCCATATGTGCATGATATGAGAAATGTGGATTTGGTTGTGGAAAGGATTTGTACTGTTAAGGATTTTTCTAACGTTTTTCTTAAGGAGATGTCGAGATTACCTTCGTATAGGGAGGTAAAGTTCAGAATTGAGATTCTGTTCGGAACAATTTCAGTGTCCATCGCCCCATATCGTATGGCACCGAAGAAGTTGAAAGAATTAAAGTTGCAGCTTCAAAAACTTATAGATAGGGGGTTCATTCAGCCTAGTATGTCCCTGTAGGGAGCACCGGTTTCCTTTATTAAGAAAAAAGTTAGTACTATGAGGATATGTGAATTACCGTTTGTTGAACAAATTGACGATAAAGAATAAATACACACTTCTAAGAATTAATGACATGTTTGATCAATTCTGTGGAGTATCTATGTTTTCAAAAACTAATCTTCGTTCTGGATATCATCAATTGAAGGTTAAAAAGGTCGGTGTGCATAATACTACTTTTAGGACTCATTACGGGCATTATGAATTCCTTGTTATGTCGTTCGGCTTGATTAATATTCCAACAACAATAATGGACCTCATGAATCGAGTCTTTTAGGCATATCTAGATCAAATCGTCATGGTATTTATCAACGACATTCTGGTTTACTAATGTTTGGGCTGACTAATATTTGGGCTGTTGAGCAGCAATCGAGCTTTGAGAAGGTCAAATCAGTTTTAACTTAGGCATCCGTTTTGATTCAACCAGAATCTGGTAAAGAGTTTGTTGTTTATAGTGATGTGTCGCATATTGGTTTAGGATGCGTACTGATGTAGGAGTGTAAGGTGGTAGCATATGCATCTAGACAGCTTAAGCAACACGAAGGTAATTACCCGACTCATGACCTAAGCTTGTTGCGGTTGTCTTTGCACTTAAGATTTGAAAACACTATCTGTACGGTGAGATGTGCACCATTTACACCAATTATCAAAGCCTTAAGTATCTCCTCACTTAGAAGGAGTTGAATACTAGGCAACGACATTGGATTGAGTTGTTTAAGGATTGGTAAGGCCAATGTGGTAGCTAATGCTCTAAGTCGTAAATCTATTTCCGAGTTGCGGGTGATGTTTACTTGCCTAAGTTTGTTTGATGATGGTGTAATTTCGGCCGAGTTCAAAGTTAAGCAAACTTGGTTGGATGAGATTAGGAGTAAGCAGCTTCTAGATGAGGGTAAGACTTTAGACTTCCAGTTTAATAAGGATGGCATCCTATGTTTTTGAGGTCGTATTTGTATGCCTAGTGATATGGATTTGAGGCAATCTATTTTGTGGAAGTGCATAGTAATTCTTATGCTATGCATTCTGGTCGTAATAAGATGTACAGTGACTTTCGAGAGTTGTATTGGTGGCCTAAGATGAAACGTAAGGTAACCGATTTTCTGTCACATTGTTTGACGTGCCATCAAGTTAAGGCTAAGCACTAACTTCTTTCTAGGTTACTTCAAACCGTTAAGATTCCATTGTGGAAATGGAAACTGCTGACCATGGATTTTGTAAGTGGGTTGCCTTTGACACCCATTAAGAAGGACTTAGTTTGGGTTATTGTGGATCGTTTGACTAAGTCTTCTCACTTTATTCCAATTAGGACTGACTACTCCTTACAGAAGTTGGTGAAGCTTTATGTCTCTAATATTGTTAGGCTTTTTGGGGCTTCGATATCGATTATCTCAGACCATGTTCTTTGTTTTACTACTCATTTTTGTAGAATTTACATGAAGCTTTGAGTACTTGACTACATTTTAGTATAGCATTTTATCCACAGATCGATGGACAGTTTGAGAAGGTAATTCAAATTTTGGAGGATATGCTTCGGAGTTGTATGATCGACTTTCGGGGTAGTTGGAAGGAGTTTCTGCCGCTGACTAAGTTCGCTTACAATAATGGCTTTCAGTCTAACATGCAAATGGCACCTTATAAGGCACTGTATGGTCAGAAATGCCGTACTCCACTTTGTTGAACTGAGTTTGGAGAATTCTAGGTCCTGAGTTAGTAGCTGAGACTGAGGATAAGGTTTGTTTGATTTGAGATTGACTTAAGTCCACTTCTAATAGAGAAAAGTCTTACACGAACCTTAAGAGACGATATATTGAGTTTAAGGTGGGGGATTCTGTTTTCCTTAAGGTGTCTCCTTAGAATAAGGTTCTCAAATTTGGTCGTAAGGGCAAGTTAAGCCATCGGTTCATTGGGCCGTATCAAATTTTAAGGTGTGTTGGTCCAGTCGCCTATCAGTTATAGTTGCATTCGAAGTTGGATCGCATTCATGATGTCTTTCGCGTATCCATGTTGATACATTATCAATATGATCCTTTTCATGTGGTTCTAGTGGAGAGATTAAGTTAAGGCCGAACTTGTCTTTTGAGGAGGAGTCGGTTTAGATTTTGGATCGTGAGGTTAATGTCTTGAGGAAAAAGACGATTCATTTAGTTAAGGTGCTGTGGATGAATCATGGTTCCAAGGAGGTCATTTGGGAGCCAGAGGACTTGATGCATTAGCAATATCCTTATCTCTTTGACTTAAGTAAAATTTTGAGGCCGAAATTTCTTTAAAGAGGCTAGAGTTGTAACACCCTGAATTTTTTAAATTTAGAATGTTAAAATATGTCAAATAAATTAATTTGGTTTTGACGAATAAGTGTTGTGATTATGTACATGGGGTTTTGGGTTCGAGCTGTTTCTTTGAAATTTTGTTAATCATGATGGTTTATGGTAAGGTGTTAGCTTACCTGGGTCTTGTGTTTGAATCACTATGTGTGCAATGTGAGAATTCTTTTTGTTTTTTGCCAACGTTATATACAAATTCTAGTAAGGATTTTATGGGTTGAGATTTTGATGGAATATTTTTATCTGATTTTTGAATTAAAAAAAAAAAGAACTATCCCTAAGTTTACTCCCCTTTCCTAACAGTCCACCTCCCCTTTCCCATGTTTTTTATTTTTTCTTTTCTTTTTGGTTTTATTCTATTCTTTTTCCTCTTTAGAAAACTCTTTCCTTTTGTTAATTCTTGCTACCGTTTTCGTTGTGGGAGTTGCATTGTTTCTTTTTTTCAATCAAAAGGCAATAACAACGTAAGTTTTGTCATTGATTTTTCTAATATTGTTCACTTTAGTTCGTTCTTTGTTAAGGTGGAGTTTTAATGTTAGTTTCGTTCCATACTTTATTTAATGTTCAATTATTTTTCTTTTTAGGTGAGGGGGTTTTGAATCGAGATCCTTTAGCGGTGGAATCGTCGTGTTGTTCGCTATTCTAGTGTGGGTAAGTATTTGAATGCAGTTTTGGACTATTTCCTTAAGAAAAGAGGTATCTTTGAGTAAGATTTCAGGATTTAATTGCGTTATAATCAGTTTGTTTAAACGTTATATGTAGGATTAGGTGTGTGAAACTAACCCGAAACTTCGCTTGAAACTAGAGAAAATTGCGAAACAGGGGCTATTTTCGAAACTGCCCAATGCCACACAGCCATGTACTAGGCTGTGTGGTAGACCATATGCCCCAAACTGTCGTGTGGTAAGCCGTGTGGAGCACACGACCGTGAGTGATTACACGACCTGGATTGGTAGACCGTGTAAAGCACACAGGATGAATTGTTGGGCTGTGTGGGCTCTTTTGGCTAATTTTTAGGGCCCATTTGGGAGCCGATATAGGGACTTAAAAATTGGATCCTTGGGCATTATGGTAAGCCTTTAAAAGTGAAAAATTAGGTATGTCATTAGTAAATAAGCTTTGAGAGCATGTTATGTGGGACCACTATGTATACGTTATGTATTATGTAATTTTTTGTAAATATGTTTAGACATACATGTTACGTAAGCCTTTTGATATGTATTTGTATATGTTAACATGTTCGTATATATTATCTAGGGTGGGTTTGATATGTTGGAGGAAGTGGATAAGGCAGTTTCACTGCAATTATGGCCACTAGACCACAACTTTTTTGTCCAGTAGCTCAGTTGCATATTTATGCATGACACATCGCCAGATATTAGTGTGATTGGATGGTGGACTCTACTATTCCTAATTGGTGTGGTTGGTTGGTCAGAGATGGTGTGTAGCGGATGGGGTAGGATATCTTATGATATGTTCCGATATGATATATGTTATGTCCTAATATGAAATATGATATGCTCTGATGAGGGACATGATAACCAGTGATATGTTATATAATACATGATAAGAAATTTTGATCTGATACAAACTTTTTACGTTTTTTATGTTACATGGGTTGAACCACACGCTCGGCATAAAGTTCATGCGTTTGTATGTTTTGTTTCAGGTGATCCTCGATATTAGGATTTGGATTGGATGGCGACTCTGGAACTCAGTTTTCACGTTATTGGATTGCACAATGAGTTTTAGTATGTTTTTGACTTTTCTTTGGACTTTTTAGACTTTCTAATACTTTAATTTTTGTTTGGGGACTTTTAAATTTATTTTGGTATCTATTTTTTCCAAAGACTTAATTTTAATCGGTACTTAAGACAAAACGACATGACTAACAAACAATTAAAGTTTTATAAGACTATGTCACTACAATGTTGTTTTCCGCTACAAAGTTTTTGTTTGATTTAAACTTTACAATATTTTACTCACAAAAGGATTAAATAAGTCGGTTATATTTAGTAAAACAAATTAAACGCGATTTTTATCAAATTACTTACGGGCTTCAGAATTGAAATATTTGTTTTCAATAAGTTATTCAAATTAGTTTTTCCCTAAATTGAAAGTATATTTTCACCAAAATTGTGCGCTAGTGTTTTCATGTACGATGTAACCTCCACAATCCGACCATAACGTCTAGGTCGGGTTTGTGGTGTTACATTTCATATGGCTAAGTCAATTATACAGCCTGGCCACACGGTTATGTACTCATCCACATGGTCCAAGGCTTCCCACATGATCCGGTCACACGGCCGTATGTCCTTTGTTTTTTAGATTTTGTAGTTTTCCCCTTATTTTTTAGATTTTATTGTTTTACCCTTATTTTTAAAAAATTTTATAGTTTTGCCCTTATTTTTTTAGATTTTACAATTTTTCCTCTATTTTTTAAATTTTATTTTTTTGTCCCTATTTTTTAGATTTTATAGTTTTTCTCCTATTTTTCAAATTTTATAATTTTTTCCAAAAATTTTTGTTTTGTTCAATTTAGTCCCTGATTGGTTCCCAAACTATTTTTAATATCTTATTTTATTCAATTAATCCCTTGATAATATGATTAATGCTAGAATTTATAATCTAATTGACTGAATTATCAATATTATGTACATGTTTGATATGTTCAGTTTAGTCCATATATATGCCTGAAATTATTTTTAGAGTTTAATTTGCATAATTTAGTCCCTGAATTTGTGATATTCTGGAATTTTTTATTTAATAACCAATGTGTTATGGCTATATTATATGTGAAATGTATATATATGCTATTGTCATTGTGAAACAAATGCCCTGATAGTGTTAATATTAACACCACCCTATTGAAATACTTCTTAAAGAATGTTAATTGCAGTTACTGAAACTGTATAGCATTCATAGATCATGTGCATACAAACTAGGTTTTCTGTGATGATGTATTTATACTTATGTATAAATTGTGAAGTAAACTGAAATACCACATTTTGAAATTACTATTATGAATTCTGAAATACTATTGATGGTTACTTTGAAAAACTGGTACTCTAATTTGGTAGTTGCTTGCGATTATTATATACGTTATTATTTAGAATGACTTATCAACTGTTTGCACTAGTTTTACCTGTGATGGAACTCACACTGAGCTTCATAGCTCGCTCATTTTTTAATTTCCATCTTTTTAGATAATTCACCAAGATAGAACACGGACACGACATTCAGAGGGGCTTAGCTCGAATATGTTTTCCTATATAAACATTTTAGATTTATTATTTGATAATTTATTATTCAGAGATTGTATGGATTTATTTTTTAACTGTGGCACGGGACTTAGGTTTTGGGTTTTAGTTAGCATACATAACAATTAACTTAATTAAAAACTATGGTTTTTAATTAATTAAGCATGAAATATAGGTTTTACTAAAACTAAGTTAAAATCACTTTTCCGCTAACAGATTGTAATTAAAAATTTTGAGTAATAAATAAATAATTAATTAACTAAGTTTTCTTAAGGAAGTCACCGTTACTTAGGAAAGTTAAATTAAATTGGCTTTTAATAACTCGCGAGATTTTTTTGAAAATAGACTAAATTTTCTTCTAAAATAAATGTTTTAAATTGATTATTTTATAAACTCTAATCGTATTAGGCCATCTCGGTGGCCAATGTAATCTCCTGAATTCGGGTCTAACATCTAGGTTGGGTTGGGGAGGTTACAAGAGTTGTTTATTAAGTTTCATTGGGTAATACAATAATACGAAAGGTGTAATGAAAATGAGATGTATCGTGTATATGCTTAAAGTTATCCTAGTGAAAGATCGAATGTCAATTTTGAATATATGTATACCTATGAATAATTTGGGGTTAGTTTGAATATGAATATAACTCACCTTGTTGTATTATGGTTTGATGAATTAGGTAAACTTGATTATTCATATTAGTTTTACATACGTACTTGTTATTTACATATGAGCTTACTAAGCATTTCATAATGCTTACCCTGCTGCTTTTCCTTTTCTGTAGATTTTGAATTCAGAACGAGTCGATCGGATCTTCAAGGAGCTCACACTATCCATCTCCTAATTTGGTAGATTTTTAATCGCTCGAACTCGGTTATATGTGGCATGTACTTAGGAGTGTCAAATGAATTGTAATGTTAAATATGCTTGAATTATAGTGAATATGAACACTTAAGGTAATGACATTTTGATCATGTTCATAGTTTGCATTATATTATGTGAATATACATTTGGAATGTCATGTTTTAAGGAATAGCTGAATGGTATGAAATAGCATGATTTGGTTGAATGGTTTACATTTAAACTTGATGTGAATTGGTGTCAAGTGATGGCATATTGGTTAATTGAACTTAGGATCATTTGATGATTATATCTATTGTGTTATAAATGGTTTTTTACAGGTTATGATTGTGCCTAAGGCACCATTTTAGGTATCATTTGATTTGAGCATGAATAAGTACTAAAATGTGATGATTTTGACCTTTTTGGCATTAAGTATCAATACGTTGAATAAGAGTATCGGTACTTAACCAAATGAACAGTATTTTAAAACGATAGAATGCTAATTTGGTATCGAAACTTAAATAATGATATCGATACAAAATGACTTGTTTTAGATTTTGAAAATTGGCAGAATGCCAAAATGGTATCAATACTGAATCTTGGTAATGATACCTATACTCAGATTTTGAAAACTTTGCATTTCGGTCCTTTTTCATGCTCGGGTAAACTTTAGAGCTTTTGTAAGCTCAATTAAGTCTCAATTTTTTTAAATCACATTATATATGGAGTTATGATGTGAATTGGAGTTAAATGAATTGTTGGTTATGAATTGTGTATGTTTTGCTCTGATAATAGTAGTAGCATCCTGTAACTCGAGTTCGATGACCGGACTAAGTGAGGGGTGTTACACAATGTCGTCAGCAAATATGAATAAGGTTTAATAAGAATGTAAAAGTCAAAAGATTAGTGCAAAAATTTCTCAACGTTATAGGAGGAGAATGTCCAAACTATTGTACAAATTTCCAATTTTATCAAATTCATGCAAATATGCTGAGATGGAATTGGTACATAATGAAGACGTGGAGACTATGATCGCACTTTATTGCTCAACTGGGAATATGAATGTTGAACCAATTGAGTTGTTTGCTGAGTTAGCGGATATAGAGCCCGTTCAAAATGTCACTCCATTATGTCAACAACTAGGAATTTTTTGGTTTTTTTCTCACTATGTATACCCGTATTTTCACGAGCATTTTGAAAAATACATACAGGTGCTGCTTGACATAGTGACGACACCAAATTTTTTTTTTTTGAAGTCTGATGATTGTGTCATGATGGGCTGACAAATAAGGATAATGTCGTTGGTGTATAGGCAGCATCGATAGTACTATAGTAAATAATCCATTTTCGTAATTACTTGATTTTTTATATTATTTTTTATAAAAAACTATATAAATATAATTAATTAATTAAATATAATGATTTACTTCACCCTCAAACTTTATAAAAAAATTAAATATGTTGGTGATGACTTCATAGATGTTTGATTCATTGCATTTATAGTTTCAACAACTTTGTTGCACTTTATAGTTGTCATTAAATCTGTCTAAGGCCCTCTATTCTAACAACCACCTACTAGAAATTATTATTAATATTCATTACAAGAATATAATTAAAAAAATTTTTTTTAAACATGTTTTTTTAGTTTTTAAAAAGTATAAAAAGTGTAAAAAGATTTTTTTTTTGTTTTTAAAATTTAATTAATTGCTAATGTGGCTTACACATGGCAATTCACATATATGCCACGTCAGCAAAGTTAACAAACGTGAACTTTTCCATCCATTTTGGGATGATTTGACAAACAATGTAAGTTCAAGAGCTAAAGAGGTGAAAAATTAAATGAATGACTAAGATGACTTTTTTGTAAAATTGGAGGACCAAAAAAGTCATTTTACCATAATTTTATAATGTCATTAATTAGTCTAAATAGGTACTACTGTTAGCTATTTCATTCAAAATGCTGACATCAATTTTTCTTAAGAACAATATTCCAACAGATTAATTTTTTTTTATCATGACAAGTTTGAATGTGTACTTTTAAGAAAAAAATCATGATCAATATTTTCGGCATCATTTTTTTCTTACATGTATACCAATATAGTGATGGTGAAAAATGAACCTAAAATTTTCAAGTCCAAAAAGTAGAGGGACTAAAAGTTTAAAAATAAAAATATGTAACTAAATTTTAATTGTATAAAAGTGTATAGAGATATATCTTAAATTTTAAATTTTTACTCTATAAACCTCACATGAAGTGTGGGCTAGGAACCATACTAGCACCTATATATAAAAGTAGTGTCTATGTTGTTGTCCATCTGCCATGCGTCCACCTTTGTTGTCTCTTCCATTTTTCCTTTTTGTGCATTTTAAAAAATGGTTAAATCTCACTTTCGAACCCTCTATTATGTATAAATTTGAGATTTAGTCTCAATAGTTTAAGTTTTAACATAATTTGGTCCTAATTTTTATTAATGTTATTAATTAGCTTAAATAGTTATATATCATTTGAATGCTCTAAAATCTTAGAGATTAACATGCGACTTCTCATTTCTTTTAAGTTTGTGTTGTTTCTTTTGTTATTATTTTATAATCAAATTTCAATTTTGGCACGTAAACTATTATTATTTATTCTATATACTTTAAATTTTGACATAATTTGATTTCTCTACTTTTATAATGTAATTATTTAATTGATATTTTTAACTATTTCATTCAAAATGTTGATATCAACTTTTCTTAAGAGAATTATTCCAATAGAAAAAAATTATTTTATACTGACGAATTCAAATGGGTGTTTTTAAAGAAAATTCCTAATCAATATTTTCAACATTTTTTTATTATTACTTGATTACTAAGTTTATTTTTTTAATTTTAAAATGTGACATCAGAGAATTTGATAGAAAAATTTTAACGATGATAACAACTGGACTTAAATTTTTAAATTCGAAAACTAGAGGAACTAAATTCTTGAAAATAAAAGTAAAGGGATAAAACTCCAAATGTATAGGGCTTAGAATATATTTGAACATTCAAATTTTACTCTATAATTTGACACAAACAAATAATCAATCTAACACGAAACGTTAGCCAAGAATCATACTAGTCTTTATATAAAAGGAAGGCCTAAGGCCTTCGCAGTTGACATGTAAGTATATTTTGGTGTATATATATATATATAAATGATTAAATTTTAGTTTTGACCTTTCAATTATTTACAAAATTGAAATTTAATCTCTATGCTTTAATTTATAACATAACTTTATATAAAAGGTAGGTGCACATGGGTATACCTTGGTGGTCTCTCTCTTTCTCATTATAGAAAAATAGTTAAATTTTAGTTTTGGTCCTCTTATTTTGTCTAAATTTGAGATCTAATCTTCATACTTTAATTTTTAACATAATTTTGTCCTTATATTTTTATAATGTTATTAATTAGTCCAAAGAGTTAATATTGTTAAATTTTTTGTTAAAATATTATGTAGTTATAGATTATTTGAATGCCTTAAGAATCTTAGAGATTGAAACGTGGCTTCCTATTTCTTTATGGTTTGCATTATTATTATTTTTTTACATTATAAACAATGGTCAATTTTCATTTTTGGCCCATATGTTATTCTAAAACTTGAGATTTAATCTATATATTTTATGTTTTGACATAATTTGATCCATCTACTTTTATAATGTCATTAATTTGTCTAAACAGTTAATATTGTTAACTATTTCAATCAAAATGTCGATGCCAATTTTTCTTAAGAACATTATTCCAGCAAAAAAATATTTTATCATGACAAGTTCGAATGGGTGTTTTAAGAAACAATTCACATCAATATTTTTAACATTATTTTTATTGTTATATGACTACCAAGCGGATATTTTTTTTTAATTTCAAAATGTTACACAAATGAATTTAATAGAAGAATTGAAATAGTGGTAATAGTTGGTCTACATTTTTAAATCTAAAAAGTAGAGGGACTAAATTCCAAATGTACAAAGTACGTAAAAACTTAGAGTATATTTTAACATTCAAATTTTACTCTATAATTAGACATAAACAAATAATCAACCCAACAAGTGTGGGCTAGGAACTATATAATGATGTATTTGATAAATTAAAAAATTAAGCACTGAATTTTATAAGCATTGAATTTATATTATAAAATTATTTAATATATTAATAAAAATTTAAAACTGAATATAATTATTTTATTTGCTAATAATAAATTTTAATTTTTTAAAAACCATTGTTTCATAATTTTACTATTATTAATATGATCATCTTTATTTTATTTTAAATATTTTTTTATAAAAGTTAAATATAATAAGTTAATTTTTAATAAAATGAGAAAACAGCTCATTTCACAAATAATATTTTGAAAATAAAACATAATATTTTCAAATTTGAGGCGTGGACACTAATTCTGTCAAGTTTGGAAAATAGAGTTACATGTGTTTCTCAAAGGACAAAAAGCTAAAAGCTTGACTTAATTAAATTATTTTATTGAATTTTTGATGAATTCATAGGGTAAAATACCAAAAAATCCCTATTTTTTTAAAATTTATCGAAATGGGCCCGGTATTTTATTATTTACCGGAATGGGTCATTTTCCCCGAAATCGAATCCACGTCAGCGCGATGTCAAGGGACGTGTCAGCAAATCGCGTCCACGTCAGCGCGATTTGCTTACGTGGACACAAATCGTGCCTACGAGGACGCGATTTGCTGACACGTCCCCTGACATCGCGCTGACGTGGATGCGATTTCGGGAAAAATGGCTCATTCCGGTAAATAATAAAATACTGGGCCTATTTCGGTAAATTTTAAAAAAAATAGAGCTTTTGTGTGTAATTTGCCCCTTTTTTTGGTATTTTGCCCCTAATAATACATATTAATGTATTACTATAATATGTAGCTCAAATTATGTATTGTAGTTAATATTCATAATATTGTAGCTCAAATTGTCAATCCATCTATACTATTGTACTAATAATATATATTAATGTAATATTGAAGAGTTAATTGATTAAAAAAATAAATGCAACAAGTACAAAAAAGATTCAAAATTATTACCAACAAAATTTGAACCAAGGTACTAAGGGAAAAGAGCAAGCATCTTAACCAACTAAACTAAACTAATTAACTGACATATTATAAAAATACTGTTATTATCTTAATTATATTACTTACGTTCTACTGATTTATCGGACCTATTCCATACACGTGTCAAATCAAAAAAAATAATACAACAATTCTATAAAAAAATATGGTGTTTACTTCAAATAAATAAGGAAAATAATGATTTGAATGTTTCAAAATTCAATTTTAAACCGAAAAAATCAAAATTTAGAGGCAAAAAATGATCTTTTTCGACGAAAACTGCGGCAAACCACCTTTGGCTGTTTGTCAACGCGTAGATCTCGAAAAGTTATTCGAAATCAAAAAAAATCGTCTCAATTGGACAACCAAGCCAAAAGTTACGGCCTTTCAAAGTTTTCCGAGCTAAAAAACATAAACTGTTCCTGAATTATTGCTTCCACGTCAGCAAATCGCACTTACGTGGACACGATTTATTGCCATGTAAGTAATCGCGCTGACGTGGACGCGATTTGCTGACACATCCCCTGACATCGCGCTGACGTAGACGCGATTTCGGGAAAAATGGCCCATTCCGGTAAAAAAATAAAATACCGGGCCTATTTCGGTAAATTTTAAAAAAATAGGGCTTTTATGTGTAATTTACCCGAATTGATAAAAACTAGTTAGAAATATATAATGGGCCTATCAAACCATTGGGCTTCAAACTACCAAATCATTTTCATCATATACCTCCATGGAATCTCCTTTATTCATTTCTTATATAACACATGAATAAATAATGTAAAAAATCTTAAATAAAATTTTAATTCCAAAATTTTGAAAAAATAATCTTCAAAATTCAAACTAAGTTAATTACATTTTATTGGTTGTCTGCATAACCTCATCATTGGTTAATTGTAATTTTTTAAATTTAAGGGTATAGAAAATGTTAAAAAAATTCAAAAAAATTAAACACCTTTAAATGCATTACTTGTAACATTTTAATATAAATTTAATTGACATAAAATACAATTTTTAATTATTCTCCATGTGATTGATTAAAAAATTATTTATCCAAGTGTTGATTAAACAAAAAATAAATGTTCCAAAAACATACTGTTAATATTGAAAACATTTATTCATTTACATTATGACATGCAACACAGTGTAAGAAAGTCTTTATAAATGAACCAACTCAAAAATAAAGGATGTCTTGAAGAACAAATCTGGCAAATCCCGATCAAGACTAGTAGTAGTACCCATGAAGGAATTAGAAAGTAGGAGCAATGAGAAAATAGTAGGATCACCTCTACTAAGCAAGGACATCAGCTAGAGTCTATTAGCAACAATGAGGGGTTACACCTTAAACACCTTCGCACATTCCCACATAATTGAGATCCTCAAAATTATGTGAGTATACCCACTCTAGGGTAGGGTAAGAATTAACTTTTTTCTCTCACCCTATTTGATTATCCTAAAAAATCATCTTAACTCCAACTTAGGCACTGAAGAGCAACCTAAAGCATTAGCTCTGTAATGTCAAAAAGTGTTAGTTTTGGGCTAAAATTGTGAGCCAAGTTATTTTGGGATATCAAACCGAGAGGTTTCCAAGAATTAGGGTGGAGTTAGGTGATATATAATTAATTAGTTGTTAATTAGATTTATTAAGGTGTGATAACTAGTGGGAATAGTAAGTAGGATTAAATTGTAAAGTTTACAAAGGTTTTGAGATAGACTTGTAAATTTACAAAAGTTAGATGTTAAGAGTTTGGGACAATTTGATCAAAGATCTGACAGAAATTGGAGGCTTGGCAGTTTTTAAAAGGGATGGAGAGCTGGTTTCTTATTTTCAAGAGAACAAAGATTTTCTTTACAATTTTTCTCTCAAGTCTTCTTAGTTTTTTCAACTTAATTTTTTTTTATTCCTATTGACTCAAATGCTATGGTAAGTTAATTTTTCATCAAATTATCCAACATTTTCATTTTCCAAGCTCATGCTAGTTTGGAAGAACAAAGGAGGAGTTTGAGTTTTTGATTTCTTTGTATGATAATATTTGAGTTTTCTAGCAAGATAATGAGTTTACCATCTAAAATTTATTATTTTTTAAGTTTGAGAAATGGATTTTTATTTTTATTTTTGCATTCTTTTTCATTTTTTTGAGACTTTTTAAGATAGAGTGAGAGAGTTTTGATCTGAAACTTTCTTTTTCGTTAGAATATTTATTTTTATTATCACCGCTATTTTTATACTAAACCACACATTAAACCCATCTTTATATTTTAAATTTCCATTGTTGAAAGCTTAAAATATTCGAGAGAGTATAAAAGCTTGAGTGACATAATATCCAAAGTTATCACCACCTAACATGCAATTGGCCGTGCCTAATATGCTTATTACCTAATATACTCTAAATGCATGTAATTTCTCTTAAATGATAAAAGTGAAAACCTATTTTAAAAATAATTCAACGTGACTTCAAGCGTACTTAAATTATTTTTTATTTAATTTAAAAATTGGAGAAAAATAAAGATAAATTTATCTAATTTCTTAAAAATATTAATCGATAATTGATTATACTTCAACTATAATTGAAATGATTAAATTCACATAAATTCGAGTAATATGGTCAATTAATTAAAAAAAATATTGGTTTGAGTGAAAGGATTAAATATATGGAATAATATTTAGTACACTATCAATGAAGTTTTTAGACTCCGCAAGGAAGATCAGGGGATTAACAAGTATTATATAAGAGTATAGTAAAATATTTAAAAAATAAATATTTTTTTAACAAAGAATTCACATGGTAATTTTTAAAGTTTGCTTGTGAAATAAATAAAAAGAGCGCATTATCAGTGTATCCAATACTAACCCTAAATATATATTATATATATACTAATTTTTTTATCCTATGCGATGCACTGGTTAGGTTGCATGTATCAATTTTAATATTTTATATTTATTTTTTAGAAAATTATTATAATATTTAAAACATTTCAATAATATTATGATTGAAAAAATTAAAATAATATAAATTTTTAATTATTAAAATTATGATAATTTGTAATATGGTAAATATAAAAATCAATGAAATCTCACCCAATATATTGATAGATGAGGATCTATAGTAAATCAAAATGTTTCCTTATGCATTTGAAAATAATTTAACCAACATCTAATTTAGCATAAATTTGGAGTTAAACATAAATAAATATACGTACAAATCATAATTATATAAAGAAAATAAGTAAATAAATGTAAATAAATATACATATTCATGCAATATTAAGAAAATATTTTAAAAAAAGAATCACTTTAATTCACATGTCATTATACGTTATAAATATATACATAAGAATATAATATTTAGAATATATATATATATAAACTAATTTCACATAACTATAGTTAGTATGACATAAATACAACAATTAAAAATAAATAAAAATGGGCTATTAAAATAAACTTAAAACCAAGGAATTATACCATGCCCAAAGTTTTTGGGCGAAAAGCTTGCTGGGCCAAGTTGAGATGATAGAGTGGCCCTCGCGAGTTAAGCCACCGTCGTCTACAATGACATGATATAAATGCTATAATGAAAAACATGACCTTCCTTTTGATCAATGCCTTGCATCGCAAGTAGCAACTTACTTTTTTAACTACTATTTATATACATACTTTAAAAAAAAGAACAACTTGAATCCCAAGAAATAAATTAGCTAATGTCTAATAAATATTTCAAAATATTATAAATAGGATTTCTCAATAATGTTTAAATATTTTTAAATTGAAACTTGAAAACCAAAAAAAAGAAGTAAATAAATGGTGAAACAAGCACGATGCCCAGCAAATCATTAGCACATGATTAAATGTGCTGGAGAGAGAGAAGGAATCATTTTAAAGAAATCCAAGCCATGTGGGTTTTAGGCTGGAAATTATTACCACCTTCTTCCCCACGGAATCAATCACATGCAAGGTGAATATTACCACCTTGAGAATGGAAGACATGGGCCTACTGCCCCCCTTCTTCCTTAACATCAACAAACAAATAGAATAAGTAGATTTTTCAATTGTGCCATGCACCCTCCCTTTTTCCATCACCCAATTGTTGGACAGTATTTCCCTACTGCCACACTGACAGCATGTTGACTTCTTTCATCTCAATATACCAAATATTAAGTGCTTCTCATGTTTCATAACTTTCTTATATCAATTTCATAAAAACATACTCTCTTTTTTATATTTTATTGTTTTTTGAACTTTTTTTTAAAATTCCACATCTTTTTTGTAGTTAGGCGAAATGGGCTGAATTTCGGACAAAAATAAAGGAAAAGGTATGATGATCAGTAATAGACCAAAAGTTGGCACGAGGGCCTTGAGGCCGTCTAACTCTGTACAAGTTTTGTTGTTAAGGCAACTTCAATTATGGGTCAGTGATGGTACCTTAATGTCCCTGCTTGGGATCGGTTCACTACTACCCAAGTTGTACCACTTTAAGCAAAATGAAGCATAGAGTGGTTAGAATGGATGAGAAGTAGGAACCCACAAAAGCCGACATGCAAGCCAATAGGGAGTAATGGTTCAAATATTCCCTCATTATATTCTCGATCTTCAAATTCACAATGCCTGATAATGGTATCACTACACCAAAACAGGCTTTTAGCGGCATTTTTTTAGGCCTTTAGCGGGCTTTTTAGCGCCGCTAAAAGTACTCCGCTAAGAACAAGACCTTTAGCGGCGCTTCTCCCACAAACGCAACTAAAGACCAAGACCTTTAACGGCGCTTTTATCACAAACGCCGCTATAGACTATGACCTTTAGCGGCGCTTTTATCACAAACGCCGCTATAGACTATGACCTTTAGCGGCGCTTTTATCACAAACGCCGCTAAAAACATAATCTTTAAAAAAAATTATTTTAATCAAATAATATTTATTTTTATGATAAATATTATATTATGTTTTGTTTTTTAAATTTGAACTTTAAATATACTTTTTAAGGATAAATAAAAATATTATTTAAATTAAATTTTCTATGAAAATTTTAACTTTAAAACTAAATATAAAAATTAATGAATTTAGTTTTAGAATTTAAAATAATAAATTAATAACACAATTAAAATCCAAAAGTTAGAACTGAAGTTGTCGTAAATATTAAATTAAAAATAAAAATTTAGAATCAAAACTAAAATAAATAATACATATGAGAAACACACTGACTAGTTGAACTTGCCTATGACTATACACATTGCAAGGTAATAAAAAATAAAATGCAGTCTGCTGCACCATCTTTGCTCTGCAAGTTTTCATTGAAGGCATTCCAAACTATATCCTGCAATATAAACATGCATTATTCATAAGAAAGATAAAAGGTACAAACCACACATGTAGGGAGAGGAAAAGTGAAAGAAAACAAAATTTTATGCGTGTAAATACAAAATGCTTTAAACACAACCTAATTGTGATTCATAATAAATATTACCTCCACTTCTGCTGAAGAGTAAGCTAGATCCAAGTTCTAAAACAGAACAAGTTTTCCAAACTCATGTGCATCCCGCAAACTTTCTTCCCAAGGCTGAAACAATGTAGGAAGCAGTTTAAGATCAACTTAAAGAATGTAAACTAATTTTCCCGCAAATAACAACAATCAAAGTAGGCTATGAAAATAATTTAAACAACTGGTTTAGGAGTGACAGAGGAGTGCTTATGAGCTCTCCAAACGATTTGCTCCTATCCTGTAAGCATGAATAAACAGCAAAATGTCCACATCAAGAACAACAGAGGGATAACAGGATAGTAAATCTGCAATAAGGAGGAAAGCAGAAACTTGCAAGCATGATATTGTACAGGATGATGAGTATTAAACAAATAAATTTATTCATCCAAAAAGAAATACGAGTAGAAGCAAGAACCAGGTAGGAGAAACAATCAAATGAGACCACATTATTCTTCCAATAAATGTTAAAAGAAATTGAAATTTGAGATCATGTGATTTAAAAAAAAAAGAGTTCACCAAAATTCAAGAAAAAATTGAACAAAAATTATAAGCAGTATTTATTCAACTTATTAATGACTTTTCAGGCTTAAAATACAAGTATCCCATCCCTAAATATTTACTTGCTGAAACATATATGTCAAAAATTTTACAATGAAAAACCAATTATATAACATGCTGAAACCAATTATATAATTGCAGTAACAATGAAAAACCCCAAAGACCAAATATTTTACAATTAATAACATGCCAAAAATTTTACATTACATTAAATTTTACAAATACTAACCATTAAATTTAATTAATTTGAGGCAGAAGAAATGAGGTCCTTCCTTAAGCTAGAAATTCGAATTAAAAACCCTATGAATATCAAAACCTAACAAACAATCAAACCACAATATATTCTCCAACTAAAATTAAAAACAACCCTACATAAAAAAAACCCTAGGTGCTAACAATTATTTTACAAGTTAATTCAGCAAATAAATGACGATAAATTGGAACTAAATTCAAAGATTGGAGGAAATAAAATGCAAAATTGAAAAATACCGAAGTACCTGAATATTTTTCAGAACTCTAAAGGGATCGAAAATTCAAAGGAAAAGAAGGTATTAAATTCTATATAAGCAGAAAAATTAACTATCGTAGCAAACTAGAATTGAACAATTAACTAACTGGATGTGGCATTTGAGAACACTCAAACTTTGACAAAAATGCAGTTCCGAAAGTAGTGAGGCCACTGAATGGCATGTCTGCCTGGACAGCAATTGTGTTCCCTGGAACACTTCTTTCATCAGTTCCCGACTGCATAAAGGGAAAGAGAGTATGTGCATAACACACGAGATCAAAACAAAATTCCACAATTACAACAAACATCAAATGATAACAAACAAAGCAGTATAGACAGTATACAGAAAATTAAGATTCAATTTCCATAATTGATTTTAAAACCACCAAGTAATGGAAACTCTCCAAGCTAGATCTGCAGAACAACAATTCTGAATTACCATAACAACAACAAATCTGTTGGTTGGTTCAGGTCCAATGTGAGCTCCTGAAAATAATAACAAAAATATATGAATGAAAAAGGAGGGGGGCTTCTAAATTAGTGATTTGTCTGAGTGAGAGTGAGAGTGAGAGGGAGAGGATCACTTGCCTAGATAACTAGTCTTAAGCAAATGTTTAATGAAGGTTGTTTGATTAAAATGGTAGTAACAAGAGCATCAGCAGCAAAGGAAGATCAACTATAAAATGACAAAACAAGCCTTCTTTGATGATTTTGAAGAAAACCATTGAGATGCAGGTGATGTTTGATTTGAAGAACTACCTGCAAGCCCCAACTTGTAAAAATAACATATGATAGTGAAATCGGAGTAAACTAATCATCAAAGGTTACAACAAGAAAGTCATACCATTGCTTTCAAGGCTACTGGACTTTGAAGATTGTTTCTTTCTCTGAATAAATCAAGCAAAATGATAAGAAATTCCAGACGCTAAGCATATGGAACATAGAGTTTAAGAAGGTAAAAGTAAGAAGCCACATACCATGATTAATGTATCTAAGCCTTCCATTACAGGAGGTCTAATATTCTCAAAGTTTACTGCAATATATCAGCATACCTTAACATTAGAAAATATTAAAAAATTGTAAAACGAAAATTTGAACAAAAAGTAAAGCTAAAATCGTACCTGAATCAGCGAAGTTGAACTTCAACGAAAAGAAGTTGAACTTCCACGACTTTGATCTGCTCCCGAACTAGCACTACCCATACTCCGCTTCTTCTCTCCGGTCATCCACCTCTTCCACCACCATAGAAGACTGTAAATGTAACCGCAACAAAACACGACAAATAGCCCAATACCACCAACGACCATAGCAATCAACAAAATCAGCTTCCTCTGTTTCTTTTTTCTCACATTTTTACAGTCATTATTCAATGGCTTACCACATAAATTTTCATTCATTGAAAATACAGAACTATCATTGAATAAAGAACCTAATCCACTTGGAATCTCACCTTCAAGATTATTTTTAGATAAATTCAAGTACTTCAAATTAGACATGTTTGAAAATGAATCTGGTATGTTGCCTGTAAGGCGATTTCCATCTAAAAGGCGATTTCTTCTGGGATTTCACCATTTAACTTGTTAGAACCCAAACCAAGCTCTTTTAAACGAGACAACCGAGAGAAATCTGCCGTTACATTGCCGATCAATCGATTCAAACGAAGTTGAATCACTTGAAGCTGAGAACAATTACCAAGCTCCTATGGCTTCGACAAAAGAGAAGCTGGCTTCGAAACAGTGGAGAGAGAAAGAAAATAAGTGAAAAAAATTGAACAAAACTGAAAAAGGAAAAAGAAAATACACTGCTGAAAAAGGAATTCCATAGATCAATCCCTGTGGTCTTTTGGTATAGATCGGAAAACCCTTTTGTCCTGATTCAGAGAGAAACAAAACCCCAAATCAATGAATCATTTTTTATATGCATATATGTATATATATATAATCATGGAGAAAAAGAGAAAAGGTTTAGGGATTTGAACGGTATTACGAGATGTTGGGGCAAAGGAACTCATGGAATTTTGAGATTAAAAGGGAAAAAGAATTAAGTACATGAAAAGAAGAGGGAGTAAGGAGCGGGTAACCGAAAATCTTTTTTTTTTTGGGAGTGGGCGGGAATTTGAATATTTTTTGTGGCGTTTTTATAAAAAAAACGCCGCCATTGTTTATTTTTTGTGGCTGCAAAAAATCATTTTATTTTGTACAAAATGATGCCGTTTTGTTATGCTAAATATTTTTTATTTTGTCTGCTAAAAATTATTTTAAAGTAAAATTTTTTTGTGGCGTTTTTTATGAAAATACCGCTATTGTGCAAAAAATAATTTCGTTTTAATTCTGTTAAAAATTATTAGTTAAGTGATTTTATAAAACAGTTATTATTTTTTTATAAATTGAATTTTTTTTTTTAAATTAAGTACTCTCAAAATAAATATCGTATATTTTAAGAAGAAAAAATGATTAAATGGCTGTAATTAATTATTAAGTTAGAATTATGCAATGTAAGCAATTAATCTCTCACATATCAAATTTTTATTAAAGATTGAGAAATTAACCATGATTTTATATTATTCAATTCCTATCCATATCAATCTGATACATTAATTTATTTATTTATCAATTGTTTTAAATCTAATATTTAAATTTGACTCACTTATCTTCCTTTCCCAATCTGTCAGATATAGATCATGATATACAAAGGCACACACACATAATGTGACTTTAAAGCGCTCAACTTACAGTATTAACATTTCAATAGTCAATTCGACACCGAGCGTGATTATTGAACTCCATATAGTACCTTTCTAGCTTTACAAACCTTAAACCCCCATAACCCCTAACCTCTAACCCCTAACCCCTAAACCTTAAACCCTAACCCTTAAACCATAATCCCTAATCCCTAAACACATAATCCCTAAACCTTAAAATCATTTAATGCAATTACTACAGTACAAATTGATTACATTTTTAAAGTACTAGCAACGTAAAGAAACAATATTACGCTCAACTATTAGTCTATTTCATACTGAATCTGGAGGCTCTCCAAATAGTTGTATGTTACCCAATCCACTTGAAGCTATTTTGGCCATATGATCGACAATTTTATTTTGATATCTCGAAACGTGATGAAATCTTACTTTTCAGCCTCGCTTGAGCAAACTAAGTATTAAGCATAACTCGCCCAATTTGCTATTGGTCGTTCAATAGGTTAAAATGGATTCTACTAGAAGCACGCAAGCTTTCTATATTCGTTCTCCCATACTATTTGAAGACCTTGTATCACCGCTCTTGTTTTGACCTTAAATTTAACCTAATGACATTCTTAGAAATATTATTTTTTTGTTTTTAAAAATTAAAAAATAAGTGAGTGTTTGGTACACTAATAGATTATCTTTTTTATTCCACAAGTAACATTAAAAAATGGACATATATTTTTTTATAAAATATTTTACTATACTCCTACAGGACACTTCTCAACCTTGCTTATAAGATCTAATGCAAATAAATATTACAAAATGTATTTTCTTTCCAATTATTGTATTCACTAATATAAGAAATAGTAACTCCCTAAACCTTAAACCACAACCCTTAAACCACATAATCCATAATCCATAATCCATAAACACATAATCCCTAAATTATCTTAGAATAATAACTCCTAAATCTTAAACCCTAAACTATAATGATAATTAATTCAATATTTTAAAATTAATACTATTTCTTTTATGATTATATAAGAAATTATTTAATATATAAATTAAAAATAATCAGTCATGTACTCAAAAAACTTTAAAATTATTTTAAATAATAGTATTTTAATTTTTTTCATTTTTAACTAATATTTTTCTATGTTTTTACTTTTAATTTTTTTCTACGTGTCATTATTTTTTTCCGAAGAATTTAAATATTCAATTAAAATTAAATTGTATTTTAATTAACATAAATAAACTAGTTAAAACAGATAAAATATTTTTTGCAGCGTTTTTCAACAAACAAAATGTCCAGAGTTAAATACATTTCTATTAAGCAACAAAAATCTCTAACAACCACCAACAAAATATCCAGAAACACTAGGATCCAAACCACTAACAAAAATCTGCAAAAATCTTAAAATAGTAACCCCTATACCTTAAACTCTAACCCATATACCCTAAACCAAAAACCTTAAACTATAGTGATAAATCTCTTTTACAATTATATAAAAAAATTATTTAATATGTAAATTAAAAAACACTCAGTAATCTACCCAAAAAACTTTAAAAAAACTCAAAAAATTATTTAATATGATAAATCTGAGCATTAGCGGCGCTTCTTTAAAAACGCCGCTAAATCCCTGAGCATTAGTGGCGCTTCTTCAGAAACACCGCTAAAGCCCTGAGCATTAGCGGTGCTTCTTTAAAAATGCCGCTAAAGCCCTGAGCATTAGCGGTGCTTTTTTGAAAACGCCGTTATGCTCATTTTTAGCGGCGTTTTTTAAAAGGCGCCGCTAATACTCGATCTTTAGTGGCATTTTTTTAAAAGCGCCGCTAATGCTTGATTTTTAGCGGCATTTTTTATCCAAACGCCACTAAAAACGCCGCTAAAAGTCTATTTTGGTGTAGTGTATAGGGGAGCCACCTCTCAAAATCGTGATGGAGAGCATGCGGTGTAATAAACTGTCGGTAGGGGAACAAATGATTCCGGTAACATCAGTGGCACTGTTAATTGTTGCTGAAATTGATTGAAATATCGAGGAGGAAACTATTTCGGGGGATGATGATGAGAGCATTGAGGAGCCTGAGGATGAATCCTTGCACAATGCCGTTTAGCTTGCTTCAATTTCCAAGTATGGTTTTCTTCTCAGAATGAATCCTTGCACAGTGCTGATGTGGGTAACAACAACAACCACCAGCTCTAGGGGTGGTGGCAGTTATACTACTACTCTCCAACCACCACCAGCTCAATCCGGGGGTAACAAAAACAACAACAACTATACTCCCCCGCCGCCGGGTGGTGTCATTGGCGACATGTATTACCCTCCACCAACGTACAAAAACTACCCAAAACCGCCACCTCCGAACCCCATTGTTCCTTACTTCCCATTTTATTACCACACTCCTCCCCCTCCTTCAAGGTCTGAAAAGCTGTTAGCTTGTTTGGTTTCAACCCTTGTTTCGTTGTTCGGTTGTTTCCTTTATGTCTTTTGAGTTTTTGACATTAAAAGCTTAAAAAAGGGTGAAAAAATAAGGTGGCAGATTAGCAGATCTGGGGAAAACTTCTACTGCTAAGAGGAAGAAAATTAAGATGAAATGGAACTGAGAATCTAAAGATATATGGAGTAATCTTTCTCTTTGTTCTCATCTTCTTCTTTTTTTTTTTTTTCTTGCCGTGGGATGTTCTGTAATTTGTTTATGATAATTATTGTATCCATTTTTTGTTGTATTAATACTAAGGTTAACTGGAAAGTAATAAGAAAATTAGCCAGAGTTGACAATAATTCAGCTTTATAATTTACATGCTAAGGGCTGTTTATTTTTAAAAATTAAAATTAATTATTCGATAATTAAATTTATTAAGGTTAAACATCCATGATACCTTCATCAAATTTTACACAACTGTACCGTTTAGTAACGAAAATATTATAGAAAAAAAATTAAAAATTTAATCATCAAAATAAAATGTCTTTTATTATTCTTATTTTTATCAAAGAAATCAAAAGTTGTTTACTCTAAAACTTTAAATTAGATTGTGATAAGAATAAAAGCAAAGTTGTTTTTTATTATTTTTATTTTTATCAAAGAAATCAAAAGTTTAACCAATGAAATATATGATTTATTTTTCATTATTTTAATTTTAGAATCAACCAGTCCAATTAATTTTAATTTTTTTAATATCAATAAAATACATTGATTTAATTTTTGATGGACGCATTATTATGATTTCTATGTTTATTTATTTATAATTAACTATTTTATACCTAAAAAATAATTTTGCAACTGTATTGTCAGCTGGTGGCTAAGCAACCAACAAAAAATGGACATTGGTTTGATTTACATCTATTTATATACCGTTTTAATTATTATTCCATTTTATTTTATGTTATTTTTGTTGGGACCTTCAATCTCTATCTTCCTTTCTTAGGGTAAATTATAAGTTTAGTCACTTATATATTTTTAAATTACGTTTTAAAGATTATTATATAGTCACTATCATTATCGATTATTACATTACGGTCATTCTGCTGTTACCATTTCAGATAAACTTTTAGATAGAACTGTATAACTAGTCCTTGTAATTTCTGTTTTGAGCGAATTTAATTCATTTTCTTTGGCTTAAATACATATTTGACCTCCTAAACTTGACACGCTCGCCCAAGTTGGTATTTATGGTTTAGAAATTTTAAATATATATATAACAAAATGGTAAAAATATCTTTCCAGACCCTCTCAACTTTGATATTGAACAAATTGGCCCCTCTAAAAAAATCACAGCGTTAATGTTTTTCATCAATTGTACATTATTTTGATTGGTATAATAACAAATTTAACCCTAGATGTTTATGTATTATGTGTAAATGTTGACATAATGTATACATATGGGCTAAATTTGTTAAATCGGGATCAAATTGACAAAACGTATAAATATTGTGAGTTAAGTTTGCTAAATCAAGACCAAATTGACAAAATGTGTAAACTTCAATGGCTAAATTTATTATTATACAAATAAAAATTATGTACAATTGACGAAAAATATTCATGTTGTGATTAATTATTTTTAATTGCTCACTTTCGAAATTGACATAATTAAATTATTTTGATTTTTTTAAAGAAACCAATTTACTCAATATCAAAATTGTGTGGGATTAAAGAGGCCTTTTTACCAAAAAAAAAGTCACATTTTAACAAATTGAAAAATTACCCCAATTTGTTTTCTTGAATCCAAAAATTAAAAAGAAAAAAAAGAAAGTTGAGAATATTTTTTTCTGGGTTCTTGGCTTTGACGAGTTCCCTTTGCCGTTGCCGCATCTCCGTCACCCTGCATCTCTTACGCTCGTTCTAGGTTCTTGGTTTTTGTGTGATCCCAACCTACATCATAAGGCACGGAGGCTACAACTCCACTTTCTAGCTTGTCGGACCCTCATTTGTTTGGGGGTTCACTTTCATTTGCGTCACTCATTTCTTCACCCTTCCCTTGCAAACCCATAAGATTCTAACCATATTTAATATATCTTTTTCCTTTCTAAGATTTGATAATGCATATGAATTATGCAATATAAACAGTTTGGTGTAATGGCCTCTGTGAGACAAAAATCAAGCACAAAAAGAAGAAATTTAGAAAATTTAAACTACCTCATCACAATTTTGAAAAGAAAAAATCATCAAAAGTGTGGAGTTTTATTCCCCATCTTAACTTTTATCTCCACTGTCTGCACCCCACCATCAACAATAAATATTAACCAAAAACCGGAAACATGGTCAAATATTTTCATGCAATGAAATTGTAGAGTTTTATTGGGGATAAAGGGAACAGGGTTTAGAATTTCTACCTTATGGGTCGGGATGAGGCTCGATTTCAAAAAAAATTTCAAGTTCAAGCCCGTTTTTAGGCCATCCTAACTTGCCCAAAAAACATCATTTCACTGTTCAAAAAATATTGAAATATAAAAATTGATATTTTTAATTGATATTTTTATAATTTTATAATTAAAATAAAAAAAATATTTTTATTATTTAAATTGAATTCGGGTTAGGTCGAGCTAGCGTAAGGTGTGAAAATTCTTGTCCAAGCTCAACCTTAGTCAGGTCGAGCCTATTGAGTTGGGCGGGCTATCCAACCCTTGGACAAGGTCAAGCTAGCCTAAGGTGCGAAAATTCTTGTCCAAGCTTAATAAACTAAAAACAAGCTTATTCTCTAATTAAACATTATTGAGCTTGTTTTTAGTTTTATATACTTTTATAGTGTTTTGGAGTTTAATTTTTTTTTAGAATTTTTAAAAATTTTATATATTTTTAGAATTTTTTAAATCATAAATACCAATTTAGGAGAAAGTGTCAAATTTAGGGGTTAAATGTGTATTTAAATCAAAGAAAATAAAAGAAAAAGAATTAACTTGCTCTACTTCAAAGAAAAAAAAGAATTAACTTGCTCAAAAGAAAAAAATGCATGGACAAAATGTACAATTTGACCTAAACTTTTTTATTGAAATGATGATATTTATAACCTCCTCAACCCAGCCCAGAAGTTATGGCCAGATTCTGAAGGCCACATCGGCCACCGAAATGGCCCAGTGAGAAAAACGATTAAATTCTTAGAAAACTTATTCTTAAAATATTTTCCTTATATTTTTTCAGAAAGTCAGTAGTGGGCTTCTCTTTATAAAAAACATTAGTTTTGTCAAGTTTAATTAAAGTCCAAATAAAAAGATGCTTATTACTTTTACAAACATATTTGATTATTAATTCGTTATTCGAAGCTCCGAAAACCAATTTTGCAGTAGAAAATCAGACGTGTTTAATTTGTTAGTAAATCCATAATTTGTAATTTAAATGTGACCAGTTATTAAATCAATCAGTTGTTTAACGTTCATACATGAAAATACTAAAAATATCCTAAAATCAAACCTCATGCCACAGTTTATATAAAAATATTTACAGTCATAAACAAATATAAAATTATAAAATTAAAAATGCTTTATTTAGCAAAACCGAGACGAGACTCCCGATTCCTGAGTTGAACCCTAACCTCGTAGATTACCTGTAAGATATTAAACTAATGGGGTGAGCGACAAAGCTCGGTGTGAGTCAATAAAAGGTACAATCATACAAGCAATCATTTCAGAATTGTACATGACATAACCAATCAATGTATGAGCATGTCATGTGTATGATGCAATACAAAAGGTTCTTATCGAACCATCCGCTACATACCACGCATTCCCCAGAACCCGTCTACCGAACTCTAAATAGTGTAAGCTAAAGCTTGTTGTTGATAAACCATCGGTAATAGTAATGCAGTTAAATTGCTAGGATAAGCATAGACAAGCTGCCAGTAGTGTGGACAAGCCACCAATAACGATAATACAGATGAATTGTGAATAGTGTAGGCAAGCCACCAGTAATGCAAACAAGCTGCTAGTAATGCGATTAAATCGCCCAATCTCCTCAGTACTCCAGTACAATGCACTGACAACAATATTGCAGACTTTAAATGCCGTCGGAACTCCACGGAACTCCTCCGTCTACCACAAATACCCCCCATACAAATGCAATATGTCATACAATCGGTAAGCACACCATGCTTTTAGCAATTGATTCGATACAATGGCATACTTAATATGCATGCCAATATTTAGTGTTGATGTATGCTTTGTCTATTTTCATTTAACAGTACAATGGCATGCTCACATGGTTTTCATACAATCAATATCAATCATGGCATAAAACATGTATCTTGATCCGTGTTTCAAAATCTAGCATGCTATACATATTTTCAATACGCAATTTCATCACGGATTAAGCAATCAAAGTCAGGACATATCAATCATATGGTCAACAATTGCATAGCACAAGTCATACACTTCATGCAATTCATACACAATTCCATCGAACTTAATTAGGCCTTTAACAATCAGGCTTTCTAATTGATTACATACCTTACTTGACACCCCACTTATTAGCACTTAGGTCATTCAACCAAGCCAAAACTAGCAAGCAAATTTAGCATTTAAATATGTATTAAATTACTTTTAAGATAATTAGACATAAGGAAATACCCACATTTAAATTCACAAATCGTAGCACTAAACCATAAAATCCGCACTTCCGCACTTAAGCCTTAAATGAGCCTAAAACCAAAAATAACACTTAGTACTTAAAAATATGGTTAACGACCAGCCTTGAAACACCACTAAGGGTTCATCCAAAGTAGTGTTACAAGCACAAATTTTTAGATAAAAAATGAGAAGAGAATTTACTTTGATCTGTTGCAAAATGAGAGTGCAGACAATATCAGATTTCCTTACTGATCTGAGACATTCTGATCAGCACATACGATTAAAATAACACTTAAAATCAGTAACTAATGATTAATTAAAGGTCTTAGAGCATTCACCCAACTAGAAAATTTAACAAAACAAATGTAGCACAATAACCTACCTAAAAATGCACTTATGCTTCTTGTTAACTAGACCTGAGATGTCGAATGAGCGAGATCAGATGCACCTTTATTTTTTTTGATCAAAATGGACCCGGAGGCCACTGCCTCATATTAACAAGCATTAGCAAGTACAAGCCTATGGATATCGCTCGGATACTCCATGTTAAAAGGAAAGGTACAACGTTTATTAACAACAACTTTACAAAGGCTATCAGCCACTTTATTACTCGAACGAGTGACCCACTCAATCTTAAAATCGATGAAAGAATTCAACAAACTGAAGATTTCCTTCAACTGAAAACTAAAGATCAAAATTTCCTCACGACGAGACTTAAACTGATTGACTAAACTCGCACATTCAGTCTCGAAAAAATCCCTTATGAAGTTGTTGTTACGAGCCCAAATAATCCCTTCCCTCAAAACTTCTGCCACAACTAGAGATCAAATACACCTTTAATTTGGAAGGTTAGGGGCTATTTTTATCACGACCTGAAAGTCAGTGGTGTTGGAAAGCATATTTCCAAAGCCTTATTTTTGTAAACTGGGCTCGTAAATATTTTTATTAAATATTCATGGAGTTATGTTAGAGGTAAATTAAATTTCGGTTAGGTAATTTCACTGAATTAGAACTTATTTTAAGTACATGAATTTAATTGAATAAGTGTTAAAAGTTGAATTTTTAATTAGTTCATAAGTGAATATCTAACAAAGGGCTTATTAGGAAAATAAGCCATTAATCTAGTTAGTGGACGGCATCATGATAGGTTGGATAAAAAATTATATAAATTTTATTATAATAAAACATAAGTTAATTACTAACAATTGATAATAAAGAAAGAACGGAGAAAAGAAATGTAACACCTCAGATTTTAGGGTTAGAAGTTTTGTGATTTGTAGGTAGGGTCAGTGGCTGGATCAGGTATTTAAAGTCGTTTTCGCGTTTTAGTGTCAAAAATGGGCTTGTTGATCTTGTGGTTGGTTGTGTGTTAGGTTAGCTTGGGGTTTTGGGTTCGAGTTGTCATATGTGTGGTTTGAGGAAATAATTTTAATTTAGTTTTGTTTTAAAGTCCAAAATACCTATCTTAATTTTAAAATTTATTATTTTTGGATAAAACTTCCCAAAATCACTTTCACGTTCTCTTTGTTTCTCTCACACTCTCTCATAATAGTTTTTTATTTTTTTCTTCTCTTCTCTTTATTTTTCTTCTGGATTTAAAAATTATACATTTCCCTACCATTAAATTTTCCTCTTTATTTTCCGTTGATGGTGTTTTGGATAGTTCAAGGTATCGAGCAAATGTAAGTGGTGTTCTTGGTTTTTGGTAGAGCAATTTTAGGTTATTCATTTGTGTTAGATTGTTATGGTGATAATATGTGTTTTTGTTTGTGTAATTGAGATTTCAGAGTTGAGTTGAGGAGGCGAATTGGTCGAGTTTTGGTGCTTGAGAATTCGTTTAAAGGTGTGTTTCTTAATCCGTAGTAATTAGGGGCTTCTTTGTGGTTGTAAATTCATGGTTTTTAGTGGTTTCGGTGTGGTTTCTTGACCACACGGGTGGCTACACAGGCGTGTGCCCCCACACGGGCAGCTCACACAGCCGTGTACGTTTAGGAATTAGGGTTTTTGATCAAGATTTAGTGCCACACTGCCTGCCCATACGGACGTGTAGCTATTTTGGGGAAATTAGTTGATATCCACACGGTTGTATTCCTTGGGCACATGGGCGTGTGCGTTTAGGAATTAGGGTTTGGGTGATTTGGTACCACACGGCCTGGCCACACGATCGTGTAGTTAATTTGGGGATTAAGGATTCCATACGAACGTGTGTTTTAAGACACATGGTCATGTCTGGTGGGCACACGGGCGTGTAAGACCTTCACACAATCGTGTTTGTCCTGAACCCTAAATTAGCAATTGGACAGAGAGTTATACGGCTTGTTCACACAGCCATGTGCTTGGGTCACACGAACGTATGCCTTTACATAAAGGAGTATGTCGTCTCCACGTGGGCGTTTTGACTCGCTCATGGCCTAGGCACTTCCACACTACTGGGGTACACGACCGTGTAGCCCTTTTACGCAAATTTGTTACCTTAAGCAACAAACTGACTTATTTTAAATACATGTGCTTCCCACTCTCTATGGGGACTCTGTAGTCAATTTGGATTTGTGTGTGTAGTTGCAATTACCGAGAATGCGACTAATACTGTTATGGTTTGATAATTGTTTGAAAGATGTTTACTTGTTAACGTGTTTTGCGGAAAGTGTACAAGCACTGACCACTTTGAATCTGGTTAAATAATTATGCACACTTTTGATTCTATCTATCCGATGAATAATTGTTTTTATGTTATTTCTGCGAGATTGTTTGCATATATGCATTTGCATAAACTAATTTTTGGGGTTGGTTGTAAAGAGAAGGGAGTTTGTATTTTGTTCTGTTCTGGCAGTTTCAACTTCAATACATCAGTACGGCTGTTTTCGCACAGTACTGCATATATGTCAACTTTGTTGCATATTAATATCTGAGTGGCCTAGTCCACATTCTGGGTATGTAAGGTTGGATGGGCCTTTTGAGGTCCTATGGGGTGTGCATGGTTGGCTGAGCATCATATAGCTCTTATGGGGTGTGAACGAGGGTCGGAGAGGTGTTTGGCTAGATAGGTGGGATTATTTTCTGACATGTGGCATATCATTTGAATTTGTGTGCATATTGTTTGTTTGGTTATGATTCTTATATATACCTGACTGTACATGTTTTGGATCTTTAGTTCCTTGTCTTTACTATGGTTTAGACTCACATTGAGCTCGTGTAGCTCACCCCTCAGTGGTTTCCTTTTTCAAGTATGCTTGGTTTCTGTAGCTGGACTCGGCTTGTCGAAGGTCTTGGACAGACACTTTTGGAATCAACTTTAAAAGTATTTTCATAAATTTCGCATTTATAAATAAATGGTTTGAATTGTAAGTTTTATATGAATTTTGGAAAGAAGAAGGTTGTGGAGTAATCGTTTACGACCTTAATAGCCATCACAATACAGTAAGTTCGTAGTCCATAAACTGAACTTTAATTATTTAATTTATTTAAATCTGTATTCACTTGAATATCTAATTATATGTGTTCTAATCATTAATTACTTGAATGAAATATTATGGATTTATATTGAATGTTATAAAGTTGATCATGGGATATAACATTGTTGATTAGTGCAAAAGATTTGATTATGAATTGATAAAATGTGGAATTATGTAATTATGTATATCTGTCGGTTTATCTGACTAGTGCTGGGCGCAACCTTCGTCAGTTTATCTGACTAGTGCATGGCACACTATTATATCTGTCAGTTTATCCAACTAGCGCTGGGTACAACCTTCGTCAGTTTATTTGACTAGTGCAGGGCACACTGTTTTATATGTCGGTTTATCCGACTAGCGTTGGGCACAACCTTCGTTAGTTTATCTGACTAGTGCAAGGCACACTATTATATCTGCCGATTTATCCGGCTAGCACTGGGTGCAACCTTCGTCAGACACATCATTATAATTGTTAGTTATCTGACTAGCGATGGGCACAAAACTTATTTACAGTTTAACCGTTAGGCATCGGGTGACATTTACTAGATGACTAGTATCGGCAAGGAATAATATATCTATTGAGGAAAATTTAGCTTGTGAAAGATGTCATGGAAGATATATAATATGAATTATGGAGTAATATGGTAGGCACATAGGATGTATGAAATTGGCATGAATTTGATTTGTTTTTAGGTTTATTGATGACATTTATGGATTGGTTTTTTGCTTGGCTTGATGGCCAAGATAGGGTAGCAATTTGCCTTATTTTGGGAACAAATTATGGTCCACATAGCCTGAGACATGGGCTATCACACGGCCGTGTGTCACACACGATCTATCGATAAGATCATGTGTCTTTTTGCATCTAGATGCAGGTTTCACATGGCCTACAACACGACCATGTGACCTTAATTTGAATATACACACAGGCGAGCAAACGGGCTAGGACATGGCTGTGTGTCGGGACTTCGAATGTCCACACGGTCTGGGCTGTGATGCACAGCTTGACCACACGACCGTGTGTCCCTTATTTTCAAAATTTTCAAATTTTTTTCTAACATTTCTATTTTGTTTTAAATTGACCTCAAATTATTTCCAATCTATTTTTAAGGCCACGTAAACTCGGTTTAAGACCCGTAAATGTATGTTTATTGTGAATGGATTGTGATTTGATTAATTGTAATTAAATTGAATATTTATTTTTAAGTAACATTAAATGTTTGAAATGTTATCGTAATACTCTGTGACCTCAATCCGTCGACGAGGATGGGTTAGGGGTGTTACAGTTTAATACAGAGAATAATTGAATAAAATTTTGTTATAAATACGCGACAAGATCATAAAATATAGCAACCCACAAATGAATACCAAAAGGGCGGCACACTACCACAAACAACAACAAGAGCAAGGTTGATTTGGGGTAGCACAAAATTAGATTTTTGGCAGCAAAAAATACAATTTTTAGAGGCTAGAAACAACAGTAGATGATTTAAAAAACAATAGAAAAATCGACAAGAAAAGATCAAGAAAAGATATGGTAAAGGGGAACAAACCAACACCACCATGAGTGGAGAAGATGGGCAACAATGGAAGTTCAATGGCAGCAAAAAGGGGATGATTTAGGTGGCTCAATGAAGGTTTTAAGGCAGCAAAATAACAATAATAGGAGGCGGCACAACAATGGTGGAAAAACTTTATGCTTTGGACGGCACAAGGGGGAAAAAGAAGAAGAAAAATTGAGAAGAAAAAGAGAGGGAGAGGGGAGGGATGGCTAGGGAGAAAAAAAGAAGAAAGAAAAGATGAAAAAACTATACATAAAAATTAGTTTAATCTTTTTTTAAAAAAAACTAATAGCCTTTTTGATAAATTAGATAAAATATATTTATCTTTTTTTTTCAAATTTATCAAGAGATTTTCAGTGTTAGTTAGACTAAAATCTGAACAAATTGATTAGAATATGGATGGCACAACCCTCAACTGAAAAAAAAATGAGAGCGAAGGAAACAAAACTTGGGTTTCAAGGAAACTACACTACTTAATCACTAGGCCAGAACTCATTTTTGTTTAAACTCTTACAATATTTATTTTTAAAACAGGGGGTGACACCTACTAGGGTTTGGAGCAAAATTGCACAAAATAAGAATGATGTGTAGAAAGAGATTTGAACTTAAGTTTCAAGGACAAATTCACTAATGCTTAATCATTAGACCAGCAACTTATTTTTTTCATAAACACATAAATATAACCTTATAAATCAGAGCATAACAACTTTTGGTTCACTAATCAATTTCTTCTAACTCGATTTTCGGGATATGACAATATTAGCATGTCATACCAACATGTCGTCACACCGTTAACAACAATTAATGACTCAGTAATTAATATAACTAATTGAAAACTTTAATAACCATTTACAAATTTTAAAATTTCAAAGAGCAAAATAAAATTTTAAGTAAACATAAACTTGTAATTTATATGGATTCATTCTTTTTACTAAAAACAAGATTCAAATTTTATTTGGAACCGTTTTGCCAACTTAAAACTCAATTTTTTTTAAAAAAAATCTATATTACATTTAATATTTTAAAGTAAAATTTAGCTATTTTTTCAATTTACATAAAATTTAAATATTTTTGAAAAACTAGGAAAAGGAAAAGTATTTATTTTAATTTTTTTAAGAACATTTTTTTAAATATATATATTTAAACATTTGTTATAAAAAAGGTATAATGTCAAATTTAACTCTCAAAGTTTATATTTTTTTTGTCAATTTGACATTTATTTTTTTAGTTAAATTTGACCCTTAATTTTTTTAAATAAAGTCTTATTTGACCATAACTTTTTTAAAAGAGTTAAATTGTTGTTTTTTTTAATGAAAATACTGGCTAAAACATTAAAATTTTAAACATAGCAGCTCAAATGACAATCACTACATAATTCATGCTAAGTTTTTAGAATTTTTATGAAATTTTTATAATTTTTATATTTATTGACTTGACATAAAAGACAAATATTGTCATATCTAGCGGTGTTCACAGTTTGGTTAATCGATCGGTGGCCGAATTTAGTTCGGTTGGAGGTCAGTTAAAAGTTTTTATATCGATTAATCCGGTTTGAAATCGGGTAATTAACCGAATTAATTAATTAACCAAAATAAATAATATATTATATAATATATATATATATATATATATATAAATAATTAAGATAACCGAATATACGAAAGCAATGGACTGCAATTTCTTTTTACGTAACAAGCTAATAATGGCCCAAAAATAAAAAATAAAAAACATTAGTATTAAACATTTAACAAAATATTTAAAATTTAAAAGTGAAATTGAAACCGAAAGAAACCCTAGCAGTCAAATTGGTCTTCTTGTTGTCATTGTTTTTTCCTTTTCTTTTGTCTTAACCATTTTCAATTCAGTTTCAAGTTCAACCAAGCCATACATCTGTAGCATCCCAACTCGACAACAACACCATTTTCCTTTTCATTTCGAGTTTCAACAATCAAGCATATAAAATTTAATTATCTTTTGGATTCAAAGTATTTTTCTTTTTATTTAAAATTTAATTATTAAAGGAATGTCGTTTGCGATGCATTGGGCAGAATGTTTGTAAATATATATAAATGTTTATACATTTTAATCCATTTATATATTGTATATAAATGTATTTTAATCTATTATATAATTTTTATTCTTGCATAATGTCCACCGAACCAGCATCTATTGAGGGTAGTGTTACACCACCTACTTTTACAGATTCTGAAAATTCAGTAGGTGAAACTTCAATTCAAACAAAGGGGACTACTGGGAAAAGAAAAGCCATCCCTCCAAGGTCAGAAATTTGGTCTCATTTCACTAAGATTATTAATAGTGAGGGTGCAAGTATGACTAAATGTAATTATTGTGGAAATGAATTTTGTTGTGATGGGAAAAAATGGTACAAGGTCATTGAAATATTATATCGGTTCATGTAAGAAAAATCCTAGTAATATTGTTGACACCAGGCAAGAACAACCAGTTTTACCTAGTAAAGGAGTTGAAGAGGAGGAAGACATCTTTCAACTTGGAGATTTCATCAAGAAACATATAGGAAAGGGTTAGCACAAATGATTGTGATTGATTAATTACCTTTCAAATTTGTTGAAAGTGAATGCTTTAGGAAATTTATGCCAGTGACATGTCCTAGGTTTCATATTCCTTCACGAATTACTATGAATAGGAATGTTTATCAATAGTATTTTTGTTTAGTTCAAAATGGTAAATACCTTCAAATGAAATATATGGCACACATTGTGAATTTGATTGTTGTTGAAGGCTTAAAGGAAATGAATAAACCTGTTGAACATGTTAGGGGACTGTTAGATATATGAGGAATCTCAGCTAGATTACAAAAGTTTAAGGAGTTTGTGCTGGTGGAAAAGATTGAGTGCAAGATGTTGTGTATTTATGTTTGTGCTAGTGTCACGGACTTGGAGTTTTCCCACACATCCGTGCGGCCTTAGGCAGTTTCTTGGCTTAAAAACGCCTAAGTCAGCCTAACTTCCACCAATAATGGATTCAACCGTAAAAACGCCTAAGTCAGCTCAACTCGCAACAATAAAGGATTCAACAGAATTCCCTTAAAGTTTCCATGAAGAACAGCGGAAGAACGAATTAAGAACGATCTTTGAAAGATGAACAAAAGCAAGAACGCTTGAGAGAAAAGTTTGAGTAAATGCTCTCAATTCTTATTCACAAAGAATAATGAAACAATTCAGGAGTGAGTACAAATGAGGGGGAGGCTCTCTATTTATAGTTGAGCTCCCCCAAAACTGATGGCTACAATTAAAAGCTGTATTCAATTAGGACTCTAACTTTACAGAATTAGAAGCTGTGTACAATTAGAACTTCTAAGACTACTTAGTCCTATCTTCATTATCGGGCCCATCAGGCTTCAATGTGACAGGCCTGTCCAACAGCTCTTTGAATCGGGCCAGTTCTCGTAGGCCAAATGATCCCCATCTGAGCAACAGACCTCCATTGGATGCATTTGGTGCGCTTGTCACGGGCTTTGAACTGCGGTCCGTGACATTCTCCCCCACCCATTCTCGCAACGCCCTTGTTGCGACTTCTGAATGGCACTGACTTGATTCGCCTCGGTCTCGTCTCGTCGCCTTAGCCTTTCCCTTTCTTTGGGATTCTTGCCTCGGCTTCTGTCGCTTCTTAACTCGAGCCGTCCTGCTCGTCGCATTTACTCTGGTCAACTGTCCCACATGCATCGCTTCTTTTCCTTTAAAGTCTGATGCACCACCTACCTTTCCCATAGGTGGAAGCCTTGTCGATGACTCGGCTAACTCTGATACTTCACTCAACTTGAGCCTCATTGGTCCCAGCTTCACTGTTTTCATCGCAACTTTATCCGCTAAGTTAGATGACAAACTCACCTCTTCCTTGGGTGGAAGTCCCTTCGACGACTCACCAAGCTCAGACGTTGCGTTTCTTTCGACTCCGGCTTGCTTTGGACAGTTCCGCAACTCATGCGGACCACGGCACAAGAAGCACTTAACTTGCTTCTTTTTGCTCCTCTTTGCCCTCTTGGCTTCGGCTTTTCCCTTGCTCGAACCAAGCTTCTTGGGCTCATTGTCTGCTCCATCGTTCCCCTCGATGACAGACTTCTTCGGACACTTCCGCAACCTATGCGGACCATGACACAAGAAGCACTCCACTGGCTTCTTCTCGCTTTCAGCCTCCTTGGCTTCGACACCCCTTGCGCTCGAACCAAGTACCAAGGCCTTACCCACCGGCTTCTCCTTAAGCGCGGATTTCTTCAAACATTTCTTCAACATGTGTGGACCGTCACAGAGAAAGCATTTTAGCTTGTCCCTTTTCCTCTTGGGTTTCTTCTTCCCAACTCGTGGTTTCCCATTACCACCATTGTCGCCGTTGTCATTGCCATTAACTCTATCTTCCTTGTGATCCCTTTCACATACGCCCCTTCCATCGGACTTGGAAGACCCAAGCTTGTCTTTCCCTAGACCAAGCTTCACCACGGACTCAACTACCGTCATGGCTTCCGACAGTTTTTGGACACCTCTTTGTTCCACCTCCTGTCTGACCCACGGCTTTAATCTCTTTTGAAAAGCAAGCAATGCTTCTTCATCGGTCACATCTGAAATTTGGAGCATGAGTTCCTTGAACTCTTGAACATACTCCCTCACTGTGCCCCGTTGCATTATCTCTTGCAACTTTGCCCGAGCTTCTTCCTCGGCAAATTCTGGGTAAAACTGTCCCTTCAACTCGCATTGGAACTCTTGCCACGTCCCAATCTCACCTTGCCTTTTATCTGTGGTCCTACCTCGCCACCATAAAAGCGCAATGTCAGTAAGAAACATTGAAGCAGTGTTTACCTTAACCGCATCTTCCATGATGCCTTTGGCACGGAAGTAGTTTTCCATCCTCCACAAGAAATTGTCCACATCACATGCAGACCTTGTCCCCACAAACTCTTTCGGCTTTGGGACATCCTCATTACTGAGTGCTGCATTTGCCACTCCTTTCCCCACGGCTGCTTGACACAAGGACAGCTCTCCCTCGAGCTCCTCTATTCTTGTGCTCAAAGCCTTCGTCGTGGCCATTGTTTCCTCCTTCAAAGCCATCATCATGGCCTCGAGAGCATCATTCCTTTCCGACAGCTTATCTCTGTGTGAATTAAACAACTCGTTTACCTTGTCCATGGTGGAATCAAGAGACATCTTTACATAGTCTCTGGACTGCTCCTCCCAGTTTGTTATGCGATCCTCGACCCCATCGAGTGCCTCCTTTACATCCGCCATGGATCCCTTGAGTTTACCCACACGTTCTACTGCCGATATTGTCTCCCTCAAAGACTTCCTCGCCCACCTTTGTTCAAACTCTTCTTTCGACATCCCAACGGTACCTTTGAACCAACAACTCGAATATTACTTGGTTCAAACCTTGGCTCTGATACCACTTGTCATGGACTTGGAGTTTTCCCACACATCCGTGCGGCCTTAGGCAGTTTCTTGGCTTAAAAACGCCTAAGTCAGCCTAACTTCCACCAATAATGGATTCAACCGTAAAAACGCCTAAGTCAGCTCAACTCGCAACAATAAAGGATTCAACAGAATTCCCTTAAAGTTTCCATGAAGAACAGCGGAAGAACGAATTAAGAACGATCTTTAAAAGATGAACAAAAGCAAGAACGCTTGAGAGAAAAGTTTGAGTAAATGCTCTCAATTCTTATTCACAAAGAATAATGAAACAATTCAGGAGTGAGTACAAATGAGGGGGAGGCTCTCTATTTATAGTTGAGCTCCCCCAAAACCGATGGCTACAATTAAAAGCTGTATTCAATTAGGACTCTAACTTTACAGAATTAGAAGCTGTGTACAATTAGAACTTCTAAGACTACTTAGTCCTATCTTCATTATCGGGCCCATCAGGCTTCAATGTGACAGGCCTGTCCAACAGCTCTTTGAATCGGGCCAGTTCTCGTAGGCCAAATGATCCCCATCTGAGCAACAGACCTCCATTGGATGCATTTGGTGCGCTTGTCACGGGCTTTGAACTGCGGTCCGTGACACTAGGTGGAACTCGACCTACTTAATGTTAGACATTACTCAGAATTTTGAGAAAGCTTTTGAAAGATTTGAATAGCAAGATATGAACTTTAGGGCTAGACTCGAAAAGGTATGAAGTCACTTTGCATGTTTTCGACACTTCATATGTCACATCTAATAAATTTTTTGATGAGTTTTCTGAAATTGATATCATTTTATTAGATGTTTAGTTAAATATTGATGTTGAATTTAGTGTTATGGTCATGAAGATGAAAGACAAGTTTGATAAGTATTGGGGTGATATTGATAAGATGAATTTGCTTTTGCTTGTTACTTGTGTTTTAGATCCTTAAAAAAATTGAAGTATCTTGAATTTGCACTTAGTGAAATGTCTAATGCTGAAAAAGCTTATAAAATGATGCAAAAGTTGAAGGAAGCTTTGTATGAATTGTTTGATGAGTATAAGCCTCCACTTCATAGTACTTGTAGCCAATCAAGTGTGGTAACACATGTTTCTTTCAGTGAACCACAACAAAAAATGAAGAGGCGTATGCAAGCTTTGTATAAAAAGCGTGAGTTAGAAAATGGTGGTGAGGACAAAACTTTTTAATTGAATAAATATCTAGTTGAGGCTAATGACAATTTTGTTGAATATTTTTATATTTTATTGTGGTGGAAAGTGAATAGCCCTAGATTTCCCACTCTTTCAAAGATGGCCAAAGATATGTTAGCTTACCGGTTTCTACGGTTGCTTCAGAGTCTGCATTTAGCACTGGGCAACATGTGCTTGATCAATTTAGGAGTTCCTTAACTCCTAAAATTGTATAAACTCTTGTATGTACTCAAGATTGGATTCAAAAATCATCATCACAAGAAGACATAAAGAAGATTGAAGAACAAATCCAAGAACTTGACAAGATTTAAAATGGTATCTTTATTTTTAATTTAATAGTTTCAATTTTTTACCACTTCACTCCTACATTAACTTATTTAATCATTTCAATGTTTAGACTTTTCTTGGAATGCATTAGAGCCTACCCTATATTCCTGAGCTTTTATGAGTTGAAGGGTATACTTGCTATCTTATTCTTGTTAACTTACAATCGGTCCCTTTATTTATATTATTTGATTTTTCTTAAATGCATATATTTTTATTATAAGCTTATGTTTTGCACATAGTATGTAGGGATAATGCAAATAGAGATATTTTGGGAGAAGAAATGGATGCAAATGGAGAACATTAAAAACTATTACATTTTAGCTATGTGTTGCCTTTGTGACTCGTTTTGAGTTGCTTTTTGAGATGCTTTTGTTTTGCTATTGTTAGATTTCTAGGTTGTTTTTGGCTTTTTATGTTGTTATTTTGAGCTTTAAAGACTTGTTGTTTAACTTTGAGTACTATTATGTGCTAACATTGTTAACTTTCAAGACTTACTTTGTGTTGCTTTTTTAAACTTTTAAGTTTCTTCTATGTTGTCATAGTTAATTTTTTGTTTAGTTGTTAACTTTCAAGACTTATGCAGTGTCTCGAATGTCTTATTTGTTATTTTCACCTACATTTAAAGTTTTTCGAACCATTAAATAAAAGAAAATAAATATTTGTAATGTATCTTTTATATGTTTTATACTTATTTTAACCAAAAGACAAAAACATATAAATTAGTTAATTGAATTAACCGAAAAATTTCGGTTCGGTTAATGCATTTGAAAAAAAAATTTCGGTTTGATTAACGGTTAAAAATTTTTATATTTCGAGTAATTCGGTTAATAGTAATTATGTTTGGGTATTAACCGAACCGACCGTTTGAACACCTCTAATCATATCAGCATGAAAGTACATGTGAATTGTTAAAAGATATAAAATTTAAATTCGAAAATGTAGAATTTAATGGTTAGGGTTTTAGTAAAAAGAATGACAAGTTTGTAGTATGACGTAGTTTGTGTATCAAAAGAGTTAATGAAAACGCGGGACTCCCAATTTGTGGAAAGTACAAACATAATAATATTATTTTGGTCCCAATGAACCTTCATTATCCAAATTACAGAAGAAAAGGACGGTGACAGTGACAGTGACAAACAGTAATGATGTGTTTTTCTATTTCTCCTTTATATTATACTCATAATATGACTACCATTTCTATATAACATCCACCTCCCCCTGCTCTGCTCATCTCACAATTACATGCCTTCACGGGTGGGGTTGTGCCACACTCGTATCAAGTATTTACATTCTTTTTTATTTTTTATTTTTTATTTTGCTTAAGGCCGATTAAATTGAAGAAAATTAAATTTGGGCACAATCTCAGATTTGATTTTTTAAAATTATTTTTTATTTAAAAATTTATTTTTTTAAATAATATAATACACTAAATATACTAAAAATGACTAAAATAAAAATTTTCTAACACATTAAAAATATTATCATAAATTTAATAAATGTTTTATTTTATTAAATATAATTTTTAAAATTTTATATTTTGTATTGGGCTATTTAGTTGGGTAAGTTATTTGTAAGGCTTTAAGTAATTGATTTAATTGTTATTGGGTAAGTGATTTAATATCAATATATATAATCAATATATTACTTTTTATAACATAATATATTTGGTTTGGGTCAGGTCGGGTTGGACTCAGGCAAGAAAAATCTTGCCCAATGTTCGACCCATATAGAAAACGGTCTTAAATTTTACCTAATCCCATTTTTTCGGGCCTATATTTTGTCTAAACCCTCCTATTTTTTAGGTGTCCTTCAAGTTTGGATGGGTGGCTTGAAAAGTAAGAGGGTTTGGCTGAAAAATGGGTTTGGACAAAAAATAATGCTCATTTTCTAAACGGGCTGCGCATCGAGCAGAATTCTTTGGCTCAAGCACAGCTTGAGTCACATGCCTAAACTTTTTTTTCTGTATTTCCAATTTGTTGGAAAATATTTATTTTAATATTTTTAATGTATTTGATGTATCATATTTTTAAAATTATTTTATATAAAAATAATCTAAAAATAATTATTATGATGAAGTCGGGTCGGGTTTGAGTTTAGCATTTCTAATATGGGCCGGTCTTGAGCAAAATGTTGGGCCCATTTTTCAAGTCAGGCTGGGCCCAAGACCTAGAAGTGGGCCTAAAATTTTGCATTGGCTCGGCCTGACCCATGATCAGGTCTAGTGACAACCCCTTTTAAGAAAGGCATAATGATATTTTTTATCCTCAAACTTTATAAAAAAATCATATTAGTCCTTCATTTAATTTTTTACCTCTTGAACATACATTTTTTTATCAAATCACTCCAAAATGGATAGAAAATACAACATTGGTTAACTTTATTGATATATTGCCACGTGGATGACACGTCAACATTCAATTAATCTATATATTAAATAAAACCAGCTTCTAAGGAAGCTTTAGGACTTAATAGGGATATTTTAAGTAGTATAAAAATTAATAGGGATAATTCAAATATTAGAACTTAATAAATGAAATTTAGCTATTTTGTAAAAAAAATAATTATTTTATTTATTTATAAAATTAAGGAGTCTTATGAAATAAATAGGATCAAAATTGACTTTCTTTTCTTTTATAATTTCCTTTTCATTAAGAGTATAATTAAATTATTATTAAATTTTATTGGTTATATAGGTCGATTTTTTGAAAATTTAGGAGAATAAGTCGTTTTTGGAAAGAGAGTAGAAAAGCAAGCCCAACTGGACGAACTTTTCCTTTAAGTTGCATTTTTTTATTTTTTTAATATGATTAATTTCTTTAGTTAAATGTTTAAATGTTAGTAATTTTATCCTTAAATTTTAGGTTTGATTCCTCTCCCGCTCACATTTATATATATTTCTTTGTTTTAAGCTTTTTATATTTTTAATTAATGTTTTTAGCATATCGGCTCATTTGGTTCAATGATTAAATATTCATCCTTTAGACCTAGGTTTAATTCTCCTTTTTTAAACACATTTGTAATTTTTATTTCATGTTGTTTCAAGGTTTTTTTATTTTTAATTAATAAATATATTGCTTTCAAATTTTTCATTTTTAATTCATCTTTTTAATTAATAACTCTTTTATTCATAAAATCAAATAATAAATATGTAATTATATAATAAATATATATTACATATATTATTATGTTAAAAATATTTGAAATTAATAATTCCTTTATATATAATATAAACATCAACTAATTTTTTTATATATTTTTCTATATATATAGTATTTATATGTCAAATATTTATTTTTTCCACCTATATTGTGGGTATGGTGATTTTTAATATTATAGAATGAAATAATTATTTCAAATATAATTATTATTTTTATATGTAAAATATTTCAAATACCATTGTTTTTTCATCTACATTGTGGGTACAATATTTCAAATATTTTTATATGTGAAATATTTCAATTAGTTATTTCAAATATCATTATGTTTATATGTAATTTTTTAAATACACATGCAAAATTATATAATACTAAAATTTACTACACTCATTATATGGATTGAAAAATAAATATTACACATATAAAAATTATATTTACTAAAAATATTTATATTTTTAATATTATTTGATTTTATGAATAAAATATTTATTAATTAAAAAGATGAATCAAAAATAAATTTTTTTGAAAAAAAAAATATATTTATTAATTAAAAATAAAAAAAAACTTGAAATAGCATTAGGGGTGTAAATGAACAGAACGTTCGTTTATGTTTGTTTATTAAGCTAAATAAACGAGTATGAACAAAATTTTTATGTTCGTTTAATAAACGAACTAACACGAACAAAGGTGTGTTCGATTCGTTTATGTTTAGGAATAAACTCGTTTAAAAGCTCATTTATTGACTTGCTTATTGACTCGTTTATTTAATAATGATATTTTCTTATAAAAATTCCATTAGTATATATTAATAAAATTATATTGGTTTGTATTTTTTTCATTTATAATATAATTATTTATATTTATATTTAACTACTTTATATCTAAACAATATGTGTGTGTATGTATATTATTGTTTGTTTGTTTATTATTTATTAACATTGTTTGTGAACATGTTCAATTATATGTTCGTGAACATGTTCGATTAAGTTAAATGAACATGTTCATGAACACTAAACAAATGAATATGAACACACATAATTTTAAATAAACGAACATGAACAAAAATTTGAAATTCTTAACGAATGCAAACTGAACATGAACAAGCTTAAAAATAAACAATCGAATATGAATAGAGGTTTGTTCATTCAAGCTTGGTTCATTTACAACCCTAAATAGCATGAAATAAAAATTACAAATGCGTTTAGAAGAGGAGAATTACACCTGAGTTTTAAGGATGAAATTATTATTTAACAATTTAACCAAAGGAGCTAATATGATAAAAAAAATATAAATGTGAGTAGGAGAGGAATTGAACCTAAGACTTAAAGACAAAACTACAAACATTTAATTATCTAACTAAAGAAACTAATTATATTAAAAAAATTTAAAAAATGTAATTTAAAGGCGAAGTGCGCTCAGCTGGATGCGCTTTCCCTCTTTCTCTCTCTCAAAAAATGGCCTATTTTCTTAAATTTTTAAAAAATTAGTCTATTTGACCAATGAACTTTTTTTTACATATATGACTAATTTAGCCGAGACTTAGTACATTATTTTTAGCTTTCAAGAAGATTTTTTTTAAAAAAAATTTCAAGTAACGCTTTTTTTTAGAATAAAAAAATCCAATCGATGTTAATAAAATAATATTATTAGCTTTAAATTCTTTTTATTTTGTTCGTTGAATAAATTGAATGTGAATTATAAATTTATTTAATTTTATTTTTAATTTGTTAAATATAGTTTAATGGTTGTGGTTTTCAACTTTTAGGTTGATTTAACGAAAGTTAATTTCTAATATTATTAGTTAATTATAATTTTTTATTAAATTAACTATAAAACTTAAATTAAATATTAAAAATTTAACACCATTAGCTTCAATATACAAAAAAAATTATAATTTTTATTAAAAAATAAATATCACACTGGATAAAAAATAACAGAGGTGCCACGTTAAGAAAAAAAATTCAAACTCAGGTATTAAAAGATATATTAAGGAATAATAACAATTAGGATGAGAATTTTCTTTATATATATATATTTGAAATTGTGAAAAATTGACCTTAATTGCTAATTTTGCTGACTAATTGCAAAAATGTGTTAATAAGAAAAAAGGCCCTAATTTGGTACCAAATCCTAGCAGCCTGGCACACGTGTGAAGATGAAAATAATGGAAATTTCAAGCTTTATGGGCAAATTATAAAAAAAAGCCCTATTTTTTTAAAATTTACCGAAATGAGCCTGGTATTTTATTATTTATCGGAATGGGCCATTTTCCCCGAAATAGCATCCAGTCAGCGCGATATCAGGGGACGTGTCAGAACATCGCGTCCACTTCAGCGCGTTTTGCTTACGTGGACACAAATCGCGCCTACTAGGACGCGATTTGCTGACGTGGCATGAACAGTTTATGTTTTTTAGCTTGGAAAACTTTGAAAGGCCATAACTTTTGGCTTGGTTGTCCGATTGAAGTGATTTTTTTATTTCGAATAACTTTTCGAGATCTACGCGCTGACAAACAGCTGAAGGTGGTTTGCCGCAGTTTTCGTCGAAAAAAAATCCTTTTTTGCCTCTAAATTTTGATTTTTTCGATTTAAAATTGAATTTTGAAACATTCAAATCATTATTTTCCTTATTTATTTGAAGTAAATACCAGATTTTTTTTTACAGAATTGTTGTATTATTTTTTTTTGATTTGACACGTGTATGGAATAGGTCCGATAAATCGTTAGAACTTAAGTAATATAATTAAGATAATAATAGTATTTCTATAATATGTCAATTAATTAGTTTAGCTTAATTGGTTAAGATGCTTGCTCTTTTCCTTTAGTACCTCGGTTCAAATCTTGTTGGTAACAATTTTGAATCTTTTTTGTACTTGTTGCTATTGATGTAATATTGAAGAGTTAATTGATTAAATAAATAAATACAAGTACAAAAAGATTCAAAATTTATTTTTTCAAAATACCAAAAAAGCCCTATATTTTTTAAAATTTATCGAAATGGGCCCGGTATTTTATTTTTTTGACTGTTGGGTACTGTTCACCCGCGGGCCGAAATCGCGTACCCTGACATCGCGCTGATGTGAACGCGATTTCGGGAAAAATGGCCCATTCCGGTAAATAATAAAATACCGGGCCCATTTCGGTAATTTTTGAAAAAAAAGGGCTTTTATTGGTAAATTGCCCAAGCTTTATTACTATTATGCCTGACCAATCAAAATGAAAATAGGGATAGTAACCAATTGCTTAGTTTCTTCAAAACAACCCTTGACATTGGACTTAATTTGTGGTTGAAAATAATTTTGGTAATGTTTTTTTGCCAAGCTTCACTCATTAAATTTATCTTTATATAAATAATAATTAAGATTTGGGTTATAATCAAATTTTAATTTAAAACTTTTTTTTTAATTTAGAAGAAAACTTAGTCTATTTTCAGAAAAATTTACGAGTTATCAAAACTTGTTTAGATTAACTGAACTATGTAACAGTGACCCCTTTTTGAATATTTAATTAATTACCAATTTATTCATTACTCGAAATTTTTAATTATAACTTAACAGTGAAAACATGATATCTATTTATATTTTTAGTAAAACCCAAAGTTCATGCATAATTAATTAATATCCATATTTCAATTTCCTAAAATCAAATTAGATGTCATGTATGCAGTAAAAACCCAAATCCTAAGTCTCATGCCACAGTTTAGAAATAAAGCAATATAGTCTCTGAATAATAAAACATCAAATAATAATTATAAAACATTTTGATAAAACAAAATCGAGCCGAGACCCTCTGGATACCACATCCGTATCCTAACCTGGCGGGTTATCTGTATAGATGGAAATAAGAGGGGAATGAGCCATAAAGCTCAGTGTGAATTTCATCACAAGAAAATTAGTGCTAAATAGTAATCCAAGTATACATAATAATAGTTTTCAGTATAGTAACAATCATATAGCATAGCAGAAATTGACAATTCATTCAAGCATACTTATGCGTGTTTATGTAATACAAAGCAATTTTAGTTTAACAAAAAATGAAATGTCCTACCCCACCGCTACACTCCACAGTAAGAGTTTCTTAAAACTCTTTTATCTTGTACACTTGAATTTGTGGATGAGCCATAAGGGTTGCAGGTTAATACACTGCCAATAGTTGTGAATGCACAATTGGTTTGCAGATAAAAGTTGCTAGTAAAAATTGTGGCAAAAGAAAGGGGGATAAATACTAAAGATTTTCAAACTTTTAGGGGGATGTATGACAATTTACCCTTGCTGTTGAAAATAAAAGGAAATGGAAGGGGATTGGAGTGGAGTGGCTCAAACTCGAGTATACAAGGGGGAAAAGCAAGTGTGTAACCATTAAGCCTAAGCCTATTACTTGTTAAGTTTTTACTCCTAACAATATATATTTTAATTTGGTTTTTATCTTAGTTTGCTGAAATTTAAAGAAAAGAAATAGGAGAGGAGTGGCTTAAATGTAAGACCTCTAGGTCAAGTGCACTAACTACTTAACCGTCAAGCCTAAGTCATTTCTCGGTTAATTATTTCAAATAACTTCTTATATTTTGGGGTGTGACATAGTTGTTGAGGTGGTAGTGCACATTAGTTGTCACATAAAAAAAAAGTTCTTTAAGAAAATTTTGTTTAAATTTTTTATGTCCAGAATAAATATGGAAAAATAGTTAAATAATTTTTTTAAAAAATTATAAAAATTTGTAAACAATTATTCAAAATTATAAAAATATTAAATAAAATTTAAAAAATAAAATATTAAAATTATTTAAAAATTAATTCTAGAATAAATATAGACATATGGTTGTTCGGATTCATTTGTCCATATTCATTTTAGGTTATTTTTTTAATTATGTAAAGCTTTAAAAATTATTTTTCATATAATAACTTTTAATATTATTATCCTTTAAGTTATTTGTTTAAAATTATTTTAAATTGCCTTTCTTTCTTTTCCATAATATATATACAATATGTGTATATATATTATAATAATATAAAACTTTAGTAGTATATATTTTTATTTGAAAATACTTTATATAATATATAATATATGTTATTATATATTATATACTACAATCCCCCACTTATTTTTAAATAAAACTTGAAATTATTTCTAGATCACTAAGCGGTACATAATCAAAATTTGCCTGTAACTTGAACTGTTGAAATGAAAATAAAACATGAAATAATACTTTTGTACCACAAAGTCATTTTGATTTCTACAAGGCAGTATGTTAAAGAGCCATGAGCTATATATGGTAAATAGCAAGTACTCTCATATTCTACCAGTCAATCCTAAAAAGTAACCATTGACTTATCTACTTGCATAGGCAAGCTCATCAAAAGTGTCACAGTACACTTCACTTATTTGACACACAAGCTATAAGTCTCGTTAAGGACTATAAGTCCAGCCTACTCATTGTGAAATGGAGTGCACCAACCATCAAGTATAAGACTTTGTTAGAATAGACTTTGCCCCCACTATTTTAAAAATATTTAATGCACTTAGAATTGTTAACCTCATTGACATATTTACACAAGATAATATTTGCTAAAACCCCTTTGAACTTTGATGCATATGATTTTTGAATAAATCACATCTTTAATCGACATCATTTATGATAGGGTAAGGTTTAGACAAGACTATCTTCATTTACTGGTGGTAGTCTCATACTTCTCATGGTCTTATAATTTTGTCACTCGATAATAGCTTAATTAAGGGTCAACAAATCTCAATTATAATGTTATTCCTTCAAAACTTTACTACACATTTCCTTTCAAATTTTACTATTCTTTTTATCTTCAAAATTTTCTATTCTTTTTATCATGTAAGTAATTATATTCATTTTTTTTATTTTTTGTAATATGTTTACATTTTAATAGTTTCTTGGTTATTCCGTGCTTTTGTGATTTTGATATCACGTTAGATAAGATTCTTTCTTTTCTCCACTCTATGTTAGTGTATTGATTAATATTTTTTTGTGGTTATTTATCATATATTACTTAAACATTTGTGGAAGACCATGCTTGAACATGAAGAGATAGTCTTAATAGTTGATTGATTTCACCATCTACGACATCATGATTTGTAACTGATTTAGATGTTGAGGGTGATTTGTTGTCTGTAAAATGTAACATCATGTAATTTACATGTTATGTTATCGAACTTTTCATAATTTTTATTACTTTACAATAATGTGAAATTATCATTCATATTTAGTTTACATTCTACAATATTTTGATAACAACTTCCAATGTTCAATTAATGGTTGGTGGATGTTGAGCTAATATGTATTGTTTCTCTCACGCAAATCAATCTCATGAAAATTATTGAAATTCGCTGTCTCTTTTAAAATCTTTTAATGCATGCTAAACTGTCGTAAAATTTGATTATTTTTGTAACATTCTAAATCCGGTCTAGACGTTCAGTCCAAGTCTAGAGAGTTACATCATCGACCCTCAAATACCACACATATATAACAAAATAAAACTAAACCATATGTTGCATAATATCCATCACAAAGATTAGTTAAGTATATAATCTTCCAAAAGTCATACTATCATAGTTTACCGAAATTTCTAAAGTAGTATTTAAACGAAAGATAAAAGCTTGACCGAGCTCCTGCGACACCGACTCGTTCAAGACTGAGAACCACCTGAAATCCAACCAACAATAAAGTGAGCTATGAACTTAGTGCATAAAGAAATTTGTTCACATAAACACATTTACCAAACATTGTCTGTATTCAAAGATTCGATCTGGTAACAGAAACATTTCTAGTTCAGATTCAAGACAGATTAATATCAGATGCAGAAACAATTTTAGTTTCATATACAGAACAGATCAAAGTCAGATGCAGATATTCCTAACCCCCATCCGCTACACACCATCTTCGGCCATCCCAACACACCGTTAAGGGCGTTCAATGCCCAGCCAACCCTACACACCATAGAGTGTCTGTTTGACACGTTTACAGAAACGTAGCTTAGTTGCTAGTTCGTTATACGATGAAATGCCAGAATCAGAGTTATATATATGGTGGGTCAGCCACTAATTTAGAACAAATCACTTCCTTTTTCACAATATCCCAACCCATGCAGATGCAGAGTACCAATATCCAAAATATGTATTCAGTTATTCTAAATTGTTCCACAGTAGATAGCACAGTTCAATATTAGATTAAGTATCACAATGCACATACAAGTATGGAATTTATGCGTATGTCACAGGGTATCAGAGAGTTCTCATTCAATCAAATTCAGACCATTCGTACTATGGGACGTCAATATCAATCCTAAGTAACATTTACGACTTCAAAAATAGTTTTCGGGCCCTTTTTAAATGCCATACGGCTTGGACACACGCCCATGCCCTTGGCCATGTGGTTTTAAAGCATAAACTGAAAGTTACACGACCGTGTCCTTTCACATGTGACTCACATTGCCTGGGCACACGCTGATGTGCTCGTCCGTGTGGTCCTAAGTCACAAACAGTGAGTTACACGGCTTAGACACACGCTCGTGTCCCTTGCTTGTGTGAACCCTGCACTATTATTGCCACACATGGCCTGGACACACGCCCGTGTGCCTGGCCACGTGGCGTTGACAGCCACCATTTCTGGCGATCAAAACTTGCAAAAATTAAGGTTTCGGTAAGCACCTGATCTCGCTTTGACGAAAAAACAATGGGAAGACTACCCGGAAGCTAATTAACCATTCGACAATCAATCATTTGACTAAAAGGCTAAATAACACAAATGTTAATACTCAATAAATTATGTCAAATAAATCGACACGAGGAAACTTTAAACAACGAACACTTACCGATGATTCAACAGTGCTAAATGGACATAACACGTAAAGGATCATTTCCCTCCGTACTTACGCCTAAAGGAACAAAATGACTAATTATTAGAGAGTTTAAGTAAAACAATCAGAGAATTCCTAATTTAACAATGCAACAGAAAACTAACAAAACTTCATAGTAATTAAAGGATTCCAACAGAACTTACACAGAAGTCTTCTAATAACTTAAGGGTCTCACTAATTTTCGATATTCACTTGTTGAACACAATAAAAAAAGGAGAAATCAAAGGAGTAAAAAGAAGAAAAAAAGGAAAAATAAAAGAAAAAAATGGAAAGAAGAAGAAAGAGTACAGAACGTTAACAAAATTTTAATGATGTTTTTGTCTTAACTACCAACGTACTTTTGATAGCAAGCAAAAATTCTCCTAATGCATACGGTGGGAATCGAATTCAAGACCAGACATGATACAGACAGATGTTAAACCAATAAACCAGCAGGCTCATTCTTGACAAAGATTCGTACATAATTACACTTAACTATATATCGCATGGATAGGTTTTGTTCTAAAAGGATAAAAATTTTAACGATACAACTCGAACTCCAGACCTTAAACACAAAAGCAGAGCATAAGACCACAGATATAGAGATTTAAGTACTGCAGATTCTCACAATTAAATTCTCAAAATTTTGAGGCGTTACAATTTCGATTCCCTCAATGATAATGATACATATAAGCATAATGCACACAATTAAATATAGTAGTGTGTACATATATTCTCTAACATTATATTAGTAATTGCTAGTATCCAATAAGACATTTACAAAAATTAAAAACAATAAAACTAATTACAATAGCATGCATTTGTAATACTAGTAACATTATATACAATCAATTTACTTGTACAAATGCACTCGAGGAGCTCACAACTTCTTGCCCTTTAAATTTCAAATAAATTAAAAAAATACATTTTAAAAATAAATAATAAATAAATCCAAATTATTATTTTTAAATTCAATGGAATGAAAATATTACAAAGATAAGAAACCATCGGTCCTTATAAATATAATCAACCAATAATAAACATGCTGATTTGGGTTCAGTTAAGTCAAGTTCCTTTAAAGCTTTTTACTCAAAAGGGGCTTAGCTAAATTGCAAGTGCGCTTGGTACTCCCCTTTACATGGATAATATCACAGCTTTGCAACAACATCTTGCTTATGTGAAGGTGTGTGTTGAGATTTTTGTTGATTTTGAATTCCCTTGTTTTATTAATGTTGAATTGTGTAATGGTTCCTTTGTTTCTACTGGAGTTGAAGTACCATGGCTGTCGATGCATTGTTTACAATATCGATCTTTTGTTTATTTTGTAAGCACTGTTTTCAGAAGAATGAGGTGAAAGTTTAGAGGGTTAAGCAAGATGGTGCAGACATTGCTCAAATTTTTGTTCTTCAAAAATCTATTGAGTTCAAATTAGAGTGCTCTAATGGTTGTGTAGCTTTGACTTCAACTTTTGAAGTCTCCTCTAAGGGTAAAACCGTGGTTATGGATTTTCCCCTACTCTTAAACTGAGTCATGTTTATCTTATGAGATCTAGTAATAGATTTAAGGCTTTGAGTGTTGAGCTTGATGATTCTAATGACATTGTTGTTGATGATATTGATGCTGAGCAAGATGTTGATGATGATAATGGAAATTAACAACTTGAGTTTTCTCCTAGGAAGCCTAGGTTGGCCTCGCTGGCAGTAGCTCATCTTGTGAGATCTTTGATGGCTACAAAATAAGAAAACCTTGACAAAAGTAAGAAGAAGATGAATAATTCTTCTGCTAAAAGGCGAGGAAAATGAGGTGGTAAGAGAGATGGTAAGGGAGGTACACATTCTCTTCTGTGTTCCATGATTATTCTCTTTTGGAATATTAGGGGGTTTAATAATTGTCTAAAGCAAAAAAAACTTGTAGTTGATAGGTTAGTTAGATTGAAGATTGATGTTTGTTGTTTGTTGGAAACTAGAGTTAAGTGTAATAATGCTTCGGTTATTTTGGGGAAGTATTTTCAAGGGTGGAACTTTTTTTGCAATTATGATCATGTTGTTAATGATAGAATTTGGCTTATTTGAAAGAGTGTTTGTATTGTGGATGTGTTACATCTAGTATGCAAGTGCAACATCAGAAAGTCTTCTTTTCAGTTGTTTATGCTTGTAATGATGGTGTTTCTCGTTAAGAGCTATGGTTTCACTTGTGTTCTATGAGTGGTCAAGTTGGTGATGCTCCATGATTGTTGGGTGGTGACTTTAATGTCACGTTTTCGCTTGAGGAGATTTCTTCTTTTGATAATTTTTAGTCTTTTACTGTTTATATGGAAGACTTTCAAACTTTAGTAGGGAGATTGAAGTCTTTGATCATGCTTATTTTGGTCATATTTTCACTTGGTCTAATAATCAATTGGATAGGCCCATTGCGAAGAAGCTTGATAGAGTTCTTGTTAATGTAGCTTGGTTGCAATTTTTGACTCATTCACTGGTTGAGTTTGCTGCTCCTGGTTGTTCAGATCATTATCTTTCTATTGTTTGGTTGAAACAGCCTGTGCAATCCTTGCAGAAGCCTTTTCAGTTCTTTAATTTTTGGGCTAAGCATGATAGGTTTTTGCAGCTTGTTGTTGAATCTTGGCAGCCTACTATGGTAGGTGATCCTATGTTGAAGTTATTTACTAAGCTCAAGAGTCTTAAGCCTATCTTGAAGATGCTCAACATTGAGACTTTTGGTAATATTTTTGCTCGAGTTAAGGCTAAGGTTGAGGAGCTGGAGAGCTTGCAACTTGCTTTTTGTGGGGTGATCTAGTTAGAAATGGTGATCTTGATTAGGTGAGAGCTGATCTTTTGGTTTTGCAAGAGGCCAAAGCATGTTTTTATCGACAAAAAGCTTGGGTGTAATATATCAGGGAGGGAGATCAAAGCACTAAATTTTTTCATAGTACTGTTGTAGTTAAGAAGAATAAGCACATTGTCACTTCTCTTTTTGATGCAGTTGGTAATCGGTTGGGATCTTTTGATCAAATTTCTGCAAAAATTTTGAGGTTTTATCAAAATCTTCTTGGCATAGTTGATTCCAATGTTGTTGAGTGCCCAGATTATTTGCTTCAAGAGTTACTACCTTAATTGTCTAACGATGCTCATTATGTGTTGACTACCCCTGTTGCTAAAAAGGAGATAAATGTAGCTATTTTGGGCAGGAGAATGAGAAAGCCCTTGGTCTTGATGGTTTCACAACTTTCTTCTTCAAATCTGTATGGGGTATAGTGAGGCCTGATTTTCTTGAGGCTGTTCAGTATTTTTTTGCATCCTCCACTCTTTTGGCTGCCTTTAATGCTACTTCAATTTCCTTGGTTCCCAAGTGTGATAATCCTAACTATGCAAAGGATTTTTGGCTTATTTTTTTTGTTGCAATGTAGTTTATAAGTGCATAACCAAGGTTTTGGTTAATAAAATGACTCATTTTCTGTCTACTTTGATTTCTAATAGTAAGAGTGCCTTTGTTAGAGGGCGTAGTATTACTGATAATACCATGTTGGCTCATGAGCTAATGTAAGAGTATGGCAGAAGACATATTTCTCCTAGATGTGCCTTGAAGGTTGATCTTCAAAAGGCGTTTGATTCTTTGCACTAGGGCTTTTTTCTTTCAATACTCAGAGCTCAAAGGTTCTCTGAAAAGTTCTTAAAGTGGATTGAAGTTTGTTTAACTACTCATTGATTCTCTATCTCCCTTAATGGAAGCCTTGTGGGGTTCTTTCAAGGGAGGAAATGTATTAGGCAAAGAGATCCTCTCTCTTATTACCTCTTTGTGCTTGAAATGGATGTGTTATCCAGGTTATTGTATGTTGTTGCCATAAATGCTCTTTTCAAGTATCATCCTAAGTGTTTCGAGTGCAGTTGACTCATCTAATATTCGTCGATGATCTTCTTATTTTTTCTAAGGGTACTACTGATTCAGTGGCTGGTGTTAATTATGTTCTTAAGCAGTTTTACTTACTTTCTGGGTTGCAACTCAACGCCTCCAAAAGTGAATAATTTGTTGCTGGGATGCCTCAGGAGGAGTTGGCTTTTATGACTACTTGTTCAGGGTTTAAAGTTACTAAGCTACTAATGAGGTAACTTAGTGTCCCTCTTTTTTCTCGAAAGTTGTCTCAGTCTAACTGTACTGCTTTAACCAATAGGATTCTGGACAGGATTCAAGGGTGGTCTACTAAGCACTTGAGTTATGTTGGTAGACTGCAACTCATTAAGGCTGTAATCTTTAATGTGCAAACTTATTAGAGTTGTCAATTTCTAATGCCTAATAGTGTTCTTAAGAAGGTTTATCAATATTGTCTTAGCTTCTTTTGAAACGGGGCTCGTGTTTGTTGGAAGACAATTTATTTACTTAAATCTGAAAGGGGCATGAGACTAAAAAATGTGGTAGCATGGAATCAAGCTTGTATTTTGCAGCTTATCCATGCCTTGCTTGTAGGAGAGGGGTCTCTTTGGATCGCTTGGGTTAGTGAATATGTGTTAAAGGGTAGGAGTTTTCTGGATGTGACTTTAACTTCAATAAGTAGCTGAAATTTGCGAAGGATGCTTAAGTTGAAGCCTTTGGTTGCTGTCACTTCTTAACAGTTTGCTAATGCTAAAGTGAGTATTTCTTGATTATGGGAGGCAATAATAACTCATGGTATGAAGGTGGAATGACACTGTTTCCTATGGTTCTCTTTACATATCCCCAAGCATTCTCTTATTGCTTGGATTCTTAAAAGACTCCCAACCCAAGATCGTTTGCTTACTTTTGGGATTTTGGTTGATACTTGTTGCTTTTTCTATATGGATGCTGCAGAAAGACACGATCACATTTTCTTTGAGTGCAGTTTTTCATTGAAGGTGTGGTAGTCAGTTTTGCGCCTTATACATAGGGCTGTGGGAACTTGGAGGTAAGAGTTAGCTTGGGCGATATTGAAACTTAAAGAAAAGTCCTTGTTTGTTGCCATACTGAAACTTGCTTGGAGTGTATATTTGTATGTGATATGAAGACAGAGGAACAATAGGTATTTTAGTGCATATATATTAACTAAAGATGTTGTCTTGGTGCAGATTAAAGAGATTGTGCGAGCTCGCTTAAGGAGGAAGACCAATTAATAGAATTGATCATGTTAATGCTTCACTTTATGCTTTTTAGGGTATCATTGGTTAATTTATTTGTATAACTTAAAGTTACCTTACAATGTTTTTTTGTTCTTTTGTAACAGTTTAACTACAATCTTATATTAATGAATTTCATCATTCATAAAAAAAAAACAATTTACTAGAAAAAGTTTAATAAAGAGTAGAACTAAAACTATATATTATGATGGTGTAAACACATAACCTAATATTAATTAATATGTCTTCACTTTTCTATCACAATTTAATGTTCCATCGGCATGCCTATACTAAACTATTTGTTTTCCTTTAAATAAGAAATAATGAAAATTACTTTTAACTTCATATTTTTTCTTTGTTATTTTCCTTTTAGTAGATTGCAAATTAATATAGGTGAAAAGAATATACATAATCGAATTCGAATATCAAAATTACAACATACCACACCTTAAAATATATTGTATAAACTAACAAAGGATTCATATGTTTTTCTAAGGTTTTTCAAAACATCACTAAGATATATACTATTACTTTTTGTTTTTTTAGTATATGAAAATAGGAAGTTATCCTTAATCGTTCTTATAAGTACACTCAATTTTTTGGTAGATATATTCAATTTTTTTTAACTTAAATTTTATTATATATTCTTATCACATCAGTTCTTTTTGATACAATGTTTAAAATTACTTATAGCCCATTCCCAATCTTTAAATAAAAGGATAATACATTTTAGCGCACTCGAATCCATGTCCTTTTGCATGAACAACAATACTGATGTCTATCAAACTAAGACTCAATCAACATATATACTCTAAGAAATCAACATAAATAAATATAAAAGCAATCTAATAACACATTTACTATTATTAAGACTATACATTTTGTTATTTATTCCTAACTTGTTCTTTCTTTTCATATTTTATAAAAATAAAAGTAGTAAAAACATCCATACAATGTGTTTAACTAAACTTCCCAAATTACATAAATAAAGTAATTGGTGTCACTTGAATTTTTTTTTCTTTGCTATTTGTCTATATTATTAAATATTTTATAGAGTTGGTGAAACCAATTCAATAGAAAAAAGACTTAAAAGTAATTTTTTTTAAAAGTGAATAAATATTAGTATTAGGGTGCTTTTTTTTCCATAAAATTTAATTTTTTTAATTATTAAAATACTAACATTTTATTTAATAAAAATTAGGTTATTAGAATTTTACAAATAAAAAAATAATTATAAAAAAAGAATAGTTATATTAAAATTGTAACACTCCCAACTCGTATCCCTCGCCAGAACCGAGTTACGGAGCATTACCGAAGTTTACAGATCAAACAGACATAAATTTCAAATATTTCATATCATCAAAACAAGTCATCAAAGCATCATTTTAATCCAAATTATAAACATACCAAATCCAAATCAATTAGCCTAGTTCATGAGCACTTAAACATAGAATTAAATTCACATGCACCTATCTAAATTTAGTTAAATTTATCATTGCCATAATATGGCTTAAAAAACAAACACATATTTATATGTAAAAAACCAACAAAAATTAAACTTATAACCTCATTTACAATCAAACCACAAAATAATTATTATTTAGACACCCTAGGTACATGCCGACACAAAGGATAAACATCACCACATTTGAGTTTGGGATCGTTGTTGGATGCTGAATCGGCAATCAAAAGTTAAGTACCTAACCTGCGCACGGGAAACAAAACCATACGCTGAGTATAAACTCAGTGGTATTTCTATAATCTAAATATTTAAAGATAAGAAATTACAAATATACAATTGAAATATAAACACATATTAATATTTAATTATTACAACAAACATATCATATTTCATTTGTTTCACAAATATCTCAATTTTCATACTTGCTATATAAATAACTTTTCACAATTTATTTCATATTTCATTATACAATTGCAATATACATTCCATAGTCATTTAATGAGTATATAACTCATATATTCCATATATTTGCAACATATTTCACATTCTATTTTCAATTCACTATTTCACTTTCATTTCTCATACCATATCATTTCAATATCAATTATAAAACTTTATTATTCATTTACCCCTATTAATACGACTCGGACTCGGACGGATACACGGATCTAACCAAAACACACCAGTTTGGCACCCAGTGCCTCATCGAATTAATCCGAAGTAGTAAATTGACACCCAGTGTCTCATCGACTGAAAGTCAAAAAAATCATTGAACTCTTCCAATCCTATGGCATGCCATCTAAATCCGACTCAGCCTGATACAGTTAATAGGGTTTCAATTCACTTTTCAAATACAACCAATATTCATTTCAATTCAAATAATCAATATATTCAATATATATACCAATTCAATCAATATAAATTCAATAAATTCATCACATACTAAATCAATCCATTTCAATTGCAAAACACAATAATTCTCACCTCAACACTTACCATATACATTAAATTGACTTATAACAATTAACAACTAAATTTGGATTATAGAAATACAAACTAGAAATTCCGAGTTATTCCTCGTTGACTTTATCTTTCCCTTTTTTAGTCGAGGATTCCGATACGACTTTAGCTACGAAATTAAAACAATTAAAATTCATCAATACAATACAATTCAATTTCATATTGCATATTTCAATTTTACTCAACATTTGTCCAAATTCCAATTTAGTCCCTAAATCGAGACTAATTTTATTTCTTCACAATCAATTCTATATTTTCATTCAATTTACACTTTAAACTAGATTTAACTCTCTAATTTCACTTAAATCTCTAAATTTTAAAATTTTCACAATTTAGTCCCTATTACTCAAAATTTACAATTTATTCTACAATTCAATCCTTTTTCACTTCTAACTTAAAAATTTATCAATTTAATCCCTAATATTAAAATTATTCAACATTAAAAACATTTAAAAACTCAATAATTTCTAAAATTTTGACATGGGTCGGGTAGTATTTAATACCGGGATTCCAAAAACATAAAAATTAAAAGAAAAATGGACTAAATTGACTAACCAATTGAACTTGAAACTTTGAAACCCTAGTTTTCTCCTTTCTTTCTTTTTCTCCTGCTTCGTTTTTGCTTCTCTGTTTCTTTCTCTATTTCTTTTTCTTTTATTTCTTTGTTTTATTATTATATAATATAATATATATAATATATATACTTAAACATATATAATATTATAATATTATAATATATATTTTAACTTTAAATTTTTAATAATAAAGACTTATGTCGCCTCATTTATGAGTAATGATATAATTGCTTCTTTAGCCCTTTTATTTTTACTTTTTCTTTAATCTATAATTCAATTTTCACCTTATATGCAATTTAATCCTTATACCTAATTATTTTTAATTCAAGCAAATTCACTTAATCGAAACCTAATTAACTACACAACTAGCTTAGTAAATATTTTTAAATATTTACGAGTCTGATTTATGAGACCGGAGTCCCAGGAATGCACTTTTTTTTTAATTTGATTCTTTTTAATTAATTAACCATCGAAACGTTAAAATTTCTTAATGAAACTTTAATACCACCTTAATGACACTCCGTAAGTATTTATAAAAATATTTACTGCTCAGTTTATAAAAACAAGGTCCCGATACCTTATTTTTTAAAACCACTTGAACTTAATAAATCACTTATATAACATAAATTATCAAATCAAAAACCTTTTTAAAAATCAAATTTGACTCGTAAATATTAAATAATAATATTTACGAACTTACTCGTCGGATTTGGTGGCCCGGAAATTACTATTTCTGATACCACTAAAAAACGGGCTGTTACAAAAATATAAAATAGCCAATATGGATATCATTATATTTGTAGAAGTTTATAATTAACTTTAAGAAAATAAAAAATAAAAATATGTATTAGAATTAAATACAAAAAATTTTTGAAGTTTAAGTTTTTTATATTATAGTGACATCACGTATATTAAATCAAATAAAATTAAGAAGAATTTTGAAAAAACACCTATTTATGTGGAATTTGATAAAGTAAATTGAGCTATTGAAATCCAAATTTGGCTCATAAAATTACTCACAAATTTTGAAATTCTTCAGTATATTTATCCAAAAAGTAAATTTATCTTTAGAATTTTAAAAACTTGAATACAAATGAAATCAATTCTACAAATCTCTTACACAAACACACCTTAAAAGATAATTTAAATTCATAAAAAGAAAATCTACACATGGTAGGACTTAAATCTAAAACACCAAGCTTTCCAAGGGTGTGCTTGGTACAAAAGAAAGTGAGAGGAAAGAAAATATAATGGAATATCATTTTATCCTAATGCATAAAAATAAATTCTTTTAAATTAGAACGATAAGAGAAGAGAGAAAATAAGAGAGAAGTGTGTGTTAGTTCAAAATTATGCATTTTTCAAATGTTTTATTTTCTTTTTTCTCATTCAACTCTACCAAGCGAGCGACGGATGGAAAGAAAATTATTTTTTCTTTTAATTTTTTTTATCTTTTCTACCAAACATGCCTATGAGAAGAAAATTTATATTTTTCATCCTTTCAATTTTTCTTCTTTCCAATTTTCTTTTTACTCTACAAAGCAAAGCTTAAATCTTATCATTTTATCCAAAACCTCATTAATGTTACACACACATATACTACAAAATTTTCTTCACCTCCATCATGAATATGCCATAATGTAGGACTAGTTAAGTATTGATGTTGAAAAATACTTTTGAAAAGTTTGACTTAAAAAATTAAGGGTTTAGTATTAACCCTAAAACGTTTTTTTGAAAAGATAAAAAAGGTCTAATGTAATAATGCAAAAAAAAAGTAGTTAAATTATATTCGAATTTGTTAATATTATGATACATGGAATATACACACTTAAATTATAATAAAAATATATTAATAATATTTTTAAACAATTAATATAAATTATTTATAAAATATAATTTACCCATATTTTTTGACAATCGCTAGTAACACACTTTTTAGGTCTCAGGTGCTCGTATTATACATTAAATATATTAAAATCACATACAAATATAATAATAAATTAAAATTTTCGGATTAATTTAAAAAAAAGTTAGTTAGTTTTTTTTGATTAAAAAATTAGTTTAGCTTAAGCTGAAGATTAGATAATTTAATTAAAGTACGTGTCATAATACAATATTAATTTGTGTTTAAATGTTTAAAAGTGGTTGTGAATAGAGAGATGCCCACATTTCATTCATTTTGGTAGAACCATGCACCTCTCAGTTCTCTCCTAATCATTTCTTAATCTGAGAAAATCATTATCCCACAAGCTTCCCCTTTTTCTTACTTGCTGTCTCATCTATGTTTGTCACTTTCCCTCTGCCTTCATTTTCTCCGCTTTACTCTTTACAATCAACCATCTCTACTTTATTTAACTATTTCATGTTTAGAAAGTAATAAAAAAATTTTATGTATTAAAAAAAATTAGTATTTAATACACCGACAATGGATTTCTTTTTTATTTCACAATAAACTTTAAAAGATTGCTACGTGTCTTTTTCTATACATATTTGCCAACCCTGGACTCTGTTTGTGGAATATAAAAATTTAACATGGTGTGTATCAAGTACTTTTCTTTGAAGAAAAGGGTAATAATATTTGTTCTTTTTGATAATCTCATTATAGGTTATAATATATCTATTCTTTTTAACACAATACCTAAAATTATCCATAGCTCTTTCTCAAATCATATTTTAAATGGTATCCTTATCTTGGAAATTTATTTTATAAGATAATATTTTAACTATATTTTACAATATAATTATATTATTTTGTGTATAAAGTTATGAATCCATTTCTAATATGTTGAGAATGGTATTCTTTTAAAGTTCATATTAACAGTCATTTTCGAAGGATTGACTCTTTATTGTGAGAGGTGTTTGAAGTATTGTATTTGGAGTAGTTAATTAAATTCTCGAATAGTAAAAATATAGTACTCGAAGTGTTTATTCTCGATTTTAACCTTGAATTTTTTTTATCTCTCAACTCCAAAGAGAGCCAAAGGGGTTCAAACCCATACCCTTAAAGGGTGTTAGTAGGGAATAACACTACCACAAACATGGTAGGAAAATAAAAATCCAAGGCCAAAATTGAGTAAATACACCTCAAATACAACATCGAATCTGATAGACTATTAAGAGGAGGACATCTCAAAAACGATTCTACTCCCTCCCTTCAAACATACAGAGAATAACAATTGTAATTTTGAAAAGGGATTCTCATTTACTTTTTCAATATCTCATTAAATACATAATTAATAATTGAATCATACAAAATATAAGCAGAGATTATGAAACTACATCAGGTTTTCTCATATTTCCCCCACTTTCCTCGAAATAAACCAAAAATATAATCCCAGTCTAATTTGTCTTTTCTTTACATTTTCCACCTTCTCCCACTAACATAGCATTAATCTTGTCTTAAAAATTATAATATTATTTGTATGATCAAGTTTTAATGTTTGCGTATAGTTTATGTTTGCATTACATTGCCCCATACCCTTTATATTAGTCACCCACCCCTCTTATTCCTCTTTTTTTTTCTCTCAGAAAATTCTCCCCCACTCTTCAAGCAAAGCACCTTTCACCCTTTTTTTTTGTTCTCGAAGACTCAACCTTTCTTTTTAACTTTCTCTCTCTTTCCTCCTTTTGGAATCTGGGAACCTGTGCTTCTTGTTGCTTACATTGAGATCTGTTTCAAAGCTATGGGTTTTTTTGAAGAAACCTGCACTAACTCTAGGACTTCAAAAAATGGCTTGATTGCTCTCTATGCACCAACCTCTTCTTCATCTGCAGATCTCCATAGTGATTACAATGATGTAAAAACCAAATCCTTCTTGACAAAAATGATTTGGGATTTTGGTTTAGCTTGTTTTCTTCCTGATTATCAAAGGAAAAACGGTTCAGGAAAGAGTCAGAAAAACAATGGTGAAAAGAAGGGAAGCAATTTGGAGCATAATAAGGCTTGGTTGTTGGCTGAGTCAGGTGGAGGAGCTGAGTTGACAAGCACTGACCCACAATCAGTTCACTCGTCTTTCAGGTTTAGTTTTTGTTCTCAAGTTGAACTCGAAGCCATCACTGCAAATTCTTTGAGTTCAGCTACTGTTTTGATGGTGAATTTGGATAATGGGGTTAGTGAAGATAGAGCTAAAGAATTGAAATGGAGAAGGATTGAGTCTCTGGAAAGAAGTATTTCACCAGTCACCAAGTCTTTGGTCAGATTCAGCTATGGTGAAATTGTTTCAGCTACTAGAAATTTTTCCAAAGGTATCAGCTTCATGAATTTGGTTTCTTTTATTATTTTTTCAAAAGAATTCTATTCCTATTTCTGGTATGGGTTTTTGTTTTTGATTGGTTTTTTATTGGTGTAGGGAGGGTTTTGGGGAGAGGAGCATTGAGCTTTGTTTTTAGAGGCAAAGTTGGACTATTGAAGACGACTGTGGCTATTAAGAGGCTGGATAAAGAAGATAAGGAATCTGCAAAGGCCTTTTGCAGAGAACTGATGATTGCTAGTTCTTTGCATCACCCAAATATTGTCCCTCTATTGGGGTTTTGTATTGATCCTGAGGAAGGTTTGTTTTTGGTGTATAAGTTTGTGTCTGGTGGAAGCTTAGAACGCCATCTTCATGGTAACTCTTCACTTTGGTTTCTTGTGGAACTTTTTATTTAGATTTGTAATGATTTTGAATGATTTAAGGGATGCTATTTTGCAGATAAGAAGGGAGCAAAAGGACGACCTTCAACTCTTCCTTGGTCTGTTAGGTATAAGGTTGCCTTGGGAATTGCAGAGGCTATTGCATATCTACACAATGGAACTGAAAGATGTGTTGTTCATAGAGACATCAAGCCCTCTAACATTCTTCTTTCTTCCAACAAAACACCCAAGGTAAAGATCTTGGTCTGATTCCTTTAAGACCAATTCTTGTATCTCATATCTCTACTTCTTAATGGTTGCAGTTGTGTGATTTTGGATTAGCAACTTGGACATCTGCACCCTCAATCCCATTCCTTTGCAAAACTGTTAAAGGCACATTTGGGTATGCTTTCAACAACAGTTTCTCAGAGAAGCTAAAAATCTTTTTATGTGTTCTTTGCTTTGGTAAAATTTATTATTTGGTATGTAGGTATTTGGCACCTGAGTATTTCCAACACGGAAAAGTATCTGATAAAACTGATGTTTATGCTTTTGGGGTGGTCTTGTTGGAGCTGATAACCAGACGCAAACCAATCGAGTCAAGACGGCCTCCAGGAGAAGAGAATTTGGTCCTATGGGTAGGTTTTTGTATTAATTCCTCATAAAACTTACCGTGCTTTGCATTGAATTCATTAAAGTTGAAAGAATGGTTCCCCTTAACAGCTTCCCGGGGAGCAAAAGAGGGGTCCTCTTTTAACATCAGAAGTGACAGTACTGAAAATACTTAACCATTATGGATGATGACTATTCGATAATGAAATTTCTCCCAACTATGGTCCATAGAGCTGAAATGGCCACTTGCTCTCTTGAACCATTAGATCTTAAGTTTGAACGAGCACTCTCGTGGTGAGACAGCTCTATCATGGAATTTGTGGAAACCTTTTGGCATATTATTATCGATCAAAATCTCGTATTCTGCATTTTTCATAGGTTCTCAATCCTATGTAGTCATTGATGTTGTCGGTTTTTTGTGCTTCAATGATTCAGTGCTTTGGAACGAAATCATGATATGCCTCGGAGCTCCTTCGCAGTTAGCTGATATGATTCATTCACCCTTAGCTTAGCATATACGTTTTCATGATAATTTGTTTGTTATTAGCTGTAAAGTTGAAATTGTATTTGTAATCTTTTAAGTTTGTTTCGATTTTCAGGCAAAACCTCTATTGCATAGAGGAATGGCAGCCGTCAAAGAATTACTCGACCCAAGACTCAAATGTACATTGAAAAATTCAACTCAAATAGCACGAACGATACAAGCTGCAGCAGCCTGCATAAGCAATGAAGAATCACGAAGGCCAGCCATTGATGAAATTATCGCGATATTGAGAGGTGAAGAAGAACCATTCTACTCGATTAGGAAGAAGTCCAATTTCTCTGGAATCATTGATTGTTGCTCTCAATTACAACATTCAAAAAGTGAGATGAAGAGTCACTTAGCCTTGGCAATGCTAGGAGTTTCAGAGTTTGAGGATGACAATCACCTTTATTGTCGGTGAAACATGGAATCGATTTTCATCCATGGAAATTTTCACCCACACCCTTTTCTTTGTTGCTTGCTTGACCAGAAAGTTTTAGGCATTAGAAGAAAAAGAAAAAGAAAAAGTGTTGAAGTGTAAATAGGAAAAAGGGGTCTGATGAAAGCTGGTTTGTATGTACATACCATGATTCCCTCTGCCTCTATATTTCTCATGAAAAACCACTGATTTTCATTTGAACGTGTGATTTTCCATTAGCGGTCACTGACTAAATTTGTTCAATTGCAATTTTCAAGTTGTAAAATTTTTGAAACATTTTCGGGTGATGTGATTAATAAACAAGTCAATACTGTGTGGTTGGATTGTTGATTAGATAAGCCTACTCAACAAAGGAAGAAAAATTTGTGGCCAATGAAAGGAACTTTCTGTTCTTATAAATAGACAAACCAAACATTGAAAGCAATTAAACGACAAGAGGTAACAGTTTAACTACCAACAACTTGTTATCATCACATCAAGAAAAAGAACAAAGAATCCTGTTGGATGTTGAGTCTCTCATCAGTAAGGAAGAAGTAAAGTTTAACAAAATCAGTGAAGCATTGCAATTTGCAAAGATAGTCCCCGTGACAGAGCCAGGTGTTACCCATGCATCTCCGACCTCTGTTGCACCATGCTCGCTCAGATTTTCTCCGCATGGCGAAAGTTGTCATGTTTAAAGACAAGGTTGTAGTAACACTTGAGGCTTATTCTTATGCCTAATGTTTACGTGGGTGAATCAAGGGTCCACAGTTGAAGTAGCCATCAAAGAAGTGGGTTCACTAATTTCAAGAAGACGGCTTTAATCATTGTCAGCTATATTGTTTTCTTCGAGGGTACAAAACAAAAGCATACTAATGTAATACTTAATGCCAATATACATATATATATATATATAAATAGGATACAACTACTCCTTTAGCTAATCCTTCTGTGTCATGTGCTAGTGGGTAACTGCCTTGTTGTTATTGTATTTGGACATGTACTGTTAAACTTCCGAATATCCGCTGCCAGTGGTTCTAATTTCCTGTGGACAAATTTCTTGTCCCTCACTTGAGACGACATCTCTTTATGTTGTTGAGTGTTATCAGTTTGCTTGAATAGCATTTTTCAATATAATTGTAATGTCCCAAAACTCGGCCTAAAAGTTTAGACCGAATCTCAGAGGTTACATTGATCACCGAAGTGATCGTAGGAAAAAAATTAGTTTAACTAGCTAGAAAACAAACGGTATTTAAGTTATGTAAACTCTCAGTTGTAAAATCTCGATATTACAAAAAAAATAATAATCCAAAAGACGCTTACGTGTGTATAACACAACATTTCGTTCCACAGTATTCAAAATAAAACTTACAATTCAAACCGTTTATTTATAAAATTGAAATTTATGAAAATACTTTTAAAGTCGATTCTAAAACGTGGTTGTCTGAGACCTCCGACGTGCCAAGTCCAGCAACAGCAATCGGAAATATACTTGAAAGGGGAAAACACTAAAGGGGGTGAGCTACATGAGCTCAGTGTGAGTTCGATACGTGACTAATAACAGAATTACGAAACTCAGTTCAATAGCGAAATAGACTTACAGGTACACATAGAGTCCAAAAGTAAACTTGGAACCAACGTCCCAACAGAACGTAACAACTCAAGCACACCAAGTCACATATACAGACACTCAGTCACAAGCGCTATTCAGTCAGACAGAATACAGTCAGATAATCTTACACTCAGAACACTCAAACAGATGTGTATAAATGAAGTCAAGTATTAAAAACCCACCTATCTAACCAAAACACCTCTCCGTCCCCTGATCACACCCCAAAAGAGCTGTTTAAGCTCATCCAACCAAACACACCATATAGGACCTCGAAAGACCCATCCAACCCTACACACCATGTATGTGGACTAAGCCACTCAAATATTAATACGCAGCAGGGCTAGCGTATATGTAGTATAGTGCAATGCGGTAATCTGCTGTACAAACATGTTGCAGCTTAAACTGCCAGATCAGATAATTGTACACAGCAAAGTTGATGTACGTGCGGTACAGTGCGGTAAACCGCTATACGAATAAGTTGCAGTAAAACTGCCAAATCATATCAGAATCAGTCTTCCTTCTCTTCACAACCAATTCCCAAAATTACTTTATGCAAGTGCATGTATGCTTACAACCTCACAGAAACAATGAACACATCGACAAATAGTCAGACAGAAACAGATATGCACACACACCCAGCTAACCGGGTTCAGGATCAGACATCTCATACAACAGTCATAAACAACACATAAGCCGAAGCCCGGATCAGAGTCTTAACTTCCCTCACTAAAGCCTAGCCAAGGGTCGGAACACACATACACATTTTCAGAATAAAAAACATACACAGAACTAAAATTAATGACTCAGAACCATACGACCGTGTGCTCTGGCCGTGTGGAAATGCCTAGACCATGTGCGGGGTCAACACGCCCGTGTAGGAGGAGGCACACGGCCATGTGGATGAGGCACAGACCAGTGTGGGCCAGGGACATGGCCGTGTGAACAGGCCGTGTAACTCTTTGTCTATTTGTGCTAAAATAGAGTATAGGGCAGACACAACCGTGTGAGGGTCTCACACGGCCGTGCCCGTGTGCGTACCATACACGGCCGTGTGTCCAAAACACACACCCATGTGGGATCTCTAAATCCCCAAATTAGCTACACAACTGTGTGGCACCAAGTCATTAAATTCCTAGTTCCCAAACACACACGCCCGTGTGCCCAGAGGACACAGCCATGTGGAAATCAACAAAAATCCCCAAAACAGCCACATGGTCGTGTGACACCAAAATTTTCCCAGAACCTTAATTCCTATCTACACACGGCCATGTAGACTATCCGTGTGGCCACCCGTGTGGTCACGAAACCACCCACGAATAGCTTGGAAATCATGTTTTTCGGTCACTAAATCGATCCTCAATCGATGGGATTCAGAAACACACTAACATATACAGATTTCCATGCCATTCAACAAAATTACCGAACATCGACAACCAATTTCCAAAGGCACATAGATTTCCGCAATCCACCAAAATCAAATTTACAATTCACAAATAAAATTGAAAAGTCTCGAAACCCACACCTGATTTGCGACCAAAGACGCCCAGACACTGAATCGACGACAAGGAAGTGGAGTTCTCCAAAATCCACAAGCAAAACCGTTTTTTTTAAATAAAGAAGAACAAAAAGAAAAAAAAAGAAGAAAGGGGGAAGAAGAGAATGTATAGAAATAATAATAAAAAATAAAAAAAAGAAATAAATAGTTATATTTTTAACTTAAACAAAACTGATACTTAATAAAACAAAATAAGAATATTTCTCCAAAACGCACACACAAAGACTTGAAACCAAAAAACCTTAAGGTATACTAACGCTCACTCAACCACCAAACCAATAGGCCTGTTTTGTTACTTAAATGCGCAACTAAACATAATAGCATAGCCTTCTCTCTGACCCTAACCACAAAACTCGGGGTGTTACAATAATATCTGTGTCAATTTGACCCCTAATTATTTTTATTTGAAAAAATTGAGTCCATACTAGATTTGAACTTGATAAAGTTCGAGATTGAGAAAATTTGAGTTCAACAAAACTTAAGTTTGTGAAAGCTTAAGCTGTAAAAATTCGAGTCCAAAACTCATTTGACTTGAACTTAAGATAAATTTGACCCAAAGCTCGAAATAATCCTAATTTATAGCTAAGTAACAATCATAATAAAAAATAATAATTAATATAATTTTATAATATTACTTAAAACAAAAATAAATGATAATTATTTATTTTATGAAAATGTGTTCATAAGTATTGTATATTTATATTAAAATTTTATTAATAGCAAAAGTAATTAATATTAAAATTAAATGAATATAATTTTTTTAATATTATAATTATATATGCATAATAAATATATAAAATTAATCCAATATTAAAATATATAAAATTTAAAATTTAATGATAGTTGTTGACACCATTTTTTGATAAAAACGAGGTCGACTTGGACTTTGAAAACGAAAACGAAAACAGGAGTCGTCACTAATCTTTTTTTTTTTGATGAGGTGTGATCGGGTCACCTCGAAAAACGGTTGTTTTTAATAAACAGTTTAGATAGATTAAAACAATGCCTTTGGTCTGCGAAATTCAGGAAAACGGGTTTGGGAGTCGATTACGTACGAGGAAGGATTAGCAACCTCGTAAACCCAAAAATTGGTACCTAGTTGATTAATTAGTGTCTTAGTGTCGAAGATTGAAAACTTTGAAGAGTTTAAAAATGCGATCCTTACAAAAAACTCGAATGACATGAATTAAAATTTAAGAGGATATTTGGCTATTTGTTCGAACGAGAAATCGAAACCTAGCACGTTAGGACACGTTTTCTCGATTTTCCAAACTCAAAATATTGCCTTACTTTGAAATTTTAAAAGGATATTTGGCTATTTGGTCGAACAAGAAATCGAAACCCAGCACGTTAGGGCACGTTTCCTCGATTTTCCAAACGCAAAATATTGCCTTATTTTGAAATTTGTTACGAATTTGGGTAAAAGAATAATGAAAAGTAAAAAAAAAACGTTTAATTCATTAGGTTTTTTTTTTAGAAATCATTTTGTACATAAATGAGGTTATACGGCTAAATGGGATAGTACAACATACATTTGAAATAACTATGACATGTCATGCCTAATAAAATACACGTAGAGTATCAACACTAACACATTTTAACATTGATCATGCATAAACAAAAATAATAATGGAAACAACAATATAAACTGTACAGCCCAAATTTACCCATTTTGACCCTGGGCCTATTACAAATAAAAGACCCAATACCCAATTACAACCAGCAGGCCCAACACCAATTTACCTAACCCAAGCCCATTTGCAAAAAAGAAAAAAAAAGAGAAACAGCAGCAACCCTAGGTGCGCCGCACCTAGGGCCTTCGTCCACCTGCTCTGCCACTTGCGCCGCGCACGTCCCATCGCCCAACTGCTCACCTGCAAACAAGCAAAGAAAGCAGCAACAACAGCAAAGAAAAAGAAGAGAAATGACAGCATAATGGATTAAAAAAAGAGAAAGTTGTAAATGGCTATATAAGCCATTCAAACCGAAATGTAAAAGGGGGAGGAACATTCAAGAAATAAAAACAGAAAACATTGTGTTCTTGATTTTGATCTTTTCTATTTACTTTTTTTTCATCTTTTTATTTCCATTTTTGTATTTATAATCAAATAAAAAGAAAAAAGGAAGGAACTCACCTGTGTTCGGCTTTTAACGCCGTCGAGACAACAGAGGTAGCCACCTCCGAGGATAGGTGGCCGGAAACCGAAAGGTTTCTTGAGTTTTTAGGGCCTTTTGGTTAATATTTTGGGGATTTTAAAAGCGGATTCGGGCCTAGGGGGTTAGAAAGGGTCAGATCTGAAGTTTTTCTCTTTTTTCGGCCACCGCGTACGGCGGCGCCGGCGCCGGTTACCGGCGACTGGTGCGGTGGCCACTGGTCGGAGCTATGGCTGGATATGGGGAGAGTTGAGAGAGTTTGGCAGATTTTTTTTTAAAAAATGGGGCTGAAATGATTTTTTTTGAGGTAAAAAATTTTATTTATAGCATAGCCCATATGGCGTCGTTTTGGGCCTAAGCTTCAGGCACCAAAACGGCGTCGTTTTAATTTTGGCCTTAGACTCGCGCGCAACCCGACCCGTTCCAGGGGGGATCCGCGTGTTTTCGTTCAATGGTATATTTTCAACCTAGGCCCTTCCGCGTTCATGCTCTTTTCAATTTACTCCCCCCATTGGTTATTTTCACGTTTTTAAATTCGGCCCCGCAATTTTGTTTGGTTTTCAATTGAGTCCTTGGCCCACCGACGGCTGAAACGACAGACATGTGTCTGAATTTGGGTTTTATTACCCATTCGGTCCCTTCTTTTTTTTGCGCGCGTCACGATTTAGCCTTTTTTGTGTTTTCTACTTTTAATTTTGCCCCCCCTAAGTTTTGTTTATTGTCAATCTAATCCTGTTTTGTGGATTTAGCTATTTTTATTATTAAATTAATTACTTTATTCCTGTTACTACTATTATATCATTAGTTTTATATTATTATTGTTATATTTTTATTTTATATTTACTTATTTAAATTTAAATGTATTTGTCTTATTATTATTGCTATTATAACTATTTATATATATCTTTATATCTTATTATATATCTATATGTCTTGTTATATATATATGTATCTCTTTATAAACCTTTTTATAGTTTATATACATACGTTTTGTTATATATATTCATATATACCTATATACGCTTTATTATTTTATTCTTGGAAATATATATACATGCATACCTTTCTTATAATACATATGTACATATTTTAACTTTTGTAAATATATACATATACACTTACTTTTTATATGTATCTTATTATTTTCATATTTTATAATTTTTATACCTATACATATATGTTTGCATATCTTTTATATTTATATAATTTTGTTAATTTTGTTCTCTCATTTATTTATATGTTTATTATTGTTTGTTTTATTACTTTAGTTCCTTATTATTGGTTATTTTGCCCGTATGATTATTTTTGTTGTTTATTTGTTTCATGTTATTTACATTGCATCATTATTGTTATTTTACACCTGCTTTTACTTGGATTTATTAAAAAAAATAGAAAATTTCAAAATAAAAGTAACATTCGGTATTCGAGATTCTTGAAAGAATTGAGGCCTAATGTATTGGGTTTTGATTTTTTTGTTGTTGTTGAATCTAAATAATCGGGATTACTCTTTTAAAAATGATAAAAAGCTCGTTATTGAGAATTCAATATGTTGTGTCCTAACGCATTGGATGTGACACGTTGTTTTCTCGAGACGAGGAGTTTTTGAAATAAATGCAATATTCAATGTTTAATATTTTGAGGAATTGTGCCCTAACGTATTGGGTTGCGATTTCTTCATTTGATTTAAACAATGAATATTCTTTTAAACTTTATTACACGATTTTTTTAAACTCAAGTTTTAAACGATATCGGGAGTTAAGAAAAGATTGTGTCCTAACTTACTGGGCATGATCCATTTCCTGAACCCGAGATAATAAAATATTTTTTTAAATAAATAAAATTTTGGCATTCATTCGCGTATCGAAAATTCGAGACATTGTGTCCTAACTTACTGGATATGATGCTTTCTTTCTCGATTAACGTGGAATGTGCCCCCTTTTCCTAAAATTTTTAACTTTTTAATACAAGGATCGTATTTTTAAATTTCTTTAAAGTTTTCAGCTTTTCGACATTAAGACATTAAGTAATCAACTAAGGTACCAATTTTGGGCGTATCGAGGGTGCTAATCCTGCCTCGTGCGTAACCGACTCCCGAACCCGTTTTCTATATTTCGTGGACCGAAATCGTTGTTTTAATAAAATCAAATCATTTATTAAAAACAACCTTTTTCGAGGTGATCCAATCACACCTCATAAAAAAAAGATTGGTGGCGACTCCCATTTCATTTTTAAAAACCCAAGTCGACCCCGTTTTCCATCCAAAAAATGGTGTCAACAGCTTGGCGACTCCACTGGGGACCCAAAATAAGAGAGTCAAGCCACGAGTTGATTACTTTTTGTCTTTTTGTCGAAATTTGAAAACTTGATTTAAATATACGATCCTCTTATCGCATTTCATTTGTTTTGAGTTATAGTTTTTATCATGATTTGTATTTTAAAATTTTATATCTCTGCATTGCATTGCATGACCGCTGGTCACACCTTCTTAAGTGGGAGTGAGAAGCTAGTCCTTCGTGAGGTTTTCACCTTCGTGCAGGGTAGTGGATCACTTTCGGGATACATCCGTACCTATGTCTTCGTGAGATTTTCATCTCCGTGCAGCCATAGGGAAATGTATTCCCCTGAATCGAACTCGGTCCGTATGAGCCCATAATGGGTGAGGATCGAGGAATTTGCTGGTTCGGGTACCCTTACTTTAGAACCAAACCTCATATAGTGAACCTTAGGAGCTCACCCCAGGTAGAACCACTTCAAACCCCTAGTAGTCACCCGACTAGGTGTTTTATTTATTCTTGCTTGCTTTTGATTTATACTAACCTATTTTCCTTTTTTTGATGATTGCATTACATTTTCATCATAAAAAGAGGTGTTGATTCAGGTTCAGTTGTTAAATAGAGAGCTTGTCATAAAGAAATGGGTCTTTTGATAAAGTGAAAAATAATACGGTTGCCCGAATATGTTCCGAGAAAACACAACAAGAGAAAGATGGTAGAGGACAACACAATTATTGCTCTGATGCCCGAGGATTCAAGATGGCGAAGATTATTCGAGAGCCGCTGAACTTTCTTAAAGAGAAGCCAATGAGCATCATGAGGATGAGCGAGCAACGAGTCAAGGCTCGGATCAAGCAAAAAGGAGATAAAAGAGACGTCCCTTTTGAAGAGTTCGTGAGATTCATCTTAACATACGAATGAAGAAAAGGACCCTTGTCTTGGAATATAAGGGCAAAGCCGTATATATATTCGCTTTATGTAAAGAGATTTGTTTTCTAGTAAAGTTCATCTAATAGAATTGAACCAAGAATCAACGTCTCTTTTTTGCATTCATTTCATGCATGTGCATTACATAAAATCATGTGCATTAAAGACCATTAACAGATCCTAATTGAGTAAAATTACTTCAGCTAAATTGGAAAATCAACATTCTTGTGGTACTCGAAGAAAAACATGGACCAAAGATTAAAAAACTTAAACGATTCCAAAAGGGGGCGAAACCAACTATAACTGCAAATACAAGAGCAGTTAGCTAAGGTCTAGCAAGATAGAGTTTTGTGAAGGGATCAAAAAATGCTCATATCAATGTCATACATGAAGACAACTGAAAAGGGACCTTGTTAGATATCCGCCCTTATAAACTTGGGAGTGTTCTAAATAATCAGACTGTAGAAGAGACCCCTATAGTATTTAGAACTTACTTAGAGTAATATTCAAAACAAACTTGTTTCTTTTAGCCTAGAAGCAACAAGAACTCTTTTGTGAAAAAGACTCATTTGAATGAAATGCATCTTTGCGATCAATTTTGAGCCACTATTCTTTCATTCTTTATGAATAATTATTCTTTCATTCTTTTTCCAAACCATTCATTCATTCATAATCATATTGTACAAATAATCATTCTTAAATTCATACATTCTTCGTATATTCTCTTGTACCTATAATAGGTCCCCAAATATCAACGACATGAATGACACTGCTACAGACTTATAATTTCCTTTTGAGCGAGACATGTGTTTAGAGGGATCTCACGACTTTGAAGATGACATAGATCGTAGCTTATCTCTAAACCTGTTGAGGATGGTAGAACAAGAGGATAAAAAGATCCTACCTCTCAGGGAATCATTGGAAATTGTGAGCTTGATGAAGATTAGAATTGACCTGACCACAGAGGCGAAGCGAGACCTTGTTGAGTTACCTCTAGAGTTCAAAGATGTCTTCGTATGATCATACTAGGGTATGCCTCGATTCTTATAATAGAACCTGCATAACAGCACGATATCAGAAATTTACAGTGCGAACGATGCAATTCTTTACCGGGGCAATGCCTCTCTCGTTGAGTCAGCATAGCTTTGCCCATTTGAAGTCGAGTTTCCATCCCTTCAAGATATTGTTGGATTTTGTCCGGATTAAAGAGGAAGATCCAAAGTTTTCTGTCGTAGTTGCGTCCCAAAAGGGCTCTATGAAAAAAATTTTGTACCAAAGAAGATTTTTCACATACAAGATGAAAGTGAAAGACTTTAGAATAACATTGATTCTGGTCGGAAAACATGACCAGGACTTGCCTGATCTCATGAGTTCAGACTCAAAAAAAAAATCAAAAAATCAAAAAATCAAAAAAAAATCAAAAAATAAAAAAATAAAAAAACAAAAATAAAAAAATCAAGGTCAAAAATAGGAGAAAAAGAAAGAAGAAAAAAAAGAAAAAGAAAAAGGAGAGGTCAAGGCGAAAACCCACAAAGGGCGCTTTGACCAAAGGTGGATTTGAGTTGAAAACCTGAAAAAGGGCGACTCAAATTTTGAGCAAAATAGGGCATGAACATCACCATTATCGAAGACTTCTAATGGGCTTTGCTTCATTTTTTTGAGAGGCTACTTCATGGATCAAGGTCATCTTATACCGATACAGAATTTCAGAGAGGATAGTATTGGAAAATGCACGATAATTGAGGTCTGAAATCAATTCAGAAGCAGACACCACGTTTTGTCACCGAATTACCTACAGGTGAACAAGGACTGGCATGAAAATTACCGTTTGCCCTCATTGTTTGTCGAACATCTGTACTGGGGCAACACCTCTTTTTTTTGGTTTACAGGATTGAGGTAGTTTTGCCTATTAAAATCCCCTCATTGCTTGTTGTGGAGGGATCCAATCGCGATGTGATTAGTTGGCCCTAGAAAAAGGATTAAAAGCTATTCATCAGGGTCAGATGTATCATAAATAAATAATATGATCCCATAATAAACAAGCTCGTCTCAGAGAATTCCACGAGAGGGCTGGATGTTGAAAAAGATTCTTCCTTAACGAAATAATTCTAAAGGGAAATGAATGCCAAACTAGGAATGTCCCTATGTTGTAAAGAAGACTATTTTCAGAGAAGCATTGATCCTGAGTGAGATCGCCAATCCTATAAACTCGGATCCAGTTAAGAAACACTTCGTTTAAAGAAGAAGGAATGACCAAGGTGAAAACATGCAAAGGGCACTTTGAGTAAAAAAAATGATGAAAATGAAAAAAAAAAGAAGATGAAAAATGAAAAATGAAAAAATGAAAAAATGAAAAAGTAAAAAATGAAGAGGCTAAGGGGAAAACCCGCAAAGGGCACCTTAGGCCAAAGGGGATTTGAGTTGAAAACCCGAAAAGGGCGGCTCAAATATTGATCAGAATGGGGCATAAAGTGATCAGATTGGGGCATGTGGTGATCTTGCTATACCTGAAAGGGTAAGGCGACATCTTGTGGCATCGACAGAGTCCTGTAGATCTCCTAAACACATGTCAAACTCAGGAAAGTCTTCAGAAAGTTTGTACAGAGAAGTTCAAGCTGCGATATCTGGGGCACCTAACCTTCATACTATTTATATATTGAATTTGTTGTTGTTCTTGGTATACTTCATTCTTTTTCAAGATACGTGTTCCAATCAATTCCTCTTTTATTCTTGCTACCCTTGATAATTCATTCATTTCGAGCTTGCTCTCAAATCAATTTTATTTCATCCATCATTATATTCTTTTTTTTTCTTTTTACAAACATGTTGCATTAGAATAATGATTAATGGACTAATAATACTTTCACAATGGAAGTTTTGCATATTACTCTAAACGTTTCTAAATAATACAAGAACCTGAAACAGGACTATTGTTTAGAAAACACCAAGTTTAAAGGGTGAAGTATCTAAGAAGGAAGAGTCTAAGTTAAAGAATATCTTTTTGGATTTTGTTGTCCAAACATTGATTGAACAAAATGACGAGATGTCGTGTTGGTGACAAAGCTTCAATGAACAAACAAGCAATGATCACCAAGTGATAAGAAAAGGTTTTCTCGGAGAGGAAAATTTTGCAATTGTGCATGAGCATTTGGTATGACACCTTGGGAATGAGGTAAAGGACCAAAGAGCTTCACATTCTGTATCCTTGAATTGCGATAAGAGAAGATTGAAAAAAGCCATATCTTTCTACCCTTGGGTTACAGTGGGAGATTGATGGTACAAATTTTATGACCCAGTGGATTGAGCTTTGACGTTCACAGTGGGGGGCAATCAGATTAAGTGTTTCTTTGGATATGCTAACCGAGCAAGAAGGCGGTGTAGCACGTCAGTATAAAGCCTTAATAAGCTTTTGCGTAATGATAACCTAAGCATTAAGGAATCATTTTCATAACATTTTGCATTCATGCAAACACCATTCACACATGTCTAGTTAAGAGCATCTGATTCATTTTGATCATGCCATCCTAATCATTAGGCATAATTAGGATCATTATACAGGTCATGTTCCCTAGAGAACAAATTAGTGAACATCGAAAACAAAGCCTTGCCTTCATTGGTTACAGTGGAGCTGGTTAAAGAAGCAGATCTTGCCTTCCTGCGTTAACAGCGAAGCAGATCGAAAACAAGCATTGCCTTCATTGGTTACAGTGGAGCTGGTTAAAGAAGCAGATCTTGCTTTCCTGCGTTAACAGCGAAGCAGATCGAAAACAAGCCTGGCCTTCATTGGTTGCAGTGGAGATGGTTAAAGAAGCAGATCTTGCCTTTCTGCATTAACAGTGAAGCAGATTGAAAACACAAACCTTGCCTCTCTCGGTTGTGATGGAGCTGGTTGAAGACAAAAGATCTTGCCTTCCTGCATTGACAGCGAAGCAAGTTGAAGACACAAACCTTACCTCTCTCGGTTGTGATGGAACTGGTTGAAGACAAATCTTGCCTTCCTGTATTGACAGCGAAGCAGGTCGAAGACACAAACCTTGCCTCTCTCGGTTGTGATGGAGCTGGTTGAAGACAAAAGATCTTGCCTTCCTGTATTGACAGCGAAGCAGGTCGAAGACACAAACCTTGCCTCTCTCGGTTGTGATGGAGCTGGTTGAAGACAAAAGATCTTGCCTTCCTGCATTGACAGCGAAGCAGGTCGAAGACACAAACCTTGCCTCTCTCGGTTGTGATGGAGTTGGTTGAAGACAAAAGATCTTGACTTCCTGCATTGACAGCGAAGTAGGTCAAAGACACAAACCTTGCCTCTCTCGTTTTTGATGGAGCTGGTTGAAGACAAAAGATCTTGCCTTCCTACATTGACAGCGAAGCAGGTCGAAGACACAAACCTTGCCTCTCTCGGTTGTGATGGAGCTGGTTGAAGACAACAAATCTTGCCTTCTTGTACTGATGGCGAAACAGATCGAAGACATCAGTCTTGCCTTCCTGTATTGACAGCGGAGCAGACTAAATATAACAGATCTTACCTTTCTGTAATGGCAGCGAAGCAGATCGAAGAAACCATAGATTGCAATTTAAAAGATTGAAGCCACAACGGCAAATCTTACTTTTCTAGTATTGCAGTGGAACAGATTGAAGCTACAACAGCAGATCTTACTTCCCTGACATTGCAATTAAGAAGATTGAAGCTACAACAGCGGATCTTACTTTCCTAGCGTTGCAGTGGAACAGATTGAAGCTACAACAGCGGATCTTACTTCCTTGACATTGTAATTAAAAAGATTGAAGCTACAACATCGGATCTTACTTTCCTAGCGTTGCAGTGGATCAGATTGAAGCTACAACATCGGATCTTACTTCCTTGACATTGCAATTAAAAGATTGAAGCTACAACAGCGGATCTTACTTTCCTAGCGTTGCAGTGGAACAGATTGAAGCTACAACAGCGGATCTCACTTCCCTGACATTGCAATTAAAAAGATTGAAGCTACAACAGCGGATCTTACTTTCCTAGCGTTGCAGTGGAGCAGATTGAAGCTACAACAGTGGATCTTACTTCCCTGACATTGCAATTAAAAAGATTGAAGCTACAACAGCGGATTTTACTTCCCAGGCGATGCAGCGGAACAGATTGAAGCTATGACGGTGAATCTCGCTTCCCCGACATCGCAACTCAAAAGATTCAAGCCACAATGTCGAATCTTACTTCCCAGGCAATGCAGCGGAACAGATTGAAGCTACGACAGTGAATCTCATTTCCTCGACATTGCAAGTAAATAGATTGAAGCCACGACTGTGAATCTTACTTCCTGAAATTGTAGTTAAACAGACAGAAGAAGCCAATTCTATCTCCCTGAAGTTGCAGTGGAGCTGATTAAAACTGCAGAACTTATCTCTCTACAGTTGCAGTAGAACAGATCGCATCAGATTTTATTTTCTTAAAGATGCAGTAAAACAACTTGAAGCTGCAAGTCTTATCACACTGAGGTTGCAGTGTAGCAGACTGAAGATAGTAAATGTTTTCTCGAAGAGCCACAAATCTTATCTCTCTGAGGTTGCAGTAGAGTGGATCACACTATAACAAGTCTTATCCCCCTGAAGTTGCAGTGAAACAGATTAAAACCACAAACCTTGTCCCCCTCAAGCTACTACGAAGAAGATTGAAGCTATAAGTCAGATCTCTCTGAAGTGCAGTGGAGTGGATCGAAGCAACAAGACAGTGGATTGAAATAAAGCTACTTGAAGAGAAGCGTCAAGAGAAGTCAAGATCCGGCGAGACTGGGTAAATTTGGTCTTTCTTAGTCTTTGCTTCATTCCCGTTACACGACAATGAAGCAAAGATGGGCAGCTGTACAGCCCAAATTTACCCATTTTGACCCTGGGCCCATTACAAATAAAAGACCCAATACCCAATTACAACCAGTAGGCCCAACACCAATTTACCTAACCCTAGCCCATTTGCAAAAAAGAAAAAAAAGAGAAACAGCAGCAACCCTAGGTGCGCCGCACCTAGGGCTTTCGTCCACCTGCTCTGCCACTTGCGCCGCGCACGTCCCATCGCCCAACTGCTCACCTGCAAACAAGCAAAGAAAGCAGCAACAACAGCAAAGAAAAAGAAGAGAAATGACAGCATAATGGATTAAAAAAAGAGAAAGTTGTAAATGGCTATATAAGCCATTCAAACCGAAATGTAAAAGGGGAGGAACATTCAAGAAATAAAAACAGAAAACATCTTTGTGTTCTTGATTTTGATCTTTTCTATTTACTTTTTTTCATCTTTTTATTTCCATTTTTGTATTTATAATCAAATAAAAAGAAAAAAAGGAAGGAACTCACATGTGTTCGGCTTTTAACGCCGTCAGGACAACAGAGGTAGCCACCTCCGAGGATAGGTGGCCGGAAACCGAAAGGTTTCTTGAGTTTTTGGGGCCTTTTGGTTAATATTTTGGGGATTTTAAAAGCGGATTCGGGCCTAGGGGGTTAGAAAAGGTCAGATCTGAAGTTTTTCCCTTTTTTCGGCCACCGCGTACGGCGGCGCCGGCGCCGGTTATCGGCGACTGGTGCATTGGCCACTGGTCGGAGCTATGGCTGGATATGGGGAGAGTTGAGAGAGTTTGGCAGATTTTTTTTTTAAAAAATGGGGCTGAAATGATTTTTTTTGAGGTAAAAAATTTTATTTATAGCATAGCCCATACGGCGTCGTTTTGGGCCTAAGCTTCAGGCACCAAAACGGCGTCGTTTTAATTTTGGCCTTAGACTCGCGCGCAACCCGACCCGTTCCAGGAGGGATCCGCGTGTTTTCGTTCAATGGTATATTTTCAACCTAGGCCCTTCCGCGTTCATGCTCTTTTCAATTTACTCCCCCCATTGGTTATTTTCACGTTTTTAAATTCGGCCCCTCAATTTTGTTTGGTTTTCAATTGAGTCCTTGGCCCACCGACGGCTGAAACGACAGACATGTGTCCGAATTTGGGTTTTATTACCCATTCGGTCCCTTCTTTTTTTTGCACGCGTCACGATTTAGCCTTTTTTGTGTTTTCTACTTTTGATTTTGCCCCCCTAAGTTTTGTTTATTGTCAATCTAATCCTGTTTTGTGGATTTAGCTATTTTTATTATTAAATTAATTACTTTATTCCTGTTACTACTATTATATCATTAGTTTTATATTATTATTGTTATATTTTTATTTTATATTTACTTATTTAAATTTAAATGTATTTGTCTTATTATTATTGCTATTATAACTATTTATATATATCTTTATATCTTATTATATATCTATATGTCTTGTTATATATATATGTATCTCTTTATAAACCTTTTTATAGTTTATATACATACGTTTTGTTATATATATTCATATATACCTATATACGCTTTATTATTTTATTCTTGGAAATATATATACATGCATACCTTTCTTATAATACATATGTACATATTTTAACTTTTGTAAATATATACATATACACTTACTTTTTATATGTATCTTATTATTTTCATATTTTATAATTTTTATACCTATACATATATGTTTGCATATCTTTTATATTTATATAATTTTGTTAATTTTGTTCTCTCATTTATTTATATGTTTATTATTGTTTGTTTTATTACTTTAGTTCCTTATTATTGGTTATTTTGCCCGTATGATTATTTTTGTTGTTTATTTGTTTCATGTTATTTACATTGCATCATTATTGTTATTTTACACCTGCTTTTACTTGGATTTATTAAAAAAAATAGAAAATTTCAAAATAAAAGTAACATTCGGTATTCGAGATTCTTGAAAGAATTGAGGCCTAATGTATTGGGTTTTGATTTTTTTGTTGTTGTTGAATCTAAATAATCGGGATTACTCTTTTAAAAATGATAAAAAGCTCGTTATTGAGAATTCAATATGTTGTGTCCTAACGCATTGGATGTGACACGTTGTTTTCTCGAGACGAGGAGTTTTTGAAATAAATGCAATATTCAATGTTTAATATTTTGAGGAATTGTGCCCTAACGTATTGGGTTGCGATTTCTTCATTTGATTTAAACAATGAATATTCTTTTAAACTTTATTACACGATTTTTTTAAACTCAAGTTTTAAACGATATCGGGAGTTAAGAAAAGATTGTGTCCTAACTTACTGGTGTCAACATAAACAACAGTAATAATGATAACAAAAATAATAATAGTAGTACGACTATCCAAGTTTAAAGGTGCACAAGAGATAATAAATAAAAAGATAGTAATAAATAGGCCTTAAGTAAAAATAAAACATCCAATTTAAAGTAATAAATAAAAAAGATAATAATAAATGAATAAGATAAAATAAAAGCTAATGTAATTTTAATTTAAAAAACAAATTGGAAATAAATAAATAGATAAATAAAATATTAAATAAACAATATTAAATAAAACTTTCCTTTTTAAGAAATTTGGAGTTAAACAGAATAAGGGCCAAATTAAAATCAGACTAAAATTTGAGGTAAAAATTACGAATAAAAAAATAACACTACCAGGGACCAAAGTAGAACACGCTGGACAGAAAGAAGGACTGATCGGGCAATATGCCCCAATCCTAGAGCGCAACGTTTCAGCGCGAAGGACCGCATATGGTCAATGGACCAGATGGAAACAGACACAGAATTCGCGGCCGAAATCAAAAACACAAAAAGAGTCAGATTGCACTACGGCCCAAGATGGAGGGACCCCGCGCGCAATTCGCCCATTCACAGCAGAAACACGCGGATCCTGTGGGCTGCGGGTCGGGTCACGGGTCGGCCTCCCCAAAACGATGCCGTTTTGGCGCCTGGGGAGGCCTGTTGAAATGGTGTCATTTCAATATCTTATAAAATCAATTTTTTTTTAAAAAAACTCCATTTCTGTTAAAAACCCTAAAAAAATTAAAACATTCCTTTTCTCCCCTCTCCTCTCACTTTCTTCGATCAACGAACCGCGCCGCCGCTATGATCAACGGGCAGTGGCGACAGACTGGGCCTTTAACCCCTTCTTAAGTCTGGTGGACAGTAACAGTGATGAGGGGCCGGAATAAAAAGGAGGAATCTAACCATCCCTTTTAGCTCGACTCTGACGACGGTGAAGGGACCTTCGTCGACGGGGCCACGCGGCGATTCCAGGTAAGGTTTTCCTTTTCTTTTCTTTATTTTGATTTTTATTATAATTATTTAAAATGGGTTTGTAAAAAAGGAAAAAAATAAAAATGAAATAAATAAATAAATGAAAGAAAAACAAGAAAACGAAGAGGAAATAGTAAAGGCTCAACCTTTTAAAATTTCTATTCGGTTTTTGATTTCTAATGTGAGTAAAAAATTATAAAGAGCTGTTGTGGTTTTTTATAACCGAATTACAAGACCCTCTGTTTCTATTCCTTGTCCTTTTCCATTTACTGCTACTATTGCTCGCACACTTCTCTATTGTTGCATTCATTTTTTTGCAGGTGTCAGACGGGAGTGATAGTGGCGTGTGGCAGCGCGAAGGGCACGCGAGGAGGCCACGTACGGTGCTAGGCTGGGGCAGCAGCATACGGCGCCCTAGTGGTTTCTTGCTGAAACTTTTCTGATTTTGTTGGGCTTGTTGGGCTAGGATTTTTAGGGTTAGGTTTGGGCTTGTTTGTAATTGGGTTGGTTGGGTTTTAATTTTATTTGGGTCATCTGAATTGGGTCATTGTAATGGACTTTTTAATTTATTTTGATTTTGGGTGTTAGGTCCGATTAGGCCCTGGGTCAAAATTGGGCTTGTACAATAGTATAAGGGTAAACTACTTAAATAGTCACCCGATTATTATTAAGTTTTTAGTTGGATTATCTAATTTTAAAAAGTTACAAAATGGTCACCCGAGTTATCGAAATATTTTTTTAATCCATTTTCGTTAAATTAATAGCAGAATGGTGACATGACTGTTACATAATTTTAAAAATAAAATAAAATTACATATATTTTCATGTAATTTAGGAAAAAGTTAAAATCCAAAATAATTAAAATACAAAATTCACTGATTTTGTCCTTTAAAAACCTAAAAAATAAAACCCACACTTCATCCTCTTCGCCATGAACACATTGGTTTCTTCTTCCTCACCGTTGATGGCAACCTCGGAAGAAAACTAAAACGACCCTTTATTTTACACAAAAATGAAAACCCACAAAAATTCCAAAAACTTCCATGCCAAGTGAAGAAATCCAAAAATCAAAGGACCAAAAAATTTATTCTCATGTAACCATACCCATGTCAAAGAAGAAATGTTTTGAATCACTTCAAGTGTGCCGTTTAAACTTTTCCATTTACCCATAAAGATTTGAATCATTGAACCGAAAAACTTAGTAGGCAATTCTCCTTTAAGATTGTTTAAAGCCAGATGAAGTTCAGTCAAAGATGGAAAAGTTTCAAGGTAAAAAAACTTGGGAATTTGCCTTTGATATTAGCATTGTTGGCTGAGAGTTTTCAAAGAAGATGTTTCCTTTAATCTCACTGGGATCTCCCATGGTTCAAAAGGGTTTTTGTTGAGGTGAATAGAAATCAATAAAATTAAACCAGTGAAGACATCTGGAGGGAAAGATGGGAATTGATTTTTTTTTCTAAAGCAAATATGGGAAATTGTTGTTGTAAAAGTTAGCTTCTTGTAACTAGGTCAGGTCTAAACCAGTCAAGTGAAGATGGGATCTATAATACTTCTTGTTTGACTCAATCACCGAGTTCGAGCTACATAATGCTACATTTATTGCCACAGTCAAATTTATATCATACAACCATTTTTCTCATACACTTTAAGTATATTTCACATTCATTCTATGCTACATAATCATTTTTGGGTCTCATACGAGCTTACAAAAGCTCTTTCGCTATCTCGAGGTTGAATTAGAATCAAATTATAAAGTTTTCAAAATTTTGGGCCGACATCGCAACATCATGATTTCCACGTTGCGACATTGTCAATCAGTGAGTCACATCGCGACTTTAGACATCTTAACGTCGCGATGCCACTCACTATCGATCTATGTCGCGACATCAGGGACTCATGGTATGGATGTTGCCCTTGTTTTTGACAATGAACATATTGATACATTTTTCATGCTTTTAATCAAATACCTATATGCATTCATACATCTTTCCACAACCAAAACACTACCAATACATATCAATCTATATCAATTCAAGCCTACAAACATGTGATATCAAACATTCAATATGGTACAAAACAAATATTCCTCATTTAGTCATATTTAAGCTATCTATCTAACTATGCCAAACTACTCCATTCAAGTTCAATACATTTATACCTATGTCATTTGAACATAAAAAACTCATGCAACTTTGACATGAACTCAAACAAATTATAAACTCACTATATTTCATGCCTAACATTCAAACATACCCTTTTCAAACCATGCATCAATTTAGTTGCCTAACTATTTCAATTTGCAACCCTTAGCATAACAAGCTCAAGCAAGATCAATATCATCATTCTTAATAGCATCAAACTTGACCCAACCATGCATCAATTAGGTTATATGCCATTCTAAACATGCAAGTTCAACCATTTTCACAACAATGTGCTCTTATATAAATGTCACAATACTTGGACTCAAAATGAATATAATTCTACCATCTTGTTGATATTATGTGCTTTATGCTGATCCGGCTCGGTAAGTTCTGCAAGGTGATGATCTACAAGTAGGGAAACAACTAGAGTAAGCATACAAATTATTAATAAGCTCAAATGAAAATACTATACTTACCTTGATCACATATAAGCATGATAACTACCAAACATTTTTGGCATACAATTTGACTATCCTTGTCACATAATGTCATCACTAAGTACAAGCCAACATTAACATCCAAATAGGTTAGACACATAAACATATCAAGAATATCACCATTTCATACCAATGTACTTGCATACCACGTATCAATTTGCAAAAATTTATCATTCTAATTTGAATCACAAATCATGATAACATATCAATCTCACATTCTATTTCTAATATATAAGATTACACCATTTATGCAATATCCATTTCAATATATTTCCAATATTTCCAATTTCAATTATAATGTTTTTCCTGATGGAACCCTAGTAAAATGGACTCGAATTCACCGAGGTAACTACACCATACCAAGTTGCTCGTCGGAACTGAATTTACATCAAATTACTCGTTCAGGCTAAACCTATAACATATCACATCAGGTTACTCGTCTGAGCTAAACCTGCAATAATCTTTGTTTAAGCATGCATATGACCCTATTGACATGTCAATCGTATCTTAACCTTTCACTAAGTTCACATGGGCATCAATTTCACATATTTCATTATCATCCCTGTAATTATTCACATATACATTTCACACCCTATAAATGGTCACATATTTAATTTTCATATCATGCAACCATTCATATTTTCACATTTGTACCATGTATTATTATGTAATAGTTATTTATTACATAACATTTCAATTCAACCCATTACTAGCCATATAAGTCAAATTCACTAGTATATCAACTATAGTCAAACATATATATATCGAATTAAGCACAAGCATACATATAACACTGGGTGAGATAGTAAGTTCCATATGAACTTACCTACTTAAAACACCAAAACGAGTAGATTCTTCAGGGGTTAATCCGTAATTTTAGCTTTTTCCCTATTAGCTCCATTTTGGTCCAAATCTTGATCTATACAATTATTTTATATAACACATCACAACCAAACATTTTCACAGAATGTCATGATATGCATGGACCTATATAAATTCACTTATCGATTTCTCTCATATTTTACATTTTATTCAATTTAGTCCCTGAACTCAGGATAAACCTAACTTTCGATTCCTAGCTTCGAATTAAAATTTGACTTTATATATTTTTATTAGGGACATTATACTTTCTATTTCCAACCTAATTTCATGAAAAGTTTCACATTTATTTAATTTGGTCCTTAATGTAACAAAGTTAACCAACAAGCTAGAGTAACTTTACAATCTAGTTCTTTTCATAACCTAAGCTTAAAATCTATCCATTTCAAGCCTAATTCTTCAAGAAATCAACAATGATAACTTTCTAAAACTTTAACAGTTTATCAAATTGGTACATGGGCTAGCTAAATCAAACTTTCATGACCCCAAATCTATAAAAAAAATACAAGAAAATGACTTAAATTCTTTTACCTTAAGGATGGCCGAATGTTAAATTAGGGTGTTTGAAGTTTCCTTAACCTTTGGCGATGGTCGGCGGTGAAGGAGAAGAAAGATGCTGCATTTTTCCACTACTCATGCTTTTATAATATGATTATTTTTTACTTAATCGTGCTTTAATTAACATAATTATTTCTAATCATTTACATAATCGAAAATGTCATCATCCTCCACCAATTCCTATCAGGAAATGGTTTAATTGTCATTTTAGACTTTTAATTAATTGCTATTTAGGTCTTCAAGCCTTTAGCTAATTAAAACTCTATAGCAATAGGACTTTTACAATTTAGTTCCTGAGTCTTAATTAACTACTAATTCGACAAAATTACTCGACTAATTTTGTTACAAAGTGATCACTCTGTCATTAAGCTCCGTTACCTCCCTAAAGGTAATCTTACGTGGCAGTCCAAATAGATTTTAAGTGCCAACTTGGATGTCCAAATGGGATGAGAATAGATTTTTATTTAAATAAATTTAATTCATTAAAAATTTTAAACCCTAAACCTTAGACTGAAAAAATCTTCCTCTTTTTCTTGTAATTTTCTTTTTCATTTGGCTGAAAAAATTATTATCTTTATTGAATCAAAATAGTAGAAAACAAATTTAATGTTTTATCAATCGATTGAATTTTTTGAGGTTTTTTTTAATGTTTTGATTCAATAAAGATGATAATATTTTTTAAAATGAAACTGTACTTAAAATGGTTCTAAATCACGAGAAAAATCACCTTCTTCTTTTTAACATTCCAATCTCTGCTCATCAAAACCTAGAAATAGTAGAAAGATTTTTCTAAAATCTTCTCTCTTTTTCCTTCATTTGGTCTATTACTTTCCCCATATTTTATAAAATCATACGATTTCTTTTCTTCTACCAAAGAGTAGTACAGAAAAAGTGGATAGAATTCTTTTTTTTTCCCGGGAAACTAAAATTCATTGTTCAGTTTAGTTCTTTTGTCCTTTACGTCTTATATATATATTTTCTGTTAGTAAGGCAATTAAGAAGTTTGTTCTCTCAATTCTCGAGAGAGAAGCATAAACTTAATTCTTGCATATTTTCAGTTAAAGAGGAGAATGTGATTTTTCTCGTGATTTAGAGCCATTTTAAATACAGTTTCAGTTTCCATCAAACCTTTGCAGTTTCCAAGAAATTCAATTGATTAATGAAATATTAAATTTGATTTCTACTGTTTTGATTCAGTAAAGATGATAATAGTTTTTTCAATCAAATGAAAAAGAAAACTAAAAGAAAAAAGAGACAAACAATTTTTTCAGTCTTAAGTTTAGGGTTTAAAAAATTTAATTGATTAAATTTATTTAATTAAAAATCTATTCTCATCTCATTTGGACATCCAAGTTGGCACTTAAAATCTATTTGGACTGCCACATAGGATTATCGTTAGGGAGGTAACGGAACTTAACGGCAAAGTGATCACTTCATAACAAAATGATAATTTAAGTAACTAAAACATATCATTTCTAACATAAGTGACTAAAATGTAATCTGAAGCAAACAAAAGTGACTATTTTTGTAGTTTACCCTTTTTATTAATATAATTTGTTTATTAATATTATTATATTTATTTTAATTTTTAATTTTGAATGGGTTTATTTTTATTTAAGTTGAGTTTTGAAAGTTTAAATTGAACTTAGATTTTTTTTTTGCCAAAGATTTTTAAGATCACCAAGTAAGACAAACTGCTAAGATAGTAGTAGGCAGGTTTCTAAATCAGATTTTTTAGCTACCCAGTCTGCTAGCTTGTTCCCAAATCTAACAACATGGCTAAAAAGATAGATCCAAAAGAAGTTATCTAATTAAAAATGCCATCCACAACAGAGATAGCATCCCATGAACACTTTAGATTTCCTTTTAACACTTGAACAACTCCTAAACAAACAGATTCAATAAATACTCGGTTCCATCCACTGCGATGTATTAGATGAGAACCTAACCTAATCACGAAGGTTTCAACCAGGAATGCATTTAAAGAACGAATTTGAGCTTTGATTCCATCAATTACATCACTGTGACAGTTTCGAGCAATAGTAGTGATATCTACAGTGTGAGAGTCACTAAAGAAAGCAGCATCACAATTTATCTTAATAACATCAGGGGGAGGCAAGGACCAATCAGACAATTTACTAACTGTCGAAGTCCAAAGTTTGCAGGGGTTGTCTTTAACTCCATGAAAAAAACCAATTGTTCCTAGATTTTCATAAGCTCCAACACAACCGAGTGATAAGGCTTGTACCTAGAAAGGAACCAAAATTAGGAGAATTCTTGTTGATTTTTGCCCACCATGTAGCCATAAAACAAAATCCATAAGCGTTTGGGGAGTAACTGAAACCAAAAGCTCTCCACACGGCCTATGCCAAAGGAAAAAAAATGTGTTCAATAGATTCTGTGTTAGCTCCACATCATGAGCATCCTTTGGAGAAAGCATGCTGTCTTTTTGTGAGGTTTTCGTTAGAGGCGACAACATTATGCACTCGCCAAAGGAACGACTAGATCTTTTGAAGTGTGTTAAGATTCCAAAACGTATTCCAATCTAAGATGTTACATTGGTGTTGTACGCTAGGTCCAACCTGTTGATTAGAATGAAGTTCATTAGTAAGGGGATTTGATATCCTTTCTTCATATTATAAGAACCATCGTGGGAGAAATGCCAAAGTAACCGATCTCGTTGATCCCATCCACCAATGGGTATTAAAGAAATAGCCTCACTTTCTTCTTTTGTGAATAACTCTTGTAGAAGAGGTATATTTCACAATTTATTACTGTTTTGAAGAAGGTGTTCCAAAAGACAAAGCCCTTTTTGTTGCTTTGAGGCGAAGCGATTTTGAAGGAAGGCAGTGATGAAATCCATTTTTCATCCCATGTCAAAATACTCTCACCGTTTCCTACGTTCCATCATAGTCCTTTATCAAGGAAATCCAAACCTTAAATCAAGTTGTTCCAAGCCCATGAGCATTTTTTTCCTCTTTTAGCATGAAAATAGTTAGAGGCTGGGAAATAGATTCCTTTGAGAAGTTTTACCCAGTTTGTGTCAAGGTCTTAGATCATTCTCCATGCTTGCTTTGCCAATAAAACGATATTGAAAGCTTGGAAATCCCGAAAACCTATTCCACTTTTCTTTTTCTAGATGTCCATTTTTCCCATGACATGCACTTGATCGAGCATTTAGCATGATCTGCACTAGACCACAAAATGGATTATGGATAACATTCATTTCCTTGCCAAAGGTAATGGGAATTTTAAAACAGTGCATTATGTAGATTGGCATGGCGGCAATGATAGATTTGATTAGGACTTCTTGGTCCGCTTGGGATAAAAACTTTCCCTTCCAATTCTTGATTTTGTTGGCTACTTTTTCTTTTTAAAAAGTTAGTGCTTCTCTTTTAACCCGACCTCATATAGATGGAAGCCTTAAATAATTTGATTTTTCCGGCATGATGGGCTTCCTAAGATACCAATTATTGATTCCTTTAAAACAACATTTTATTGACAGCCTAGCTCGATGCCTCTTGGAAAATTTTATCGTTTCAGAGATAACTGTTGCATTAGGTATATTGACCGTGCAAAAGCAAACAATTTTCTATGAACAAAAGATGAGAGATTGAAAGTCATTTTCAAGTAATACAATAACTCTCAAGTTTCCTTGATTTTTTTGCTTTCTCGATGTTAACTAATCAGACCTTTGCAATGAGGTTGAACAAAGCAGGGGATAGGGGGTCTCTTTGGTGGAGTCCTCTACTTGGAACTATTGTGCAAATGTTCTCTCTGTATATTTTAATATTCAGAGTTTTTATAGAGATGCAAGTCAATTTTAATGGCCATGATACCTTTCCTTCCCTAATTCTTTCTTTTAATGGCATGAAATGCCTCATGTGCCATGATGATATAATTCTGAATAATATTCCTGGTATGAAAGCTAATTGGGTTTGTGAAATTAATTTAGGCAGAATTGGTTTCAGTTGCGTGACAATAATTCTTTAGATGACTTTATAATAAAGTTTCAACACCCTTTGGGTTTGAATTCAACCATCCATTCGAGATTGATTGTCTTTGGCATGAGGAGCAGATTGGTGATATTGAGTTTTGAGGGCAAAATTCCTTCCGCGAAGAAATTCTTGACAAGAGAAATAACATCATCTTTAATTGTATCCCGGTACTTATGATAGAACATCCCCATGAATCTGTCCAGGCCCAGCACTTTGTAGGGTCCTAAATGGAAGATAGCTTCTCGAATCTCATCTAGAAGCACATCCTTTGGCAACACCTTATTCATTTCATCTGTGACTTCTTTGTCAATTGTTTCAAGACATTCGACAATCCTGTTTCCAGGGGACTGTTGAAACAATTGTGAAAAATGATTGATGAAAAGATTGTTTCTAGGGGATCATCAAGGAGAATTGTAAACGGGGAAACTGAGTGAGAAAAAAGAAAATTTAAATGGAGATCACTGATAAAGTCACACCAGAGAACCGATCAAAGAAATCAGAGATGAATAAGAGAAAACCCACTAAGATAAGGTTAAATGGACTTAGGTTTGGGTTTAAATTCAATAGGTGTAAAGTTGGTTAATTTGGTTTAAATGATTTTAAATTTTAAAATCGAACTTGTAATAGGGCCCAATCGACCCAGGCCCAAACATAAAAAACGGCCCAAAATAGTCCCTAGCCCAGCAACTAAAGAAAACCTAAGTGAAAAATAAACCCTAGCCGCATGTCTGCCCCAACGCCGCCAGCAAGCATCCAACTGCCGCACGCTTCGAGGCCACTCCTCCACGAACGCTCCGTGATACCTGCAAACACGGACTCAAAGAGTCCGAGAGAGAATAAAATAGCAAAATAGCAAATTATATTCGTTTTTTGCTTTTATTTTCGGCCTATAAAAGGCCCTTCTGTAATCTGTAAAAGGGGGAAAATTTCGGGGTAACAGAGACAGAAATAGAGAGAAAATACAGATATCAAAGTTGTTTTACAAAGGTTTTTTTCTTTTCGTTTTTCATAGTATTTTTTATTATTTATATGTGTTTTATTTTCTTTTATTTTCGTTTTATTTCGTATAAAATAACGAAGAAAAAAGAAAAAGAAAAACTTACCTTCCGTCGGAGTTGCCGAATCATCACCGTCTCCGCCGCGATCGGAGCTCTGGCACGAAGACGAATGAATGGCGGCGTCAAAATGGGGAGAAGAGAAACCTTAGCAGAGCATATGTGAAAAAAATGAAACAAAATGATTGGAATTGTTTTTTTTTTGTTAATTTTAAATGCAGGTGAAACGGCGCCGTTTAGTTTTGGGGGGGTCGCGCGTCTCCACCTAAATGGGGAAATTGCGCAATTAGCCCTCCCCCTTTTGTGACGCGTTTTAATCAAGTTCTTTTTCCTTTTTAAAATTTGGCCCAAATATTTTACCCGCGTGACGATTTAATCCAGTGCTGCGCAACATGTAGGAGGGAGGGATTAATTCCCCTTTTGGTCCTCCATTATTTCTTGCGCATTCAATTGGGTCTTTTTATTTATTTCGAATTTGTCCCCGATTTTTCATCTTTTGTTCAATTTAATCCACTTTTTTTTTGAACTATTTTTTATTTAATTATTTTTTTATATATTATCATTATTACTATCATTATCTCTATGTTCATATATGCATTTTTCTTATATAGTATTCACATATTGTTTTTTATATAATATATATATGCATGTTTTTACACGTCTACCTATATATTTTATACATGTGCTTATATATATTTTTCAATTTCTATATATATATACTTTTATATTTTTAGTTTCAAATATATTTTTTACGTTTGTAAATATGTACATACGCATTTTTATATATTATTCTTCATAAAGTTTTTTTTACAAACATATATATATATGTATACATATACATTTTAGAATACTTACATGTTTCCCCATATTTTACAATTTAAAATACACATACATTTTCCATGATATATTTATGCATACATTTTCATATTTTTAAATCATTATAAATATTTTTATTATTTTATATATTGTACATATATGTAAATATTTGGATATATACATAAGCGTATTTTCATGACTTACATATACATATACGTTTATTTTTTTTATTTTGTAAATATATATTTATATATGCTTTAAGTTAAAGTATTTGTATCATATTGTACATTACCTTTTAAGCATACTCTGTTTGAAAATATGTTTTGGTTTTAACCATACATCAAAGTTATTTTCTTGCTTCAAAGTTTTTTTTTGAATAAAAGCGATATTTGACGTTTGAGGTTTTCGAGGGAAATTGAGCCCTAACGTATTGGGTTCGGATTTTCTTTACTAATCTTAAATAACCGAGGATATTCTTTATTCAAAATGCATGAGTGTAAAAATTATTTTTGGGAACTTAACTTGTCGTGCCCTAACGTATTGGGTGTGGCATGTAACTTTCTCGAAATGAAGATTTTTCGTATAAAATAAAAAGTGATATTCAAAGTTCGGGGATTATGAGGAATTGTACCCTAACGTATTGGGACTCGATTTCTTTACATGACTTGAACAACTTGTTATCCTTTTGCAAATTTCATCATTCAAGTTGATTTTAAAATCTTTTTAACCTTCGACACTAAGACATTAAATGATCAATTTGGTACCGATTTTGGGCGTTATGAGGGTGCTAACCCTTCCTCGAGCGTAACTGACTTCCGAACTTGTTTTCTCAAAATTCGTAGACCAACATAATTTTTAAGGTGAGCCGATCACATCTTAATAAAGGATCGGTGGCGACTCCAGTTTTGTTTTTTAAAGTCGATAACCAAAATTTTTGTTTTCAAAAAAACGGTTTCGACAGCTTGGCGACTCCGCTGGGGACTTTGAGAGTCGAGCCATAAACTGGTTATGTTTGTCTTTGTGTCGAAAATCAAAAGTTTTAAAAATTCACGAGTTCCCTTCGTATTCATCGTTTTTTTTCATTTTGATGTTGGCAACTTTGCATTTGCATTTTGCATTTTACCCTTTAAGTGGGAGCGAGAAACTAGTCATTCGTGAGGTTTTCACCTCCGTGCAGGGTAGTGGACTGCTTCCGGGATACACCCGTACCTATGTCTTCGTGAGATTTTCATCTCCGTCCAGCCATAGGGAAATGTGTCCCCCTGAACCGAACTCGATCCACATGAGCCTATAATGGGTGATGATCGAGGAATCTGCTGGTTCGGGTGCCCTTACTCTAGAAACCAAGCCTCATATAGTGAGCTTTAGGAACTTGACCTAGGTAGAACTATCCCAAAACCCTAGTGGATTCCTGATTAAGTGTTTCTTGCTATTTCATGTTTGTATTTGATTATATTTCTATATGTGATACTGACTTGGGTTTCTTTTGTTTTGATTGCATGACATCATTATTGCATAGCATTTCATCCTAAAAGGGCTTTAGTTCATATTCGGTTGCTAAATAGAAAGCTTATCATGGAAAAAGGGTTTCTTGATAAGGTGGAAGATAATGCGGCTGTCCAAACTTGGTCTGAGACAATGCAGCAAGAGAAAGGCGATAGTTTGGCCGAGGGATATGTGTCAGAGTTATGGAACTTCACTCGTGTTAGCGTGACTTAGAATAACTTACAGGAATTAAAGGAAATTTGGGACCGGTGGAATGATGAGATTAAGCAGCTTTTCTACTTTAGCTATGGAGACCTACCTTACTTGCTCGACGTAAAGGTGGATAAGCACCTGTTCCGTGCCTTAGCCCAATTTTGGAACCCTGCTTATAGCTGTTTCACCTTTGGAAGTGTTGATTTAGTACCTACAGTGGAGGAATACACGGCATTGCTTCGTTGTTCAAAAATTCAAGTGGACAAAGCCTATTCAATAGCTGCTAATGTTCCAACCTTTTTGAAGAAACTGATGAATATTACAGGGATGAGTAAGTAATGGGTCGCAGCACGAATCAAACAAAAGGGAGATAGTAAGTGCATTCCTTGGAGGAACCTGAAAGATTTAATTCTGGCACACCCGGATACGAGGAAGAGGGTTGATGTCTTTGCCTTGGGTATTTACGGTTTAGTTGTCTTTCCTAAAGCTTTGGGACATATTGATGAAGCAGTCACTGACCTTTTTGGCTGTCTTGACAAGGGGGTTACACCGGTCCCAGCAATTCTGGCAGAAACCTTCAGATCTCTAAATGAATGTCGAGGAGTAGGTGAGGGTAGATTCATTGGATGCACTCAGCTCCTTTTAGCATGGTTTCATAGTCACTTTTGAAAGGTGGATAAGGTTTCCTATCGGGTTTTTTCTGAAAATTATTCGCCCTTGAAGGAAATAGTGGCATTACCGAGGCAGGATGATATCTCGGAGGAAAAATGGATGGCAACTCTTCAGAATCTTCAAGAGGGGGATATTGAATGGAGAGCTCTTTGGATGCTGTCAGATGAGATCTTATATAGGTGTGGAGATTTTGACTGGGTCCCTTTACTTGGGATTTGGGGGGCTATTGGCTATGCACTGTTATTGGTACTGAGACAGTATAGGTCAAGGCAGTTCGTACCAACAACCCATGGATTAGCTCAGTGTGAATTCTTGTATAAGTGTGATCGTTACAAGAAGAAGATACGAGAAATGACTAATGCTTGGAGACAGACTCGCCGATTGAAGAGGTTGGCAGTAGGTCCATCAACGACGCCTGAATATATCGAGTGGCTTAATAGAAGGATTAATGATAACATACTTGTACCAGGTCAAGGAGACAGACAATTTGTGGAAAAGCATGTATATATGGTCCCTTCTGAGCTAGAAATTATTAAGCAAGATTTTGAAAGAAGAAATTCTGAGCTTGAGAAGAAGATAGAGCAAATGGAAGAGGAGAAGATGAATTTAAGGCTGGACATAAATGTTTAGAAACTGGAAACCGAAGGCCTGAGAAAAGGGAAGCGCAAAGTCAAGGAAGACCTGAACAGCTTGAAGACGAATTATAATAGATTACATTTGTCAATGAGAACTGCTGGGTTGGGAAAAACCTCAGAGCAGTGGCGTCAAGAGGTTCAAGAAGAAAAGGCCAAGGCTGATAGGTGGGAAAAGAGATTTCAGGAGGCTCAAAAGCAAAATAAGTAATTTGAGAGGAGTTTGTCAGAAAGCCAGAATGAAAGAAACTAAGGGCTAGAGTGGCCGAACTCGAGAAGATTGTTTATCAATACTGAAATCGAAATTCAGTGGCAGAACTACAAGCAAGTTTACGTAGGATCGAGCAAATGAAGAAAACTATAGAGGAATTAGAGACAGCATCGCAGAACTATGAAGCCAGGATTGAGCATCTAGAAGCAAACGAAGATCATCAAAGTGAACAACTTCACTATCTCCAGGGTCAAGTTGCAAGAAGGGATCACATTATGGGAGAAGCTGTGGTTCAGATTCAAGGGGTAGCTGAACAGCTGCAGACTTTGGCAATACAGGCTGATATACTAAGTGTGAAGTACGAATTGGAATCAGGTCAGGGGCAGAAGTTGGCATCATTACTTAGGGAGATTAAAGTTCTAAGTATTAGGGCAAGGCCTTATTTATAGCCATTTTATGTAAAGAAATTTTTTCTCTAGTAAAGTTTTCTGAGTGGAATTGAATTATAATTAACGCATTTTTTGCATTCACCTCATGCATCGCATCATATGCATTAGCATCGCATCATATGCATTAAAGACCTTTATTAAATCCTAATAAGTTAAAATCATTGCTTAGTTAACCTGGAAACCAACCAACCAACCCGACACCGATACGGAACTCGAGCAAAGACAAAAGATATGGATCAGAGATTAGAAAAGCTCAAACAGTACCAGAAGGAGATGCAAGACCGGCTTCAGCTACAAATACAGGAGCGGTTAGACAAGATGAAACAAGAGATGTCTGAGAAGATGCGAGAATCCCAAGAAGATATAGTGGCAAAATTAACCCAACTGATAACTAAGGGAGGTGATAAAGGAAAGGGCCCCATGGCAAATGTCGATGAGGGAACTGATGATGAAATTTTTTACCCTTCAGGTTTCACTCCTCCACATACGCGAGCCTAAGCTGAGTACCCGCGTAAATCTACTGTCACTATCATGCCTCAGCAGCTTCGGGCTGGTATTTCGAACCTCCAAACTGGGCCGGGTTCTAATCTCGAAAATAATCCTATTAACTCTGCCATTCCTGACTTTGATGAAGTGGTTGAGAAAGAAAGAGTGAAGGAAGAGTTACCGAGACAGTTAGAGGAAAGATGCAAGTGGCTCGAGGAGAAGTTCAAGGCGATGGAGGTCACTGAGAGTTATCGAGGCATTGACGCAAAAGAGCTGAGTTTAGTGCCAGATTTAGTACTCCCTCATAAGTTTAAGATGCCTGAATTCGAAAAGTACAATGGGACAAGCTGCCCAGAAGCTCACATCACCATGTTCTGCAGACGAATGGCGGGATATGTTAACAACGACCAACTCCTGATACACTGTTTCCAAGACAGCCTTGTAGGGGCAGCATCCAAATGGTACAATCAGTTGAGTCGTGCCACGATTGGTTCATGGAGGGACCTAGCACAAGCATTCATGGAACAATATAGTCATGTGACAGACATGACTCCTGATAGAATCACCCTTCAAAACATGAAGAAGAAACCGAGTGAAAGCTTCAAGCAGTACGCACAGAGATGGAGGGAGGTTGCGGTCTAGGTTCAACCGCCGCTCTTGGAAAAGGAAATGACCATGTTGTTCATTAACACCCTGAAGGCACCGTTCATTACACATATGTTAGGAAGTGCCACAAAAAGCTTTCATGACATAGTCATGAATGGTGAGATGATTGAGAACACCATCAGAAGTGGAAAGATTGATGCGGGAGAGAGTAACAGAAGACTAGCCTCGAAGAGGAAAGAAAACGAGGTGAACAACGTGGGCATGTACAACAAGGGTTACTCGAAGTCAGTAACAGTGAGTCAGCCAGGAAAGGTGGCTGCCAATCAGCAAAGCTCGTCGAGACAGGAGGTCGGTACAAGGCGAAATACTGAGAGGCCCCAATTCACACCAAATCCTATGTCTTACAGGGAACTATACCGAAATTTATTCGACGCACACGTAGTTTCCCCTTTCTATCTTAAGCCCTTGCAACCCCCGTATCCCAAATGGTACGATGCGAATGCACAGTGCGACTATCATGCGGGAATAACAGGGCATTCTATAGAAAACTGTACGGCCTTCAAGAAGTTAATTGAAAAGCTCATTGGTATGGGTGTCGTTAAGTTTGATGACTCGACCAAGGTAGAAAACCCATTACCGAATTTCACTGATGGTAGGGTAAATATGGTGGGTGAAGACAGAAGAATCAAGGCAGACATTACGGATGTAAAAACTCCTTTGAGATGGGTCTGGAAGGTGATGGTGAAAAGGGGACTAATCGTCTCAGAAAAAAGTTGTGAAAAGAGGGAGAACTACTGTGAGTTCCACCATGAAGTGGGGCATGAAATCTAGGAGTGTACAGGGTTCAGAGCCCTGATACAAGGTATGATGGATAATAGGGAGGTGGAATTCTGTGAAGGAGTTCAAGAGGAGAGTTTTGTATGCGCATCAGAGTTGGCATTGGGAGTCCCGAAGGCTAACCGTCCTGTGGTCATCATCTCGCGACCTCAGAACAGTGAGATTGGGGCATGAATAACACCAAAAGTAATCATTCAAAAATCGACTGTGTTTGCATATAAGGATAACAGGAGGGTTCCTTGGAATTACGATTGTAATGTGACAATCCCGGGGAAGGAGGATGTAATCAATAAAGAGGAACAGGATGAAGGAAGGCACCACGAACAGATGAAAGCACGAGTAGAGCCAATAAGAGAAGAAACTTCAGTTGAAAAGAAGAAGAATGTGGTTGAACCCGAATTGTTGGTCAATGAACCAATCAAAGAGGAGGAAGCTAGAGAGTTCTTGAAGTTCATAAAGCATAGCGAGTATAGCATTGTGGAACATCTGCACAAACAACCAGCTCGCATATCTGTGCTAGCTTTACTCTTGAACTCGGAGGGACATCAAAATGCACTACTGAAGGTGCTAAATGAAACTTATGTGGCCGACGATATCTCTATTAACAAGTTGGATCGACTGGTCGGCAATATAAGTGCTGATAACTTCATTTCTTTCAGCGATGACGAAATACCACCTGGGGGTATGGGATCTACTAGAGCTTTATACATCACTGCAAGGTTTAAAGGGTGCATATTACCGAGGGTTCTGGTAGACAATGGATCAACATTAAATGTATTGCCCCTATCCACGCTCAACAGGCTACCTGTGGATAGTTCACATATGAAATCATGTCAGAACGTGGTTCGAGCATTTGATGGTACTAAGAGGAGGGTCATGGGAAGAATTGACATACCCTTGTTAATTGGCCCAACTATCTATGAGGTAGACTTCTTGGTTATGGACATTAAGTCTTCTTACAGTTGCCTATTAGGAAGGCCATGGATTCATTCAGCAGGTGCGGTACCATCATCGTTACATCAAAAACTGAAGCTGGTGTCAAAAGGCCGGGTAGTAACGATAGATGCTGAAGAGGATATCATTGCATCTGTGACTAACGATGCACCTTATTTGGAGACGAGTGATGATGCAATCGAGTGCTCTTTCCATTCCTTAGAGTTCGTAAATGTAACATTCATCTTTGAGGGAAACAATATCCCGATGCCGAGAATATCAAAGACCACAGAGATGGGGCTGCAATTGACAGTTGGAAAAGGAACTTTGCCAGGGAAAGGATTGGGGAGATATCTTCAGGGTCGAGTCGAGGTCCCAGTATTGAAGGGCAAGCACGATCGTTTTGGCTTAGGTTATAAGCCAGATTTTAAGCAAATGAGGATGAAGCGAGAGAAGAAACAAATGAGAAGAAGGGCTCGTTTGACAGGGGTTGAAGTTGAATGGGAACCCATGACCTTTCCTCACCTATCTAAGACTTTTGTATCGGGAGGATTTATCTATCAAGGAATGCTAGGGGTCAGAAGTATTAACACGGAGTTAGAGAGTATTCACACCGTGTATGAAGAAGTGACGGGAAGAAGAACTTTTCCAGATGTTCGTCCTTATGAGTCGGGAAGGGCGCTAAACAACTGGACTACAGAAGAAATATCTATAGTTTTTAGGATTTCCTCAGAGTAATGTCCAGAACACCCTTATTACTTTTAGCCTAGAAGTGATAAGGATTCCTTTGTGAAATAGGCTCATGTCTAAAAATTGTTATTTTAATGAAGTTCATCTTTGCAGTCATTTTTGGAGCAAATCTTTCTATCCATAAGAGCAGTTATTTTGAATTTCTCCCAAACTACGCTTGCATTTCATTCATGACCATATTGCACCAAACAAATTCCTGAATCCATATTATTTTTCATAACAGGTCCTACGATATCAATGATATGAATGTCACTCTTACAAATTTGAGAGTCTCCTTTTGAACGAAACATGTGTTTAGAAGGATCGCATGATTTTGAAGATGACAAAGACTGTGGTTTGTCTCCAGACTTGTTGAAGATGGTAGAAAGGACTGAGAAGCAAATCCTACCTCACAGGGAATCAATAGAAATTGTGAGCTTGGAGGAAGGTAAAAAGGTGAAGATCGGATCGGATATCTCTGCAAAGACAAGACAAGACCTCATCGAATTACTCCGAGAGTTCAAGGACGTGTTTGCATGGTCATACCAGGATATGCTGGGGTTGAGTGCCGACATTGTAGTCCATCGTCTCCCTATAAGAGAAGATTGCAAGCCAGTGCAGCAAAAGCTCAGAAGGATGAGGTCTGATATCGTGTTGAAGATAAAGGAGGAGGTCTAAAAGCAGTTTGATGCCGAATTTCTGCAAGAAGTCAAGTATTCTGAGTGGGTGGCTAATATCGTACCAGTTCCAAAGAAAGATGGAAAAGTACGAATGTGTGTGGATTATCGGGATTTGAACAAGGCTAGTCCAAAGGATAATTTCCCATTGCCCCACATCGACATATTGGTAGACAATACTGCGGGCTTTTCACTGTTTTCCTTCATGGATGGTTTTTCTGGGTATAATCAGATAAAGATGCATCCTGAAGACATGAAAAAGACTACATTCATTACGTTATGGGGGATGTTTTGTTATAAAGTGATGCGGTTTGGATTGAAGAATGCAGGAGCGACATACCAAAGAGTCATGGTAGCCTTGTTCCATGACATGATGCACAGGGAAATCGAGGTTTACGTTGATGATATGATCGCGAAATCTAGAACGGAGGGCGAACATGTGCAGGTCTTGAAAAAGTTATTCTTAAGGTTGAGAAAGTTCCAACTCAAGCTTAATCCAGCGAAGTGCACTTTTGGGGCTAGGTCAGGAAAGTTGCTAGGCTTCATAGTCAGTGAAAAGGGAATTGAGATTGACTTAGACAAAGTCAAGGCAATATGAGATTTACCTCCACCTCGCACTCAGAAAGAAGTTTGAGGTTTCCTCAGAAGACTGAATTACATCGCTAGGTTCATTTCACAACTGACTGAGAAATGTGACCCTATATTTCGTCTTCTGAAGAAACATAATCCTGGTACTTGGGATGAAGAATGCGAAGAAGCTTTTAACAGGGTGAAGCAGTATTTGTCTAACACTCCACTGCTGTCACCACCTAGCCCGGATAGGCCGCTGATATTGTATCTGACAGTATTTGATAATTCCATAGGGTGTGTGCTAGGCCAACATGATGAAACAGGGAGAAAAGAAAGGGCGATATATTATCTCAACAAGAAATTCACTGACTGTGAAATGAGATATTCGCCTATTGAAAAGTTATGTTGTGCCTTGATTTGGACAACTCGAAGATTAAGGTAGTACATGTTATACCATACGACTTGGCTAATCTCAAAGTTAGACCCGTTAAAGTATATGATGGAGTCAACTACTTTGAGTGGGAGGATGGCCCGATGGCAGATCTTACTGTCTGAATTCGATATTGTCTATGGAGCCAAAAGGCTGTGAAAGGGAGTGCAATTGCTGACTTTCTAGCTAGTAGAGCTCTGGAGGACTACGAGCCGTTGAGTTTTGATTTCCCAAATGAAGAGCTGATGTGTATAGCGGCTACAGAAGAAAAGCCACAAGAAAGTCATGGTTGGAGGTTAAACTTTGATGGAGCCTCGAATGCTGTGGGCAATGGAATTGGGGCAGTCCTAGTGTCCCCGAATGGTGATCATTATCCTTTCACTTGCAAATTGGATTTTGATTGTACAAACAACATGGTAGAATATGAAGCATGCATCATAGGTATTCGTGCAGCTATAAAGCGAGAAATCAAAGTGCTAGAGGTCTACGGAGATTCAGCATTGGTGATATATCAGCTCAGGGGTGAATGGGAAACGAGAGATCCCAAATTAATCAGTTATCGAAAGTTGGTCCTCGAATTGATTAAGGAGTTTGAGGACATCACTTTTTGCTATCTCCCACGAGGTAAGAACCAGATGGCTGATGCACTAGCTATTTTAGCCTCCATGATCAAGGTGAACGGACGTGGGGATATGAAGCCAATCCAAATGAGTATCTACGAAGACCCGGCTCATTGTTTCAATATTGAAGAAGGAGAAATCGATGATAGTCCTTGGTATCAAGATATACTACGGTATGTAAAAAATCGTGAGTATCCTGGCCAGGCAACAGAGAATGAAAAGAGAACTCTGAGAAGACTAGCCATTGATTACGTCTTAGATGGGGAGATCTTGTACAGGAGGGGAAAAGATCATGTACTGCTAAGATGTGTGGACGCAGTGGAAGCAAAGAAAATTCTGGAGGAAGTCCATGAGGGCATCTGCGGAACGCATGCCAGTGGGTTCACAATGGCTAGGCAGATTATGAGATTCGGGTATTACTGGTCCACCATGGAAGGGGATTGCATCAATTACTCCAAAAAGTGCCATAAATGTCAAATCCATGGGGATAAAATGCATGCACCTTCTTCACCTCTTCATGTCATGACTTCTCCATGGCCTTTCTCTATGTGGGGTATGGATGTCATCGGGCCAATATCGCCGAAGGCTTCAAACGGGCATAATTTCATATTCGTGGTTATTGACTACTTCACCAAATGGGTAGAAGCTGCTTCGTATGCCAACGTTACAAAGTCATCAGTTAGTAAGTTCTTGAAAAGAGAGATCATATGTCGATATGGAATGCCTGAAAGAATCATATCCAACAATGCGCTGAACCTGAACAACAGCTCAATAGCAGAAGTCTGCAGTCAATTCAAGATCAGACATCATAATTCGTCGCTGTATCGCCCAAAAATGAATGGTGCAGTGGAAGCGACCAATAAAAACATAAAAAAGATTGTGGGGAAGATGACTGAGACTTACAGAGACTGGTACGAAAAATTACCGTTTGCCCTCTTTGCTTATCGAACGTCAATCAGGACCTCCACCGGGGCAACGTCTTTCTCCTTAGTTTATGGCATGGAGGCAGTCTTGCCCATCGAAGTTGAAATTTCTTCTCTCCGGGTTTTGACTGAGCTACAATTGGATGAGGCGGAATGGGTTCAATCTCGATACGATCAGTTGAACTTGATAGAGGGAAAGAGGCTAAAGGCTATTCAGCATGGTCAGATGTACCAGAAAAGAATGATGCGAGCCTACAACAAGAAAGTCTGACCCAGAGAATTTTACGAGGGGGACCTGGTGTTGAGAAAAATTCTTCCTCTACAAAAGGATTTTAGGGGGAAAATGGATACCGAATTGGGAGGGTCCTTATGTTGTAAAAAAGGCCTTTTCTGGAGGAGCCCTGATCCTGGCTGAAATGGATGGAAGAAACTTGCCTAATCCAGTAATTCAGATTCGGTCAAGAGATACTTTACTTGAAGAAGGGAAAGAACCAAGGTGAAAACCCGCAAAGGGCGCTTTGATTCCAAAAAAAAAAAGAGGCTAAGGTGAAAACCCACAAAGGGCACCTTAAGACCAAAGGGGATTTGAGTTGAAAACCTGAAAAGGGCAGCTCAAATTTTTATTGTCACGTGTTAGTCTTGTTGTACCTAATTCGGCAGAAAGGAATAAACGACATCTTGGGGCATCAACAAATACTGTGAATCTCCTAAACATGTGTTGAATTCAGAAGGGTCATTGAAAAGCTGTATAGAGAAATTCAAGCAGAGATATCTGGGGCACCTATTCATAGTATTTGTATTGAATTCATTGTTAAAATATTTCATTCTTTTTCAATATAAATGTCCCCAGACAATTCCTCTATCATTGACAATCCATTGCGAGCTATCCTCCCAAACTAATTTATTTTTATCCATCGTTATGATCTTTTCGCAAGCATGTTGCATTAGAATGACGATTAATGGACTAATAAAACTTTTACAAAGGAAGTTTTTCACATTACTCTAGAAATTTCTAAATAATACAGGAACCTGAAACAGGACAATTGTTTAGACCTTACTGGGTTAAAAGGGTGGAGATATCTAAGAAGAAAGAGCCCGGGTTAAGAGTTTTTCGAGTTTTGTCGAAGCGTTGTCGTCACAAAAGAGGCCTTCAAGAATAATGAGCAATAACAATTTCGACATTAATGAATCATTCCCATGACATAGCATTCAAATGTCATTCATACATGTCTAGTTAGGAGCATTTGATTTATTCTGATCATGACATTCTAATCATTAGGCATAATTAGGCTCATAAAGTGAGTCATACAGGTCATGTTCCACAGAGAGCAGATCGGTGAAATCATAAAGCCTTGTCTCCTTGAGTAACAATGGAGCGGGTTGAAAAGTAAAAAGATTAAAGCCACAACGGTGGATCTTACTTCCTTAGCAGTGCAGCGGAATAGATTGAAGCTACGACAGCAGATCTGGTTTCCCTGATATTGCAATTAAAAAGATTGAAGCCACAACGGCGGATCTTACTTCCTTAGCAGTGCAGCGGAATAGATTGAAGCTACGACAGCGGATCTAGTTTCCCTGATATTGCAATTAAAAAGATTGAAGCCACAACGGCAGATCTTACTTCCTTAGCAGTGCAGCGGAATAGATTGAAGCTACGACAGCGGATCTGGTTTCCCTGATATTGCAATTAAAAAGATTGAAGCCACAACGGCAGATCTTACTTCCTTAGCAGTGCAGTGGAACAGATTGAAGCTACGACGGTGGATCTGGTTTCCCTGATATTGCAATTAAAAAGATTAAAGCCACAACGGCGGATCTTACTTCCTTAGCAGTGCAGTGGAACAGATTGAAGCTACGACGGCGGATCTGGTTTCCCTGATATTGCAATTAAAAAGATTGAAGCCACAACGGCGGATCTTACTTCCTTAGCAGTGCAGTGGAACAGATTGAAGCTACGACGGCGGATCTGGTTTCCCTGATATTGCAATTAAAAAGATTGAAGCCACAACGGCGGATCTTACTTCCTTAGCAGTGCAGTGGAACAGATTGAAGCTACGACGGCGGATCTGGTTTCCCTGATATTGCAATTAAAAAGATTGAAGCCACAACGACGGATCTTACTTCCTTAGCAGTGCAGTAGAACAGATTGAAGCTACGACGGCGGATCTGGTTTCCCTGATATTGCAATTAAAAAGATTGAAGCCACAACGGCAGATCTTACTTCCCTGACGGTGCGGTAGAACAGATTGAAGCTACGACGGCGGATCTGGTTTCCCCGACATTGCAGTTAAACAAATTGAAAATTTCAGATCTTATCTCCCTAAGCAGTAGTGGAGCAGATCGAAGATGGCAGATTTTACCTCCCTGAGGTTATAGTGGAGTACATTGAAGCCAGTAATTCTATCTCCTTGGGCAGCAGTGGAATCGATCGAAGAAAGCAGATCTTGTCTTCATGTATTGGCGTGAAGTAAGTCAGAAAAAGCAGATCTTGTTTTCCCATACTGGTGGTGAAGTAGATCGAAGATACAAGTCTTATCTCCCTGAAATTGCAGTGGAGCAGACAAAAGTAACCAATCCTATCTCCTTGAAGTTGCAACAGAGTGGATTAAAATCGCAGATCTCATCTCTCTGAAGTTGCAGTAGAGCAGATCACATCAGATTTACCCTTAAATTGTAGCAGAACAAGTTGAAGCTATAAGACTTATCTCCCTGAAGTTGCAGTGGAGCAGATTAAAGATAGCAGATTTTGTTCTTTTGAGAAGCTACAACATATGAATCCTATCTCCCTGACATTCCAGTGGAGTAGATTGGAGCACCAGTTCCTATACCTTTGAAGATGCAGTAGGAAGGAACGAGGTTACTTAAAGAAGAGAAGCATTAAAGAAGCTGAGGCTCAATAAGACTGGGCACAATTGGGCCTTGTAGTCTTTGCTCTATTCCCGTTACACGACAATGAGCAAAGAGGGGCAACTGTAATAGGGCCCAATCGACCCAGGCCCAAACATAAAAAACAGCCCAAAATAGTCCCTAGCCCAGCAACTAAAGAAAACCTAAGTGAAAAATAAACCCTAGCCGCATGTTTGCCCCGACGCCGCCAGCAAGCATCCAACCGCCGCACGCTTCGGGGCCACTCCTCCACGAACGCTCCGTGATACCTGCAAACACGGACTCAAAGAGTCCGAGAGAGAATAAAATAGAAAAATAGCAAATTATATTCGTTTTTTGCTTTTGTTTTCGGGCTATAAAAGGCCCTTCTGTAATCTGTAAAAGGGGGGAAAATTTCGGGGTAACAGAGACAGAAATAAAGAGAAAATACAGATATCAAAGTTGTTTTACAAAGGTTTTTTCTTTTCGTTTTTCATAGTATTTTTTATTATTTATATGTGTTTTATTTTCTTTTATTTTCATTTTATTTCGTATAAAATAACGAAGAAAAAAGAAAAAGAAAAACTTACCTTCCGTCGGAGTTGCCGAATCGTCGCCATCTCTGCCGCGATCGGAGCTCTGGCACGAAGACGAATGAATGTCGGCGTCAAAATGGGGAGAAGAGAAACCTTAGCAGAGCATATGTGAAAAAAATGAAACAAAATGATTGGAATTGTTTTTTTTTGTTAATTTTTAAATGCAGGTGAAACGGCGCCGTTTAGTTTTTGGGGGGTCTGCGCGTCTCCACCTAAATGGGGAAATTGCGCAATTAGCCCTCCCCCTTTTGTGACGCGTTTTAATCAAGTTCTTTTTCCTTTTTAAAATTTGGCCCAAATATTTTACCCGCGTGACGATTTAATCCAGTGCTGCGCAACATGTAGGAGGGAGGGATTAATTCCCCTTTTGGTCCTCCATTGTTTCCTGCGCATTCAATTGGGTCCTTTTATTTATTTCGAATTTGTCCCCGATTTTTCATCTTTTGTTCAATTTAATCCACTTTTTTCCCCTTTTGACGTAATGTTTAAAATTTTTCATAGTCCTTTTTAATCTATAAATAAGAAGATAATGTGTTTCATCACACTCAAACCCATATCCTCCTGCATTAATAATAATGTTCATATTAATTAAGCTAATACTCATTCAACTTCCTTAAAAATAGTTATTAAATAAAAATTAACACAAATAAAATAAAGAAGTTATTGGATGTTGTCAATTAAATTCACGTTAATGTGACATACAACGTATGAAAAAAATTTTAAAACATGACACAGTAAAGAAGAGAACACAATACAAATGTATAAACACGCAAAGGTTTTTTTAAAACAAATTACTTATATGTAAAAAAAATTATAAATATATCTTAAATTCAATTATAACAAAAAAGAAAAAAACACACAGATATATAAATCACAACATAAATGTATCCGAAGAAATACGTTTCATGAAATCTCACTTTTAGAAGTAATTTCAAATTTTAGATCTCATCAAGGGTAAATTATTTACTTAATTTTCATTTTCATCATCTAAATAAAAATTATTACAATTTAATTAGATTAGAGAACCATTTTATTTTAATTACCCAATCATTAAAATCCCAAACAATAACTTATTGCACAGAACAAGTCATCATTTTTTACTTTTTTTTACCTCAATTATTGTTTATCTTCTTCTTCCTTAACTCTTTTTTTTCTCTTTAGGCCAGTCTCACACACCTATGCTTCCAAAATCTATTATTACCAAATCTAAAAAAAAAAAAAACAAATTAGCACGAGAGAAATAGGGTGACTACTAGTTGACAATGCTGAGGTAAAATGAACTAAGAGTTGTTGAGTGAGACTCGACAGACTGCCACTGAGGTGATTAAAAACTAGCCTTATTTGGTTTGACAATTTAATGAATAAAATGTTTTGACCTATTGAGCTATTTTATTGAAAATATTATGGTTCATCAATGGAAAACCATTCCATGGCATTTAGAGTTTGGATTGGATTCTAGTGAATCAAATCAATCCTTGAAATATGGAGGATCAATGAAGACTATGTAGTTGTTAAAGAAATTAGATTTTGGATTGTTTGTACTTTGATTATTGAGATTGTAATAGTTATTTTCAAGGAATTATTTTGTATTCACTTAGATTTTATATTAGCATGCCGAATTCAAATATATGCTTTTGAGGATTGTATAGGTTTTGTATGAGAGATTATTGAGTGCATTCTAATCTGTTCACTGAGGAACTATTTTGTGAGAGATTGCAAATTGTATTGTAAACATTATTGAATGTTTACTGCCCACGTTCTCTAGGAGAGGATTTAGAGGTGAGTGTTCTAGTCTTTAAGTATAAAGGTGAGATCTCTATATTTGGAGAGTGATAGAGTGCGAATCACTTATTGTATTGTGAATTAAAGATAATGCAATTACTCGTTGAGCTACGCTCCACAAACATAGGGAAATCAAATTGTCTAAACATACCTTTGCGTTCTTTGAATTTTTGTTTGCACAAATTTTACAGTGCCAAACCGTAGTAGCCATTACAGTCTAACACTTTCATTATTCTCATTTTAAGCAAACAAGCAACTTAAGGTAGCAACAAACACATCTAATACCAACCTCCAAGATTTGAGAATATACCAGATCAGCTGCTAGTAAAAAGCAACTTGAAGCAATATCCATTTAAAACCCATCTGCATTAGATAATAGAAATGTCAGACATAGGTTCATTAAGCAAAAGTTGGTTGTTCGATGAATCCATTGTTATAATAATACGCACCAGCTTCTTTTCTTCCATTTCATGTTCGGCTGACCATGAAAAAACACATCTTTCCCCATCTAAATGATGACAATACCAAAGAGTGAGCCCCATAAACCAAAAATACATGCAAGATATTGAAGGGTTTTTGAACACGTTGACAATAGGAGAGAACTAGAAAAGTTGAATCCAACCTGAGCTTTAGTTGCAGATCTTCATACTCCATAACATCACCAATAAGAATTTTAGGCATGGAAATTGCTCCCCCGATAATGTACGGATTATAGTGTAACCCTTCTTGAATCTATGAAGTTGGGGGAAATGACTAGTTATTATTTTCAACCAAAAATATTCATTGGAGACCATTCATGTTTAGCCTAACAACAAGGTGTAAAAATTCATGTCATACGCAACATGCATAAAAAAGTTATTCAACAAAAAGAACCATAGTCAAGGAACATCACTGCTTCATTTTGGAACCAAAAGCCACAGCTTTTCTTGTTGGAGAGCCGCTAGTTAACATGGACCAAATATGAAGAGATATAAAACTTCATCCTAGCTTTAGAAGATATTGTCCTTGTGCTGGGAAAGCGAAGCCATAGAAGCTAAAGAGGAAGAAACCATCACTAATTCCAAGACTTGATGGTCTCGAACTTAAGTGATAGGTTGACAGCCTAAAACCGAGTGTATATTACAGATCATTAACATTCATATTTGGATAAGAAGCAGGGGTGTGGGAGGGTGGCTTGGAGAAAAGAAATGGGTTAAGGAAGAAGAAGATGAAGAGTGGTGAGGCCAGAAACTAGTCAAAAAAAGTTGACTTGGGATGCACAATCAACTACCATTAGGGGTTTTAATGCTTGGATGTCTAAAAATAAAAGTATTCTCCAATGTTGGTGAATAAATTACAAGAAATTTTATTTAGGTGACCAAAATGAAAGAGCTCTAAAAATTTGGTCATCAATTTGATTGTTAGCCCTTGCAATGTTGGAGTTATATGTATATATATATATTAATTTAGCATCCAAGTAATTGAATCTGAAAATCCAAATTCATATATTTTCCAAGTCCAAATTTCCAAATGGGTCCTAATAAGTAAATTTTTTATTTAATAGTTTCCATAATTTTAACAATACTATACTACGAGACATCAAGAAAGCATCCAGCAAGACAATAAATTCAGAAGAAAAAAAAAATGTACTAATAAGGCATATATATGAACAATGAAGAAACTGTCCAATGGTGCCAGCTTATGACACTCAAAGACTACCATATAAGCATCTTATTTACTTAATTAGCACCCAAAAGAAAAGGGTGGGGAACAACTTAAAATAATTTATCTAACCTATGTTACTCATATTTGAAATATGTATGAAACACCCATAATTTAGAGAGATCAAAGTCCTCTTGAACCCGGAACATGAATCCATTCCAATTGAAGCTCCACTTCACCAGTCTCCACATTTCTAAGCCTCAAGAACATGTCTTGAACAACTTTCCCATTGTTCCAAATTATGCAACTCTCCTGTGACAGACAGTTTTGCCTGCTTGGCTGAACTTTAGTGATTATAGTTCCATTGGGATGCCCTTCCAAACTCATCTTTACAGCATTTACTAATGGACCAATCTCGAATTCTGCATCCCCCATTTTATCGTCTAAACTGAAAGTGTCTCTATCATATACCGTCTGCCAAAAAGGTATAACAATAATCATCAGAAAAAAGAAAAATAAAAAACAAGCTTGAGATTGAAAAAAAAAATTACTTACGAGCTTAACTGGAAGACTTAGGTCTGCAATTGAAAGAGTTAAGTCGTCATTCCATTCTGGGTTCACGTTCTTCTTTATCACACGAGTCTTTAATTTCTGCACACTCGAACAGATTATTACTTAAAACCTGGAAATGGTAAAGTGAAGAGACAAAACCCAGAATCCAAAAAAGACGAGAAAAACAAATTACCTGTTTTCCCATCCTGATAACAACATAAGGATCACTGCTCACAACATCTCTCACGGCAAGATTCACCCCTCTTTGAACATGAATTCTCAACAACCCTAGCAAATTCTCCATCGAGAAACTTTGGCTTAACTATGTTTTCTGGTATGGAATTATGGGTGATTTAAGGTGTGTTGAAATGGGCTGCTGGCTGGTGGCTAATGGAATGGCCAAACTACGAAGCCTGGTAGTTATACTGGAATCGGATTACCCAAAAAGCTGTCAGATTAAATTCATTTACTAAAAATGAATATATATTGGTAACTCCAATACAAGACCGGGTTTAGTAAAAGAAAATTACGCGTCAAGTTTGAATGAATGTAAATTAAAAGACAAGTTGCAAAAAAGAAGAGGACATTTTGTTTGACTTGATCGAAAGAAATGAAATTTTCTTTAAAGTAAAAATAAAATAAGACCGATTTGCTACGTCAATGATAACACCATTTTAATATTTTATTTTTCATTTCATCCAATCACATTATCTTACTTCATTTTTCTGTTAAATTAAGCTAAATAATCAATACAAATCTGTCGCCTCAAACCTACATCATCAATTATTAAATATTTCTTTTTCTTAAACTATATTAAAATTTTGGAAGGATAAAAAGAATCAGAATTGTTTTTAAACTATATTAATTTATTTTCTGAAAATTACAGTAAAATCATAAAATTTTCCAAAAGTCTGAAGACTTTAAGAATTTTTTTTCAAAACTTTCATCAGGCTAATTTAGCCATATATGCAATTTTTTTAATTGTCATTTTAGATTTTTTTTAAAATTAGGAAAATAGACTGATTTTGGAGAGGGTGTGTGAGGCCTAAGTGTGAGTTAATATACTTTGTGAGTGTGCAGGAGACCATTAGAAGGCATGCTAACTCGATATTGGTTGCTATGTTGCAACACGAAGAGTTTGATGTCACAACATAGAGAGTAGAATAGAAGAATTCCAAGACTACCTTCGGTGTCGCGACATGGCTTGAAGATGTCGCGACACACCCCTAAAGATACCCTAAATATGAGCATACTATCCTCAATGTCGTGACACAGGCACTAGGAGTGAAACCGTGAAAGTTTATAGGTAGATTTCAAGGGTCGGGGATGCGATAAAGCGTCTTAGAACACATACATTTCATATGTCATGCTGGGATATCACCATTATTTCAGAAACTCATCCTATGGAAGTCAGGTTTCGGGGTGACAATGCTTGATACGGTAACGAGTCAAAGTCTAAGTGTAGGTCCCAGTCGGCGGCCTTGATGCAGTCAAGGGTTCGAATATAATCGGGGGACAATTGACAGTTGTTATGTGATCAAGGTAACGAGTCAAAGTCTAAGTGGAGGCCCTAGTCGGCGGCCTTGATGCAGTCAAGGGTTCGAATATAACAAGGGGTCAATTGACGGTCGTTATGCGATCACGAGTTCAAGCTTTTTGGATACCCACAAATGATGCATTATATATACCATACATAAGATTCAGGTCATAATCATAGGGAAATATGAAGGGATTTCCAGTGTAATCAACGTAATTTTTTTTCTCTATTCCTAGGCAGTCGATATCTTTAACCTTTCATTCTTATCCGAAGGTTAACACCGAGGTGGACACAAGAAGACTCTTAGGAGGAGAGTGGATGTTCCATCGGAATAGAGGTCAAACTCGGGTCGGCACAACAGCGGTTGTAGTTATTAATGGGTTGTTTAATAATAGCAATCATTGCCGCCCCGAAAGAAGCATCACCTTTACTCCAACGTCACAGTCGTTGCCCGCTTGAGAGTCCTTCTACGTCCATGGTGGTGACGGCCTTCAGATATGATGAAAAGTTAAAGATATCGGCTATGTGGAAATGGAGAAAAAAATTTATGCCGATTATAGCGGGAAGCCCCATAGTTTTTCCCTATAAGTATGCTCTCAAACTTTTGTATGGTATTTATAAGGTAACATCTTCAAGTACCTGAAAATTTTGAGCTCGTGCCTGCATAACGACCGTCAACTAGATCTCCCGTTATACTTCGATCAATGACCTAATAATGGCTATCGATCGAGACCTCTACGTAGACTTCCACCCGTAACTGTATAAATCAAAATCACCTCAGAACCCAACTTTGATAAGATAGGTTTCCAAGGTAATGGTCTCATCTCGGTAGGATATATGAAATGTGTGCATCTCAAAGTGATATCGATCACCAATGACTCAAGAATACCTCAAACTGTAAATTTTATTAGCGACAAAAATTTTTAACATTGAAGCGAGGAAGAAAATCGAGAAAGAAAAATATTGTAAAATGGAAGGATGGAGGTCGGAAGAGATGATGGAGTATGAAGGGGGAATCCCCTTTTATAGGTGCGAAAGAGAGGTGAGATTGCAAAGAAAAAAATCTCCGTGGTTGAAAATGTGTCGCAAGACCAACGTTTTCATCAAATATCTTCAAAATATGCTTCAAATCTTATCTTGAATTTCCAGGATAGGGTGTTTCAAAATAATTTGTTTTAAAATGTTGTAAAATAATTTTATAGATTATTTATTATTTAACACATTCATTAAAACAGTTTTATTTTTATTTTTACTAGATTTCATCTTGGGCTATGCTCAATGAATTAATTTAAAATTTAATTATATTAAATAATTATATTAAATATTCTATAATTTTTGGAATTTTAAAAAATTAATTATTACTGATGTGGCATACACGTGGACTGCCACGTAGATATCATATCAACAAAGTTAACGTCCATTAACTTTTTTGTCCATTTCATGTTGTTTTGACAAAAAGAAATAGTTCGGGGATTAAAAGAGACGAAAAATTAAATAAAAAATTAAAATAACTTATTTTACAAAATTGGAGGGTCAAATAAATTATTATCCTGAATGGAAATAATGTGGATGTATTATATGGGAGCAACTCGTATAAATGCTAGAAAGAAATTGTTTTAGATTTTTTGCATTTTGGTCATCGAGTTACAAAGAAATTGGGTATACACACTAACCTGACTTTGCAAGTCAATAATACATCAGTGTTTTTTACTTGCAACACAACATGTGGATCAAGACCTTAAATACGTAATCTCTACTAGTATATACATAAAGGCCTTCCATACATGAGAAGATAGATGGTTAAATTTCAGCTTTAATCCCTTTGCTCTTTTGAAATTATATAAGAATGGTTAAATTTTAGTTTTGATCCTGATATTGTGCTTAAATTTGAAATTTAATCTTTATACTTTAATTTTGACATAATTTGGTACCTCAATCCTTAAAATGCCATCCATTTGTCTAAATACTTTATTCTGATTACAATACTAATGTGATTTTCTATTGTTATAGGAACACCAAGTGAGTATTTTTTTTCTTCTAATTTTCAAAATGTCACACCAACAAATTTAGGGAGCTCAATCATCTCTCTTTATTAGATATTTTACTGTTTGTTTAAAATTGAACTAACGTATGTTTTACTTTAGATTATGGTTGTAAGCTCGGATTCCCACGTTTGTTTGATTGATTAGGTGTTTTCTAAATGATGAACTTTAAATTACTTTAAGGTTGATTTTTTCTTAAACATTTTTATGTAGCCTCTAGACTTGGTTTTAATGTCTAGGCTAAATATGAGATTTTATAATTTTGATTTCATCTAACCCCCTATATTTTGGGATGTTACAGTTTTGATCTTGGGTATTGTTGAAAATGTTCATATTTATAATACAATTTTGTATGTATATTTTATTTCAAATCCATTCATATTATTTATAGGATCTAATAATTTTGTTGATTTTTATAAATAATTAATTTAATCTCATGTATACCTTCCATATATATATATATCTTTAAACAAATGTTATTTTTATTTAATATTTAACAATTTAATATTTTTTCTTTTTTCAAAATTTTAAACATCCAAAACTTACATTTTCTAATATTTACACACACATATATTAATATATATTTAGTTTTTATATTATATAAATTATATACTATAAAATAAAGTATTATAAAATTAAAAAATAGATTGAGTTGGGGCTTAATTTTTTTTTTTTTGAGATATAGGCTCAAAATCTAATTTTTTATAGGCATAATGATTTTTTTTGCCCTCTTGCTTTATAAAAAAAGTCATTTTAGTCTTCAATTTAATTTTTGACTCTTTTAGCCATTGAACTTGTATTTTTTGTCAAATCATCCCAAAATAGATGGGAAAGTTAACATTTGTTAACTTTGTTGACGTTACACATGGATTGCCATATAAATGACATATTAGTATTTAATTAAATTTTTTATTTTTTTAAAAAATTCTTTATAATATTTTAAATAAATTTTAATGACTTTAATTTTTTTGAATTTTTAAATTTAAAAAAATTAATTAAATGCGGACGTGTATCCACGTGTGTGCAACGTTAGCAAAGTTTAAAAACGTCAACTTATTCATTCATTTTGAGGTGATTTGACAAAAAAAACACAAGTTGTAAAGGCTAAAAAAGATGAAAAATTAAATAAATAGCTAAAATAACTTTTTTTTTGTTGTAAAGTTGGGGAGCCGAATAAGATAGGGTTGGGGATAATCGAAAGGCTAGTTGAAATTTCTTTTCGTTTTACATTTTAATTTTTGGAATTTGGGAAATGTTTTCATTGGTTTCAAAAGTGGATTAAACGTTAGCTTAGCATTGTTTTTAAAAAATGCTTTTGAAAAGTGTTGTGAAAAAATGTTTTTCAAAAGTTTGATATAATATTTAAGTATTTGGTATTACCGTCAAAAAGTGTTTTCGAGAAATAAAATGTTCATATCTGTCGCATCCCAAAAATCAGGTTAGCATAAATTGGATTAGTAAAATGATAGAATGAGTTTGGTAGTTTAGAGGTAAGGCTTTAGTTTATCTTTTGGTCTTGTGTTCAAATCCTTGTGTGTGCATACAAGAAATAATTTTTGCTATTCTCCATTGTGCCGATTAAGTGGAGTGGTTGTGTTAAAATTGAATTTTGATTAATCTATTAAGTTATCAGATGGAGGGTTTAGTGGTTTGTTTTGTTTTAAAAAAATAATGATAATAAATAATATTATTAAATAAATGAAAATAGTAATAGGTACATATACTTCTTACGTTTATTCTCTTTTCCTCTTACGTTTCATTTTGTTCTTCTTTTTGCCTTTCAGTCATTTTTTTTTTTGTTTTTGCCTTCTTGTTTCTTTTCGGTTTTTTCTTTGTGGTCTCGTATTCTCGATTTTTTTTGTCAACTCTTTGCCAATTAATTCGTATCAACTGTGTGTGGTGAGGATTGTGGATTATTGTTTCCTTCGAAGAATTGATTGTTGTTGGCTACAATTTTTGGAATGGTGTTTGTATACTCGTTTTTGGAACCCCCGTCAGAAAATATCAAGGTGTGTAACGAAAACCCGAGATATCAGTAATCGGCGAAAGCGGAAATTGGGACTGTCGACGCTACACGATCGCGTGGTAGGCCGTGCGTGACACACGACTGTGTGCCAGACCATGTGTGTCACACTATCTGGGCTATTTGGGCTGTGTGGGCAACACGGGTGTGTGCCAAGCCGTGCGCCAAGCCGTGCGGGTCACACAGGCTAGCCTTTTAGGTCGTGTGGGCCAATTTTCTAAAAATTCCCATTGTTTCCCGCTATGTTTTGTGAACTGTATTTAGCCTCTCTGTAGGGCCCTTACCATTTAATTAAGACCTAAAAACAAGATATCGGTGAATATGCTTTTGTGTTGATGTGTTTAGGGTATTTGTAATATATATATATATTTGCATGTTATGATACTGGTAGTTCTAATGGTATGTTTTGGTTCACTATGTCTGTATAAGTTTGTATAATGTATGATTTTGTCAATTTGTATTTTTGAATCTATTATGTAACCGTGCATGTGATTTTATGACAAAACTGATGTGTTTCTTAAAGGTTTAATAAATCTGTTTTGTAGAGCATGATCTTCCATGCCATCTGTTTCTGTTACTATACGTTAGCATGTCCTACATGCTCACCATTCTGATTTTGTACATGCATGTTATGACACATTGCATGGGATTTGGGATAATGTTAAAGGAGGAAGATTTTGTACTCGTAATTTAATGATTTGCGTATTTAGTGGCTCGACCACATATTTTTGTTTCGATAGCTGGGCTGTAATACAATGGCTTGACCACATATATTTGACTTGGTAGTTTAACTGCATATTGATAAGCCATCGTTGCCGAACAACCTGGGGTGGAAGTCATCGTTGCTAGGCAACTTGGGATAACTTTATTGGTGTGTTATGGATGGATGAGTTCGGGGAGAACTCTATTTTGGTGTGTAGTGGAGTTGGGTAGGACGTTTTCTGAAAAATCCGTATTATGATTTTTTGAAAAAATACCGCATTGGCATAGTCATGCATACTCAATTTTGTTTGATTGATCGTCATGAAATTTTCTATTTTGTATATCGTAATGTGTGTGGTCTCAATTTGAGTTTTAGTTATACACTAAGCTCTATAGTTCACCTCTTTGTTTTATTTTTGACATTTCATGTAATTGGCAAATTAGAATCAGACGGCGTGTGGGAGCTCGAATGGTTTTATCAGTTAAATTAAAATTGGTGATTTTTCGTAATTATTTATTTTAGACTTTTGGGGACTGTAATTTGTTTTTGGGTTTGTTTTGGTTTCCGTTTAATTTGCCAATATTGATATCTACGAACGTGATACTGCAAAACCTCGCGGGTTAAAATTTAAAATTCGATTTTCAAAATTAGAACTCTAAAAGTTTTCTGCTACAAGCTAAGTAACCCCTTAAAACTAGAAATGATTTGTGGAAATAGATACAATAAAAACTCACGATTTGGAGTACAAAATTTTGGGTTTAGAGTGAGCATTTTTCGAATGTAAGTTTTTCCAAATATTTGTGAGATGTTTTGTTAAACTTTATGCTCTCTAAATGAACACCGAATTTTATTAAATCAAAAGTTCCTTAACAAGCTATTGTAATTTCTGTAGACTTGACCGTAACGTTTAGGTCGGGTTTGGGGGTGTTACAATTTCAGACATGATATAGTTAAGTAAAAGAAACAATTTAAATAATATTTAAATTTATTAATATTATGATATTTCATTCAAAATATAAAATAATTTTTTATTTCTCATTATTAATAATTTTTTATATGAAATACAAATTTTAAATATTTTAAAGTAATTAATATTACTTATTTATAAAATCAACTATATTGTAAATATTAAAATTTAAATATCCAAAAAGAAAATAATATTATATCTAATATAAATATTATATAAAATATTTTAAATGAAATTGAAATTTATAAAGAAACAACAAGGTCAATCCAATTCAGATCAAAAGCCATTTGAATTCAATTTTTTCCATACAAGATAAAAAAAAAATCTATTTGATATTGTCCTTTTGAGCGTGTGTGTTTTTCAAAGTTTTAGTAATCTGATGATCGAAAAGAAAACTAAAATCTTTTTCCAGATTCTCGTAATAAAACAAGACGAAAACAAACATTTCATTTTTTTTGTAAAGAAAAAATCGCAGATAAATTCTAATTATTGGATTGAAGCTCCAAGGAAAAAGTTTAGGTAAAATAAATGTGGTTTGAGAGACATGCCATGTATTAATTTGTAAACCATGTTAGATGTTGACATGGTTGGGTTAAGTATTGACTTAATTACTTCTTAAATCATGTCCGCCAATTGCGTTTGATGTTAATTGGGGCATTAATGAAGCCGGTTTCGGTTGAGGAAACATAAATGTTGACGATTGAATACTCAGTTGTCCTCACATAATTCTTCCAAAAATTTGTCCAGAAATATGAAATTTTATTTAAATTAATTTATTCGAAAAGTTATCAGTACAAATGACGAATAGAATTGACGATAAAGTTGAAGAATAAATCTCTAATAGTCCACTTTATATTGATCTTTATTAGGATATTATAATTTTATATTTTATAGTTGTTTAATAGGGATTGGATTGCAATTGATCTCTAGTATGTTAGTAAGTCTCAAAAACTCTTCTATATTAATAGGCTTGTATAAGCTTATATACCCAGTATTGAGAACATTTATTTTTTCATTAAAGAACGTATTTTGTGAGTGCACTTTAGAGTAAACAAGTTGTGTGTACAAAGTTCCCAAATGGAGAATTTAGAGGTGAGTAATCTAGGTCATTGGATACAAAGAAAAGGTTGCTATACTATGAGAGTGATAGAACTTAAATAACTTGTTGTATTAGGGATTTAAGATAGTGAATTGACTCACTAAGCTAAGCTTCCCAGACACAGGGAATTCGAACCGCATAAACAATCCTTTGTGTCATTTATTTTATTTTATTTTATTTTTTAATTTATTCATTGCAATGGCAACCGAATTTGCCATGCTGCAACAAAGCATTTCCATTCAACAATATGTTTTCTTAGCAATTAGCAATTGTTCGATTCAACATCTACAATGAGCTTTCTTTATAACAATCACCCTCTATAATAATATTTCATTATTACAACTAAGTTTATTGTAGAACTGATTTTTTATGTTTTATTTTTACCTTTTGTAACACATTGTCATCAATAACAACAACAAAACAAGTTTTTCTATAATAACTTATTGTCTCAAATTTTTGTAAAATTAATTCTATTCCTAAGTGAAATGAAAATCATAAATTTTGGTTAAAATATTTTTTTAGATACTTAAATTTTATATAAAAATATTTTAAACATATTTTATTAAATAAAAATAATCTTTAATAAATAAAATTACATTTGTAAATTTTATTAAGATATCATTTAAATCTCATTAATTAATATTATTAATAATTATAGTTTTTATTTTTAAAATTTTTATTCATTTAAACTATAAAAGGTTGAAATCAATGTATTCAACATATGTAATTATTCATATCAATATTTTTTTTCATTTTTGTAAGGCCCCAAAATTTTGAGTGTTATTTGCCAAATCCTAATATAATTAAGTCTATGTTTTAGTGGTTGAGTATTTTAATTGTATGTTTGAGATTCGGGGTTTGAATCCCAATTCTGAAAATTTTGTTATTTTTTTAACCAACTCCTATACTGAACTTTTGACTTAGGTTTAATTCTGTGTGATTTTTTTATCGAGAATGAGTCTGCTAGTTTAATGGTTAAGTCTTTGAATACCCTTTGGTTTTGCGTTCGAGTATCTGCGTAAGCAAAAAAGAGATATATTTTACCCTACTCTGTAAAAAAATTGTTATTTTTATAATAATTAATTTAAAATGGTTCTTTTTCTTTTTGACCTTTTTTTCTTCTTTTGGTAGTTCTTTTTCTTCTTCTCCAGCTATTTTTTCCATTTATTTCTTTCTATTAATTTTTGTTGTCATTCTATTGGGGAATCACGTATCTCATTGTTTCGACTAAAAGGTTAATCGTGTAAGTTGTTGGATTTCTGTTAATGTTTGTTCTTGTTAGTTTTGTCAAGAGAATTGGTTCTTGCTTGTTCGTTCGATTCTTCTCGGTTTAAGTTGCAATTGTTAGTTAGTTCCGTGTATTGCTGTTTCGTATAAGGGTGAGCGCCTAATTTCTTCAAGTTGGGTTTTGTGTCGAAGTTTTCGACGTAATTCAGTTTGAGTGTTAAATTAGCATTTTTAGTTCGATTTAATCATGTTATTGGACAATTGATTGTTGCTTTTAGGTTTCAAGATCACCTTTGCTACTTCTACGTCAAAATCGTACCAAGTGTGTAGAGAAAACCTGAATTTCTACGATTTGCGAACACCGAAAAATGTGGTTGTCGATGCCACACAGTCGTGTGCCAAGCCCTGTGGCAGGTCGAGTAACTCACCATTTTCGAATTGAAAGCACACAGGCTAGGGACACAGGTGTGTGTCCAGGTCGTGTAACTCACTGTTTTAGATTTAGGGTTACACAGGCCAAGGACACAGGCATTTTTCCAGGCCGTGTGAGGGGAATTTTTGGTTGTGAGTCACACGGGCATGTGCTTGGTCGTGTGCCAGACTGTGTAACTCACTATTTTGAGCCATACGGGCTAGCCAACTTGTAACAACTCGTTTTCAGTTGTGTCAGAAATAGTAATTTTGGGACCATAATTTTGACAAGTGAGTTATTATTTTAATATTTATTTAATGTCTACGGGATTATTTTAGGGTCATATTAAAGTTTCATTAAGAAATTTTAAGTTTTAAATGGTTAATTAGGTAAAAAAAGACTAAATCGTAAAGGTTGTAAAAGTGGGTTTCTATTAGTTAAAAGGGCTAAATGGCTATGGAAAGGAAATTTAATGTACTTAGATGGTAAATATACCATAATTAAGTTATTGGATGGTTATGGACAAGGTTTTATTGAACTTTTTGTTTAATAATAAGGTTGAAGTAGTAATTAGTAAATAAAATACAAAAGAAAGATGTTATCTTCTCCATCTTTATTTTCTAAAACCTAAAATAGCCATTAGAGAAAAAGGAAGGTTCGGCCAAGCAATTTACTCTTGCATGATCAAGATAAACAACAATCGGATTTAAATCGAGAAAAGGCGAAAGCTTCAGATTAGTTTCAAACTCTACTTCTACGACCATAGTTATCGAGGTAATTTCGTATGAATTATAATTGTATTAATGATAGCTAAATTGATTATTTACTATATAGTGTTAATATAAATGGACTTGCACATGCTTATGTATCGATGTTTTGAGTAATTGACATATAATGAATCTCGTTTGAACCTTAAGAATTCTTAGGATGCAAATGACATATCATTAGGGATTTCATGTTTCGGGTGCTGGTCTTGAATGTCCTATTGATGGCTGAGGTCCTGTATTTGTTGTGGGTTCTCCACAACTCGTGTGAGCAGCATCATGTAGCTAACATTTCGACCCATAGCTCGTGTGAGCAGACCCATTTTACAGCTCGTGTGAGCACTATTAAAAAGAAAAGGTTATGGTTATATAGAAAGGCACACTACGTGTGAGAATTCTCGAGTATCCGATCAAATTCTAGATGGTCAATGGGTAAGTAAAGGAAATGGTATAGAAAGTATACAATTGAAATGATTCATGATCTTTTGTAAAGGTTGATGAGTTAAAAATGATGTATATATGAAATCTACTTACTATATGATTGAACTTATATGTATCATGGATGAACCTAATAACTTGTGAGTTAGATGATTCTTGTATAGGATTTTACTAAGCTTATGGTCTTGGTAATGATATTATGCTTATTGTATAAATTGTGCTAAAGAAATGGTAAATTATGTTTGATTTTATACGAGCTTACTAAGCACTAGTTGCTTATGTAGTTACTTTCATTTTTTATAGATTATTAGAAGCACGATCTGTTGGAAACTTGTCAGAGATCTATTACACTATCCAGCAACCATTTCGATAGTTTTTAAGTTTTTTGGCCAATGTTATAAATGGCATGGATATGACCATTTTATAATGGTATTTCTTGAATGTGTAATGGTTGATTTGGTATGTATATTCTTTTGAAGTTTTATGTTTGGTTTGATGGACTTTGGAGCTTTGACAAGTTAGGTCATTTTGGCAATTCTTAAGTGCTTGTATGTAAGATTCTTTTTGGCATGTTTGTGATGGCATGGAAATGGTCATATGCAATATCATTTGGTAGATAAATGAACTAGGTTTTGTGCTTGAAGTATGGTTATATTGATTTGTTTGGTTAAAGTTGTTTTAATATATATATGTGGTGCCTTTGAATGGCATATTGGTTAGATGAAATAGGATGTTTGAAACGGTATGTTTATAAGTGTTTGAATGATGCTTAGGTCAATTGAATGTGTGCACAAGTGGGATGGATGGTTAGGTGTGTTTTGGACTTGAAATGGCTTGTTTTTAGGGTCAAATTATGGATCATATGACCTAGGGCATGACTTGACAACACAGCCATGTGTCATTTGTAAATTGTAAGTGTATCAAGTCAGTGAGTTACACGGCCTAACATACGGCCTTTAACATGTCCGTGTGTCACAAGTCAGAGAGTTACATAGTCAGGCATACGGCCTGCGACACAACCATGTGACCCAACTCAGTGAGTTATGTGGGTTGAGACACGAGCTGTGACACGGTCGTGTGTCCCTTTGTTCGATTGTTACACGGCTTGGGCTATGTCACATGGCATGTGACCCCTATTTTCAAATATTGTAACTTTTTTCTAAATATTCTGTTTCGTTTCAAATTAGTCTCGAATTGATTCTAAGCTACTTTTAGGGCCTCGAAGGCTCGATTTAGGGGCTGAATGCATATTCTTGATAGGTTTTTAATGAGATTAATTTATTTAATGTTATGATGTTAAATGTTATTCTGATGGTTCGGTAATGCTCCGTAACCCTAATTCGGCAATAGAGTCGGGTTAGGGGTGTTACACAACCAGGTCATGTGAATCCACACGGACTTGTGGCCCAAAAATCAAGATTTTTCCCTAGAGTCATAATCGTTGCTCAAACCGAACATAGGCCTACCGTAGGGTCTGTATGATCTGAATTAGACATTGAAACTTTTATCTGACAATTTGTTACTGAATAATTTGTTATTCTGATATATACATTTGTTTTGAGATCTGGTAAGTAAGTGTGATGGCATTACATGAGCATGATCTGGAATTGTATTACTGTATACTTATATCTGATATCTATTAAATCTGCATATGCATCTGCATCAGGATCGGGACTGTATAAAGAAGGAAGTGTGGGCAGTTTAATAATCTGTCAAATATGATAACTAAGCCACATATTTTTTTTATTCTGGCGATTTACAACATTCTAATTTGGCAGCTAAGCTGCAATTATTCTAAAAATGTGACATACAGTCACTACGCGGTGTGTAGGGAAGGATAGGTACTGGATGCCCTATATGGTGTGTTGGGATGGACGGAGATGGTGTGTAGTGGATGGGGGCATGAAACTGTAACTGTATTTGATAAGTTTTGCGTATGTATTTGAGATACTTTGTGTTTGTTTCTATATCTGATTATGAGAATTTGACTGACTAAAGACGTACTGAAATCACATCTATTATATTACTGTTTAATTGAGGATATACGTTACACACTGAGTGTAAACCCATTTCGTCTATTTGTTTGGATTTCAGGTAACCCACACACTTAGGCGGGTTGGCATGACGGAGCTCGGTCAATTCTTTGTAATTATTTTACCGTTTTTATAAACTTATGCTTGTATGTGTTATTTGGATTACGCCTTGAAGGTTTGAATTTCTATGTTTGATTTGACTAATTATGTTATTTATGACTGTTGAATTTCAAGTAGAAAAAGGATGGTTTATTCTGATATGAATTGATGTAGCCTCCAGACTTGGTCTTAGCTTTTAGGTCGGGTATGTGGGGTTATAATTTTTATATAATAGAGTTTTTATTCGTTTGAATTGCACAATTGGGTATGTTAATTAATTAGTAATAATGTATTATTTTAAATTAATTATGTTTTAATTAGTATTACAATTGTATATCAATTAAAATTAAAATTTACCATTATAAATAACATTCAACACTTATCCACTTTTAAACATATAATATTGATAAGTTAGAAGCTTCTCAAAAATAATATGGCATTAAAGTAATAGTTTATCGAAGAGTAAATATATCAAGTTATACTCAAATGAAAATCATGCCTCTGAAATATTATTTTAGTTGATGAGAAGATAATATTATGGTATTTGCTCATTACACATTTATTTATTTAGTTTATTATACTAGATTTATTTTAAATTCACCCCTATTCACTATTTAGAGTACTTTTTTCTCTTGTGTATTTTGCTAAAATTTTAACTTTTATTAATATTTTGATTTGATATGTAATATATCACAACATGCAATTTGTTCCTTTGATCTAATCGATATGTTACTTTTTTTTTTCTCATATTTGCCTAAATTTGAGGGCTAAATGCTTAGTCGTACCAATAAAGAGAAGACCAATACATGATGATAGGGGTGGCATTGCAGCCATAGAAGAACAAATCCAACAGACACAGCGAAAAGCATGACCGAGTCAGAAAATGAAAAAGATAATTTTATAAAATTCATCAATTTACTATAATAAATTCTTATTATTTAGTATAATTTTTAATTTTCTAAATATATTTTTATTTATTTATTTTTAGGAAGTTCTTTTTTTTTAAATTTTTCCTTAATTTATTTCATAGAATTAAATTATTTAATCTCATTAGTTATTTCACTTTACGAAAATAAACTATTATAAAATTAAGAAGTATATTAGGATAATCTCATCCAATTACATAAATTCATTTCCAACAATATTCAAAGTTTAATTTAGTTATATTTGATACAATTTTAGCTATTATAATTATTTGTATATTTCTATCTATTATTAGTGTACACATACAAATTAAAGTAAACCCTAATTTAAATTCTCAAAATATTTTTATTTTTTAAAATTTAATTTTTTTACATTAATTTTGAATATAGAGTTGTTTGTTTACCTTTATTCAAACTCATAAAAAAAACTTAAAATTTCAAAAATATATTTTCTAGATAAATTTTATTCTTTTCAAAAAATTTAAATTCTAAAAATTTAAAACAATGTCTAAATTTAAAAAATTTTAAAATTAATTTTTTTTTCTAGATTACATATTTGAAATTTTAAGTTTTTTTTTTCAAATTTTTTATTTTTATAAATTTTTTCATTTTTTATAAATTATTTTAACTTTTAAAAAATTATATTTACATGTTTTAGAATTTTATAAAAAATTATTTTTAAACTTCTTTTTTTATTTTTATATATTATATATGATTTTTTACATTTTTTAAACAAAATAATATATAATATTTAAAAAAAAGAAGACACGTGGCGTGTTTTAATAACGCCAAATGGATGCTCAAAAGTGATCAACGGTGGCTAACATTAGTCAACATCCGATTAACTATGAATCAAAGTCAAATGTATTTTTTAAATTTAATTTAATAATTTTATTTTTAAATAAACTTAATTGTCACATGCCATATTTTGAATAATGTCATGTGAGGATGGATTTTTTTAACATTGTTACAAGAAAAGAATTGAACGGAATAACGAAATTATAATTTAAATATAAAAAATTAAAATACTAAAATAAGAAAAAAGACACAAATATTGGAAACAAAATTGAGCATTAAGGAAAAAAAATATCAAACATAAAACCTAACTGACAATGAAACTAAAAAGTGGAGCAATAAAATAAGATTTAAATTAAACCATCATTATCTAACTAAAAAAGCATCAACCATCAAATATAACCGAAATAAACAAATAAATTGGGTAAACTACTAAAATAGACACTTTTGTTTTCCCCATGTTACATTTTAGTCACTTATATTTGAAATGTTACGTTTTAGTCACTTATATTATTGTCTTGTAACATTTTAGTCACTGGGTGTTAATTGCCATTAACGATGTAACGGTAAGCTAACGTGACATATTAAATCATCATTTCAAACAAAAATTTTAGGTTAAATTATACAATTGATCTCTACATTTTTTCGTTTTGAGTAATTTTTTTTCTTTTACGTTAAAAGAGATGAGAAAAATAGAAGGGAAGCAAAAAGGAATGAAAAAAACAATAATAAAAAAGAAAAGTTAAAAGAATATAAAAGAAAAAAATGCTTAAAACGAAACAATATAGATATCAATAGTATAATTTATGTTGACACCATTTTTTTGATGATGAAAAACGGGGTCTACTTGGGTTTTAGAAAATGAAAACAAAAATGGGAGTCGCCACCAATCCTTTTTGATGAGGTGTGATCGGGTCATCTTGTAAAGTGGTTGTTTTTGATAAACAGTTTGATTTTATTAAAACAACAAGTTTGGTCCACGAAATTTAGAAAAACGGGTTCGGGAGTCGGTTACGCACGAGGAAGGATTAGCACCCTCGATACGCCCAAAATTGGTACCTAGTTGATTACATAATGTCTTAATGTCGAAAATTGAGAATTTTGAAAAATTTTTAAAAAATACGATCCTTATATTAAAACATTAAAAAAAATTCAGGAAAAGGGACATATTTCACGTTATCTGAGAAAAAAGAATCATATCCAGTAAGTTAGGACACAATGTCTCGAATTCCCGATATCGTTTAAAACTCGAATTTGAAAAGATTCATGTAATAAAGTTTAAAAGAATATTCAATTGTTTAAATCAAATAAAGAAATCGCAACCCAATACGTTAGGGCACAATTTCTCAAAATATTAAACATTGAATATTGCATTTATTTCGAAAAATCCTCGTCTCGAGAAAGCAACGTGTCACATCCAATGCGTTAGGACACAACGTATTAAATTCTTGATAACGAGCTTTTTATCATTTTTTTAAAAGAGTAATCTCGATTATTTAAATTCAACAAAGAAAGTCAGAACCCAATGCGTTAGGGCTCGATTCTCTCGAAGATCTAAATATCGAATATTACTTTTATTTTGAAATTTCATTTTTGGCAAATCCGATTGAAAAGATACGATGTGACAACAATGATGATAATGTAAGTAAAATAACACGAGCAAAACATAAGATAAATAAATAATAAAACGAAGAAAACAATCAAAAAGGCACAATAACAAATAATAAACAGATAAAAACTAAAACATGAATAACAGGCATATAAACAAATAAATAAATGAACAAAATGATCCAAAAAAAATTTTATGAAAAGATAAAAGATATATATATATATGTACAAAATTATGAAAATATAAAAAAACATATGTATGTACACATGAATTATAAACTATAGAAATATCATAAGAAAATATAAATTTTTAAAATATAAGAGTATGTATAAATACATATATGCATATTTATGAAAAATAAAAGAGATACATGTAAGTACGTATATACATAAAAATTTTAAAATGCAAATATAAATATATTCATGTATATAAAAATAATAATAAAAGGCGTATATATATGCATGTAAATATTAAGTATGTACATATGAATGTATAAATAGAAGCAATTACAATAATATAATGATAGTAATAATAATAATAGGACAACACTAATAAATAATAATAATATTAAAATAATTATCTAAAAAAAGGTGCTAAAATACGGACTAAATCGAAATAAAAATGAAAATACTAGGCGAATTTAGAAAGAAAAATAAAATAAAAGGGCTAAATTATAAAGCGCGCAAAAAGCGATGGGATCAAATGGGAAAATAACCCAACCGCCTCAAAACGCAGCGCAGCAGTGGGCCAGATTGAAATAAAATTAAATTATAGGGCTGGATTAAAAATAAAAGGAAATAGCGAAAGGGATCGAATTGCAATGCGCTTTAAAACTGGAGGGACTGATCACGCAAATAGCCCATCCAACGAAAACACGCGGATCCTCCGGGTCGGATCGGGTCGACGCGCGGACCCTAGGGGGAAAAACGGCGTCGTTTAATTCAGCCTATAAAAACCCCAATTTTGACAAAAATTTCATTTCTTTCTGGTTTCAGAAAAAAAGGTGAGTTGTTCTCTGCTGAGGGCCTGGGGCCTGGACGGAGTCCGGCCGACTGCCGCCGTGTCGGCCACCGCTCGTCATTGCCGGCGCCGCCGTGTGCGGTGGTCGGAGGGTAAAAATCCCTCTTTTCGGCCGATCCAAAAGCAGGTAATTTTTTTACCCCTTTTTTAACTCTTTTTATATAAATATATGCTATATAAAGATATATAATGGATGAGTTTTTTCGAATAATAAAACTAAAAGAAACCTTAGATCTGACTGCCTTTTCTGTTTGCGAGTGTTTTTCTTGCTTGAATCTGCTTTTACTCTCGTATTCTCAAGTAATATTACAATAGAAAATGAAAAGAAAAATAAAAAAATCCCCCTTCCAACCATAGCCGAGTTCGGCCTTTATACACTGCTTGTGCTGTTTTTTTTTAAAGTATTTGCAGGTACTTGATTGGCGCCAGTGGAGATGCGGTGGATGGCAGAAGCGAGCTGGCAGCATGCATGTGGGCGACAAAAGGCTGCGGCGTTGGTGCTGTGGGGCAACGGCGCAAGTGGGTGGGGCACTAGGGTTTTAGTTTCTGAAACCCTAGTCTGATTGGGCTGGCCAATTGAGCCTGTTGGGTTTTCTTGGGTTGGGTTTAGCTATTTGGGCTTAGGTTAGTTTTGGGCCTGTAATTTGGACTGTTTTTAATTTCGCTTGGACCTGGGTCAATTGGGCCCTATTACAATTTAATCTAAAATTTTTATTTGAAATGATAATTTAATGTGTCACGTTAGCTTACCGTTACATTGTTAACGACAATTAATGGCTTAGTGACTAAACTATCACAATATGTTAACGTAAGTGACTAAAACGTAACATTTCAAACATAAATAATTAAAATATAACTTAAAGAAAACAAAAATGACTATTTTAATAATTTATCTTGCAAAATCAATTTGTTAGTGATTCCCCAATCAATCTGGATAACATTATTGACTTTGAATAGTCAATAAATCCTTGTTATATTTTAAAACTACTTAATAATGTCGTCTTCTTTAAAAAAAATATCAAAGTTTTTTATTTTCTTCCTAAATTTAGAATTTAGTTAATATATTTTTATTTTTTAAAATTTAATCTTTTTAATTTTTAAATTTCAAAATTCAAATTTAACTGTTAAAGTTATTTTGTTAAATTTTGATTCATTACAATGTTATTTTTTAGTTATATTGCTATCAAGTGAGTTTTTTATTATTATTTCAAGATGTCACAGTAATAAATTTAACAAAAATTTTAACAGTGTTAACAACTAGACCTAGTTTTTGAAATATGATAAGTAGAGAGGCTAAATTCTTCGAAATAAAAGTACAGTGATTTATGACATATTTTAACTTTTTTAGTTACCCAGCTTTTAAAATTTTCAAAACGGCCACTCAACTTGTTTTTCCATTTCCGTTAAGTGTTTCATAAAATGGTTAGGTGACTGTTTGAAAGTTGGTATAAAAATAAATTTAGCTCTCAAATGTTACATATTTTGTCAATTTAGTCATAATTTTTAAACAAATAACCCTCAACATTTAACCCTCCCCAACTCGACCTAGACGTTAAGCCTGAATTCAGAAGGTTACGTCGCCACCGAAATGGCCTTAGCAGAACTATCGAAGTTTAAAGACAATTCTTTAAAACGCTTGTTTCAAAAAAAATTACAATTTAGTTCCAAAAATCGATTGATCTTAATGATTGTTTTGCAAAAGTTAGAATTCTATTTAAATATATTTCAATCCTCGTATACATAGCCAAGCAGCGGAAAAATGATATCTAACATAGTTTTAATGAAAACCAAATTTCATGCCTAAATAATTGAACTCCGTTTTTTAACATATTGAAATCAAATTTAATGTCATGCATGCTATATAAACCTAAAACCTAAGTTCCACGCCACAATTCAAAAAAACAATACAGTCTTTAAATAATAGAAATTATAATAATGAGTCTTAAAATACTTTTATAAAATAATTAACCGTGCCGAGACCTTCCGGATGCTAGTTCGTAACCTAACCTTATGGGTTATCTGAAAAGATGGGAGTTAAAGTGGAGTGAGCTTAAGAAGCTCAGTGTGAATTCTATCACAAGAAAATTAGTGCAAGCAGTAGATGACGCATAAAAATAACAATTCTCAGAACAATCACACTCATATAGCGTTTTAGAGTATCAATTCTTTAGATCAACACATCTATACAATAATATTTCATAACTCACAGTTTATGTATGCACATACTCATGAATGCCGATGTAGTTTCAATTTATCATAATAGATCCTACCCAACTCTGCTACACACCACAATAGGAGTTCTCCAGAAATCCTCCACCCTTACACCACATTGTGGATGAAACCACTCATTGTTATGGATAAACACACTTATTGTTGTAGATAAACTGCTCATAATAAAAATTGTGGATGAACCACCAAAGTTTTTTGATAAAAATTTTTGCAAACAATCTACTAGTACGTTGTGGTTAAACCACTAATTGTTGTAGATAAACTGCTCACACTTCCTCCATTTAATCATTCCACCCCATACAATGCAATATGACATGCTTATAACATATTAATATGGTAGCAATAGTCATGCTTACAACAGATCAATGCAATCGCAAAAGACATGCTTATCATGTATTAAGTTTAACGGTATCAAAAGGCATGTTGAACATGCAATCAATAATACAAAGGCATTAGGCATGTAGTGTCACACCCCTAACCCGTATCCGTAGCCAGAACAGAGTTACGGAGCATTACTGAAATTTACAGATCAAGTAAACAGATATTTCACATCATATAGTATTCATATCAAAATTCAATCATAAAGTCCCTTATATGAGCCCTCGAGGCCCAAAATACACATTAGAAATAAGTCGGGACTAAACCGGGTACTCAAAAATTTTTTCAGAAAACATTAAATTTTTTTTCCAAGGTGCAGGGGACACATGCCCATGTGGTCAAGCCGTGTGGGATTTGAAATAGGGGCACACAGCTGTGTCCCAACCCGTGTCCAAACTTGGAAGCTCTCTAACTTGGGTCACACGGCTAAGCCACACGTCTGTGTGCTAGGCCATGTGAGCATACTGACTTGCACTCTTTAAAAGATACAGGGGACACACAATCGTGTGTCACGCACGGCTGGGACACACGCCAGTGTCTCTGCCGTATGGAAGGAAATAGGCTATTTTATAAGCCATTTTTCTTACCCAACAAGGCATGTACCTATAGTTATCATCATACATACAAACAAACCTTATTATGGCATCCAAAACAAGTAAAAATCAAGCCTTAAATGTATAATATCTTAACATAAAACCAATATTCTTTTAGGCACCTCAGATGACAGATTATAACATGTATGTTCATGTATTCAATATATTCATATGTACAACTAACATATATGCATAATTGTACCCAAGGTTTACCAAGCTAATTTGCATTATTTCAAACCAAGTCACTTACCTACCAAAACACACCATCTGGTGCCAAAATGTAATTTATATACTAATATATTTAAATATATTTATACCTTATATATTAAGGTATCGATTCCTGATCAATTCATCACATCCCAAAACACATGTATATAATTGCACTTTTAGCTAACATTTTACCCTTTTACCATACAATCGTAAACGAAATCACACATCAATCATATAAGGCAAATATAAACCAAACCAAAATGTGCCAACACACAAGCCAAATAAATGACTAATTTTAACAAAACACATATAGGCCATCATTAACCAAAATACCTATACGTGACATTATAACCAAAATCAAAACATCCAAAAGTACCGATAGAACCGATGGATAGTGTGATATGTCTCTGACAAGCTTTCAACTCGATCGAGCTTCTAATAATCTAGAAAGTAAAGGAAAACAACTACGTAAGCAATGAATACTTAGTAAGCTCGTATAAACTATAATCATATCAATTCATTTCAAATATGAAATTTATACATATCAAGAATAATCCAATATTGACACCGCAATACTCGTGAAGTTATATTCAAAAACTCACAAGGTGAATAAATCCACAGCATCAGTTATACATATTATTCCTAGCATAGTAGGATTTTAAACAACTTTAACTCTTACAAATTTCTTTATTTTCATTTGCATTTCTTTACTTTCCACACTCATTCCTTCTCCATAACACACCGGTCATAAACATATCATTCAACCATAGCCACAAGCTAGTGCATTTAAACATAGTCTTTTTCGAATTAATCACATGATAAGTCATTTCATAAGAAATTGTAGAACTTAAACCTTACCACTCTTTCATGAGCACTAGCATATTTTCATTTGAGTACTTACCTTTTAAATGCATCATATAAATAAACATTAACCAATAGCTTGACACTTGCCTAAGCATCAAACATCAACACTTGTTAGTGTATTTAAACATATTTCATATAAATTCAACATTGATAATCTTATTTTCTCAACATGTCTCACCTGAGTTTATTACTAGTCTCAACTTATATAATTTCTTTATATCGTCATATAAAAAATATTCATATATTTACATATCGTGATACATATCATTCTCTTACCGTTTCTTCATAATTATATATCATTCATTTCATTATATAAATATATCATGTATCATCATTTTCATGTATTTCGTATAAATATCAAATCAAATTTCCATATACATATACATATACTTTCCACATGACGTGTTCATATAACATGTACAAATCATATCCATATATTTTAAATTTATTTTCGTAATAATTTTTCTTGATTTCAGATTATCTCATACCAGAACTTTACCCGTTGAACCATTTAAATATCGATGGATACACGGGTAGTACACACAAAGTGTACGATTCTGTAATCCGCCAATTCATATACAGGTATGTCCATGAGAGCATGTAATTGGGAAGCTCTTTTGAGCCATATAATGGGAAGCTCAAGTGAGCCATGTAACGGGAAGCTCTGAAGAGCCATTTAACAGGAAGGTTATACGAGCCAATATCCAGAAGGTTTAAGCAAGCCAATAATGGGAAGCTCCGGAGAGCCATTAATCGGGACGCTCATAAGAGCTACGGTGTGTCCACAACACATGTAGGACCACAACGAAATTGGGATGCTCCGAAGAGCTATTAATGGGAAGCTCGCAAGAACAATATAACGGGAAGCTCATAAGAGATAATAACGGGACGCTCTTTCAAGTTATGGTGTGTCCGCAACACATGCCAGACCACAACCAATTCGGGAACCCTATATCCATCGAATTTTATTTATTCAAATGGGACTTAATATTTGTCGGGCATTATCGGATATGTAATCAATTTCATATATATGACATTTACACAATTCACATATACAACATTCAATTCAAACATATAAATATACAAAATTTAATTACATAAACTTACCTGGCTAAATTGCAGAAATACCAAAATTTAGGGGCATTTTGGAAATTTTCTATTTTCCTCGATTTTCCACCCGATCTTGATCTAAATTAATAATTTCATTTAATAGATTAATTTAGACGATAAAAAAATTTACTCCATGCAATTTGGTTATTTTTTAAGTTTTTACAAAATTTCCCCTAAAGTTTTACTTTTATTCAATTTAGTCCCTAAACCCAAAGCATGCAAATTAACCATTTTTAATGCAAACCCATGCTATCTGAATATTCACAGCATTCAATACAGCCCATTTTTGCAATAATTTCACAACAAACCCTTGTATTTTTACTAACTTAACAAATTAATCCTTAATCGAAAAATTCATCAAAATCACTTAACAAAATACTTTTAATGAAAAAATAATATCTCAAACTCATCATTTAACATAAAAATCATATAGATTCATCAATGGCAACATCCAAAATCTTTAACAAAATCAAAAACAAAGGTAATGTTTAGTTGGACCTAATTTTAACAATCTCCAAAACATAAGAATTACAAAAAAAATGGGACTAAATTGACTAACCAATTGAACTTGGAACTTTGAAACCCCTAAAGCCTTCGTATCATTCTTTCTCCCTTTTCGTTTTCTTTCTTTCTTTCTTTCTTTTTCCTTCTGTTTCATTTTTTTGCTTTGTTTCTTTGTAATTATTTTATTTTATTATTTTGTTTTATTATATATTAATATATTAATATATAATATAATATATATACTTAACACTTAAGGTTTATTTTATAATATATATAATAAATTCAGCAAAAATCTACCTTATGCAGTCTCATAAAGAAACAATGGCATAATTGTTTCTTTAGTCTCTTTAATTTTTCTTTAATCTATCACTCAACTTTCACTCTTATGCAATTAAGTCCTTATACTTAATTACTCTTAATTCACTATCAAAACATTAAAATTTTTCAACAAAACTTTAATACCACCTTAATGACACTCCGTAAATATTTATAAAAATATTTACGGCTCGGTTTATAGAAACGAGGTCCCGATACCTCATTTTCCAAAATTACTTAAACTAAGGTTTTATAACTCGAACCTAATAAGTCATTATAAGACATAAATTATTAATTCAAAAATTATTTTAAAGCCATATTTGACTCGTAAATATTAAATAATAAAATTTACGAGCTTAATCACCGAATTTGGTGGTCTCGAACCACTGTTTTCGACACTACTTAAAATCGGGCTATTACATGTAGTATTGACATATCATGCATATAATAGTAATAATTCAATCACTCAAATCATAGATTTCAATTACACATAATAGGGATTCCATTGAGAGTAATAAAACTCTAAAAAATAGTTCAGGGGCTATAGAGGGACAAAACAGAAAAATTCATAATTTCTAGGCAAAACTGTAAAATAGAGGTCACACAACCATGTGAGATGCTAAAGGTCGTGTGGAAGAGTTACATGGTCGTGTGGTCAGGCTGTGTAGTAGACTGTGACCATGTGGGAAAATGCTAAAGTAACCCTTCAGTAGAGGCACGATCGTGTGGCAGGTTGTGTGGAAGGTTCTTAGTCGTGTGTGAAACGAAGGACCTTAATGAAACTATTGGAAAAAAGGGGTTTGGAAAATGTAGCGGAAAATAAATTTTACGGAAAAACCAGAGTTTTAACAATTTTTCAAAAACAAGATCTTGGTTGTGATATCTAAAGTAATAAACACTTAATCAAAATTGTACATTTTTTATTCGTCTAGAATGAATGCTTCGACCGAGTAGTCTTCTCCGCTATCCTCAAGCTCACGTCTGCCGAGTGTGGGCTTGTTTCGAATCAGAAAATTTTTCACAAAAATTACCAGTGGGGTAATTTCGTAATTACTCTAAACTTTTGGGTCAAGTTGTAAATCCAAAAAATATCTCTAGAAATTTTCTGAAATAATCTCTTTAGAAAATTTTCTCTCTAAAACTTTTTCTTGAATTCAAGTGTGCATCAAATAATAACTCAATACTTTCTTTATATAAGGAGAGTTTAGATAGTTCAACTATGATTAAACTTAATCACTTGATAAATATTAGATTAAATTTAATATTAAATCTTATTAAAATAATAAAATATTTATCTAAAATATAAACATTAAATTAAAATTTAATATTAAGATAATCACTTTCATATTAAATTAATAAAATACTATGAAGACAATTATTAAATTTAATTTAATATTAAACTTTTAAAATAATATTATTTTTTGAATGATTAATCTAAAATCAAATTCTCTAGTAGAGTCCCAGTAGGAGTGCAACTCTTCCACTACTCAACCACTGAAGACCAACCGCCATCGACCATTGGGACACCGTTGTCGTAGCCATCGGCATCGCCGTGTTCGGTGATGCAGGTGCGACACTTTACAGCACCCTAAGTCGGTTCGGTCTGGGTCAGTGAACACCCGATCGGTTCGGTCTAGCCACCGGTTGGAGCATCGGTTCAGTTTCACATACCAAGCTTGATTCGACCAGTTTTTGGGTCTTGGTCTCAATTTTGGGCTCTCAGGCTCAATTTACGATCTTAGGTCCAATTCTCAAATTCAATTATCCATTGAGTCAATTTGTTTGACTTGAAAATTAATTTCCAAAAATATCATTTTAATTTTAATTAATTTGATTTATTTAATTTTACTTTATCAAAATTAATTTTTTTTCAAAAATCACTTAGATTTTTCAAATTAATTTTTCAATAAAATTCTTTAATCAAATTCTCTAGTTGAACAATTCTCACGACCATCTAATTTAATTCTACATCGAATAAATTGACTCAATTAACTTATTCCAAAATTATAGAATTTTCTTTTGATTCAAATGCAGTCTGATCGAGTTTTTGTTGAGCTAGCGGAAGGATCAATTGGACGTATACAATTAGGCTCTAGTAATCGCAATTATGTCTAGAAGTATCGTTCCGATAATTCACAATTACTTAATCATGGAGTCAGTCTACAATAAGTACCATGATTAAAAACTCCTTATTGTATACTCTTTACGAAAACAATTCATCTAACTGTTTTGTCCAATGACCTCGTTATATGTGTGTTACCCTTATATGACATCCTTGATTCCTTTGAGTTAAATTCCTTTATTGAATACAATCCTATTTTATCTCATTGTCACCATTGTGTCCTCTTAATGAATAATATGATCACTGTCAACAAATGATTGTGATAAATTGCTCATTTGAAAACAAGCAACCCGTGGTCACGTTTCATATTTATCAATCCATATACTACCAATGAGAGGATATCCTTAACTCTTTAATTGAGCTATGAATTCTATTGTTGCTAGTAAAGCCATGCCATACACAAGTCATGTACCCAACATACCAACTATGGGCTCGAACATCTTTAAAGCATAAGCCTCCACTTATATCAAAGTACATGATTTGCATGTACATGGTCAGTGACTAACTCAAGATTTAGGTAAATCACACTATGAGTGTTACAAGTGAATTAATTTACAAACGGATTCAGAATTAATTCATCTTGGATCCAATCTAATGTATCACTCTACCAATGAATACATCTATGTCTCTACTCGTGGAGTCAACTACCCCGATAGCCAAGACTAGCCATCTCCCCAATTGGAATTGTAGACGACATAATAATCCTTCTTAGTATTTGAATCAAATGTTCACTTTGATTCTTTTACGGGATTACAGACTCATTTAGATTATCTTCTAAAGTAAGTTGTCTTTCTCGCAATGCAAATGTTCTTACAACGCCACTTATATTCAGTTTGACCTTAGACAATCAATGAGCTAATATTTGTTCGTCACAATTTCGTTATGCATGCAAAATATAAAAGACAGAAATACAAAAGACATAATAGTGAAATGTTTACAAAACAATTACATGTGAAATTGACTTTATTTATTTGTTCAAATGAAAACAAAACAATTACATGTTTACTACAATATGGGCATATTTCCCAAAAAAAAGTAGTACATGATCGTGTGGTGGCCGTGTGGTCCACTCGTATGGTCCATACACCCGCGTGTGTAATCGTGTGTAGTAGCCCATTTTTCAGTGGTTTCAGGACCACAAATCCAACAAGTCCGTAATAATTAGTATTTAAATTATGTGAGTGAATTATAATTGGAATTTAAATTTTTATTTGATGAATTTTAACTAAATGAATAAATGGTTAAGTATAAGTGGTTGTCCCAAAAGTCAAGTGGTTTCAAAAAATGAGGTATCGGGACCTTATTTCTGTAAACCAAACTCAAATATTTACAGAGTTATTATTTAGGTATGTGAAGGTTTGATTCAGAAATTTTATTGTTTGATTAGTAAATTAATTAAAAATGACTAAATCCTTAAAGTCCTAAAACTTAAATGCTATGGAATTATAATGGTTAAAAGGTTTAATTAATATAAGTGGAAGGATTGAGATGGTAAATTTACCATTTTTATATAGTGGGATAGTTAGTAGATAAATTTTATACATTTTATACATTAAATTTAAATGATTATAATAGAACATATAATAATAGTAAAAAAATATAACAAATCATCATCACCTTTATTCATCTTTTTTGGAAATTGAATGCTCCATAGAAGAACATTCAAGCTTCGGTCAATTTTTTTCTTTGTCCTTGCATGATCAAGAATTAAATTGTACGGAGATTAATTTGGGAAAAGAGAAAGTTACGGATTAGTCTTTACGAGTCGAACGAAAGCATAATTTAGGTGAGTTTATAGTGTAATAATATGTATATGTGTATTTCTTTATGGCTATATATATTAATTGCTAGTTAAACATAATAAATGTGAAATTTCATTGTTTACTTGTAAATTATTAAATATTGTAATTAAGTACAAATGGAAAATGAATATTTGGTAGTGGTAAATCTTGTGGTTGCACAATACCAAAGTGACTATAACAGATTAATAGTATGTGTACAGAAATAAGAAGTGCCTTTGAATGGTTGATTTATTGATATTATGAATTTAGGTATAATACTAAGTTGAACGTAGTAAACGATTAAGATACGACTAGCATTCCAATAGGATTAGTACACGCGCTTGTACGGGATTGCAATTTGGTGTCTCTGTTTGCACTTTGATGCCTCTGTATTTACACTACAGTGCCTTTGTTAGCATTTCGATGCTTTCTAGTGTGTTTTGGGGGAAACCCAAGTATCCAAGTCAATTTGTTATAGTTCAACAGGCCATGAAATTTTACATTTGAAGGTTAAATTACTTTTTGAAGTGGATTTATGTATAATGATATGTTTGTGTATATATGTTTATGTATGGAAGCATGGACTGCTTTGGTTTGAGCCATTGTGTATATTGAATTATATGATTGAATATTTTGGTACTAATGATATATGAGTTTGGAAATGGTTGTCAGGAATTTAATGATTTAAGTTTAATTAGTGATCAATTATAAGTTATGGTAAGTTATATTGAATTTTAACTATGGACTTACTAAGTTTCATAAGCTTACCTGTTTTGTTTTGTTTTCTGTAGTTAACATTTTGAGGAACAGGTCGGACGGATCAATTTCATTGCTCACACTATCCAGACTCTTTTCGGTAGCTTTTGTTTTTGAGTCATTTTGGTTTGTGGCATGCATATAGGGTTTGATGTTGTTAAAGTTAACATTCTAGTTGACTTATAATTAAGCTTATATGGTTGTGAACTGATAAACTATGTTTCATGTTTATATTATTTTGGTATGGTAATGTTTGGTACACTTGTTATTAAACATTGTTTTGGTTTGGTATCTTTTGAGGTGTTTGAAATATGTATGGCTAATTTGGTAGGTAACATTTGATAATGGATAGGTTTGTTTTGCCTTTGGTATGTAATTTTGGTAGTTGATATATTGGAGACATTGTTGTTAATGGTATAACATGTATGAGAAGATGAAAATTTAAGTGAATTACTTATTGTTTTTGCTTAAAAATTGTGGTAATTGCTTAGTCATTTAAATGCTTGAATAGGTCATATCATTGACTCTTATTTGATTGGTGAATTTGGCTTGAAATGAACTTTTACGGATGATATTTTACCATTTTTGAGTTAGGTATCGATATTTTGGCTTTTAGTATCAATACTTGACCATATGAACAGTTTAAAACAAACAGAATGCCAAAATGGTATCGATTTTTATTTGAGTATAATACTTTTTCATAAAATATCAATACCATATAATAATTATTGATACCCTTATTTTGCAAGAAAAATAGAATTGAATTTTGGTATTGATTTTTCAGCAAGGTGTCGGTTCAGTATCGATACCAACTATGGATTTTCTATATTGACTTTAAAACCTAAAAATTCTGTAATTCCATCCAATTATATATTTGGATTTCACAATTAGACCCTCATAGAGTTAAAATTTAAATATGTTTTTTTTATATTTGATTTAAGTTATAAACAATTGAGTTTTTGTTTCGTAAAATATTTATCAATTATTGAATTTTATCGTAGCATCTTTTGCTACACCGCAGTTTGCCTCGATTCACTTGGTAAAGAACACACACCTTTCCCCATGGTTCCAATTAACATTCATCACGACGATTTTGATTCGATTCTTCTGGATTCAGTCCTTCAATGGCTAATACACACAATTAACGATTAGTGTCAATATTTGAGAAGATCATCAAGGATTTGGCAAGATCCAAAGAAATTGATTAATTTAATTGAAATATTAATATGAGATAATGATTTTACGGTAATTTGAGATCTAATCATTGAAACGAATGCACTTACTGATCTTTGGCAAAGTTAATGGAAGCTATTTGATAACAATCTAAATAACAGTAAAAATCAACGAACTGGCGAACAATTTGGTTGGGGAAAGAAAAATAATTAACAATAATAGGATGAAATTATGGTGTAAAGAAAAGGAAAGAGAAGAAAAAGAAATATGGAGAGCAAATTTTATTGGGATTTGAAAGGGGACAATATGAAAATCTTATTAAGAAAAGAAGAGAAAAAGATGGTGGAAATATAATTCTATTGGAATTTTGAAGAAATGAGAAATATGAATTATAATTAGGAAAGAATTGGTTAAATTTGGTTTGTAAACACTAAGGGTGGCACATGTAATTTACCCAAATTAGGAATAAGGGGGCGACAGTTAGGGTTAGTGTAACAGTGAAATCAAAACAGCGATTTCGGGACCACAAATCAGAGTCTGTAAGAAAAATTATTTTAACATTATTTCATGGTCTACTGTATGATAGGAATATCGTATAAAAATTTTACCGATTACATAATTAATTGATAAAATGACCAAATTGCATGAAATGCAAAAGTTGAGTTCTAATAGCTATAAGTATTAAATAGCTATGGAATTCATAATTTGAGGTCCTTATATGACAAATAGACTATTAAGAGAAGTTAGTAGATAAGTACGATGATTCATCCATGGAAATTACATAAAGAAAAGGACAAATTGGAAAGTAAAAATAATTAAAAATGATAAGTAATAAAATAATGAAAATATCATCATATTATCATCTGTCCCAAATTATTTTACATGGAAACCCTAGTTAGAATAGCTTGAAGGTAGCAAGCTTATTTGGTTCAATTAGGTGAGTATTCAAGTCCCGTTTTTAATAATTTTTATGTTTTCGAGATCATAAAAGCTTAATTTAGCAAGCTTATTTGGTTCAATTAGGTGAGTATTCAAGTGCTATGGTTTTTTTATAGATGAGTATGCATTAATTATGAAGTTTTATGGTAGAAAATGAAAGGTTGTTGATAGATAAACAACTTTTATGAAGGAAATTTTGATGAAATTGTGATTTAGGGACTAAATTGTAAATATGTAAAATTCATGGAAAAATTCTAAATTTTATGAAATACATGGGCTGTTAATGTTACATGTAAAAATCGGCTAGGCTTGGAATAAGGATTAAATTGCATGAATTTCATTTTCCGAGCCTAGAGACGAAATCGTGATTAAATAAAAGTAATTTTGCCTAAGATGTGAATTTGATTAAATTGAATATGAATTGTATTAAATTGAGCTAAATTTACTCATATAGTTCCGGATAGACCAAATACGGAATTGGATCGAGGAAAAGAAAAAGTATCAAATTAATATATTACAATTCACAAACACTAGTCAAGGTAAGTTCGTGTAACTAAATTATATATTTATATTTTTTTTGAATTTGTAACGTCCTGAATAATTTATTTCTATTTTTTAAAATATTTGACACAAATGCGTATCTGCTTCAATGGTTAAGTGTTCTGAGGGTGTGTATAAGGTCTTGGGTTCAAGTATTAAATTTGTTATTTTTGATTCAAGCATTACCCTTGTTGAGTGGGCTTTTATAAAATTGTTTGTTAATCCATAACAAAATGAGCTTGTTGGTTTGAGCAGTAAGGGGGTGTGTTGTGTTGGAGGTCTTGCGTTTGAATTTTTGTGCGAGCATGGGTATTAATTTTTGCTCGGTTGACTATTAGAGTTTCGGTTGAACTGAAATTCTGAGCGAGTTATGAGTAGTGGGTTAGTGGGAGAAAAATAAAGGATATTTGGAATTTTTTATTTTTATTTTCTTCAGTTCAGAATTTTCTCTCTCTTCCAAAGAAAAGTTTGACGTCAATTCTTTTCATTTTTTCTCAGTATTTCATTCTTTTTTTCTATTCTGTTAAAATACTATCGAATCCTTGCATTTTGAGAATTCTGCCGCTCTTTGTTCGATTGGTAAGTGAAGTTTTGGGTATTCTGTAACTTTTGTTTTCTAACGTTGGTTAGGGTTATATCTGTTGTTTCGGAAGAATGGAGAGTAGTTAGGAGATTGATTTATGTTAATTCGTGGTGTAGGTGAAGGTGGTGAGCGGTTAAGGATTACTTCGGCAGTCTAAATCGAGCTAGGGTATGTTCGTGTTATCTGTAAGTCTTGAGCGTTATTTCGAGTTTTCTACCGATTTGTAATTTGAATGCTAAATTGGCATTTGGATGCTTTTCTTAGGTTTCAAGGACCTCGGAAGTATTTTTGCATCAGAATCGTACCAACTGTGTACCCAAAATACAGAAAATCGAGCTTCAGCAAAAGCCAAAAACTATTCTGTCGACGCCACACGAGCGTGTGTCTGGCTGTGTGGTTACGGAGGTGGTAACTTATGAAAATATTGGTTTTTCCAAAATTCTATATTTTCAGTATTTAATTTCTGATATTCATGAAGAAATTTTTTAGAAAATTCTTCTAAATATCTTATATCACATAACTTAATTTTAGTTAACATATAATTAGATATACTAGCTTGATCTTTTTTATCAGTATAACCACAAAATTTTATTTTTAGAATACAGGTTAATTGTTTTAAAAGATCTTTGGGCGTCCCTACAGGAAAATCATTTAGTAAAACTTTATTAGGATATAAAACAATACGTCCTAATACTCATCATAGGTATAAAAAGAAATATAAGAAGTATAAACTAGTTAAATGGAAACTAGGAAATAAAAAATTTTCTAGTTATAATAATAATAAGTGTGTTAGAAGAAAAACTTCTAAAAAACCTAAAAAAAAATCCATAAATATCTTTTAGGTGTTAGAAAAGGTTATATAGTCAAAAACTTTTCTAACAAAAGAAAAGAAGCAGGTTTACTACTTAGATACTGCCTAAATTATTACATTTGTGGTCAACGAAGGTAGGGTCGTGCGCAAGACACGGTCGTGTGGTGGTGTGGGTGTGGCCATGTGGTCCACACAGGCTATGCCAAGTTGGGCGTGTGGGTTTTGGGCCAGGCCATGTGGGCCACACTGGCGGGCCAATCTGGGCGTGTGGGTCTGTAACAGCCCAATATTGACCCTAATCGGATATAGTGGTTTCGGGACCACAAATCTGAGTTAGAAAAATATTTTAATATTATTTTGTGTGTTTATTATGTGTGAATTTGATTGTGTTAAATTTTCGTGTTTTAATTTCGTCGTTTAAGTGTCTGATTTAATAAAAGGGCTTAATCGCAAAAAATGAAAATTTAGGGGTTAAATATAAAAGCACCTAATTCTTGTTGACTTTTTAAATGGGAAGATTTATGATGCAATAAGACCATAAAGTAGATAGTGGGTGGCATATGACATAATTGACCTTAATATATATGTTATATTATTTATTATAATAAGGTTAATTTAGTCAATTGTTAAATTAAACATTATAATTAAAAATAAATGATGAAAAGATGAATGCTTTCATCTTTTCTTAGTCGAATGTTAAGCATGAAGAACCCAACTATGGCTTTCTAAAGTTCGGCACTTTCGTAGCTTGATTAAGGTTAGTTTTGTTTCGGTTTTTTATAATTTTTTACGTTTTTAAGACCGTTGCTTTGTGTACTACAAGACCCATGCTTTAATTTTAGAATTTGACGGTGATTTTGAGATATGCCATTGATGAATGTTTAAGCTTTTCGATAGTTGATGAGGAAATATGAAAGATGGGTGAAAGATTAATATGTTTTGTCTTTGAATTTTTTGTGAAATTGAGTAATTAGGGTTAAAATGTGAAATTAAATTTTTGAGGGACTAAAATGTGAAATAAATGAAATGTGAGGACTTGTATAAACAATAGGTACATTCAGCCTTTGCATGGTGTGAACAAATTTTGTGTATTTTGTGTTTTATCCAATAGGGACTAAATTGTAAAAAGTGTAAATGTTAGGGCAAAATGGTAATTTACCCATTTAAGTGTTTTTGGATTAAATTGAATGTAATTGTATTTAAACTAGCTTATTTTGAATATATTTAGATCAAAAACCGAAGAAAACAGAGTTGGATCGGGGAAAAACTAAAGTTGTCGATTAATTGTTTGATTTCGAATTTTCACCGTCCGAGGTAAGTCTATTAGCAATTTAAAAGTTATTAAATCAATATTTATACATGTATATCGATTGAATACTTGATAAGCTGTAATTAAATGTTTATAATTTGAAGTATAAGTATAAATTTTATATAAGTATTTGATAGTTTCGAATGTACAAGTATAATCTTGTATAAGTTCATGAGTTAAATTATAGGTTTAAATTTTATATAAGTAAAGGTGAGATTCGGATAGGCATGTATATATATGAAAATCTCTTGTAATGAAATTAGGTAAGAAATTATACATGTATATGATAGATTCAAAAATATATGTAATAGCATGAGTAAACCTTGAATTTAGATAAAGGTATGAATATGTATATATATATTTATAATTATATACATAATGATCGAATATATATACATATGTATATATATATATATATAGTTTTTGAATTTAGTGGAAGTATGAATGTTGTATATGTATAAATTCTTGGTTTTAATCCAAGGTAAGTATGATATATACATATATATGTATATTAGGTCCGAATATATGTATATAAATATATATATGTATAAACTCTTAGATTTGATTAAGATATGTAACTTATATTTGTATATATGAGTTGGTAATTATATATATGTTATATTTGAATGATCAGGTATACATACATGTATATGATTTTATAGTGAATTTAGGTATGACAATTATACAAGGTTACATGAGGTCCGATTATGCTAATATACAAGTATATATTCATGTAAAGTTCTTGAATAGCATTGAAAGTATGAAATTATTAGTTGGATTATTAAAAGATGATCGAATATATGATATTAGTAGTAGATTAATGCATTAAGTTATATATATATAGGTTCCGATGTATAATTAAATTATTAAGCTGGAATTGATGTTTGAACTTTATACATCTATGGTATTTAAAGATATAGTTTATAAATTATTGAGCTGAATTTTATGTGGATTCTATATACAAATATGATATACAACTTCTGTGAATTGAGATTTTTTTTAAAGCTTAGTACCAATCAGATTAATTGCTGGTGAAATGTTTCGGACTTTACGTCTAGCAGGCTAAGTGTCGGTGATCTGAATCAGGCTATAAGCCTAGCAGGTGAAGTGCCAGCGAATCTGTTTAAATTAAGTGATTATATGCATTGGGTATATATATATGGTTTTGGTTATATGTAATGGATAAATATATGAACATTTGTTTCAATGTATTTGATGAGCATATAAACGTTCGGATCTTTGTGATTAGTGAGTATGTACATATATTGGTTGTCATGAAATTGTTGGATATATATATGTATGCATTCGGCATATGTGGATTATAAGTATATATGTGCATTCGGCACTTGTAGTTGATAAGTATAAATATATGATTTTGGCATATGTATTTATAAAATCATATATATAAATGCATTTGATGACGTCCAAATGATAAGTACACTAACAATCAGTATATGCAGTTAATGATTATATTTGTAACTTGATTATATGCATATAATGTATATACATATGTTCGTTTATGTGTATTAGTTAAATATACATTCTTTTAGATTTAAACAAAATGACTTAAGATAGCAATGTTCGAATAGTAATTATATTTGATATTTGTGATCTCAATAAATTTACTTAAGGAATTATATGTTTCTTTTATATGTATTTTAGATATGCTATAGACTTACTAAGCTATAAAAGCTTACTTCGTTTGTTTTCGTCCAATTGTTTTATAGATAAAAACCAAGCTGCAAACTCGGGGATCGTCAGTAAAGATCATCACTCTATCTACTGTCTCGGTATTGAAATGTTTAAATTTTAACTTATGGCATGTATAGGCTAGATAATGTTTTGGAAGTCGTACTTTGATGTACTGTATATATAATTAATAGCCATACGAAAATAACTATTTTCTTATGGTTTAACAGTATTGAAATGTTATGTTTTTTTTACAAAAAAGGTTAAAGTAGAATTTATAATTATACTTACTTAAAATTTGAATAAGCTTAATATATTTAAATTTATATATATATAAACAATGTTTATATTTTGATTTGGAAATAGTTGATTTAAACCTGTATTCAAACAATTTGCATATAAATGTTAAATTATTGAATTCTACTGAATGTCTGTATTGAGTTGTGTTTTGTTCGGTAATGCCTCGTAACCATAATTTGTCGACAGATACGGGTTAGGGGTGTCACAGGGTCCATATTTCTAAAGTTTTCCCTAGGGTCACATGGGTCGTTCTGATCGATTGTGGGTCTATCGTAGGGTTGGTAAGGGCTAACCAAACCCTAAAACTAAGTGATTTGTTAGTCTAATTTTCTGTTCTGAATATGATACTGTTATACATATCTGATTAGTATGATGTATTTATACATCTGATATCTGTATATGAGCATGTGAACATGATAACTCTGATTATATATATATCTGATTGGGGTGGGATTGGTATATATGCAGGAAGTGTTCTATATGGTAATCATCACCTATATTCTAGCAGCTTTGTTGCACTTTATCTGACATGTACTGTAATGGCTCGATATGGTGTGTAGAGGTGAGTGGTTGTTTTTAACCCCACATGGTGTGATGGGATGGTCGGAGTTGGTGTGTAGAGGATGGAGGTAGGATTCTGTAGTTCTGATCTGCATATCTGCATTGTTATCTGAATCTGTAAATGCTTAGGTCCGCAGTTGAATCTGTATCCGATTGTGTATGAGTTTACTGTACGTATTGCATGTCTATTTTTTTGGGTTATACACTGAGTTTACGAAAACTCACATCTGTTTGTTTGTTCTATTCAGGTAATCTACAGACTTAGACGGGTCGATGCGACGAAGGCTCAGCGGTGACTACTTGATCAAGAACTGTTTTACTTAGTAAATTACATTTTTTATTTATAATTCTAGTTTTGTTTGAGAGTTTTTAATTTTTGGGACTCTCTGGACCATTGCTTTTTATTTTAGTTTTTGGATGCGGTTTTTGACTCTTTCGTTGCGATGCATGATGGAAAACACGATTTTATAAAAAGAAAGGTTTTTTTCTGAAAACATGAACTATATTTCTAAAATATTACAATTTTAAGACTTTCGATGTAAATTATGTTTTAGTAAGTAAATTAATTGAATAACACTTTCGAAAATAGTTATAAACGAATATGAACTATGAAACTTGAATGATTTGACGAAATGACTCTGTTTTCAAAACCTTACCTTGTGACATCTCCGGATTCGGCCATAACGTTTAGGCCGGGTTTGGGGTGTTACATTTAGTGGTATCAGAGTTTGGTTGCAAAATTCGAGCTGTAAATTTTTGGGTTCCAAAAACTTTATTTTAAAAAGAACTAATTTTCAAATAGTTTGAATAATTTTGAGAAAGTATGTGGTACACTGAGTCTCCAGCGTTGATCCTGTATGTATTTCTAAACTTAGATATTATATTCTTAAAACACTATAGATAGTACTTTCTGAAACTGTACTGAAATAGTTAGAGACTGAAACCTTTGAAAACATTTCTGAACTTCTGATAACTTTTGCATAAAATATCTGTTAATAAATACTGGAGCTGATACATAAAATTTTATAATGTAGATAAAATTTGAAATTTACGATGAGCGCACGTGGAATTTACAGATGTGGTATTTGTGGCCGTGGTAGAGGCCGTAGGGGGCTCGAGCTGAGTCTTCCTCTTTGGGCAGTATGCCAAATTTAGACATAAGTGAGACGCCAATTTTGCCTGCTACTGAGACCGTACCGTGTCTTAAAGTAGTTCGACTGGGGATGACGCACTGTCCCAAGCCATGTTGAGGGTATTGGAGAGGGTTGCTGGAACCTATTTTGGATCTAGGGGCCGGGGTTGGTAATTGAACGACTCCGGTCCAAGTATGAGAAGTATGTTCACTTTGAGATTGATCCGAAGAACAGCTTAAGGGTTCTGATAGCTCCGCAGAAGGAGCGTGAGTTTGCTGTTCTGGTATATAAGACGAAGATCACCGAAGAGATTAAGCGTGTGAAGCGCCATAATAGAGACAAAGAGAGAGGTAAGAATAAGAGAGATTTAGAGCCCTTTAGTTCTATTTAGAGACCTAAGAAATGGGCCAGACCTAATTGGCCGGTTAGAGTGGGGGTTCCTGTTGCCCCTACTGGATTCAGCCATATAGGGATTGTGGTAGGCGTCATTCGTGCGAGTGTTAGAGGTTAGAGGCTTGTTTGAGGTGTGGATCTTTAGAGAACCGTACTAGAGAGTGTTCGCAATGGGCTGATCAAATACAAGTTTCAGGATCGGGTTTTGTACAGCCTCAGAGGGTTGTTCAACAGCCACCTAGGGGCCTTGGATCGGCTAGGGGTGGTAACGGTATGGGCCGAGAGCAGAGAGAACCAGGCAGAGGTGCTAGTCAGGCTGAGGCAAGAAGCCTGCACTGGTTTATGTTGCTCGACACTGAGAGGATAGAGATGCTCCTGATGATATCACGGTTACGTTCTTTATTTTTGATATACCTTATACTATTCTGATAGACATAGGTTTTACACACTCTTATGCAGCTAGTTCCGCTTCTGAAAACCTGGAGATTTCTGTTGAAAGCACTTCTAGTGAGGTTACTGTACTGAGTCCGTTTGGGCAGTCTGTTTGGGTTAGTAAACTTTATAGGAATGTTTCGTTAGTGGTGCAAAGAGCTATATTTTTAGCAAATTTGATGGAGCTTCTGTTTGGGGAGTTTGACTTTATTCTAGGTATGGACCGGTTGGTTGAGCACCGATTTAGCTTAGATTACGCGACTAAGAGAGTTGTTCTGAGAACTGGGGATGATAAAGAAGTGGTTGTGATCGGCGAGCTTCGAGATTATTTTTCCAATATGATCTTCGCTCTTGTGGCTGATAAACTAGTTCGAAAAGGGTGTGAGGCATATTTGGCCTACGTCAGTGTTTTTGTTTCTAGGAACTCTTCTATCGGGGATATCACAGCAATGAAAAATTCTCCGGATATCTTTTCTAAGTTACCGACTTTACCTCTGAATCGAGAAATTGAGTTCGGTATTGAGCTTCTACCAGGTACAGCTTCAGTGTCTATCGTTCCATAGTGTATGACACTGAAGAAGCTTGTAGAGCTTAAGGCTCAATTTCAAGAGCTTTTGGATCGTGGCTTCATCCATCCTAGTGTGTCTCCGTGGGGGGCACCGATTTTGTTTGTTAAGAAGAAGGATGGGACCACGAGGATGTGTATTGATTATTGATAGTTGAATAAACTGACTGTGAAGAACAAGTATCCACTTCTGAGGATCGACGATCTATTTAATCAGTTTCGAGGAGCTTCAGTGTTTTCTAAAATTGTTCTCCGATCTGGGTACCATCAGTTCAGATTTAAGGATGTTGATGCTCATAATACTGCATTTTGGACTCGTTGTGGACATTATGAGTTCCTACTTATGCCTTTTGGTTTGACGAATGCTCCGACGATATTCATGGATCTAATGAATTGAGTTTTTCAGCCATATCTAGATCAATTCACCGTGATCTTCATCGATGATATTTTAGTTTACTCTAAGACTGATGATGAGCATGATGAGCATCTTAGAGTAGTACTTCAGATACTCCGAGAAAAATAACTCTATGCTAAGCTCAACAAGTGTGAGTTTTGGTTGCGTGAGGTAACTTTTCTGGGTTATGTGGTTTCTGCTAAGGGGATCTGAATTGATCCTAGAAAGATTGAGGCAGTACTTGATTGGAAACAGCCTAAGAACGTATTTGAAATCTATAGTTTTTTGGGTCTCGCGGGTTATTATCGGTGATTTGTCGAGGGGTTCTCTCTGATTGCAACACCTTTGACTAAGCTTCTGCGCAACGGGGTTCTTTTTGTCTAGACTGGTGCATAACAATCGAGTTTCGAGAAGCTCAATTCTATTCTGACTCAGGCTCCTGTTTTAATACAACCTGAATCTGGTAAAGAATTTGTGGTCTACAGTGATATGTCGCACGTCTGTTTGGGATGTGTATTGATACAAGATAGAAAAGTTGTGGCTTATGCATCCCGTCAGCTTAAGACGCACGAAGGAAATTATCCGACATAGGATCTCGAGTTGGTTGCGGTGGTTTTTGCGTTAAAAATCTAGAGGCACAATCTGTATAGTGAGAGGTGTATTATCTACACTGATCACAAGAACATCAAGTACCTTCTTACTCAGAAGGAGTTGAACCTTAGGTAGTGTCGGTGGATTGAGCTGTTCAAAGATTATGACTGCACGATAGAGTATCATCCTGGTAAGACTAATGTGGTGGCCAATACTCTTAGTCGTACAGCGATGACTGATTTGAGAACGATTTTCGCTTATCTTAGTCTGTTAGCCGAGTTGCAAGTTAAGCCGACTTGGATTGATCAAATTCGGGATAAGCAGTTAGGGGATAAGTCTCTGAGTTTGCGGTTCCGACAGATTGAGAGTGGCAGTACTTCAAATTTTAGGCTGAATAAAAATAGGATTCTATGTTTTCGAGGTCGAATTTGTGTGCCGAATGATTCTGATATGAGGCAATCGATTCTAAGGGAGGCGCATAGTAGCCATTATACTATGTATCCCAGTGGTAATAAGATGTATCGGGATCTTCGTGATCAATAAATTTTATTGCTCGTTGTCTGCAGTGTCAGTAGGTTAAGGCTAAGCACCAGTTGCCTTCGGGTTTGCTCCAACCGATTAAGATTCTTTTATGGAAATGGAAATGAGTGACGATAGGCTTCGTTAGTAGGTTGCCCTTGACACCCACTAAGAAAGATTCTATTTGGGTTATCGTAGATCGATTGACCAAGTCTACTCATTTTATTCTGATTCAGATGGACTACTCTTTGTAGAAGTTAGAGAAGCTCTATATCTCTAATATTGTAAGACTGTATGTGGTTCCCGTTTCGATTATTTCTGATAGAGATTCTCGCTTCACTTCTTGGTTCTGGAAGAAACTACATGAGGCTCTGGGTTCGAGATTAGAATTCAATACTGTATTCCATCCTTAGACCGATGGTCAATCTGAGAGGGTGATTCAGATACTAGAGGATATGCTTCGGAGTTGTGTGATTGATTTTCGAGGTAGTTGGGAGGATTGTCTACCGCTAGCTGAGTTCGCCTCCAATAATAGTTTCCAGTCTAGCATTCAGATGGCACCTTACGAGACTGTGTGGTCCTAAGTGTCGTACTCCGCTATGTTTGACTGAGTTGGGTGAGCATCAGATTTTTGGTCCTGAGTTGGTTTTTGATATCGAAGATAAGGTTAGACTAATTTGGGATCGTCTGAAGGCGCCTTTTGATAGACAAAAGTTATATGTGGATCTGAAGATGAGAGATATAGAGTACTCTGTGGGTTACTTCGTTTTTCTTAAGGTTTCTCCGTGGAAGAATGTTCTAAGATTCGATTGTAATGGCAAGTTGAGCCCTAGGTTTATTGTGCCATATCAGATTCTAAAGCATGTGGGATCGGTTACTTATCAGTTGGAATTACCTTCGGAGTTAGATCGTATCCACGATGTGTTTCATGTCTCGATATTGAGGCGATACTGGTTTGACCCATCTCATGTTGTCTCTATTGACGAGATCGAGGTTAGACCGGACTTGACCTTTGAGGAAGAGCCAGTTCAGATTCTAGATTGTGATATTAAGGTTCTGAGGAGGAAGCCCATTCCGTTAGTGAAGGTTCTGTGGCAGAATCATAGCACTGAGGAAGCCACGTGGGAACCTGAGGACTCGATGCGTCAGCTGTAACCTCATCTTTTTTGATCAGGTAAATTTTGAGGTCAAAATTTCTTTTAGGAAGGTAGAGTTGTAACGCCCTAAATTTATTTTTATTTCTGTAAATATCTGACACAAATGTGTATCTCCTTTAATAGTTAAGTGTTCTAGGGGTATTTATAAGGTCTTGGGTTCAAGTACTAAATTTGTTAATTTTTTTATTTTTGATCCAAGCCTTACCCTTGTTCAGTGGGCTTTTATAAAATTTTCTGTTAATCCATGTCAGAATAACTTGTTGGTTCGAATGGTAAGGGGGTGTGTTGTGTTAGAGGTCTTGTATTCGAATCCCTGTGCGAGTGTGGGTATTAATTTTTACTCGGTTAACTATTATAGTTTCGGTTGAACTGAAATTCTAAGGGAGTTATGAGTAGTGGGTTAGTGGGAGAAAAATAAGTGATATTTGGAATATCTTTTATTCTTATTTTCTTCTATTCAGAATTTTCTCTCTCTTCCAAAGAAAAGTTTGACGTAAGTTCTTCTACCTTTTTCTCTGTATTTTGTTCTTTTTCCTATTCTGTTAAATTGCTGTCAAGACCTTGCGTTTTGAAAATTCTTTCATTCTCTATTCGATTGTTAAGTGAAGTTTTGGGTACTTTGTAACTTCTGTTTTCTAACGCTGGTTAGGGTTATATCTGTTGTTTCGGTAAAATGTTGAGTAATTAGGAGATTGATTTATGTTAATTCGTGGTGTAGATGAAGGTGGTGATTGGTGAAGGTTTACTCCAGTAGTCTAAATCATTCTAGGGTTTGTTCGTGTTATCAATAAGTCTTGAGTGTTATTTTAGGTTTTCTACCGATTCGTTAATTGACTACTAAATTGGCATATGGATGTTTTTCTTAGGTTTTAGGGACCTCGGGAGTGTTTTTGCGTTAGAATCGTACCAGGTATGTACCCAAAACGTAGAAAAATGAGCTTCGACAAAAGCCAAAAAAGCATTCTGTCGATGCCACACCGACGTGTGCCTGGCCGTTTGGCTGGCCATGTGCGAGACACAGTCGTGTGGTCGACGAAGGCAGGGTCATATGTAAGACACGACTATGTGATGGTGTGAGTGTGGTCGTGTGGGTCACATGAGCTAGGTCAAGTTGGGCGTGTGAGCCAGACAGGCGGAGTCAATTTGGGCGTGTGGGCCATACAGGCTTGTGGGCCCATATTTTTGAAATTTTCCCTAGGGTCGCACGGATCGTTCTAATCGATTGTGGGTCTACCGCAGGGTCAGTAAGGGCTAACCAAATCCTAAAACTATGTGATTTGTTAGTCTAATATTCTGTTCTGAATATGTTACTGTTATGCATGTCTGATTAGTCTGACGTATTTATATATCTACTATCCGTATATGAGCATGTGAGCATGATAACTCTGATTATATATATTTGATTGGGGTGAGACTGGTATATGTGGAAGAAGTGTTCTGTATGGCGATCATCACCTATATTCTGGCAGTTTGGATGCATTTTATCTAACATGTGCCGTAATGGCTCGATATGGTGTATAGGGATAGGTGAGTGTTTTTAACCCTACATGGTGTGATGGGATGGTCGGAGTTGGTGTGTAGAGGACGGGGGTAGGATTCTGTATTTCTGATCTACATACCTGCTTTATTTTCTGAATTTGTAAAGGGCTTAGGTCCGAAGCTGAATCTGTATCTGGCTGTGTATAAGTTTATTATATGTCTTGCATGTCTATTTCTATTAGGTTACACACTGGGTTTACGAAAACTCAAATCTATTTGTCTGTTCTATTTAGGTAATCCGTAGAGTTAAACGGGTCAGTGCGATAGAGGCTCAGCGGTGACTACTTGATCAAGAACTGTTTTACTTAGTAAATTACATTTTTTATTTATAATTCTGGTTTTATTTGAGAGTTTGTAATTTTTGGGACTCTCCGAACCATTGGTTTTTTTTTTGGATGCAGTTTTTTACTCTTTCGTTCCAATGTATGATGGAAAACACGGTTTTACGAAAACAAAGGTTTTTCTAAAAACACGTACTGGATTTCCAAAATATTACGGTTTTAAGACTTTCGCTGTAAATTATGTTTTAGTAAGTAAATAAATTGAATAACACTTTCAAAAATAGTTATAAACGAATATGAACTATGAAACTTGAATGATTTGACGAAACGACTCAGTTTTCAAAACCTTACCTTGTGACATCTCTGGATTCAGCCATAACGTCTAGGCCAAGTTTGGGGTGTTACAGAATTGAATGTTGTGTATGTGAATTAAATTGTGTAATTGACATGAATGAAAATTGAACACATATCAAAATATATCCGACAAGTAATAAGTCTCGTTTGATTAAATAAAATTTGATGGATACAAGGTTCCCGATTGGTTGTGGTCTTGCATGTATTGCGGACACACCACAGCTCGAAAGAGCATCCCGTTATTAGGTCTCATGAGCTTCCCGTTATATAGTTCTTGCGAGCTTCCCGTTAATAGCTCTTCAGAGCATCGCGATCGGTTGTGATCCTGCATGTGTTGTGGACACACCGCAGCTCTTATGAGCGTCCCAATATTTGGCTCTTTGGAGTTACCCGATTAAAGGCTCTTTGTGAGCCTCTCCGCAGCTTCCCGATATTGGCTAGCTTGAGCCTTCCCGATATTGGCTTGTATGAGCTTCCCGTTAATAGCTATTTAGAGCTTCTCGTTACATGGCTCACATGAGCTTTCCGTTATATGGCTCGAAAGAGCTTCCCGTTTATGTGCTCACATGAGCATTCCCGAATATGAATTTACGAATCTTAGATTTGTACACTTCGTGCGTACTACCCGGGTATCCATCAATATTTTAAATAATTCAACGGGCAAAATCCTAATATGAGAAAACATGAGAATTTGATGTTGTTGAGCTCATACATAATTCTTGATATTCATGTGAAATAAATGACTAACATGTTTGATGAAGTTGTGTGTTTAGGCTATTAGCCAAATTTCTTGGATGCATTTTGTATGCTTATTTAAATGAAAATAATTGGTAAGTAAATTTCCTGTTATACGAACTTACTAAGCATTAAATGCTTACTCTGTTTTATTTCCTCTATTTTATAATACTCAAAGTAAACTATAAGAAAGCAATATTCAAACCTCTTTACTAGTAAGATTTTTGAGGACAAAAATTCTTTAAGGGAGGAGAGTTGTAACAACTCGTTTTTAGTGAAATCAGAACAGTAGTTTCGGGACCAAAAATCTGAGTCCGTAAGAAAAATTATTTTAACATTATTTCATGGTCTACCATATGATAGGAATATCGTATAAAAATTTCGTTAAGAAAATTTTTACCTATTACATATTTAATTGATAAAATTACCAAATTGCATGAAATGCAAAAGTTAAGTTCTAGTAGCTATAAGTATCAAATAGCTATAGAATTCAAAATTTGAGGTCCTTATATGGCAAATAGACCATTAAGAGAAGTTAGTAGATAAGTATGATGATTCATCCATGGAAAATAAAATAAAGAAAAGGACTAAATTGAAAAGTAAAAATAATTAAAGATGATAAGTAATAAAATAATGAAAATATCATCATATTATCATCTTTCCCAAATTATTTTACATGGAAACCCTAGTTAGAAGAGCTTGAAGGTAGCAAGCTTATTTGGTTCAATTAGGTGAGTATTCAAGTATCTTTTTAATAATTTTTATGTTTTCGAGATCGTAAAACCTTAATTTAGCTATCTTGGGGATTAATTTGTAAAGTTATCAAAGTAATAGGGTTTTTCCATGGATAAGTATGCATGAACTGTGAAGTTTTATGGTAGAAAATGAAAGGTTGTTTATAGATAAACAACTTTTGTAAATGGAATTTTGATGAAATTATGATTTAGGGACTAAATTGTAAAGATGTAAAATTCATGGAAAAAATCTAAATTTTATGAAATACATGGGCTGTTAATGTTACATGTAAAAATCGGCTAGGCTTGGAATAAGGATTAATTGCATGAATTTTATTTTCCGAGCCTAGGGATGAAATCATGATTAAATAAAAGTATAGGGGCAAAATAGTAATTTTGCCTAAGATGTGAATTGGATTAGATTGAATATGAATTGTATTAAATTGAGCTAATTACTCGTATAGATTTGGATAGACCAAATACGAAATTGGATCGAGGAAAAGAAAAAGTATCGGATTAGTATATTACAATTCACGAACACTTGTCAAGGTAAGTTTGTGTAACTAAATTGTATATTTATATATTTTTTGTTTGAATTGAATGTTGTGTATCTGAATTAAATTGTGTAATTGACATGAATGAAAATTAAACACACATCAAAATATATCCGACAAGTAATAAGTCTCGTTTGATTAAATGAAATTCGATGGAAACAGGGTTCCCGATTGGTTATGGTCTTGAATGTATTGCGGACACACTATAGCTCGAAAGAGCGTCCCGTTATTAGCTCTCATGAGCTTCTCATTATATGGTTCTTGCGAGCTTCCCGTTAATAGCTTTTCGAAGCATCCCGATCGGTTCTGATCCTGCATGTGTTGTGGACACACTGTAGCTCTTATGAGCGTCTCGATATATGGCTCTTCGGAGCTACCCAATTAAAGGCTCTTTGTGAGCTTCCCGTTAATGGCTCTCCGCAGCTTCCTGATATTGGCTCGCTTGAACCTTCCCGATATTAGCTCGTATGAGCTTCCCGTTAATGGCTCTCCGGAGCTTTCCATTACATGGCTTACATGAGCTTTTCGTTATATGGCTCAAAAGAGCTTCCCATTTATGTGCTTATATAAACATTCCCGAATATGAATTGACGAATCTCAGATTTGTACACTTCGTGTGTACTAATCGGGTATCCATCGATATTTTAAATGATTCAACGGGCAAAATCCTGATATGAGAAAATATATGAATTCAAAGTGAAACGTTATCTGTGTCGAAACCATTTTTTTGAAAACAAAAAATTTTAGGTTGTTGACTTTTAAAAAATAAATAAATAAATAAAAATTGGGAGTCGCTATCAATCTTTTGTTAAGGTGTGATTGGGTCACCTAAAAACGACTTTTGTCTACGAATTTTAGAAAAACGGGTCCGGGAGTCGGTTACGTATGAGGAAGGATTAGCACCCTCATAACGCCCAAAAATTGGTACCTAGTTAATTAATTAATGTCTTAATGTCGAAAATTTGAAAAATATAATCCTTAGCAAAAAAAACTTAAAAATGTTACGTATTAAGACCCTTATCATTTCAGAGAAAGAAAATGTTACACCCAATGCGTTAGGGCACGACATTCTAATTTCCTCAAAAATGAATTAGGCCAGAATACTCGTGTAATAAAAATTTAAAAGAATATCTATTTATTCAAGATTTAAGAAATCGCGGCCCAATACGTTAGGGCACAATTCCTCCAAAATCCCAAACTTGAAATATTTCCTTTATTATTTTTTAGAGAAAAATCTTCATTTCGAGAAATAAATGCGTCACATCCAATACGTTAGGACACAACGTGTTGAATTCCCAATAATGAGTTCTTATTTTTTTGATTAAAGAGAAATGCTCGGTCGTTAGATTTAACGAAGAAAATCGGAACCCAATACGTTAGGGCTCAATTTTCTTGAAAATCCTAAATACGAGTATTATCTCTATTTTGAAAATTTTCTATTTTTAAAATCGAGTAAAAGATGATGTAACGTTATATTGAATGTATGTATAAATGTCACAATAACAAATGCTACAATTGTATAGAAATAATATATAAATGGTAAATAAAAGAAATTAATATAAATAAATAAAACAATGAAAATGTAAAAATATTAAATAAATGAGCAACGTAAAGCATTCTTTTAGAATATAAATGCAAACACAAATAAATAAACAAGTGAGGGACATAAGCAAAACTATAAAGTAGAAAAAATAAAGGATATAAAGTATGTATATAATATATCTATTGAAATTATGAAAAAATAAAAGACATACATAAGGTACGAAGATGGATTATAAAATTTATAAAATAATATGTATATACAAATTATAATAAAAAATCTATGTAAAACTAGGAATATTTAAAATGTAAAGAATATATATAAATGCGCATTAAGACATTTGCAAAAATAATAAGAAAATAAATATATGGATATATGTATATATGTATATATTTAATTTTGAAATAAATGTGCACTTGTATATATAGATTATGAAAATAATAATGATTATGTATATAAATTATAGAAATAAAAATAATAATTACACCGTTTAAATTAATTAATTCCTAAAAATAACAAAAAGAGGACTAATTTGAATTAGAAATTGAAATATGGGGCCAATCCACGAATAAACGGAGACTGGAGGGCCCTATTGAACACGCTAATAATTCAGAGGGGCTGGAAAGGAAATTACCCCTTTCTCCTCCAAAACGGCGTCGTTCAAATATGATTAAATTAAAATCGAAGAAAAATTAAAGGGGTAAATTTTAAGAATAAAAGAAACTTAAGTGTAAAAATAATAAAGGCAGAGGGGCTAAAAGAGAAATTTACCCCTCTGCTTAAAAGCACGCGGATCCTCCCCGGTCGGGTCACACGCGCAGGTCATGGAGTGATACTGCGCCGTTTTGCTATTATTATTAAAAATAAAAGATTTTCTAAAAACATTCCATTTCTTTTTTTTTAAAGAATAGAAAGCAGAGAGTTTCCCTCTCTGCTAGGGTTTTCTTTAACCCAAACTCCCTAGCCCCCACAACCACTTCGGCGAACCCGAATCTCCCCTCCGGTTCCAATTTGGCAGCAAATAGGGTTTTGTCTTCCTCTACGCAGGTACGTATATTCCCCTCTTTTTTGTTTTGCCAAGGAGAAAAATAATAATAATAATAATAATAAAATAAAAGAACACAGTAGAGAAACGCAGAGAAAAATAAAAAATGGTAAATCACCTTTTTTTTTAACTGTTAATCGTTTTTTTCTTTATTGATTTTTTTCAAAATCGGATCCCCCAATAATGTATCCTTAATGGCTTTATATAGCCATAATAAAAAAATATAGAAATAAAATCTTGTTTACATTGATTTGATTCTCAATCTTTTGATTTCTTTCCATTACATTGATTTGATTCTCAATCTTTTGATTTCTTTCCATTACATTGATTTGATTCTCAATCCTTTGATTTCTTTCCATTACTGTTTTGCTTCCTTTTTTGTGTGCAGATGAAGATCCGGGGAGGCGGCTAATGCAAAGATCCTGGTTGCGGCGCAAGTTCATCCTAAAAACCCTAGGGTTTCTGATTGTTTGGGCCACTGGATTTGGGGTTTGGTTTTGGGCCTCTGTTTGATTTGGGCCACATAGGCCCGTTTGTAATTTGGGCCCTTTTGACCCGGGCAAAAATAAGGTATTACAATCTGTATATACACGAAATACATGGGAATTTGATGTTGATGAGCTCATACATAATTCTTTATATTCATGTGAAATAAATGACTAACATGTTTTATGAAGTTGGGTGTTTAGGCTATTAGCCAAATTGTTTGGATGTATTTTGTATGCTTATTTAAATGAAAATTATTGGTAAGTAAATTTCTTGTTATATGAACTTACTAAGCGTTAAATGCTTACTTTGTTTTATTTCCTCTGTTTTATAGTACTCGAAAGCTCGTAAAGGTTGGAAGCTAGTCGGAGTCACATCACACTATCCCTCAGACTTTTCGGTATATATATAGTAAACTAATTTTGGTTATAATGGCATGTATAGGCTAAATATGACCAATGATGGCAATGTAAATGTTTGGTTGTAACTAGCCAATGGAATGGCTTGTGAAAGACATGTTTTGATGAGTTTATATATGGTCTTAATGTGTTTGATGAGTCTTTCAATTAGTTAAATGATGAAAATTATATAGGCTCATTATTAATTGATTTGAGTTAGTATAATTGATAAGATATGCATGCATGTGAAATGGTTCACTTAGGGGAAATTGAATACTTGGATATATAGGATGTTATAATATGTACTAAACTTGGTTTTAACTTGATTTGAATGATTGGTATTGCCTTATGAATGTGTTAAAGTGTTGATGTAGGTGGAAGACAATTTGGGTGAGAAAAGTGGCCTTGGAAATAGCCTATTTTTGTCCACACGAGTAGAGACACGAGCGTGTGATTTGGCTGTGTGTCCCATGCATCTTTAAAATTCAAAACAGAATGCTCAGAATTGATCACACGGCCTAGCACACGGGCGTGTGGCTTGGCCGTGTGACCCTTGCAGTTATTTACTGATGTTCACACGGCCTAGCACACAGGCGTGTGGCTTGGCCGTGTAACCAAGTCAGAGAGTTACACGGGTACAGACACGGGCTGGACATGGCCGTGTGCCCTATTTTGAATGCCCATACGGCCTGACCACACGGGCGTGTGTCCCCTGTACCTTGGAAAAATTTTGAAATTTTGCGAAAATTTCTCTGAGTACCTAGTTTAGTCCCAACTTGTTTCTAATGCATGTTTTGGGTCTCGAGGGCTCATATAAGGGACTTTATGAATAATATCTGACGTGAATGTTAAATAATATGAAATGTCTGTATTTGATCTGTATATTCCAGCAATGCTCCATAACCTTATTCCGGTGATGGATATGGGTTAGGGGTGTTATAGTTAGAATTAGGGGTTTGCCAAAAAAAAATTAGAAATAATGATAGGGAAAAGACTTGAACCTTGAATCTTTAGGGAGGGGTACTAATGTTTAACCATTGAAGTTGTAGCTCATTTCTTACTTATTTTAGACAGTTAATCGTATATATGTTTTTGTCTGTTTTTGTCGAAAATTTAAGAAATTATAAAAGGACGGAAGGTTTTGAACTTGAGACCCCCCTAGGATAAATGCTCTAAATCTTTCATTTCTCGCTTAATCTTATTTCTTAACTGTATATATTTATTTTGGAGTGTGACTTTACCCTAGTTTGCCGAAAATAATAAAACAAGAGAAAGGGAGATCGAACCTAGGATCTCTAGAGATATTTACATTACTTAATCGCTAGCCCAAATACTCAATTTTATTTAGATTCTTACAACATTTATTCTTAAAACGAGGTGTGACACTTGCTTGGGTTTAAAACTAATGCAAATGGAGGGATTTAAACTTGGGTTTCAAAGACAAATTCACTAACACTTAACCATTAAGCTAGTAACTTTCTTGTTTAACACACGCACAATGATAACCTTATAAATCAGGCCTGACCACCCTCGGTTTCACAAACCCTGATTCTATTAACCCTATTTTTGAGATGTGACACAGAATTTATATATTGTCTCAATTTGGTCCTAATTCTAAAAAAATAAAAAAATACATAAATATTTTCAATATATATTAAATTTAAATATATATTTAAAAAATAGCTAGATCTTGATTCTATTTTTATATATTATTATTTTTTGAAAATTTTTATATATATTTGAATATTTTAGAGTTAGGACTAAATTCAAACAATATGTAAACATTGAAGGTTAATTTTTTAAAAATAATGACTAAATTGCCACAATATATAAAAGTTCAGAGCTAAATTTGTTATTATTCCAAATTTTGAACTGTCAGCTCACTCTTCAATTGAACACTTAATAACACTTAAGGAAATTGACAAAAAATAAAATTTTGATTAATTGGATGATCATTTTGAAAGTTTTTAAAATTAGGTGACAAAAGAAAACTTAAACGTAACTATGTAGTTTAATTCTTTTATAACTTCTTATGTTTTGGTATGATAATAATAAGACACATTGCACTCTCGCACAACTTCGAATATTAAAAATTATATTTTTGTAAGGGGCAACTACAAATCTGAATATAAATTATAAAAAAGACATGAATGATAAAAAAAAAATTTAAATCACCTTCCTTCACCTAATTACTCTTGTTTCAATAGATCACACAATATTGCCACATTTGCATGCAACTTGACCAGTTCCAACGGCAAAGCAATGGTTATCAATTAACCTCATAATTTCCTCTTTTTTCATAATCCAAAATGCTAACCTCCTCAATTAATCCATTCTTCTAGCTCATTCAAGGGCATTAGTAGTCATTTCCATAACTTAACTCTCCATTAATCATTTTAACTTATGGTCTAATTTCACACTCCCTCCCTCATGTTTTACTCCAACTCCATTCTAGTCCACAGCCAAATTCTAAATTCTAAATTTTCCTCCAATTTCATTATCTATTCAAAATATATAATATATTACATTATTTATATATGATGCGATTTATATCACACAAAAACTAATAAATAAACAAATAAAATCATTAAATATTAAATTAAAATGGAATTTGATTGATTTTTTATAAATATAAATAAATTTAAAAGGTGATATTTCAAATCAGATTTTGCTTCAACAAGCATAATATCAATTTAATACATAAGATTTGTTTTAATTGGGGTTAAAAGGTAGATTTAGCTCTAAAGCTTTACCCCTTTGGTATTTTATTATTATTATTTTGGTGCTTGAAGTTGTAAATTATTGTACAAAACACTGCTAGGAAAAAAAAACCTTTTCATGTGGCATAATTTTTTAAAAATAAATTAAAAAATCTTAATATATTAAAAAAGAAAATTTGTGCCAGGTGACAGTTTTCTAATTAAGCATTAACCCTTTGAGTGGTTATTGGATTTGTTGATGGGAGCTGAGCCTCACCCTCGCTCTGGTGTTCACCTTCAACCCCAACACACCTTCCATCCCAAGTCCTAAAAAACCTAACCCCCCCAAGAGAAAAGAAAAAAAAAGACTAGCCATGGATTCCAGCCAACCCCACCCCTCTAAACCCTCTGCCTCCAAACTCCCCATCAAGCGTAAATCCCCTCACCACCCCCAGTTCTTCACCCCAAAACTTGAATACCAACCCATCATTCTTCCTCCCCCAAACCCAAACCCAAACCCCAACCCCAAACCCTCCTTTCAAATTCCAACGGATCTGGTCAGAGCCCGACGAGATCCGTTTCCTCCAAGCCCTTCTCCGATCCCATCATCTCTCTTTCCCCAAAGACCTCCCTCTTTTCTACTCCTCCTTTTCCCACTCCATGTCTCAACCTTATACCAAGTCCCAACTCTCCGAAAAGCTTAGGAGACTTAGGAAAAAGTTCAGGGTCGTTTCCTCTAGGCTGGCTCGAGGCTTGAACCCTTCTTCTCTCTCTCTTCATGATCGAGCTCTGTTTGATCTTTCTAAAAGGCTTTGGAGCCCCGAGTTTGCTTCCTCTTCCCCTTTTGGTAAGAACAGTTCCGGGTTTAATGGCGTTGCTGGGAATGGTTTTGATGATTGTGACACAATTGATGATGACGGGGAAGTGAAGATTAACGGGGTTAGTTTGCATTATGATTTTGCCGCGGGAAGGGATGAGGTTATTAGTGGCGAGACAATTGATGGGGTGTTGGCGAAAAGCGTGTTGAATGCGTTCGATGAGTGTATCAAGGAGGTTCGGGTGATGTTCACGAAGCAGGGTGTGGTGTGCATGGATACAACGGAGAGGAAGTGGAAGGAGCAAAGGGTTTCTGAGTTTGACGTGTTGGGTAGGCGGCTGAGGCTGGTTATCGAGAATTCTTTGACTAGGCGATGAGTTTTTCTTCTAGAACTGGTCGAATAATTGAGATGATAAAAATTTGTACATTCCAGCCCTTGTAGATAAATTTTCAGGTTGGTTTATGTTTCGATGTTCTTCCGTATTGGAGTGTTTTTTTTTATTATAAAAGTCTGATTTTTTCTTTCACATGGTATACTTGTGAGCTTCAAATGTTCATGGATTTCCCTCGACTTCAGTAGTTATTGTTGATAAAACTGGTGGTTATTGCTCATCAGTTGGGATGATAAACTTTTCTTGCTGTTGCTCATCATAGCAGATAAATTTTCAGGTTGGTTCAGGTTTCAATGTTCTTTCATATTGGAGTTTTTGTTGATAAAAAATCTGATATATTAATACTGTGAGCTTCTAATGTTAATGAAGTTTCTTTGAGTTCAAATGCTATTGTTATGAGGAATCTGAGGATGACTTATTAAATATTAAAAGGGGTGAATAGATTGTTTCATAGCAACGACTAAAAGTTTGACTTGGATAATTGAAATTATAATGTTTTATCGTGGAGATTTGCTAGAATGCTTTGGGTAGATTCTATTGGAGTTATGGAGCATTTTATGTTTAATAACCCAAGGTTCTTAGAGAGTAACATTGGATGGGTAATTGCAGAGTACTTTGTCAGTCTTAGTAGTTAGAGCAATTAGATAAGATCTTAATCATTTTAGGTTCATTTGTCCTGTGCATTATTCTTCCTTGGTTAGATAACATTTCGAGCAACACGTGTTTTAGGAACAAAATCAATTGAGTTTTGTTTGCTTCATCCGGCAACACAGTATTCTCGGCTTCGAAAAATGAATTTCAAACTGTTTAGAGAAGTCATCTTGCATCTTGCAGAAACTAATCAGTCTTTATATTTGCCTCTCACCTTTTCCACATTGTTGTTTTGTTTGACTTAATTATATATCTCCACATCGTTACTTTTCTGTTCCACAATTCTCTTAACTTCTGAAATTATAACATCAATTTCAATTGGAATTGCATGTTGAAGTTGAAGATGTTTGCTTTTTTTCTTTTTGTGTGTGAGTGATAGTACATACACTGAACTCTCAATTATTAGAAGTGTTTTCTGGCACTGAAGTGAAATTTAAGAATCACAGTAGTTATAAATATTGCAGGATGAAGATTCTTAGTGCTGTTCCTATTTTTTGAAACAACCCTTTCAATTGCTTTGATCATCATGCATGTTATGTTTTAAAAGCCTCAATCTGATCATGCCAAATTTGAGTTTTAGGCCGAAATACTGGCATGGCATGTAATGTAGTGACTGATTTGAGCAATGAGATATGGTGCTTGAAGAACATGCAGGCACACATCATATTGCCTCTTGAATGATGCATGAATGAATGCATCAACCATTTTGCCCTGTCCGCTGAGAAAATGAGATTAAGTACATGAATATTATCTTTTATTTAATAAAGGTAAATTTGTAAATTATCATTACATTATTAGTAAAGTAATCAAAGAATTAAACATGATAATGTAACTTTTCTGATATTTTAATCAATACCTTTTAATGCTTAACAAATGTTGTAAAATAACTTCATTGACAATCTCATTCCAAAAAATCACTTAGTAAAGTACAAAGTATTTAAATATAAAAAGAAAAAATGTTAATAGAAAAGCTTATCGACGATGGGGCGAGCTTTACACAAAGCTTCCAAAGGGTGAAGTTTAGGCATAATGGTCCCTTTACCTTCGCTCATATCAATTTCCTTCCCCTCAATTCTTTCCCATTCAAAGCACTGAATCAATGATCCTAAAGCCAGACCCACCGTTCGTTGAGCTAGATTGGCCCCTGGACACGACCTCCTACCCAACCCAAACGGCAAGAGCTTCTGAGAATGCTCTATTTTCTCACTATTACCATCAAATCTCTCAGGCTTAAAGCTTGTTGGATCATCCCATACGTTCGGGTCTCGATGGATGGCCCATGCGTTCACCAACACAATTGTGCCACTTGGCACGTCGTATCCTCCTATGCTGCAATCAGTGGATGGCATGTGTGGGACCAAAAGAGGCGCTGCAGGGTATAACCTAAGTGTCTCATATATTATACTTTGAAGGTAATGCAGTTTGGGAACATCTGATTCTTCAATCAGCTTTTCTTCACCAATTAAATTGTCTATTTCATCTCTAGCTTTCTTCAGCACTTGCGGGTGATTTAACAAATTGGCCATTGCCCACTCCATTGTCACTGATGATGTATCAGTTCCTGCAAATAGGATCACCTGCACACGACACAGCAATATTCTTAATTTCATCATACTTACAAAGTATTGATCAGAGTAGAAAGACTGAAACTAACCATTATGAACCCCTTGATAATTTCATCAGTGTAGTAAAGAGGATCAGATTCTTGCATGGAAAGGAGATGATCAATCATACTATTATTCTTCAGTTTATTACTTCGATGGTCGTCAACCAACTTCTGCAAAAATCCATCCAATCTTTTTCCAAGCTTTTTCAGCTTTCCTTCAAACCCTAGACCAAACCAGTTCAACACAGGCAAGTAATCTGCTGGATTTCCCGTTCCACTGTTCTTAGCTACCTCCACCATAAGCTCCCTAAACTCCCTGGCTTCTTCTTCATTCGTCACTTCATCCCCGTAGTACCGTTTTCCCGCCAACATCCTCATTATGTTGTTAAACGTCAAGTCGGAAAGCATGGGTTTCAGCTCCACTTTGACGAAGTCCTGACGCGAATCAGTCGACAGTCTTAGCATCAACCGCCTGGTTTCGTCTTTCCGAACGTTTACGGAGGCGTTTAGGCGACCCGAAGAGAAGATCTCGGTGGCACCAATTCGACGTAAGTTGCGCCAATGATCACCGTAAGACGAGGAGATAAGTGTAGTGTAATTGTAGCCTAAGTGCTTGGCGATGATGAACTTGGGTCGGTTTGCGAAAATGATATCATTCTTGATCAAACATTCCTCGGCTGCGGTCGAGGACGACACCACGACCATGAGCCGGGAACCAAGCTTGACAGAGAAGATCGGACCATATTTTTGGGAGAAAGTGTGGTGCAAACGATGGATGGGTGGTTTTAGGAGGTGAAGGTGGCCAACAATGGGGAGTGACGGTGGGGTTGGGGGGAGGTTTTTACGGTGTCTTCTTGATCGAAGAAACAAGTTTAAACAAATGATGAAAAATATAAAAGAAAGAAATGAGTAGAGAGTTATTGATTCTTCCATTCTTTTTGGCTTTACTTTTGATGGGTTTTTTTTCTTCTTTTTATTGAAACACCTAAAATGTTTATATATCGGGCTTACATATAAGTGTCGTCCAAACAATTAACTCTAGTTTCCAAATTTGACCTACTTTTCAATGGGTCAAATGTTTGATTTTTCAAATGCACTAGAAAGTTTGATCTTTTAGGGTCATACCATGTTTTGCATTACTTATCTACGAGTCGAAGTTAAGAAATTTTGTTAGGGAAATTAAGATATAATGCATGAATTTGATGAATTTTAGTCCTTCATACTTTTGAATTGCTCAATTTTAGACCTATACTTTTTTGTTTTTGAAATTTTAGGTAACGTTGGTTAAATTCTGTTATTATGCGTAAAATTGTACATTTAGAGCTAGTTTAGCATTACTTTTGAAAAATGTTTTTAAAAAGTTTGATTTAAAATCTAAATGTTTAGTATTGTTGACAAAAAAAACCTTTTAAGAGCTAAAATATTCATTTTAGTCGTGATGTTGTAAACTAAAAAAAATGCATTTAAATAGTATTTAAATTTTTTATATTACAATATTTCAATAAAATATAAAAAATAATTTATTGTAATTCATTATTAAAATTTTGATTATGAAATACAAATTTTGAATATTTTAAAGTAATTAATATTAATTATTTGTAAAATTCAATTTGAATATATAAATTATATTAGACACCAAAAGCATTTTAAAAAACAATCCAACATGTATATTTTTTCAATAAAACTAAAATGTAATTTAAAATATAATAAAAGAGTTTTGACCTACCTAGGTCAAACATGCCTCCTGCATGCCATACGTCATTCATTGCACTTGAAATAATTGAGTTCCTCCGCTCGACTCCGTCTCCATTTGTGCTTCTTCTTTTTCATGGACTCAACCCGATCTTTTAGGGTCAGATTTTTTTTCGGAAAATTGGGTTGGAGCGAGTTGAGTTTAGTGAAATTAAAAAATACTCAGGTCGGGTTGGATTTGAGTCCGATTCTATCTTGAGAAATACCCTTAATATATACATTAATACATATATTAAATTTTTGTTTTCAATAAACAAATATATAAATAAAAATAAATAAATACACTAAGTTTTAAGTTCAAACTAAATAATAATAATCTTATTTGGTTTAAAATAATTAAATCAAATTCGGGTCGAGGTGAGGCGAGGCGAGGCGAAGTCTGATCTATTATTAAATTTTGAGTTTGGGGTGGATTTTTTTTTCTTAAGAGTTGAGGTTAGGTCAGGGTCGGGATGGATTGGTCAAATTTTGAGTTAGGACGAGCAAAAACTTACCCCACATTGTTGCCATCCCTAATTCTTGTTAAGTTTTTTTTACATAACATCTTGTTTAAGTTTGAGTTGAATATAAGTGATGAATTAAAAAAAAAACTAGTTTTTCAATTCTAGGTAAATTTTTGTTTTCATCATTTAATTTTAAAAAATTATATTTTGGTCACTAATATTTTTCAAATTGTTTTTTTTGTTACCCGATCGTTGATCGCTAAGTGGCTAACGGTGGCATTTTTTTAGTTGGTATAGGAATAATTTTACTTTTTATACTTTCAATCAATTTTACCCTTATTATCTATAAAAATTTTAAAAATAATTTAAAAATAGAAAATTCAATGTAGAACTATTTATAAAAAAATTAAAATGTAAATAATATATTATCAAAATTATAAAAAATAGAAAATTATAAAAACCATATAAAATTTAAAAATATATATACAATATTTTTAAAAAATTAGTAAAGTTACGAAAAAGTTATAAAAATATTTTTAAAAAAATTCTAAAATGAATTCTTTCAATGGATTGAAAAAAGTAGAGTGACATTTACATTTCCATCCTTCATACTAGTTTTGAGGGCTATTTATTTTTACACTTTTTAAAAGTTTCAAGTTTTATATATTTTATTTTATCTTTCCTCCGGCTATTTAAAATCACTTAAATTGGGTAATAAACTAGCTAACGCGTCAAGTTTAAAAAGCTTAGGAAACACATTCAAATTTCATATCTTACCTTATTCACAATAGTGTTGAGTCTTATACAAACATATGGTTGAGTTTTAATTATGCCGACTTCATACTAAATTCATAATAGGACTCAACACTCAAGTATAATTCATTACACATTTTCGTACCACTTATTGAAATGACTTGCATAGTTAGCACTTATTGTTCAATTAGTGAGTATTCGACTTATACTATATTAATTTAAATTTCATTTCCGATCTATACTGATTTCCATAAATAAATTCATTTTCATTTCACAAAGCTTAACTTACTGGAATTAAAATTTTCTTTGTTATCTCACATACTTGTTGTTGTCGTACTGATTAGCATACAAGCTCACTTATAACCAAATACTGAATTATTTGACATGTTTGCTAAATCACTTAATCTTTATCAAATATAATCATTTAACAAATTAATTCATATTTCAATGTACTTATGAGCTTATAGTTGAACTTTTTTATGAATTAAGTTCATCACTTATTGCTTACATATCAAATTAACATATTATCATGATCAACTTCATAGCCCTTTGTAACTTAAGTAAGATGAGACTTAGATATTCGAGATTTCAATTGATCACACCACACATATTGCACTAACTGCCTAACACACCAAACATATAAGGGCTTAAGTTGCATCGAGGTGTTCTATCATAAGGCATCATATCTCCATTCATAACATATCTTCATTAAAATCACGCCACATTAATTTTTATGGCATGCCAATTATATCTTAACTAATCTACTAAGCTCAAAAGGGTAATTCACATATTAATCATTCAAATATTTGCACAGCTCACATATAGCATAAATCATGCTTATCTCATATTCATACATTTGATCACCACATATCACAATCACATATGGATGCTCCTCGAGCAATCTTTCTTTTCTTTATTACAATTTCACACATTCACTTATTTACTAGGCGACAGTGTCAAAGTTTCACATACTTTGTTGTCAATTACCTCATATGTTTTCAAATATAAATTACCTCATATGTTTTCAAATATCAAAGAATCAAGTTACATTTACACTTTTATAACATATTCATCCAAATAAATATTTTTCTCAACAATTAGTGTCATGTTTTATATGTTTAGTTCATTCATAATAAACATTTTTATTACAACTCATATATACAAAGTAATTTAATATTACAGCTCTTCAAACCAGGGTTGTCTAGTCATACATCAGTCGCTAAATCATTTATATCTTAACCTGCAAAATTCGAAATTATAATCCTTTTATTATTTCTGAAACTAGACTCAATTATTTTATTACCATAAAAGTTTCAGAATTTATATTAATGTACATTAATACTAGACTTGATAATCTTTTCAGGCATAAGAAAAAAATTGTGGAAAATTTTTAAACGCAAACCATTACTGTTGTCTCCAAACAACCTGTATGTTCTTAACTCATTTTCAACATTTAAGCCAATATCACTAATATTACCATTTCCTTTCTAATTATCATAACATGCCAACTTATGTTTATTCACATTCCAATATCAACTTAAATTTAACCATTTATTATACTAATTATCAGATCTAATAATAATAATATTGAAAGAAAGTTAGCAAATTCAAGAGTACTTACCTCTTGGATGTACTTAAGTTTAAAACTAAGTTTATCAACACCTTGAATCTTTCTGAACCCCAAGTTATGGTCTATTGATCAAGTATTCATCTACTAAAAAATATCCTGAGTTCGAATCATTATTATATATAAAAAAAACACTTTAAATCTTTCTTTTCACTAGCTTGGGAGCTCATCCTCTACCATTTCCCTTTTCCTCAACACTAAACATATAACAAAAATATTGATACTCAAACTTTCATAACTTTCCCACAACAAAAATCAAATCTCAAATGATAAAGATGAGAAAGAAGGATACTTAATTTCTTACCTCAATTAAAGCTTTCTCTCACTATACTATAGAAACCCTAAACTTTAATGGAAAGATTGAGGATGTAAACATGCTTAAAGGATACTTAATTTTTTACCTTAATTAAAGCTTTCTCTCTTTAACCCAAACTTTCTCTCACTATACTATAGAAACCCTAAACTTTAATGGAGAGATTGAGAATGTAAACATGCTTAGGAGGTGATTTTCTGAGCTGCGGCATAGCTAGTGGTAGGTCTTGCCCCCCTCAACCAAACGGTATAATTTCGCTTTTAAGCCTTCCAAAAAATAAAACATTAAATCTAAGCATTTTAAGCTTTTAGTCAAATAGAAAATTTTGAATTTTGACCCCTTTAAAAATAAATAATTTAATTTAAGTATTTTTAACACAATAATTTTAACTTTGACCCTAAAATTTTATAATTTTATCTCGATTCCCCTAAAAAATTTCGTGTCCGCCCTTATTTCTAACTAATTTCAGTGAGGAATCAAAGTTGAAAGATATAAGGTTGATTTTGAGGGAAAATGCAAGAAAAATGAAAAAGAGAGAACTCTCCCATTCAAAGTCAAAGTTGGTCAATGATCTAAGTCAAAGGCCTAGTTTAGGAATGCTTCTCAAAAGTGTTTTTGGAAAAGAAAAATAACAATTTCAATGGAGAAGCTAAAATTTTCAGCTTCAGAAAAAAAATATTTTTGGATCAATTTTTAGCTTAGAAAAAGCATTTCTTTCCCTCAAAAAACAACTTATTTAGGAATATTTTTGTACCAAAACACTTTTGAGAAATATTCTTAAACTGGCCCAAAATTAACTTATGTGATTCACATTTAATCACCATATTATAAATACATCCAAAAACTAAAATATAATCCCAACCATATAATATTTCTATCATAAATTGCACATACCAAAATGTCATTATATGAGAAATTCCCACTTTTGCCCCTTTTCTCTACTAACTATTCGTTCTCATCAAATGTAGCATTTTACATATCCAAACTCTAAATCATAGTTGTACTCCCATATTACAACACTTACGATAAAAATTACATGGTAAAAATGAAAAATAACTACAATTTGATCCTTGTGCATTTCAATCTTTTCCAATTTGATCCAAAAATTATTTCTATCGTACTAATTCATGTTCCTAGTCATTCTCCTGCCAAATAATAATTTATAGCTCATGTTTTCTCTAGTTTTTTAAACTAGAGTTTAATCCTCGTACCTTTTAAATTTTACGATTTAGTCATTTTGTTCTCACATTTTCACATTCAAATTTTCTACCTTGATTTCCATTTTCAGAATCAAAGTAATTCCTTTCAATTTCTCCCAATCTGACTCATTTTCTAATTTTCCTAAAAAAATCAGTGTATGATCTCAGAACAGTACCGAAAATTTTGGGTTACAAAAACAATAAGCAATAATAAACGAACCATAAATACTAAGATGAAGCTAATCCTTCAAATTACAAGCAGGAAATATATAATCTGATTACGACCAATACCCGCTTTTGCCAAGCTATCAACTAAGCCATTAGCCTCTCTAAAAATCTCCAGCCAATAAACAACCTCTAGTAGTTTCACGGATTTGTCCAAGCTCTTCAAATGATTTCCAAAATCTCCATGGACAAGAATTCTCCTTATTACACCAAGCAATCGCCATAGCCCTTAACTCAACTTTCACTAGGATTCTGACATTCAAGGGGGCAAGAAAATAGCCCTGACAGTTGTAATATTGTCATTGATTACTAAGGGTTTCATGTAGAAATCAGACAATTTGATAGCATTGTCAATGTTCTTCAATCCTTCTTTGAGTCTCATTGTTTCCTTCTTCAACCTCTCTTCCATGGAAGCCAAAGCCACTGCCACATCTACTAAGCACTCTAAGGAAAAGACAACATCATTTTTGTTTAAACCCATCGTCTTTGCTTCTATATCAGATGAATTCTCATGATAATGGGAATTCCTATTTCAAGTAGAGTTGAAAATTAAGTGATCCTATACCTGTAAGGATTTGGATATTGGTTTTCAAGCGTTATGATTAAAATAGTTCAACACTACCTAGAGATATTTGGAAGATATATAAAACAATTGTGGATATGAACAGTACTAACCTTTGATCATCAAAGCAATTATGGTCTGCTTCTAGTAGCACCACTAAATTTAGCATACAGAGGACGAACACCACATGTTGTAACAATCTTTGTAGACCATCTGAACTGCAGATCTGCAAATGCTGTTATAATAGAAGAATAACCAGTATCTCTGGGTTCATCGTCATTCCGAATTTGCCAAACTCAACTGAAAATACAGCTGCCAGCCACTGCCAAATTGGTTTGCCAATCAATCAAGAATCAGAATTCCCGATTAATACCTCACAATTTCAAAGCATAATATGGACCTTGAACAACTTGAAACCAGACTACTTATATAATGATAAAAAGGCATACAGATTTTGGCCTACACTTTAAATGCTTAGAAGTTCATAGAACAAAGAAATAAAAACCAGAAGACAAGAAAAGCAGACATTTTACATTCAACCAACAATTGGTTTTAATCTTAAAAAGGAAAAGGAAAAAAAAAATCTATTTATGGAGGTGGATGTTGGTAAACAGATTGAACTTTAGATTCCAACAAAGAAACATATCTATCAAGAACTGAAATCACAGCTTCAAACTCAGTCACTTGCTGTTCTATTGCATCAATCTGTTGAACATATTCATCAAAGTTCCCACTCTTGTTTTTCAACTGTTCAACAAATACCCTTAACCCAGATGCCACATCCCCAAATCCTTTGTACTCTTGAGCCACTCTCAGATTCATCTTCTCCAATAGCTCCAAAACATTGTTAGTCCCCTGCACAAACAAAGGTTAAACAAAACCTGGATAGCCTTCAAAGGATTGAAAACTGGAGCGAGGTATCTGAATTATAATGAAGTATTTGGAGTTTTAGAGAGATTTGAAATGGAGATATAGGGAAACCTGGAGTTCTGATTTGACCATTGAAGAGAGGCTGGTAAAGAGATCGTTGAGCGACTCGGCAAGGTCGTCTTGGACTTCTGGCTCTTTGTCAGCCATGGCAGGCTTGGACTGGAACCAAGTAATTTTTGCGTTAGGTTTCTCCAACGATGAGATTTAATATTAAGCAAGCATGAATGGCCTTCTAAGGAAAACTGAGCTTTTAATCACCTCAAAACAGTATGGGCCTTTCGATGAGAAAGCAACTCATCTCAACCATTGAAAACGAAGTAAAAATGTCGAAATGGGTTTATTATTTATTTTCAATATAACTATTCTTCTTTCTTTATTTCATACAAATCCCTTAATTTGGTTATTTATCCAATCCTAACTAATTGCTATCATTTTGAAAGGCTAAACTATTAAAATAGTCTCTCTTTTTTTATTTATCTTAAATTACATTTTAGTCATTTATATTTAAAATGTTACGTTTTAATCACTTACATTAACGTGTCGTAACATTTTAGTCACTCAGCTGTTAATTGTCATTAATGGTGTAACGGTAAGCTGACATGACATGACACGTTAAATCATCATTTCAAACAAAAGTTTTAGGTTAAATTATACAATTGGTCCTCATATTTTTTCGTTTTGAGTAATTTAATTTTTTTATATTCTTTTAACTTTCTTTGTTTTTTTTTAATTTCCATTCTCTTTTGCTTCTCCTTTCGTTTTCCTCCCATCTTCATCTTTTTTAACTTAGTTTTTTTATGTTTTTCATTTGTTAAAATTAGTCCCTGTATTTTTATTTTTTTAACAATTTAATTTTTTCTTTTTATTTTTTTATTTTCCTTTTCTTCTTCCCATCTAGTTTTAACAATTGGAAAATATAGAAAAACTACATTAAAAGAGATGGAGAATGGAGGGAAATAGAGAAATAAGCAGAAGAGAATGAAAAATAAAGAAAAATAAAGGAAAGTTAAAAGAACATAGAAGAAAAAAATTAAATTGCTCAAAACAAAAAAAATATGGGGACCAATTGTATAATTTAACCTAAAATTTTTTGTTTGAAATGATGATTTAACTTACCACATCAGCTTACCGTTACACCGTTAATGACAATTAAAGGCTTAATGACTAAAATGTTACAACATGTTAACGTAAGTGACTAAAACGTAACATTTCAAACATATGTGACTAAAATGTAACTTTAAGGCAAACAAAATTGACTATTTTGATAATTTATCTAAAATGTTAATATTTTATGTAACTCCCCGATTAGTTTATTGTTGTTTTTGTGAAATTTGATACTTCAATGGTTAAGTGTTTTGGGTGTGTGTATGAGGTCTTGGGTTCAAGTCCCACATTTGGAAAATTTTGTTATTTTTTTTATGTTGGGTAGGCTTAGATAGTATCGTTTGTAAACTCATATTAGAATGAGTTTGTTGGCTCTAGTGGTAAAGAGTTAGCTTGTCTTGAGGTCTTGTGTTTGAATCTTTGTACGAGCGTGGATCTTAATTTTTATGAAGTTTTGAGCTACTATTGTCGAGGGTAAGTTTTTGAATTGTTTATGAATTTCTGTTGCGATTTTGCATTTGGTTGCGTTGTGCTCAAGGGGGGTCTCGTTTGGAATTGTAAACTCATTTTGATTATGGGTGTTTTGTGATAATTTTAGGTTCTGTTCACTCCGGGGGTGCGATTGGTTCAAAAACAAACCAAGTGTGTACTCCTAACACGAAAAATCGAGCTTCAGCGAAAGCAGAAATTGGAGTCTATCGACGCCACACGGCCGTGTGGTCGGCCGTGTGACTGACAAAGGTGTGGTCGTGCACATGACACGACCGTGTGATGGTGTGAGTGCAGCCGTGTGGGCCACATGGGCAAGGCCAATCTGGGCGTGTGGGCCCATACGGGCATGTGGGCCTAAAATTTTAAAAATTTTCCTACGGTCGTACGGGCCAATCTGATCAACTGTGGGTCTACCGTAGGGCCAGTAAGGGCTAACCAAACCTTAATTTTTGTGATATGATATTCCGATAGTCTACTCTGAGTAAGACACCGATATGTATGGCTGGCTGTTCTGTTTGAGTATATGTATGTTATCTGTATACGAGCATGTTAATTCTGTATTTTGTATCCGTGTTTGGGGTGGGATTTGCATATGTGGAGGAAGTGATCTATACAACAACCTTTCGCCTATATTTTGGCAACTTGATTGCATATTATTCTGTCATGTGTCGTATTGACACTATGTGGTGTGTTGGGATAGGTGGGTGTTTTTAACCCCACATGGTGTGATGGGATGGTCGGAGATGGTGTGTAGAGGATGGGGGTAGAATTCTGTATATCTGTTATGATTATTTGATTATACTATCTTTATCTATCATGAACTTAGGTCCTAATTTGTATCTGACAGTATGTGAAAGTCTGTGTATGTTGCATGACTATTTCTGTTGGGTTACACATTGAGTTTATGAAAACTCACATCTATTTGTCTGTTCTGTTCAGGTAATTCACAAACATAGAGTCGGTGTGACGGAGGCTCAACGGTGACCACTTGACGGGAAACTGTTTCCATTCTTATTATTTAATGGTTTTATTGAAATTTTCGGTTTTCGTGAGAGTTTTGTAATTTTTGGAATCTCTGAACTTTTTGGACTGTTTGGTTTAAATTTTTTGTCTGGTTGCATTTTGATTTCTAAATTGCGACGACTTGAAAAAAATATCGATTTTGAAAACACGAGTGTGGTTTTGTTTTAAACGGTTTTTCAACTTTCGCTGCGAAATGATTTGGATAACATTAAAGGATAACATGTAACGGTCATGTCGAAACCATTTTTTGAAAACAAAAATTAGTTGTCGACTTTAAAAAAAATTGGAGTCGCCACCGATCCTTGATTGAGATGTGATCGGCTCACCTTAAAAACGATTTTGGTCTACAAATTTTGAGAAAACAGGTTCGGGAGTCAGTTACGCACGAGGAAGGGTTAGCACCCTCGTAACGCCCAAAAATCGGTACCAAATTGATTATTTAATATCTTAGTGTCGAGGGTTAAAAAGATTTTTTTAAAAAACTCAAATGATAAAATCTGAAAAGGATAATCAAATGTTCAAGTCAGATAAAGAAATCGAGACCCAATACGTTAGGGTACAATTTCTCAAAATCCCCGAACTTTGGATATCGCTTTTTAGCTTTTAAAGAAAATATTCATTTCGAGAAAGCAATATGTCATTCCCAATACGTTAGGACACCACAAATTAAGTTCTCAAAAATGATTTTTATACTTATGCACTTTAAATAAAGAATATTCTTGGTTATTTAGGATTAATAAAGAAAATCGGAACCCAATACGTTAGGGCTCAATTTCCTCGAAAATCCTGAATATCAAATATTGCACTATTTTTTAGAAATTCTTATTTCGAGATGACAAAACGTCGTGACCAGTAAGTTAGGACCCAACATTTTTGAATTCCCGAGAATAAGCTTTTATTTGAAATATGTACAATTGTAAAAATAAATACTTGGCCCTCTAAGTTCATCGAATAGAAGCGAAGCCCAATAAATTAGGACACAATCATTCTCAAAAAATATGAATGCCAAATATTTAAAAAAAATTAAAAATACGATTTTAAATGCTTTGATGAAACCAAAATATATTTTAAAAGTATGATAAAAAGAATTTAACACACAACATGAAACAAATACTTTAATTTAAACTATACATGTACATATATTATAGAAAATGCGTGTATATGTGCATGGAATATGAAATATAAGAGATGCATATGTATTATAAAATGTCAATGCGTATATATATATAAAAGTCATGAAAATAAAATAATAATAAAATTTATATAATATATGTACATACATTTTAAAAATAATAAAAATAAAAATGTATAAGCATAATATATTAGTAAATTATGAAAATATGGATATATATTTATATATAAAAAATGCAGAAAATATATGTATAATAGGTTTGAATAGAGTATGTATATATATATTATAAAAAATGTATATATATTTGGATTATAAAATATGAAAAACTATATAAATATTATAACATATAAATATATGTACGTATATATATGTATATAAAAATAAGAAAAAATAAAATAACAATAAAATATAAGATATGTATATATATTAAAAAAACATTTAAAATATATACATATATATATAATAAGATACATATATGCATATATATATGTATTGAAATAACAATAATAGTAAATACTAATAATAATACAGTAATAATAATAAAATTTAAAAGTATTAATAAAAAATAAATAATAAAAAAACCATAAAATGACAAATTAAGGATTAATTTGAAAATAAACAGATTTTAAAGTTGAATTAAAAAATAGAAAACGAGAAAGGGAGCAAATTAAAACACGCGCAATAGAACGAGGACCGAAATAGAAAATTACCCAATCCGCCCAAAACGCTGCGCATCATTTGGATCAATTTGAAACAGAAATAAAATGTGACAGAAAATTTAAAAGAAATAAAAATTTTAATTTAGACAAACTATAAAGTCAGGAGAACTAATTGCGTAAATAGTTCATTTGTAACAAAAGACGCGGATCCTATGGAAATGGGTCGGGTTGCACGGGCTATTGGCTATATGGCGCCGTTTTGGGGCCACTGAAACAGGCCCCAAACGACGTCGTTTTAAGCCCTATAAAAGCCCCTCTTAAAACCCTAAAAATCATTGTTCTCTGCCATTTTTCAATCGCGCCGTTTCCATCTCCCCTCTTTTGTTTCCGACCCATTTCCGATCGGCCACAACGACGACGAAGGCGCCTCGACGGTAAGTACTCTCTTCCTTTCTTTTACGTTTAGTTTTTGTTTTAAGAAACAAAAGAAAAAAAGCAAAATAAAATAAAAACAGTAAAAAGAACAGAGAAAAAAAACAAAATCCGTCACCTTCAAAATCCTTGCTTTTCTGTTTTTCTTTTTTATTTTCTTTAATTTTTTTCAATACAAAATTTGTCTCCCCCCCCAAATCAGTTTACAATCAGCCCTTTTATACCAAAAACTAATAATAATTAAATAAACAAATAAAAATCCTATCACTTGCTCGTTGTGCTGTGGTTCGTGGTTTGTTTGTAGGAAGAACGTGAAAACGGCGTGGGGGTTGCTGTGACATGGGGCGTGCGCGGCGCTGGAATTTGCTGCGACGTGGAGAACGTGCGCGGCGCAGGGGAAGACTTAGGGTTTCTGGAAACAGTTTAGCATTAGGTTAATTGGGTTAGGCTGCATTTGGGCTTGAGTTAATGAAATTGGGCCATGTTGGGCCGAATGTATATAGTTTATTGGGCTGTGCAAATGGTTTTGGGCCCAGGGCAATAATTGGGTATTACAGGTCAATAATAAATTTATAAATGAACACGTTTTATTAAACTTGGACGTTTTATTGAAGGATCATTAGTTTCAAAACCCTTCTTCGTGACACTACTGGATTCGGCCATAACGTCTAGGCCGGGTTTGGGGTGTTACATTTTAAAAATCTAAAGATATTGTGATATAACCTTAGAAATTTTGGTAAATTCTTAAAAATATTGGTATGCCAAAATGTTTTAGTTGATTAAGTTTGGGCATTAATGAAATCTTTAGAAATTTGATAAACCCATAGAAATTTTGGTATAACCTTAGAAGTTTTGGCAAGACTTTAGCAATTTTGGTAAATCTAAGATATTTCGATATAACTTTAAACACAAAATATTGAGTTCATCGAGTCTGAGATACTAAGAAAATTTTTAAAATTTTTGATATAACCTTAAAAATTTTAGTAACACCTTTGGAGATTTAATACAACATTAAAAATTTTGGTAAAACTTTATATATTTTGATATAACTTCATGAATATTGATAAATCTTTTGGTATGCCCAAATATGAGTTATTCAAGTCTATCTGTAAAGATTTTAGTAAACTGTTGGGTCTAAAATAGCTCACATATATTTAAAATTTTACAAGTTGCTTTAATACATTTAATTAAACTTCATATTTAATAATTATTGTCTTGTCGGTTAAGTTTTAACTTGATTAGCATAGTTATTGTTGTCAATACAGGAGGACGTGAGTTCAAATACGCTGAAGTACAATATCCTCTTATTTATGGATTAGGGAGAGGCTATGTGTTGAAAAATCAAATATGATCAGAACATATAATAAAATTGATAAAAAAAAGTTATTGTCTTTGTAATCAAATGTAAAGCACCAAACTTCTCGGAGTGATGTATGATGATGCTCACATTTTACAAGTCTAAGATTTACCATATTTATAATTTTACAACTTTGATTGCAAGCCTCCACAAGATGATTATTGCATACAGTGCAATGAAATATAAAATTACATTCACTTCCCTAAAAATCTAACATTTTTATACAGTTGAAGAGAGAAGTTGATCTAATTAAATGGCTTGAGAAACCGAAGCCTGGGTTGGATGATTCTATAACTCGGGTTCTCTTTAGGGGCTCATGCTTATTGATTCTTCTTCAACAAAGATATGGCATTGCCATATACGAGCACCATATTTGAAAACACAGAAAGGACAATCATGACAATAGCTAACATCCTGTCCTCCTTTCTCGATATAACATGGCGATCCCTGAAACCGGATGGAGTATGATTTGATGGAAACCAAACAATAATGGTAACATCGACTTTAAAACCAAAGATGATGAACTGAATGGAATTGAAAACCTCACCTAAGCGTTACAGCGGCGGGAAAAATGAATCCAAGGCAAACTGCAGCGGTTGCTCCAGTGAATTGGAAAGCAACCCAGATGCTGGGTATGAAATTTGCACCCAAGAAGATAAGTATCAAGAGTCCGGAAGTAATAAAAGCAAACCTCGTGGTAGACTGGGGTAAAGGGCTGGCGGAAGGGAAGAAGAGGCCATCTATGTTGATTCTAAGCGGATAAAAGACGATGGGAAATACAAGCATGAGGTGAGCAGCATAGCTCACACGGACAGCATCATTAAGTAGGTAGCTATAGGGAATGCCAAGGTCAGTATCGAAGTTGGCAAGCACATCAGCCAATGTTGCATCACCGAATAGAAGGAATCCGAAGACACTTGTCATTATGTAAACAATTGAGCATGAAGCGAGAGAAGTTCGAACAACTGCTCCTATCTGGGTTGTGTTTTTGAGTTCATTGGCTATATTGTGAACTGCAAATTGTTAAAAACACATGAATCTTAAGTATTCTGATTAACCTGCACTGAAGTCCAGATGAAAAACAAGTTACTTTAATCAAGTCGCATACCATTGTAGTGGCAGATAAATGCGGTGACTAGAACCGGGAATACAGTGAAGAGTTTCCAGAATGAGGTCAAATCAGTGACATCCGGTAGCAATCTCGGCATCACTACAGTTCCGCTAATCAACTTGAAAATTGCTATGGCCAGAATAATGACAAGAAACGCAACAGCAAGAGCAACTGATAATGCCGACGAAAATCTTAAGGAGTCTAAAATATGAGAATGCACAACAGCAAGTTAGTGACATGCAATAAAAGCTATACAATTCAAAGACAGGATGTTTGAGTTTGGATTTAATAAGTAAAAGAGCACTGCTGATTCTCCGAGATAATCGAAATAACAAACACTTACAGGATTTGTAAATTCCATCCATGATAAATGAACGAAAGTTCTTCGTAGAGCTGCTCTAAAATACCAAAATAGTTATACATCTAATATGTTTACCGATTAACTTGGGTGCTTTCTGCTTTAATTGTGTCGACATACTAAGTTCTAATATCTCTTAAGAACAAGCAAGACAGATAAAATTCAGCAAACATTAGCACAACAAGACCACTAACCAATGCGTTTAAAACATGCCAAAGGAGAGAAGATGCCGATTGTTGAGATGAGAAGAACAAAGGTACGCCCGTTCCACCAATGTTGCCCGAACCAACCTTCAAGGACACCAGCATGGTGAACTCCACTTGATGATGTTCCAGAAAGCACATCACCTTCAAGAAACAATTAATGAATCATAATAAGTTTATAGCTCAATTGAATGTAAAAGAACAACCAGATATGCAATTTTAAGTTGAATGAAATGAAACCATACCAATAATAATCATATACACAATGAGAACTCCAATGTTGTTGACTAAAACACAGATTTGTAACATGATTTTTCCATACTTTCCAAATGCATCCCCCATAAGACCTCCATAAGAAGTTATTTTTCCAGCCTTACTAAACCTTATCAAGAACTCAATAGAGGCATCAGTTAAGAAGGCCATAAAGATGATAAGAGCAACACCAAGAATCAGTCCCAGGACTTTCATTGTAGCGGGCAAGGCCATGATCCCTGCACCAACAATTGTTGTTGACAAGTTAAACACTGCCCCAATAAAAGAGGCTCCATTAAATTCATCATGAACAGCATCTTCATCTTGTTGTTTAGGTAGCAAGGGAGCTTTCTCATCAGCAACATGTTTGCTTCTCCCTGAACCCTTCTCTTTATTTGGTGTTATATCCCCAACTGTCATCTTCAAAATCACCAAAAACTCTCAAAATTTCCTAATTTTCATAGAAATCTCAATCACATTACAGGGTAAAACCAGCCTTGAGCACGCTCCAAGAATCTGATTCGCACAAAAAAGACAAAAGCTTTAGGTGCCAAAACATTAATTCCCTGGATAACTTTTTTTCTTTTAAAAATGCATTAATAGTCCTAACCTCTAACAAAATCTAAACTTTAATTTGCACCCTTTTGAGGTTGAAAAAAAAGAGAAGATTTCTCTTCTGCAGCTAAAGGTATACCTTTTCCAAATATATTAATACAAAATTCCAGACAACAAAAGCTTAAAAACCCAATTTATATTTCCTTGAATTAAATCGAAGACAACCCCAAAAAAGGAAGATCAAAATTTCACCGGACACAGAATCTAAAATTAGAATCTAGTACTAATAATAGAATGATTTGGGATATTTTATTTCAAGGAAGCCCGATAGAAGGATGGTGCATGTTATCAACTTTCCGCCGTTGCGCATTAGCAATTGTAATGGCTGAGCTCTTTCTCCCGTTCTTTGACTTTCTTGCTACTTATGCATGGATACTGTTTCTACCATTGGGAAACCCTTCAGCCGCTCGACCATTCCATGCAAATTTGAAGGGAGAAAACATAAACAAATTCGACTGGCGAGTTTACTTAGCTAAATTTTAATATCTTAATTACGGATGGTAATCGAGTAAGGCATGAGGAAGATCGGTTCATCTACTTCCATCCAAGTTTGCATGAAAATTTTCATTTTATTTTTGGGAAGTGTGACCCTTTGGCCAATACGTTATAACTTCAATTTCTTCATTTTTTATTTTTTTAATAGTCAATAGATAATTAGTAATTAATATAATTATATTATATTGCTATATAACTATACTATTTATAAAATTTTATATATTCATATATAAAGATGTTTATTATATAAATTATATAAATTATTATTTAAAGCTAAAGTAATATAATCAACATGTGCTTTTATATATATACTAGCTTCTGGTATCACGTGCGTTTGCACCTAAATACATGCTTTTATATTTTTATTATTTAATGAAATATTTTTATTTCTTATAATTGAATACGTTTAAGTAAAGATAAAAGAACAACACTATTTTGAAAATTTATGTAAATATCTTAAAACTTTAATTCTGTTATAAAATAAAGAGATATGGAGAGAATAAAAAACAAAGAAAATATGAAGTAATAGAGAATGTACTTTATTGATCAAATGGATAATTACAATGTTTCATCAAAGTCTCTATTTATAGGCATAAGAAGTATAAAAGAAATAGAGATCTAATTCTAATAGCTATTAGAATTTAAAGTAGATCAAAATTTTATTTTGATCATGATGGACATCACTTAATAAGATATTCATAACACTCTCCCTTGGATGTCCGTTAGTAGATAATGTGCCTTGTTAAATCCTTATTAGGAAAAATCCTATGGGATAAAAACCTAATGAAGAAAAAAGAGTTCATAATTTTCTATTATAAGCTGCCTCGTTAAAAACCTTTACCAAGAAAACCCAATGGGACAAAACCTTGGTTAAAGGAAAAGAGTACAACTTGTTTTTAGACTCGCCCTAATGACAACATTACATTACATCTTTAAGTCGACACATTCCAATCTTGTGTAGTAGTCTTTCAAATATTGAAGTTGGCACTAGAATGAATTTGTTGAACATTTATATCACCTATGTTTCGTTCTGTCACCTTTGATATAACAAACCCTTTAATTGAGCTATACATGCTGCATTATCTTCGTATAAGATAGTTGACATCTTTTCCTGTAAAGGCAAATTACATATCTTATGGATATATTGGGTCAATAACCTTAGCCAAACACACTCTCGACTTGCCTCATGCATTGCAATTATTTCTGTATGATTTGAAGAAGCAGCAGCTAATGTTTGTTTTGTTGAACGTCATGATATGGCAGTACCCCACATGTAAATAAATATCATGTTTGAGATCAACCTTTATGTGGATCCGATAAGTATCCAACACCAGCATAGCCGACTAATAGGGATTTTGGATCATTTGAATAAAATAACCCCATACCAGTAGTCCCTCTGAAATATTTAATTACATGTTTAATTCCATTCCAATGTCTACGTGTTGGAGAAGAACTAAATATTGCTAACAAGTTTATAGCGAAAGCTATATCAGGTCTTGTGTTGTTTGCAAGATACATCAATACCTCTATGACACTTAAATATAGTACTTCAGGACCAAGAAACTCTTCACCATCCTTGCAAGGACGAAATTAACCTTTATTCACATCTAATAATCGTACAACCATCGAAGTACTTAATGGGTGTGTTTTATCCATGTAAAATTTCTTTAGTAGCTTTTTCGTATAAGTTGATTAATGAACATGAATTTCATCTTTTAAATCCTCGATTTGTAAGTCAAGATAAAAATTTATTTTTCCAAAATTTTTCATCTCAAATTCTTTCTTTAAACAATTTATTATCTTTTGAAGCTCTTCAGGAATTCCAATAATATTTAGATCATCAACATAAACAACAATTATCACAAAATCTGATCCAAACCTTTTTATAAAGACACATGGACAAATTGGATCATTTTTGTAACCTTCTTTTAACAATTATTCACTAAGACAATTGTACCACATCGTCCAGATTGTTTTAATCCATATAAACTTTACTTTAATCTGATCGAGCAATTTTCCTGAGAAACTCTATATCCTTTTGGGATTTTAAATCCTTTAGGGATTTTAAATCCTTTAGGAATTTTCATATAAATTTCACTATCAAGTGTACCATATAAATAGTATGTAACAACATCCATTAGATGCATGCCAAGTTTTTCACATACTATCAGACTAATAAGATATCTAAACGTGATTGCATCCACCACAAGAGAATATGTCTTTTCATAATCAATGTCGAGCCTTTGTGAAAATCCTTGTGCTACAAGGCGAGCTTTATATCTTACGACTTCATTAATTTCATTTCGTTTTCGCACAAATACCAATTTATATCCTACCAGCTTTACACCTTTATATGTTTGGACTACAGGTCCAAAAACTTCACGTTTAGAAAATGAATTCAATTATGTTTGAATTCTATTTTTGCCAATTTTTTCTATTTTTACATTCTTCAGTAGATCTAGGCTCAGGATCCTCATTTTCTTTTGTTATTTCAATAACAACATTATAAGCAAAATTGTTGTCGACAACTGCATTTATTTTTGGTTCCATCTTTTTCTCGTATTGACATAACTTATTGAGATTTCTTTATTTTCATCATTTTCTTTTTCACTTTTAGGTACCTAAATCTCTTCTTGAGTTTTATAATTAGTTATGTCATGGGTCTCTTCAGGAACCACCGACTCTACTATATGACCATCTTAAATATTTGCTCCTTTTCTTTTACAAGGATTTTTATCTTTGGAACTGACCGGTCTTCCATGCTTCAGGCATGGATTATTTTCTTTTGCACTAACAGTTTGTCCTATTAGGATATCAATTCATATTGGAGCATTTTCTGTTGGTATGTGAGATTTAATGAATCTGGCGGTTCATTTGTAAAATGAATTATCTGTTCAACTTCTGGTTCACATTGCTTTGTATGAGGATCTTAGACATTGATAATTCATTTCAAGTACTTTATTAATCCAACTTTTCATCCTCTCCCCCTAATGTTGGGAAAACTGACAACTCATGTCATAATTAAATCTTGAATTAATAGCTCAAAAATATTATAAGGAGACTCATATAAATATACATTTCTAATTTTTTATTATGACTCATCTTTGTGCGTTGCGTTGGAGCAGTTGAAACATATACCACACATCCAAAAATTGTAAGATGTGAAATATTTGGCTCTTGACCAAAAATCAATTGTAATTGGAAGTATTTATAATTTATTTGCTTGATGCGTACAGCATGTAAATCAATACAATCTCATGCTGAAATAGGAAGTTTTGTTCTCATAAGTAATGGTTTAGACATTAACCAGAGGCGTTCAATCAATAATTTCTCTAAACTATTATGCGCATAAATAACAAACTTTTACAAAAGTTTTTCAAACTCAATCAATAAAAGACTGAGATATAAACTCATCAGTATTAGCAAGATGAAGTTTCTTAGTTGCGTGATCTAAAATTAATTATTTAAACAAGCAATCTTGCAAACGATAGGTTGCAAGTTGATAACACATACATGATTATTTTGTAGATGTATTTACCAAAATCATATAATAACAAAACCATCCACATGGTGGATGAATGGGCCCATATTTATTTGAGAAATGTAAGACATTATATCTCAACTTTAGCTACTGAGTTTCTAAGAATCAATTTTCATTGGGAACAAACAACAAATGAGAATTCTTTAAATTAAAGAATCTTCTGGTTCTTTAATGAATATCCATATGAATTTTCAATTAATTTTCGCATCATATATGATCCAGGATGGTCTAACTGGTCACGGTAAATAGTAAATGTATTTGTATTAGTAAACTTCTGGTTTACTTTAACATGTTTTTTCAATTTTACTAATAATGTAAATATAAATTTTGACAATTGATAATTTTATTTTCATTCTTTTTATTTTGTATCCACATATAAATACTATTGTGACATTTACTACTGAAAATGTCTAAATCAATGTGAAGTCTATAATGCCACTAAGTTAATAAATAAATATAATTTTCAAACAATTATATGTAATATTCGCTTCAGAGAATATGTCAAAATATTCAAATATAAAGCATTTGGTCTAATGGAATGATTCTCACTTAGAGTGCGAGAGGTCCCGAGTTCGATTCAAAATATAAATAACCCAATCCTCTTTTGATTCATATGAAGTATAATCTTTTTTCTCATTCACAATCTCAATATGAGATTCATATGACATATAATTTTATCATCTCAAACTTGGTGCTTTTTAGATATTGATATATTAGCTCTTTTGGAGCTTTCAAATAATTTTGTACTATCAACTATTAGAATATATTTGTTTATTTTAGTACCAAATAAGATAAATATTTTCTATCTGTAATGATAAAATTCATTACTACATTCTCATATCCTTCCTTAAAAAATATTAATAGAAACAAAATATTTAGGCATACATGTAACAACTCGTTTTTAGGGTTAATAGGAACAGTGGTTTTGGGACCACAAATTCGAAGTCAAAATATTTATTTTATTATGGTTTAAAACATGATATAATTATTGTGTGAAATTTTCATAAAGAAATTTTACCGTTTAAAGGCTTAATTCGGTAAAAAGGACTAAATCGCGTAAAGTGTAAAACTTGCATTCTATTAGAAAAAGGTGTCTAATAGCTATGAATTATTAAAGTAAAGACCCTTAATTGGTAATTAGTCCATTAATAAGATAGTGGAAGTTAGTAGCATGGCATTTGGAGTAGTTATTAAACTTATTAAAGGTTAATTTTGTAAATTGGTAACTAAAGGCTAAATAAAATAAAACAAAATAATTTCTTCTCCATTCATCTTTTCTAGCCGAAAGTTGCTAAAGAAACACAGCCATGGGATCTTGAATATTTGGCCATCTCAAGGTTTAATTGTAAGTTCATTTTTGACTCGATTTTTAATAATTTTTATGTTTTTGAGGTCGTTGCAGCTTAATCTAGTTAGCCCGTATCTCCGATTTCAAAACTGTTAAAGTATTTGAATGCTGCCATTATTGAATACATATGTGTTATGATTTTTGATGATAGATTATGAAAGTTTGTTGTGAATTATACAAGTTCTATAAAGTGATTTTTAGTAAAAATGTAAAATAGGGATTAAATTGATAAAAGTGTAAAGTTAGTGGTTAAAATGTGAAATAAATAAAAATTATGTGCTGCTAGGGGCATTATGGTAATTTTTCTAGCATGGGTCTATTGGGAATTTCATTAATTTGTGATTTTTTAATAAGGACTAAATTGTAAAAATGTGAAATAATAGGGGTAAAAAAGTAATTTTTCCAAAATGTGTAAATTGTGCTAAATTGAATGAAATGATGATTAAATAAGTAAATTTTGATATTTTATAGATTGAGATAAACGAGATTTGGATCTAGAACAGGGGGAAAACAAAGTATCAAATTAGTCGACCTAATTCGTCGTTACAGCGAACGAGGTAAGTTCGTATGTTTAATAAGCATTAAATTATACATGTTTAAATGCTTAATTGAGATAATTATGGTGAATGCTTAAATATTGAATTCATTTGTGATTACAATGCTTTGGAAATGTTCGACGGAGATTCGACAAAGTAAAAGTCCAGGTTGAACCTTAGGAATAGATGGAATACAAATGTCATGATATTAGGGTTACCGAGACTACATGTAAGACCATATCTGGGATATGGCATCGATATGAGACTTCGTGTAAGACCATGTCTCGGACATTGGCATGGATATGTGATTTCGTGTAAGACCATGGCTGGGCTATTGGCATCGATACGAGATTACATGTAAGACCATATCTGGGATATGACATTGTTACGGTACTATGTGTACGAGATCCCCGAGTATCCTTTAGCATTCCAAATGGTTCAACGAGAAAAGTGAATGAAACATGGTTATAAGTGATGGTACAAAGAAATAAAGGTATTCGTGATAGAAATCAACAAGTAAGTGAAAGTTGAGAATGAAAGTACGATCGAGTTAAGCAAGATAGGTATGTACAGAACCTATGTGAGAACCAAATGAAAGCGAATTGGTGAGTTCATACCATATCATGTATATGAAACGAGAAAGATATGTGTTTAGATATGTTATATACCAAAATGTGCTTATTTGGCTATATGGAAGTATAAATTGAATGTTGTATGAGAATTAAATTGATTAAACTTGTGAAAGCTAAGGATAGCTATGTGGGTGATTATGTGATTGAATTGTGAGATCATATGAATTGGGTTATACTTTATGTAATTACTTAAAATGTGTTTAGTTGCTAATATTAGTTTATTAGCCGTACGAACTTACTAAGCTTTATAGCTTACTTTGTGTTATTTTTTTCTATGTTTATAGTGTTTCGAAGGCTCACTCAGGTTGGAAGTCGTCGGAGATCCCATCATATTATCCAGCTATGGTTTCGGTACTTAAAAGATTTATAATTTTGGTTATGTGGCATGTATAGGCTAGTTGGTTTATTAAGTGTATAAGTGATTTTGGCTATTGGTGCCTATATGTTTGAAATGTATTGAGCCATGAGATTTGGCTTGTTTATAATGTGAGGTTTGATATGTAGATGGCCTTATAATTGGTATGTGATTGTGGTTATGTGGTAAGCTTTAGTAAAGTTATTGATGTATTAGTGGAAGTGTCCAAATTGATATTCACGATTGATGAATAATGGTATTTATGCGTTTGTTTATATTGGTATTGAGAGGTTAGGTTGCAATTGAGATAATGAAAAAGGAATGGAGTATTTTAGGTCTAAAAGACATTGATTTACATGCCTTGTTAAATTGGTTTAAATGATTATTGTTTGGCTAAATAATAAATCATATCGATTTAGTATGTTTGTGGTTAGGCAAAAGTTTGTGTATGAATAGATGAAATGGTTGAATTGGTATGGCATGTTTGATGCATGATTTCACAATATTTAAGCTGTCTATTATGTATAAAAATGGTATATTTTGTGCTTGTGTAGGGTTGACCTTTATGGGTGGCGAATTGGCCTTGCAAATGGTCTATATTCGTCCACACGGCTGTTCACACGGGTGTGTGAATTCTGTTACTTAGAAAATTCTTAAAGCTTCGAAAATTTTTATGTGTAACCAGTTTAGTCCCAAACCTTCTTAAAAGCATGTTTTAGATCTCGTAGACCTATTTAAGGGACAACGTGATTATGAATGAATGTGATATGATGATACATGATCAATGTATATGAAATATTTGTATAATGATGTGAATTGTTCGATAATGCCTCTTAACCCTAGTTCGGCGACGGATACGAGTTAAGGGTGTTACATTTATTGGTATCAGAGCTACGGTTTAGTCGATTCTAGGACTAACGTAGCTTATGTGAGTCTAGCTATACATGCCATATTTAACCAGTGATAGTGTGATATCTCCCGGCTCTGATGAAATTTGTTTATTTAGACAGATGTGCTTTCCAACCGAGCTAATTCCAATAGTACAGAGTGTGACACTCAAATATTTGAGTGAAAATGTGTTTATGATGAGTTGAAATTCATAAAGGTATGAATGAGAGTGCATGATATTTGTTATTGATAAATTTTATGTTATGTGCATGTATATGTGAAAGTTAAATTTGAGGCTTTACAACCCTCACCCCCTTCATTAGTAAAGTGTTACAATGAAATCCGTAAGATTTAGATTGAATAAGCTCACAAGTCTGGAATTACAGAGTTCCGAAATTGAAGGATTAATACTATGATCAGATAAGAGAATGAGTCAGCAAGTAAAGATAGTACAGAAGAGATAGTGAATTGTTTTGAAGGCCATTCGGATTATGCAAAGTCATTGTTAAATAAGAAGTTAAATTCGATGAAACAAAATATTCAGCTGTGATATCTAAAGATTATATTAACTGGAAGTTCTTCTGAATTGATTTCTGTTAATGATGGGATAATGAGAAATCAGTAATGTCAGAGATAGACAGTAGAATAATGTTTGAATTGTAAAGATAGTTGAGTACAACGGTTATAGTCGAATAGTTTACGACGATTTCTTCTGGGTACTCTATGTGTTTGTCTACTTTCAGAGGTATATGTGGCCGAATATCTTCAAATGAAATTCTTATTGTATGAGAACATTAGCTAAATATACTAATAGACGAAAGCATTGTTGGTCTGTTTGGGTTATGTTCGGCATTGCTCTATCTTTCATTGGTATTCTATTTCTTTTTGTTAAAGAAAAGTTGATGATAGAATCTGTGTGATGATAGTATTCTATTCCTACTGGTTATTGTTTTGTTGAATATACATGAAGATTATATTGCTTCTGTCACAGTTGATTTTAGTGCTTATGAGTGATGTTTTCTTCTGGAATTTCTCTGAGATATCATTGAAATCTTTTTTATTCTATATGTGTTGTAATTTTCAGAAATTCTGTATAGTTCCATACTTTGAGATTTCGCTACCTCGGTTTTATTATGGTTCTATATGATTATTTCCAAGAGATATTCTTTTGACGGAGATGAATATATCTATTATGATTATAATTTCTGGTTTGATCATGAGAGTACAGTGGTATTGTCATCAGATTTATAGAGGTTATATTTCTGCATTTATTTCTGTTGAAACCATATTTGATTTTCTTTTGTGTTCAAAATGAATTATTAACAGCTGGGATATTATCTATTTATACGGTTGAGATGTAGGTCTTATTATGGCATTATGATTTTTATCTGACGGAGGTGGCTTCAGTATAGTACAACGCTTCGATGATTAATAGTTGAGATAACTTTATTATAATCCTTTCTAGTTTTCTTGAAAGGGAATTGACATCGGCAAAAAGCATAGACGATAGAAGATCAAGTTCAAATTTTTATAAGAGTTATCACTTCCAGGTAAATCTTGATATATGTCAATGAGTAAAGATGAAATGTTATGTCATATTTGAGTTATGAAGTTTTTAAGAAGATCTTTGACTAGTATCTTGAAGAAATTGCGATAAATTGTATGTCTAAATTATCTTGTCAACAAGAAAAAAGGTTTTCTTTGAAAAGTTATTGTTTGACAGCCAAGATCGATTCAGTTGTTTGGTTTGATTGGGTTATTTGTTTGAAAAGTTAATTGAGTTATATGTGTTTGAGTTCATCCTTGGGTCCGGAAATAAATTTTGTGCTTTCATGGGTAAATAGATGGATAGTCTGAATGAAAAATTCATATTTTAGAAGACATTATACAAAATTATATCTATCGGAATGGTTCTAATTGAGAAATATTATTGTAAAATTAAATTTGTTTCGATTGTTGAAGTTTTCATTTGTGCGAAGTTTGATTTGGTTTAATATATGTTAATAAAGTTATAAATAGTTGAAAACACTGTTAACTGAAGCAGCAATTTTGGTTCAGCCTGAATCGGGTACAGAGTTTATGATTTTCAGTCATGCGTCATTGAATGGTTTGGAGTGTGTTTTAGTACAAGAATGTATAGTGATGGCTTATGCTTCCATGCAGTTAAAGTTGTATGAAAAGAGTTATTCGTCACGCGAATTAGAGATGGTTGACATTGTAATTGCATTGAATAGTTAGTGACATTAATTTTTTGGTGAGTAATGTAACCTATTTGATGACTGTAAGAGTTTAAAATATTTGATGTTACAAAGAGAATGTATCGCAAGAGAAGATGAACATGACCATTTGGTCATATATGGAACCTAGAAATTTACATTCATGTCCATTTGTCTTCCTAGGATAGTCTATAAATAGTTTGCATTTTGTAACTTTGAAAGGTTAGAATTCTGATTTTAATAAAAAAATATTTTTTGAGAGTTTATTATTTTAAGTTTCGAAGAACACCCCTGAACTTATCAAGACTTTGTTTTGTGGCGTTCAACCCTTTCGATCTTATCACTCCCCTTCTCATCTATATTCTGAGTGTGGTGATCAACTATATCGACGGTTTCTAACTCTTTATAGTTAGCGGGTCTCGATTTTCTATTTTTATACTTTTCAATTCCATAAAAAAATTATAGAAAATGGGTCATGATCTCTTATATCGTTGGTTCTTTTTTGGGTTCGTTATTATGTCGAAGTCCCATATTTCCTTATCTTGTTATTTTAATTTTTTTCTTTTAACTTGTTGTAACACCCCAAATCAGGTCTAGACGTTATGGCCGGATCTAGCTATGTCACATGATAGGTGTTCGAAAACCGTGTCGTCATATTAAAACCATTTCCATTGAATTCCTTATCTTAATATCTTATTAGTTCCAAAATTGCGTTGCTCGTTTAATCGATAGTTTCAAAACGTTATTCGTTTGCGAAAGCTTTTAAAACAGATTAAACAATTGTGCATTTAGGAAAAACATTTGTTTCTTTTGAAAACCAAAGTTTCCTACTACTAGCGTTGTAATCCATAAGGAAAGGAAAATTAAAACCCAAAACTAAAGTCCAAAAGCCCAATTACATCCCAAAAACTTAGCCAGTAAAAATAGAATAGAAATAAAACCAATTATCGAAAATATGAGTTAAAAACCATGAAAGTCCAAAACTGTAGTCACCGCCGAGTCCTCCGCCGCATCGATCCATCTAGATCTGGGGATTACCTATGCACATTTAAACAAAAGGGGTGAGTTTACGAAAACTCAGTGTGTGATCCCAAAGAAAACAAACAATAGCAAATCACAGTGCACAGTTAAAGCAGTCTTGGGCCTAACCCCTTTTTTAGCATCAGCAACTATTTGGGCCTTAGCCCATCTCAGTACAGTATCCAATATGCAGTAGGGCCTTAGCCCATCACATTATCCGTTGCAGTCATGCAATATTCAGTAACAAAGTCCTACCCAACCAGCCTCTACACACCATCTTCGTCCAACCCTACACTCCATGTGGGGATCAAATCAACCCACCCATCCCTACACTCCAGGTAGTACCGAATGTCGCACAAAATAGTAATTTACAGCTGAGCTGCCAGTATGTTAGGCTTAAGAGCCTTTCAGTAGACTTCCTCCAAATATAATTAACCCAACCCCATGCAATGCAACATACAAATCATAACATGCTATCTCAGGACATCAGTACATATAACCAGTTCAGTATACAAGCATACTATCGTCATGCTCAACACATATATAAATCAAACAGACAGTTCGTACAATTAGTGGTCTAAATGATGCTTACCGATCCTACAGTAGGTTCACAGTCGACTTGGGCGACCTGTGCAACCTTAGCAATGAATTAAGTGATAATGGGCTCACACGCCTATGTGGTTTGCCTGTGTGGGCCCACACGTCGTGTGGCCCACTCAGCCCAAGTTGGTCTTGGCTACGTGGTCCATTTTTAATGTAACCCATACTAGCTAAATATTCATATATGTTTTCACTATTTACTTATATGTTCCTTCAAAGCTGTCTACTAGAGTCACTGTTACTAAATTATTTATATCTTGAGCTAAAAAATTCCAAATTAAGGTCCGCTTGATATCTTTGAAACTAGACTCAAATGCCTTTCTACCATAAAATTTTTAGAATTTTTGGTTCAGCCAATAAGTACAGTAAAATCTTCAACCTTACCCATGTTCTGTTGTCTGACAGCTTCGACCTTTCTTTGCTAAAAATTAATTATCTCTTAGTACAAAATTTGGATGATGTTACCATTTGTTTCTATTGAAAATAGACTCATTAATAATTTAAAAATGTAAATTTTAACCCCTAATTATTTTTCTCCAATTTTTTATGATTTTCTAAATTTAGAATAGGGGAACCCGAATTCATTCTGCCCTTGTGTCACAAAACTTATTATATCTCACGATTTACAATTCCACACCGTTTCTTCTATGAGAAACTAGACTCAATAAGATTTAATTCCATCTTTTTTTTCATCCTCTAATTCAATTTCCACAATTTATGGTGATTTTTTAAATTTAGCCTACTGCTACTGTCCAAACAGCAAGCAATTTTGGCTTTTCACTAAATCTCGTTTTTTATGTTTCGGGTACACACCTAGTTTTGTTTGATGCTAAAACAGTCCACGAGCACTCCAAAGCTTATAATTGAACAAATAACACTAATTTAATCTCACATAACATACTCCCTAATTGAACTCGTATCGAGGTTTTAACCCATAAGCGACTAAACCTTACCTTCAACCGATGAACAGTAATTCCCACACAAACTAAGACTCCGATTGGTGATTACGAGCCCTTGAATCCTCCCCTAATACGCATAAAAAAACACATCAGAAGAAAGTTGACAAACAGAGGCAAATCACTTATCTAAAACTTACCGAACGATCGCAGACAAATGTGGAGCGACACGAGGCAAAGTGGGAAAAGAAAGATCAAGAAGATGAAGGGTGAATGAGAGCAGAAATTTGGCAGCCCAAACCCTTATTTCTCTCCATCAAACTCCCCACTAAATCCACATTTTTAGTCCATCTCAAACTCTCCTGGACACACGAGCAAAAATAATGCCCACGCCAAGGTTCAAACATAGGACCTCTTTCACACCAACACTCCACTTATACACCAGACCAGCAGACCCATTCTATTAATTATTTGCCAACTTTTACTTAAAAGCCTACTGACCAAAGATAGGGATTATTCATAAAAATACCAAAATTTCCCTTCCCCAAGTCCTGGCTTGAACTTGGGACCTCCCAAACACACCCAAGACACATAACCACTAAAGCAAACAGATATTTTGTGTCACACATTCACAATACCCAAAATTAAAATTTTAGGGCGTTACGCTTGTTTTCATACTTGTTAGAAATGGTTGGGCAACAAAAGTGATCTGGTGATCATCTAACGATTACGAGCTAATATCAACGAATGAGGACGTCCTTTGGTGACAACATGTACAGGATCTCTTAAAGCCACACCATCATAAAAAAGTATTATCATCTTCACCAACTATAGATTCATCAATTAAAGTTAACTTTGTGGCTTTATCAACTCTATCAATGGCTAAATTATCTAGTTCATCACACAAGTTTTTGATTCATAATGTTTACTTGATCTTGTTGCTTTTTCATAAATTCTTAGAGATTGTAACATAACACTATTGAACCACAAAGTAGATGACTCATTTTCCTTATCAATAATTGCATTCGGTAGGATAACTGAACTACCATTTTTCTTGGCATCTTTTCTCCACCTACATAAGATGTATTGAGAAAGTAAGGAAAATACTTCATTCTTTATGAAAACTTCCAAAACATGCCGACACAAAATGCCCATGAATTTAATTTTGTGGCAATTACAAACACCATCATTTTATGATACGTCAAAAGTTATCATATAAATTAGCTTTTACTTGTTAATCTCATGTACCTTGTATACTTTTGAACCATCATTAACACCAACTTTTTCGGCAACATACTCTTGAGAATAAACTAACTCATCTTGAAATGTTCTAAATAATTTCTGAGAGTATACATAAGAGGCCTCAGCTTCCATAGGATATAATGTTTTCAAAAATGGGTTTTGAGTTCATAGTCTTAAAATTTTTCTCTCATTCTCTAGTATACCGATCATCGACAGTTTCTTCAAATTTCTTGACAAACTTACTTACTAAAGTACTGGCATTGACATATTCCTTGAAAATTTTCTTCAGACTTTCACTTCATTAAATTGTTGACATTCCAACACAAAAAGAGTTACGTAAAAATGTCAGAACCCACTTTTGTCAAATAAAGTAAATTTGGTCTAACCATAAATTACCTTGTAAATTATATGTTTGAATAAGTCTCATCCAAGCATCTTCAAACTCATCAGGAGTAAGTGTATTATGAATGCAATTACTGAACTCCTTAAAATCAATATTCTAAATGTAAAACATCACTCAAAGTTTTCAGGAAATTTTTTCTCAATATTCCACATGCAAAAATGGTGTATGGTACGCGGCAAAACTATTGCAATTGCATTTGTAATTGCAGAATCTTGATCTATGGTGATTGTTTTTGGAGGACATCTATACATAGCTTCAAGCCAAGTTCTCAATAACCAAATGAATTTTTTCTTCGGTTTCATCCCATAATAAAAAGCACATCCAAATAAAATAGACTGATAACCCATTATCCTTGTTCTTTCTTAGATATTAAAAACATTGCTTTAGAACCTTCTCTAATTTCATCCAATGCTACATGAATTCTATCTTCTCTTAAAATGTTCATTTCCTTCACACCTTTTGAACAAACAAATTCCTGAGAAATTATTACTTTATTAGTTCTTGATCTAAAAATAGAGTGCCAAAAGCTTTAACTCTTTCATAGTTGTTATAATATTTTTGTGTTTCATCTAGTGACTCAAATACTATGTCATTATATGGTTCTGGTACAGCCTCAACAATTGATTGTTGGATACCATGCTCGATCATATCTTCATGTTCAACACCTTGATTTTATTCAAATTCTATCAAACTCGTCTGATCAAATACTATTGTATTCTCCATTTTAATCCTTAAAAGATAAAACAATTATTTAGTCATGATTTGATAAAGGAAAGCTAAAAATAAACTATAAAGCTATAAGACATTAGCACATGTGAAAAAAAAATTTACATAAATTAAAATTTTCTCGTCCAAAATTATAAATAAAATTTTCTTGATATTTTAAAGTTTCCAAAATCACACAGAGAATAAATTATATAAAAATAGATAAGAAAACAAAAAGAAGGAATTAGGAGTATCTCAAATCAAGAATATAAAATAATAACAGGATTTGTAACGCCCAAATTTTAAGTGTTTAATTACAGAAATTTATAATAATTAAAATTATGTATTTATGGTTTTGTGTTTTACTATTGTGTTTAAAGTCTAGAGTTCGAGACGCGTCATTAGAAGTTTTATTATTTTAAAACAACCCCTATCCGTGCATTACATAGTTAAATGTAATTCTGTGTAAACCTATATCGAGAATGACCTTGTTGGTTCATTGGTTAAACATTTTTATTTTGCCTGGTCCTGTGTTCGAGTCCCATTGTATGTGTTAGGAAATATTTTGCTTCTTGTTGAAAAAATCGTTGGTGTTTATGACAAAATATTTTAAATATTTCTATTTTTTTCTTTTCTTTTCCTCTTTACGTTTTTCCTTCTTCTTTCCCTTGTCTTTTTCTTTTTCCTCTTCTTTCGCTTGTTGTTTTTATATCATTTGAGCATGTTGTTTTCGATCATTGGACTTCTCATTCTAATCTGTTGTACGAGTCAGGTAAGTACATCTTCTGTGATCTCAATTGTGTTAATTCGTTAAAAGTTCTAAGAAAAGACGGTGTCGTGTCGTTGATAGTTTGCGCTAATGGATAAATTCTCTTTGTTAAATGATGTTTGTTCCTTATTTTAGGAATAGGTGTTGGAAGTAAAAAATCTCGGCAAGTTAATTCGAGTAATTGCAGTTAATCTTTCGGTAAGTGTCGATTTCGTTGAAGGTTTTATGTCGAAGTTTTCGACATAAGTTTTTGTGTATAATTGTGCATCATTGTCGTTAAATTTGGTTGATTGGATGGTTTCTTTAGGCTTCACAGACTCTCTACATTGTTATCGCTTCAAAATCTCTTAAGGTGCATTCTAAAAACCCCTATTTTTGTGAATTTTGGATGCTGAAAAATGTGGCTATCGATGCCACACAGCCGTGTGGTAGGCCGTGTAGCTCACTGTTCATCGGATTTGAGCCACACGAGCAAGGGTCACGGGCGTATGTCCAGGCCGTGTGTGGCCATGTCAGTGCAGGGTTCACACGGGCAAGGACATGGACATGTGTCTCGGCCATGTAACTCACTGTTTATGATTTAGAATCATACGAGTAGATGACATGGGCATGTGCCTAGGCCATGTAAGCCACACAGGCAAGGACATGGGCATGTGTCCAGTTCGTGTGACTCACTGTTTACGATTTAGAACCACACAAGTAGACGACACGGGCGTGTGTCTGGCCGTGAGAACCACATGGGCAAGCACATGGGCATGTGTCAGGCCATGTGGCATATAGATAAAATCCAAACCTTATTTTTGAGACCGTGAGTGTTGTCTGACGCGAGCACTGACCTTCACAATGTATTGATGATCTAAATTTGATTATATGAGGACTATCTGATGCTCTGAGACTGAGATATGGATTGTATAAAAGTATGTGTACTATGATAACTATTAACGATACTGATTTGTAATATCCATTTATGAAATGAATCGAAATGACTGAACACCTATTGTTGATATTTGTAATATGCATTTGCATGGGTTGGAATATTGGGAAGGAAAAAGTAATTTGCTCTAAATCAGTGGCTAAGCCACGATGTATATATATGAATTTGGCGCTTTGTCGCATTTTGATCTAGCAGCTAGTTTGCATCTCTGTAAACGTGTCGAATAGACACTTTATGGTGTGTAGGGTTGGCTGGGTATTAAACGCCCTTAACGGGGTGTGTTGGGATGGACGAAGATGGTGTGTAGTGAATGGGGGTAGGAATATCTGCATATATATATCTGATCTATTTTGAATCTCAAACTGGAATTTCTTCTATTATCTAACTGAATCTTAGGATTCAAGAAATTATCTGACATATGTGCTTCAATTGTGTGAATGTCTTTAATGCATTGGGTTCACAACTCACTTTGTTGTTGATTGGATTTTAGGTGGTTTCCAGACTTGCACAGGTTGGCACTGCGGGAGCTCAGTCAATCAGATTATCTTTTCCTAAAACTTTCTATTAGTAATTTTTGTTTTCTCTGATACTATGGTGTTTGGGAAGATTAAATAGTTAGTTATAAAGTGTTGAATGATTTCATTTTGATTGCGTTTATAAATGCAGTTTTCTTAATATCGTCAATGTAATCCTCTGGGCTTGGTCTGGATGTCTAGGCCAGGTTTAGGGTGTTACAGGATTGGGAAAAATGAACTTTGGATTATATGCAACTGATTAAAAAAAAAGAAAAATTACCCAAAAGAGAAATACAATAAGTAAAATTACCTAGAAGTTTTGATCGTTAAATAAAAAAGATAAAGTTACTAGTTCTGGAAAAACCTAACAATGAACTCAAACAAAAATTATCCAAAACAAATTATGATTTTTACCTAAAAAAAAGAATTAATAGAAAATCAACAATAGAAAAACGTACATTAACCTCCAAAATCAAAGCATTAGATATGAAATCAATAAAAAGAAAATTTGATTACTTGGGATATAGAGAAGAATTTAGGCTTCCAAATTTAGAGACGAGTTCAAACTTTGAAACCAAATTCTGATTTGGGTTTTAAGTGAAGAGATTACTGGATACACGAAAGAAATACGAGTTTACCAAAAAAAATAACGGAAGTATAAAAAGATGAGAAATCAGAGTATTAAAGAGTCTTTAAGTTTTCATAGAACTATCCATATCCCTCCCAAATACATAAATAAGAGAATAATGCGCTTCAGCGCACGAACTCACGTCCTCTTGCATTAGCAATAATGCCTATGTCAATCGAGCTAAGATTCAATCCATTATACACCCTAAAATGTTAAATCAAAACTTTTCCGTATTTTTTATTATTTTTTATTATTTTTTCCTTAAATACTAGATGACAAAAACTAAAGCATGACTCCATTGGTTGTGTACCATATAATTTCCTTTAGTTTAATATATGTCTATGTGATTTTTTTTATATATTTTTGCTATTTTTAATTTAAATTAATGTAGGTAATTATTTTTTAATTTAGATGGACAATATTATTATACAATTTTTAAAACTTATTTATGATAAACTAAGTATATTGATAAGATTTTTAATAAAAAAAGGAAACATTTTAAAAAAACTAATTTAAATTTGAAAAATTGGGATTTTGATTATGAATTAAGAGAAAACCAAACTTTAGTGAGGAATACTTAAGCTGTTAGGCAACAACTTTCAAGCTAATTTTAAAATTTTGTTGCAACTTTTATACTTGGTAATAAATTCTAAAATTTTTATGGGAAAAAGATCATTGAGCCTAGTTTCTGAAACATCAAATGGATCCTTATTTCAAATTTTATAGACTAAGATATAAATGATTTAGTAATTGGTATATGAGTGGGCAACCCTGTTTTGGAGGTTAAGTTGCCTAAATTGACTTGTATATGTGGTTTATAATAAGAAATGATGTATATATGGGTCATAATATTTAATATTAATAATTGACTAAAATTAAATGTGAATGAATGATGTTCAAAAATATGGAAAGACTAAAGAAGTGTATGAAGGAGTGTCTACTCTCTGACCAACTGCAATAGATTGGATTGTTTTCATATTTGAGTTGTTGGCAATTTGTTGAACTGGATGTTTGGATTATACTAAGATTGTGGATCGTATTTGGCCCATCAATGAATATCATATCACTTGAGGAAACATATATGGAGGATTGGATCAAATGGGATCATGCTTATCAAATCCCTTGGATCAAGAAAATTGGATTGGATCGAATCATTGAAGAGTAAGCTGCCAAAAATCCTTGTTTACATTATTTGTCATTAGTTTGTATTTAGCTTGTTTAGTTTTTTTATAGTGATTGTGAATGTTTTGAGCATATTGAATGGTGTTAAAGGATCTTTTGAATATGGTATGTGTCTACTTTATTAGAAGGTGATTTGGAATGATTTCTAAGTGGTTCTAACTTGAAATTTGTATCCCCTACATTAAGGTTTTGAAACCTTGCATGTTGGTACCGTTATAAGCGAACTTAGTGGCCAAAATAAGCTCTAAGGGTCCAAGGTGCCTGTGCATCCCTAATAGGTATTAGTACATTACAAGTTAGTAGCTAAATTGCTACAATAATACATAGAGGTACCTATACATCCCTAGAATGTACCTATACTTCGCTCTAGTTTTGGCCAAAAGATTGTTATGGTCATTTTCTATCCCCGAGATCTTTTATTTGGTTTCGAACACCTCTAATTGTTGGAAAAATTCGGTTTAAAAATGGTTTTCTTGCAAAGAAAAAAATTAAATTTGTGAAAACTAAGCTGGTTTTTAATATTTATAGCAATAAACCCTTAACCAAAATTACACCTGTGTTTTTTACTAGATGGATCCTTGTCGTTCTCGGCTTTCAATCAAATGGCCTTCTCCACTATTCTCATACCACAAATTGCTTTGAGTATGGCTCGAATGAATTCGAATCAAACACAAAACCATAAATTGTTTACTTTACTTTCAGTGGGAAAATAAATTCTCTCTCAATAGAAATCAATAGAATTGTTATTTTGGAAAATAGAATTTATATTTAGAAAATAAATTCTCACTATTTTCGGACAGAATAGCAATGTCTTTTAGTTGTGTATTTAGTCTTACCGATGCCATCTATTTATATAAGAAGAGGTGAAATCCTTGTTAAATTGTAAAAGTTTATTTCAATAGAAAAACGAACTCCTAATCTAAATAAGATTAGGTGGGGCACAACCCTAGTTAAATATACTAGGGTTCGCCTTCCCTAGCATTATCATGAGGGGTTTTTGGGCCTCTCCAATATCGGGTTCAATTATAAGTACTTCCTAAACTTTTAACCTAGAACTTTATAATTCAATCCAACTTAATATTTGTTTTTCTATTTCCCAAAATTAACATTTTAAATTAATTTCCCAATTAAATAATTTCTCAGCCCAAATTTAATTCCGTTAAAATATGACGACTTTATCGTAAAAGAATTTATGATAAAATATATTTAATATTTCTACATTCAACAGATTCACCATGACCAATAAATTTATTTCCATTTTCGAACTTCAATTATTTAATAACTTAATTAGATAATAATTAGAAAGACCATAAATTCACTTTTCAGGTCATTTCCTTTTAGAGAAAACCACATTCATTTCCAAATGTTTCTCATTGCTCTAACTTTACCATTTTCATCCATTTATGTTCATTTGATTCAACATGCAATTCATTTCTAGTTTCAACAAGCTAGTGGAGGGACCAATTGGCCATATGTGATTAGGGCTCAAATAATTTATAATTAAGTTCCAACTTTTCGTCTATTAATTATAAACTCATTTAATCACAAAGTCATTCCACTATAATATCGTTACTGAGCTCTCCCTAATGACATACCATTACAAAAGCAACTTGATCAGTACTCGTCCAATGATCTTATCATAAGTGTGTTACCCTCACTGGATATCCTTAATCTCTTTGGGATAAATTTGTTTTCCCAATATGATCTTATTTTATCTCATGGTAACCATTACATCTTCCTTCATGAAAAGTCAATTACCATCAAATGGTAATTAAGTCATACATCATAAAGATAAACAACCTGTGGCCAATGAGAGGATATCATTTACCCATATCTCAGATTATAAATTTCACTGTTGTGAATGACGCTACACACTGCAGAAGTCGTATACCCAACGCACCAACTTTCAATTCCTTATCTATTCGAACTCAAGCTTTTACTTACATTAAAGTATACGAGTCACACATACATAGTCCGTCATCCATTTAGGATTAAGGTATGCCACAATGTGAATGTCACAAGTGAATAAATCCATAAACGAGTATAGGATCTATCCTTCTTAGGTCCAGTCTGATGTACTGTCAGTTCAGTCAATCATGTAACACCTATATCCCGTTTTCATTGCCGGAATAGGATACCGGATATTACTAGTCAAGTTGGAACAATTAATACGATTTACATTCAATAATCAATTCAATTTCATAATTACAAGTAATATTCAATATGAAAGAGATCATTCAGTTTCAAGTCTTAAATCAAGTTTTAGAAACTCTAAAAATAAGTTACAAACATTCAAGGGCCAAATCGGAACAAATCAGAACTTTCAAGAAAAATTCAAAAATTTTCAAGTTAGGGGTCACACGGTCGTATGATAGAATCCAGCCCGTGTGGCTCCAAACACGGCAGTGTGGTTAACCTACATGCCCATGTGCGACCTCACATACCCGTGTGCAAAGACTGTGTAACTCTCTGATTTGGATCACGCGGCCGTGTGTCATCTCGTGTAACATTCAAAATACCCTTACACTGCCGTGTCGTAGGCCGTCTGTCTGCCCGTGTGAAAACTGCATCTATACTATTTCTAAACACTTCTGGGCACACGCTCATGTAGGTTGCCCATTTGCTTCACACGACCATATGACAGCCCGTGTCCCAAGCCTTGTGAGACAAAAATGACCAATTCTAAGCTAAATTTTCACTTATTTGCTTAGGAGCTTAAGCACATTCAAATACACACTTTCATAGGCTAAAAACCATCTTCAAACACATTCAAAACATGTCAATGGATTCAACCTATATATCAAACCAATATGCCCTCATTAACATCATAAACCATTTCATAACATTTCATCTTCAAGGTTTCATATACAAGATATAGTTGCACATCAAAACATCAATTCATTCCAAACCATAATCTCACATATTGTCAATGTTTTCTACCATCATTCTTTAACATTTAAACTTAGATGAAACATGCATAATTTCATTTGTCGCAACACATAACACAAACTTAAGTAAACTTGCTCAAACTAGGATTCAACATCATACATACAAAGAGGTCCTAGTACATGCCATATATACCAAACTATAACAAAGTCTACCAAAAATCTCTTGGATAGTGTGATTTCTTATTTTGATCCAATCTTCTAAGCCTTCAAAACGTAATTTACAAAATAAGACAAATACAGGTAAGCTTGAATAAAGCTTAGTAAGTTCGTTTGTATATATTGATAAACCTTTCCAATTAAACATAGTAATCAATTAAAATTAAATGTTGAAATTCCATAAAACACAACCTTTATCATAAATTAACAATCAGTAAAGTAGTTCAGTATATTCAGTGGATAATGCTCGTTTGAGCTTTACTCAGTATTTTAGTATATTTCACTCGATTAAGCTTCTTTAGTATATCAGTGGATAACGTTCCATGAGATTTATTCAGTATATCGGTAGATTCTTTTACTCAATAGAGCATTCTTTTCAATAGATTCAATAAGTATGGCTTGAGAGCGCATACGTTTCAGTAGATTCAGTAGGTATCGCTCGTCTGAGCATCGATCAGTATATCAGTGAGTAACGCTCACTGATCTCATTCGGTATATAATATAACATTCAATAACAGTATACTAACAAAGAGTATAAGGATTATTAGAAGCATAAATAAATGTATGAATTTACAAAATTGATTTACAGTAATGACTCATAGTATCTAAATCAGTGATCAATGCCATTTCAATTCATTATTTCTATTTCCAATTACACACATAAATATAATCCAATATTATGCAATTAAGTTCCTATAATACATTTAAAAATGTACTAAAATTAATCCGTACGAGCTTACCAGACTAAACTACAGCAACGACAAAGTATAGGGGCTATCTAGTAATTTTCTCTTTTCCTCGGTTTTCCACTCATATTGGATCTATAACAATTCTATTCAATTCACTAATTCTAACAGCAAAATTAATTCATTTTATACAATTAATTCCTTTTTGATATTTTTACAAAATTACCCCCAATATTTTATTTTTATACAATTTAGTCCCTAAGCTCAAAATATGCAATTTAACCAATTTCAAATAAAATCAAGTTTAGCCGAACTATATAAGGCCTCTCTGCAGCCCATAATTTCTGTTATTACACAAAAGTCCCTGTAATTTTATCACTTTAACGATTTAGTCCTTAAACATTACAGTTACCAAAAATTACTTTATAAAATAGTCCTATCTAGCAACCAAGCTTAATATTCTACCATAAAACTTCAAGAATAACTCAATTTTATCAATGGCATAATAAAAAAATTTGACAATTTTACGAATTAATCCCTGAGTTAGCTAGATTAAGCTAATACGAGCTCAAAAACATAAAAGTTACTAAAAATGGGCAAGATTTACCTACTCAATCGACAAAACCTAGCTTGGCCAAAGGTTTCTCCTCTTAACAATGGTAGATTCGGCTTTTGAAGGAAAAAAACAAAAAGATGATAGCCAATTTTGGCATTTGTTTTATTTTCATTTTACCTAATTTCATAAATTACTACTATAACCTTACTATTTGAATAAAATTCCATGCAATTAGCCTTGCAAACCGTCCATTATCTACTCAAATGGTATAATTTCCAATAAAGGAGGGTTTAATTGCACTATTGGTTCTTCAGTTATTTTAAATTTTAACTAAACAAGTTTATTTTCAATTTAATCCTAAACTAATTAGGACTAAATGAGAAAATAGCCCGAAATTTAGTGGATTTAATCATGCCACCACCGCTTGGACTTTTTGACCATGGTTTAATTACCATTTTGATCCTTTTACTATTTTAAATCTATAGCAATTAACTTTTACCTCTTTTACAATTTAATCATTTTACCTCAATTAAGCAATAAATCATCAAAATTACCGGACCCAAATTCAATTCACATGTAATACGACTCTATAAATATTTAATAAAAATATTTACAATTTTATATTACAGAAACAAGGTCCTAATACCTCGTTTTCAATAACCACTTAACTTTTGAACCAAATCACTTATACTAACTTTTAATTCAATTATTTAAAATCATCAAATCAAAATTCAATATAAAAATCGCTATTGACTCGTATAATTTAAATACTAATTATACGAACTTGCTAGTCAGATTTTTGGTCCCGAAACCACTGTTTTCGACACCACTGAAAAATGGGTTGTTGCAAATCACAACTATGTTTCTAACTTATGGGAGTCATCCGCTCTAATGCCCAAGACAAGACATCTTCCCAATTGGACTTGATAGACGACATATTAGTCTTTCAATCAGTTTGCTCATTTCCAATTAGACTAAGGACATGTTTAGGTTCATCTACAAATATAAGTTGTCTTTCCATATTACGATCCAACCACGTAATACCACTTAACATTAATTTAAACATTAGACAACCAGTGAGCCAATATTTTCTTCTATTTGCTCTGTATGAAAAAATCACATGAGGACATTATACAAAGTATATTAATGTAATCCATGAATTGTTTTATTAACTAATATGTTCGAAAAAATTACAAGTGTACATAAAGGAAAATACTACACTCAAGGCATCAAATCCAACACTAATCACTTTTGAATCATTTCTAAATAATTTTAAAATGTTTCTAGTGCCTCTAAATTGTCTTAAAGTTGATTCCTTGCATTTGTGTTGGTAATATATTTATATCGGTTATCAAGACAGGTAAGGAGTGTTACAATATCAATACTTAGCCTCCAAGTCTCAAGACATGAATTACAAGTTTCGAGACTTAGCCTTGTGAACGACTATAAACTACTAGTCTTTTGAATAGGTATTAATGCCTCCTTAGTAAGTATAGAGACTTGAGTTGCAGGGACACTTTCTCAACCTGCAATTAATGTCTCTAATGGCTATAAATCATTATCAATAGCTCCAAATGTTCACAAACTCTTTCCTTGATATAAATGCAAGTAAGACACTTAAAGACTTATGAGAGACATATCTAAACATCAAAGTTAAGAGGAAATGCTTCAAAATTATTTCCCACTTTTCTCTTGTACATGGTTTCAAAGTTCATATTGTAAAATCTTTTATCATTCGTATTTCATTTATTTAATAAGCTAAACTTTGTAAACACATACCTTCCTAAAAGCTTTATTGTTTACTTCATCATTATCACTAATTGTAAATTATGAGGGTTTTAGTTGAGTCAAAAAAAATATGAAGGGTTCTAGAATAAGTATAAAAGCTAGGGGAAATATTTTATCTAAGCCTTAAGAAAAATATAGTGTTGTAAGGGTTATGTCTTCTTCTTGAAAGGTATCAATTATAGTAGTGAATTGGGGAAAACTGAGGTAATAGAGGAGACAATCACTTTAAATCACTTATGCAACTTTTTTCTCCTTCTCTCAATTTTTTTTGGAAAAGTTTTTAGAATTCTTAAAATACCATTTCACGCATTTCGTTGGTGTTTTCAGGCCTAACATTAACTATAAAAAATGAAAGAGAAAATGGTAGCTTTGAGGGTGCTGCGATGGTGAAGAACAAAGACGGTCATATGACTTTCTATTATAAAAGATTTTATGTGTAGTCAAGACTTCAAGTTTTGTATACACATGAATAGGGAATTAGTATATGTAGGCTATTGTACAAGGAAAAGAAATGGAGAAATATTATCTTGAGAAGTTAAAAGCGAACTGAAACCTCATCTCTGTTACGAATGACATCAAGGAACTCATATAGGACATTGCAAAAGAATCATTCATGATTTGGAGGAGGTGAAAGATTGAACACAAAAAGCATCTGATATGAATTTTTTGTTTAAGTGGTCATGATCTTTTGTTTCTTTTTAAAAAGCTTTAATATGTAAAAAAATACTATCCATGTCAAAATAAAATCATAATAAATTTAAATATCTATGAGTAAGTGGAATTGCAACAAAAATTCAAAAATATATATATGAGTGGTAAAATTATTAAGATATTAATATGCTAGACTTGTTCGTACGAAAGAAACACTCACTAACCCTGTATCTCTTCGGAGAGCACACCCTAATTATGGAAAAAATCCCTAGATTTAGTTATAACATTTTAAAAATTTGAGCCTAATTTAAAATTGGAGCCATAGTTTTGTGATGATGGATGCAATTAACCTAGTGATACAACAGCAGAGCAAAAAGCTAAGTTGGAATGACACTACTTTTTCTTTCATTTAATCTCTTTAATTTTGTTTTCAAAATTTCACCGGCGGAGTGTTTGTGTGCCTTAATCTAAGTTCTCTTTTAATCCTTTTTCCTTGATTTGGTTTCCTCACAAATTTTTCTCTAATTTTTCTTGTTCTTCTCTGCAACTTTGTCAACCCTCAACTCCCTGCAACTTTCCAGAAAGGTAATAAATTTCCATTTCTCTGCTTTTATTTATTTGTTTTTGGACTTGGGTTTCTTGAGAAACTGACTGAAACCACTTCCATTTTTAGAGTACGCTAGATGGGTAAGTGATGATCTTTTTATTAATCTGTAGATAGGCTTTTGTTATTTTAACTTAATCATGATAATTGCAGAACAGAAAGAGAAATGGGTTCGATTTATTTGATTTGGAAATGAATTTTCTTGTTGAAATTGATACTGTCTCACGTTATTGTCTTTTTTTTTTCTTTGGAGGATCGCACTTTCATTATTCATTTCTTACATTCAATTCTCCACTAGCTATAATTAAGTAAAAAGAAAGAAAAAAAATACAGACCTTCAATGAAAATATTGGTTCGGAAGATTTACATCTGAAGAATATGTATATGTTAGTAGTTAGTGACTTGATGAAGAGGTTTGTATCCATTGAGTTGTATAAATTGTTATGTCATAAGTTTATGTGAAATTGCAATTACTGTCACTGAATTTGTACAATTAATTTATACCAAATGAGTTAGCTTTTGGTGTGCATGTATTAATTAAGACACATTTATACTAAATGTGGTTGTATTTATAAGCTGATTTCTTCCAGAGTTTGGTTAGAGAAGCATGAACAATATCGGTCTGAAACATAACATACCCATATGTTTCTTTAGCTTCAGTTGGAGAAAATGAGTTGAATTTGTATCAAGCTATGTAGGGTCTTTCACTGTAAAAATTTGCAAAGTTGTTCTGCAAACCAGCATGACAAACTTGAGAGAAAAAGTAGAATAAACTGCATTGAGTTAAATCCTAGAATGGGATTGTCTACTTTTGAAATAGAATGAAACCATCTCATTATCTTATTTGACAAAGATCCTGTTTGTTTTCTGTTTTGACTTTCTCTGACCTTATTTTTTTTGCTAATGATATTTGGTTTTGAATCAGAGCAGCTTACTGACCCTTGAAATGGATGCTGATATCCTTCACGAAGAAGGTGTTTCTGGTGATGAATTCAATAGTATGGAACTGGAGGCAGGATCAAGTAGAGCTGACATACTTGACGGGATATCATCTGGTGGAGAGGTGAATGAAGAATTTGGAAGGGCTAACGAGATTCTAACAAGAGTGGAGTTAGATTTAGCATGTTCCTCCGAGAAATTGGTTAACTTAAGTGTACTTACAATGCATTTGGCAACTAGGGAAACTGACTTCGAATCATTTATGTCAGAAAAAGACAATATGCAGGTTGAATCTATGGAGAAAGCTTTGGAATTTGATCTCTTATCAGGAATTTTAGATTCAGAGGTTAAAGAACTGAATAAATTTATGGAGCATCTTGAAACTTACATTATTAGTTCCGTGAAGCGATATCTTCATTTAAGCACTTGGGAGAAACTTTCTTCAAAATGGAGGAAAAGCTACTTGATTCTGAAGAATCCTTGAAGCAGTCACGAAATCAAGTCTCAGAAATTAAGATGCAGGCTGCTGATTTCCACAGGATTTTATCATGTCTTCATGGAAATGAAAACAGTAAGCTACAGCTCAGTTACTAACTTTATTTTGTTTTTATATTTTGCCACTGATGGAATTAAAGAACCAACAGTGGGCATATGCTTTAGAAGTTTTTAACATGGATTAGATATCTTTGTTTTAGAACCTGCTAATACCTATGTAAAAGAGTAGGGAGAATGACTTTGCTGATGTTACTCTGTCTTTGTTGCTGTACCACCAACATCTAAAAGATTATGTCCAAAAGAAGGAAAATCGATGCTAGTTTATGATAACTGAATGCTTTCAGAGCGTATTCTTATTTTTGACCAGTCTCATTCTGCTGTTTCTGGATAAAGTCAATGAAATATTATGAACATATATTTTGTGAAAGGACAAGGGATGAATAAGAAAAATATTTACTTTTATGTTCTTTTCCTAATATGCGCTTATTGCTAGGGAATGATGAAAATGGTGTGAATGTCTCTGAAGGTGATCGATTGTCTAGTGGTAATACAAAGATAAAAATGCAAACTATTGAACAGCAAAGGCATATTTTGAGAATGCTGGAGAAATCTTTGGCTCGGGAAATTGACCTGGAAAAGAAGTTTGCAGAATCTAGGCAAATTGAGGAGGAGCTGAAACCAAGGATATACACGTTAGAAGAAGGGATCGTCAGCATGGAGGAAGAGACGATGGATGTTAGTGAAAGGTTGTTTGAAGCACAGAATGCAGCGGTGGTGTTTATGGGGATTTCAAAGGAGCTATTGGGTCGACTTCAGCTTGCCCAGTTTAATTTGAATAACTCAACTCATCGAGAAACTGAGTTAAGATCAAAGCTTGAAGAATCCACAGTGAAGTTGAAAGCCAAAGAAAGTGCATTGCGGACGCTTCAAAGTAGTGATACTAGACTCAGTGATTTTGTTCAAGCACAGGTAGACACCTTAAAAGAAAAGTTGACTGAAGTTGAAAAAAAGTTTATTCTTGCTGATTCTGAGGCGTTCACTATGCGTGAGAAGGCAGATTCATTAGAGAAGCAACTGAAAGAGTCTGAATTGAACTTGTCAAATGCAAAAGCTTCTCTTGATGAAAGTCGGGAACAACATGATGCTTTATATTCTCTGATCAATACATTGGAAAATGATACTGCTGATTTGAAAGCGAAATTATTTGAAACTGAAAAAAGAGCACATAATGCTGAATCCAAATGCAAATTAATAGTTGAGACTAACACAGAACTTATTGAAGAGCTGAGTCTTCTTAAAGGCCAGGATCTTACATCTGAAAAGGTGGAGTTTCTTGAGATGCAATTGAAGGAATCTGAGATCCGGTTATTGAATGCTGTAGCTTCTGCTGAAGCTAGTCAGGAGAAGCAAAATATGTTGTATTCTACCATTGGAGATATGGAAAACCTAATTGAGGATCTAAAGCTGAAGGTTTCTAAAGCTGAAAATAGAGCTGACAGTGCAGAAGATAAGTGTATCATATTATCTGAAACTAATGCAGAGCTAAGTGAAGAATTGCGCTTCTTGAGGGGTAGACTGGGTTGCTTGGAGGCATCTCTAAATCAGGCTGAGGAAATGAAAATGGCAACTGCTAGGGACATAGGCATTCGTACCCAACTGATAGCAAATTTGCTCATGCAACTGGGCATGGAAAGAGAGCGCCTTCACCAGCAGGTATGCTTGCTTTACTTCCAACTTATCTTAGTCAGTTTTCATTTTCAATGTGGATTTCTAACTGAGATATGCCTTGTGTTGGCCATTCTATTCATCACTTCTATAGAGTCTTGAAAATGTAACCACCCCCCCCCCAAAAAAAAAAAAACAAATGTGGTTTGGACTATATTAAGAATGAAAATGACTGTAAAAGCTAAAAAGTATTGGTAACTATCTTACTTAGTTCACCTTAATCAGCTCAGTAAATTCAAATAATTTTTTTGGTTAATCTACCCAATGCTGCTTTAACCTTCATGAAACCTTTGTGAACTGCCCAATATAATGTGATGGCATGTGGAACTAGTTATTCCAAAAACGAACTAAAAATTCCAGAAATTTGTTTAACCTTTTGTGGATTTGGAAATATGAATAAGCATTTCGCCAATATACATTCCCTTCAGAGGCCATTTAAGAGTTTTTTATCAGATTTTACTTATTGTACCAAGTAAAGATTCGAATATGTCCGTTGAAGATAGAATTGGTTTTTGACAACCTTTAATTATTTTAGCACTCTACCTGAAATGCCTGTCTTGCTAAGCAGATATCTGGATTAGCCACGGAAAATAAAGTTTTGATAGTAAAGTTGAAGGAAACATACAAGGACCACTCTATTGTTCAGAGCCATGAGAATAAGGGAAATGTCAAAGATTTTTTGTTTTCAAAGCAAGACTCCACGGCTGCTTCTGCAAGAGAAACTAAGGAAGAAATAACCAAATCACCGGTCGGTGGTTCTGAGGTAGGGTTTTCCTAATTCATTTCTCATATCAGTTAGTGCAGGTGTTTAATATGTCCTTCCCATGAATTTGATTGCCATCTTATCCTTCATTGTTATAAAATACTCTTAGGGATGATACCTAGGTTGGACATAAATTGCTTCAAATATGTGAGTTTATGACCATTTATCTGCCTCATCTGTGAATTGGATTCTGTTATGATAGTATATAGTTGAGGAATGTGTTTATGGAAGAACTGGAATAAAGGTCCTAAACAGGCATATATTGCGTAAGGGTAGCAGCTTCTTAATTTCCTTTGCTCATCTATGATCTTATTAAGAGTTTCAAGCTGTTGATACTTAAGCTGGTATTTCTTGAGACAAATGATTTCAACTATGGCTATTTTTAGCAGTTTACTCGGCATTTTTGCTTCCTCTAGGATATGTGCAGCTTTTACATTTATGCTCATATACCATATGTGGTACTCGCTCAAATTCCATAGACTTTGAGGTACCCTTTCAAGCTTGCTGTACCCTCTTGCTTCATTTACCCTGAACTCTTCATGGTGTTGTTACTTAACAGCACTCTTTCTTTCTGTCTGTCTTGTCTTTTTCTTTTCTTCTTGTTATTGTCATTTTCAAGCCCGTCCAGAGAAGCTAGATGAAAAAGTATACTCTTTTACATTTGGGGGGATCCATTGATAGCATGGATCATATCTATTGAGATAATACTTGGTTCCTTTTGAAGGAGTCAAGCTTCTGGCCAAGAAGTATAGATGATCTTTTAAATGCACCTGCAGTAAGTAAAAAGATGGAAAGTAGAAAAAAGAGAGAATGAGAGGAAATAACACAAAAAACTAGAAGAAAGCTAGAACAGGAGGGAATTTTTCTCAAAGTCTGCATTGTATTCTCCTCAATTGGAAAACTAATTGACTATCTAGCCCTCCTAAAATTAGATTAAGTCCTATTTTCTTAGCTAGGTATGAGGCGGTGATCCTCTGTCAACAAATTCTTTTATTTGTTGGCTGTGTTTTGCAAAAGATTTCTATTTTGCAGAATTGATTGAAATTAAATATGTTGCTCTCAATTTTGTTGGTGTGATGTACCATTTCCAGCTGGACAAGACTACTGAATCAGTTGGTGAGTCCGAAGTGAAACCCACAGATGGCACTTCACAGTACGAGACTGTGAGGACAATAGATGCAAGATTGCTTAGCTTCAAGCACATTTCCTTGGCATTGCTCGTCTTGCTAGCTTCAACAGCAGCAGCTTATTATTTCCAGAAGCAGAAAAGCCCTTTTTATTGATGATATGTACTTTCATCCTTTCTGTTATTGAATCTTGACAAGGTTTTACTCGTTTTCTCTCCTATACCAAATCCTTTTGAAGTTATGAATCCGGTTTTCACCCAAGTTAAAATGGTACGAAAACTTTAGTATATGCAATCTTCTCTAAAATTTTGCTCGGATTATTGGTTTTTTTTTTTGGGGGGGGGGTTAGAATATGCGTGGTTTTGAAAATATTTTTGGGATGAGGTGCCGATGCGTAGATTGAAGACCTTCAAATGCATTGGAAGTTGTGCTGCAGTGAAAGAACAGTTTTTCATAGCTTTTCTTTATGTTCATTAAGACTGGTGGAAAAACATAGGGAATGAGCTGTGTTAGGAGGATTGTCTACTCTGGTGTTATAGATTTAATTGCAATGATGTGCTGATATGTAGATCATTGAAGGATTCTTCTTTTGCTTTTAACATAGTAATGTTTAATTCCTTTGCAGGTGTTTCCTTTTTCATTTTATAAGCTCCCAAATAATTTGAGTAATGGTGCCTTTGAAGTAGGCCTTTTTGGTGTGATTTTAAACTATCTATATATATATATATAGGCATAAGAAAAAGATTGAGCCGTTTATTTCATTACCATTTTCTTCAAGCAAAAAAATCTATATCATCCACGTAGCATCTCATTTCATCAGCTAAGATACCAAGCGTGTCATATATCTGTTTGCATCTTGGATGAGCCTTTTCGCCGACAAGGAATGCATGAACCTCGTCTTTTATTTCAATCCAACTACACCCAGGTTCCTTCTTGAGCTTATTATACCTCATTATTTTCCTCATATCCGAAACCTTCTCCCACATCCCGGCATCAGCATAAATATTTGATAGAAGAATATAGGCAGAAGAATCCTGAGGGTCCAATTGCAGAAGAGAATCCGCCACCTCTACATTCCCATGGATCTTGCAAGTGCTAAGCAGTGTTCTCCATATAACATCATCAGGTTCAAAAGGCATATCATTTATGAGGCTTAATGCCTCGTCAACTTGGCCCGCCCTTCCCATTATATCCACCATACACGAATAGTGCTCCAACTGAGGAGCTAAACCATAGTCACTTAACATCAAACCAAAATAATGCCATCCCTTTTCTACCAGCCCTATATGTGCACATGCTCGAAGGACTGAAACAAATGTTGCTTGATTTGGGGTGACATTCTTAACAATCATATCTTCAAAAATTTGAAGGGCCTCTTCTCCAAGGCCATGTTGGGCATACCCACAAATCATGGCATTCCATGTTACAAAATCCCGATTAGTTGCTTTCTCAAATATAAGCTTGGAATGATGCATGTTTCCACATTTTGAATACATATCCACAAGAGTGCTGCATATGTATGCATCCGATTGCAGTTCAAGCTTGATAATTTGAGCATGAATTTGCTCACCAAGTCCAACAGTAGCCAAATTAGCACAAGTATCAAGAACTGTTGCATAAGTGAAGTGATCTGGGTTTACCCCCATTCCCAACATCCGGGAAAAAAAATTCTGAGCCTCTTCACTTTCTTTCTGCAGAGAAAATCCCGAAATTATTGCATTCCAACAGACCATGGTTTGCTGCTCTATTCTGTCATGGATCTTATCTGCCTCTTCCATCATCCCACATTTGCAGTACATATCAACAAGAGCACTTGCAACAAATGAATGAAACTGATACGAGTCACAAAAGCCCAAATTCTTGAGGGCAAGGCCCAATAAGAAGATTCCAAGCCCAATCAAGAAATCCACCCATACTTAGTTGAAAATCAGGCCAAATTGTTAAAGTGGCCCAAGTTGTAAAGTTTTATTTTTATTTATTTATTTATTTTACTTAGTTTAAATGTTTATCCAAGAGTCCCAAATAAAAGACCCTTGGCCGAATTTCCATATTAAAATAATTAGGAGTTTTTTTTTAGTTTTAGTTTTAGTGTTCTAATTAAATTAGGAAAACATTTGAAAGGCCTATTTATATGGCTTGGCCAACCACTCTACATAACATTACAATTACATTAAAAATTTCAGATTTGATTTGAGTGAAAATTCTCTTTGAGTTCTTCAAGGATTTTCTCTTGAGTTTTCTTTAGAAGTTGTTTTAACAATCTTTTTGATTGTGGGAGCCATCTTCAACCTTCTTCTTGCCATTGATATTCTTTGGAGGGGAGATTAGAGCCGTTTGAAGGGAGTTGTGAGATCTTTCGAGATTTCAAGGCTTCTTAGGACTTATCTTTTAATTTCTTACTGTCAATTCTTTCTTTATTTCTACTTGTGCTGAATCATTATCTAATCTATTTTCTGTTCTTATTGTGTTTTCAGCCTTTTTCTATCTTAAGGAATCAGCCCAAAAATCCCCAAATTCTAGGGTTTTTCCATACTCTTTTTGGGTGAAATTAGATTGTCGAAATTTGGGGAAAACTATCTTGGTGTTCAATTGGGCAGAATCACAATCTCCTTGAGGGTTTCAAGAACCCTAACACTTATTTCTATTCTCAATTTGATTCTTTGCTGATTTGGGGATTTTATTTTAGATCTAAAAATTCAAAAATCTAATCTTTTAATTTTCTGTTTCGTTTCAGATCTAATTGTTTAGGGTTTTCATAGGAGTTTCTCGTGACTTGGCAACTCGATCTTGGTCCGCGCGCAACCCCGTATCATTTGGTATCAGATTTTGGGCGTTTTGGGTGTTCTTGGTTGATTTCTAAACTGATCTCTATTTTTTAAATTACAAACAGCAGTTTTACCCAGAAAAATTTTTGAAAAAAAATTCATTTGAGTGGGTAAACATTTTCTTATTGATCTGAAATTTTACATACATATTTTTGGCACTGTTATTGAATATACAAAAATATTTCCCGCAAAAAAATAAGTCGAAAAAGTCAAAAAATTAAAAAAAGACGAAATCCAATAAAAAATTTAAAAAAATATTCAGCGGGTTGAATTTGGTGCCCAAATTTTCCAGATCAAAAATTAAATATATAAGGACACTCCAGATTTAATTTCATGATTTTTGGAGATCGGGAACACCTCGAACGAAGTTGTCAAGTTACTCCGCAGTTTTTCGGGTTTTCTGTTTTCAGCAATTTTTATTGATTCTTAGCTGTAGGTTTTAATTTGTTTACCTTTATTCTTCCTTTACGTTATCTAACACCTTCTTGTTTCTTGTGTTAGTAGGATTTAAACGTGTGCACAACTTCTTCCTCGGTGCAACACGAATCAATTGGTGTCTCGTCAGTTTTTGGCATCCTAGTGCAAATTAGGATTCTTTGGTAGTTTGGTTCACACTCTCTAATTGGTTGATATAAACTCTGATAAAGAACTCACAAGATTGAATTTGACCTCATTGAGAATTTGAATTTTCTTTTTGAGTGATTAATGGTGAGGTTTGCTAACTTTTATTTTTGAGTGTTGAGTGTTTATTTTTTACAGGTTTTGAAGATGTCTAAAGGTGATAATAATGATGCACTTATGAAAGTCCAACAACAGTTAGATGGACATACTGCTGCAATCACACAAATAAATGCTACACTTCAAGCATTGAATACTACTTTGAATGAGGTACGAGTGAATCAAAAACATCAATATCGAGATCCAATTAAGGAAGATAGGGATAACCAACCCCAAAGGCGCGGCCCTCGACGTGTCACTAGAATGGATGATGATTTTCATGATCGTGGACAATCATCTTTGGCAAAACCAAGGAGCGAGCAGCAACGAGAACATCTCTTTCATACTCGCTGCCATGTACAAGGTAAGCTTTGTAGAGTTATTATTGATGGTGAAAGTTGCTCGAACATAGCCAGCACGACGATGGTGGAAAAGCTTTGCTTAACCACTACCAAGCATCCACAACCTTATCAACTACAAGGGCTTAGCAACGAAGGCCAATTTAGGGTCACTCAACAAGTGCGCATTGCCTTTTCTATCGGTAAGTATCAAGACGAAGTTGTGTGCGACGTAATGCCTATTCAAGCCTGCCATTTGTTGCTAGGAGAACCATGGCAACTGGATCGAAAAGTCACTCACGATGGTCGTACCAATAGGTATTCTTTCAAGCATCAAGGAAAGAAACTTACCTTAGTGCCGCTCACTCCGGAACAAGTCCATGAGGACCAAATCAAACTGAGAAATTCTGTTAAAACAAGTGAGGAAAAAGAAAAAGAGAATGAAAAAGAGCAAAAAGAGATTGAGAGTGAAAAGGAATGTGAAACAGAAAAGAAAATTGAAAAAGAAGTTGAAGAAAGAAGAGAAAATGAGTTAAAAAAAGAAACAAAAGAAAAAGACGAGGAAAGGCTAGTGAGGAATGTTTCCACTAACCAAGATATGAATTTTTCTTGTGTTGCTACTTTTCAGGTTCCCGAAAGATCGAAAGATAACTTTCAACTTCAATACCTCTCAAATGAAAGACGCTTTCATACGATCAACTTAAGCAAAGATGAAATCACACTACATGATCCCGAAGGTAAGCGAGGTAAGGAAATTTTAGAAACCGAGTCCAGTGCAGATTTGAAAATTATTGATAAAACTTTTGGTGACTTAGTTCTTAAAAGATCCCATCATTTTGATCCGATTAATTGTTACTCTTCGATTGTGGTTGATAAAGTCATTACGAAAAGAAGCGTGATTTGTTATTCTCTTGATTTACCTTGTGTAAAATCCTTGAATTTGTCCAAATCTGTTTTGGAGAATAAGGTAACGAAATTTGCCAAATTTGTTTTCAATTTATATTCTTGCCTTAAACAGTTTATGTGGTTGTACATGAAGTTTGAGTTCCATTTGACAAAGGTTAACTCAACAACGGAGATTCGACTACACTATGCCCCCGATGAACGAAGGTTTGTTTTAAATGAAAAAGGTAAAATCGACCCTTATTCTTTTGCTTATCGAGGTAAGATGCTTGAAACCTTTGAAACACTTTTGTACTCCTCGGATAGTGATAAAGATCGTGTTGATGAACACTTAGATCGAAACGTGCTTGACTGTCCTATTTTATTTATTGATGATCTATCTGTTTTGATGGTTGATAAAAAGATTCTTGTTTTTGATAATGCATGTGTGAGTGAATCTATAGACCGTCGATTAATGCATGGTATGATTATGCAACTCTGTGAACCATGTAAATCTTTTCAAATACCTACTTGTGACGATTATGTTTACCATTTGATTTATTACTCGCAATTTATTCATGGTTTGTGGGAACAATGTGAGACGACTGAATGCCTTAAAACATGTCCATCTTTGTTTCAAATATTTGACGAGGCAGTGGTGAGTAAATTAGATTGTTTGCATGGTAATCTGAATCTGTCCATTCACATGCGTTATACCTGTTCTGTTATGCTTATGATTGGACTACAAGCTTGTTTCCGTTGCTATTTACTATCTCATGGCTATTCTTTTCAGTGGACTCAATTGCCATTAGTCCCGTTCGATAGAGGAAAGTCGAGTTCATTTGATTTTTCAGATTCGAGGACGAATCTTTTTGAGGAAGGGGGGAATGATACGAGTCACAAAAGCCCAAATTCTTGAGGGCAAGGCCCAATAAGAAGATTCCAAGCCCAATCAAGAAATCCACCCATACTTAGTTGAAAATCAGGCCAAATTGTTAAAGTGGCCCAAGTTGTAAAGTTTTATTTTTATTTATTTATTTATTTTACTTAGTTTAAATGTTTATCCAAGAGTCCCAAATAAAAGACCCTTGGCCGAATTTCCATATTAAAATAATTAGGAGTTTTTTTTTAGTTTTAGTTTTAGTGTTCTAATTAAATTAGGAAAACATTTGAAAGGCCTATTTATATGGCTTGGCCAACCACTCTACATAACATTACAATTACATTAAAAATTTCAGATTTGATTTGAGTGAAAATTCTCTTTGAGTTCTTCAAGGATTTTCTCTTGAGTTTTCTTTAGAAGTTGTTTTAACAATCTTTTTGATTGTGGGAGCCATCTTCAACCTTCTTCTTGCCATTGATATTCTTTGGAGGGGAGATTAGAGCCGTTTGAAGGGAGTTGTGAGATCTTTCGAGATTTCAAGGCTTCTTAGGACTTATCTTTTAATTTCTTACTGTCAATTCTTTCTTTATTTCTACTTGTGCTGAATCATTATCTAATCTATTTTCTGTTCTTATTGTGTTTTCAGCCTTTTTCTATCTTAAGGAATCAGCCCAAAAATCCCCAAATTCTAGGGTTTTTCCATACTCTTTTTGGGTGAAATTAGATTGTCGAAATTTGGGGAAAACTATCTTGGTGTTCAATTGGGCAGAATCACAATCTCCTTGAGGGTTTCAAGAACCCTAACACTTATTTCTATTCTCAATTTGATTCTTTGCTGATTTGGGGATTTTATTTTAGATCTAAAAATTCAAAAATCTAATCTTTTAATTTTCTGTTTCGTTTCAGATCTAATTGTTTAGGGTTTTCATAGGAGTTTCTCGTGACTTGGCAACTCGATCTTGGTCCGCGCGCAACCCCGTATCAGAAACCCTATTCCAGATTTAATTATTCTATTGTGTACCTCCATGCCATAATTCAAGGCTTTTTTACCAGCACAAGCTTTTAAAACACTCCCGTAAGTGAACTCATCAGGCTCCATCCCAGAATGCAGCATGGAAACAAAATGAGAGAGTGTTGCCTCTTCATTTCCGTTCTGTTCATGTGCTGCAATAATTGCATTCCAAGAAATAGCATCCCTTCTCTCCATTTCATAGAAAATGCGACATGCTTCGGCTAAAGCTCCAGATTTACCATACATGTCGAGAATAGTATTGGCCACACAAATATTTGACTCACAAGTAGTTTTGACTGCTAAGGCATGTACTTGAACGCCCTCCAAATACCCTTTAATAACTGCACAAGCACTAAATGCTCCAGATAAACTTATTTCATCAAAACCAAGATCAGATTCGAGCAGATGTTGAAATAAATGCAAAGCTCGAATGGCCTGATCATCACTTTGGGCATAGCCAATTATTATGGCATTAAAAGACTGCAAATTGTGAATTGGAAACAAGTTAAATATCTTTTGAGCTTCAGTCATGCTACCGCATTTTGCGTACATATCTAATATTGCTGTTCCTACAATTAAATCCGATGCGAAATTCGTCTTCAAGGCATGACCATGCAACTGCCTACCTAACCTAAATGCAGAGAACCCGGCACACAACCTGAAAACACTAGCATAAGTTGACTGACTAAACCCAATACTTTCCCTTTGCATTTCTTTGAAAAATTCAACACCCTTAATGAACTTATCATTTTGAACACAACCTGCAATCGCAGCACTCCAAGAAACCCAATTCTTCTCGGGCATTTGATAAAAGAACTTAATTGAATCATCTAACCTCCTACATTTTCCATACATATCCACTAAAGCACTCCCTGTAACCACATCTTTATCAAAAGCAATCTTAACCGCGACACCGTGAACTTGTATCCCCGCATCAGCGTCTTCCAAAACAGCACAAGATTTTAAAACAACAGCAAAGGTTGTCCAATCAAACCCAACTCCTACCCTCCCCATTTCCACGAAAACCAAAATGGACTTCAAACATTCACCATTCTTCAGGTACCCGGAAATCAATGAATTCCACGAAATAACATCCTTTTGAGGCATATCATCAAAATATCTCTTAGCAATTCCCATCATCCCATTACTAGCATTCCCGAAAACCATTGCATTCCACGACACGACATCTCGTTGAGGCATTTTATCAAACACTTTATTAGCATACCCCAAATCTCCACATTTTACGTACAACTGGATCAAACAATTGGCAACAAAGACAGTTGGGACAAACCCAGATACTATCATTTGACAATGGGCTTGTTTGCCTGGATTTAACGATGTTTGATTTGAACATTCTTGGAAAATGTGGGAAAATGTTTTTTTCTTTCTGGGTGTTGGTTGCCTTGTTGTTAGAGTTGAAACCGAGATAGCTTTAAAGAGATGTGTTTTGGATGAGGGATGAGAAAAGAGGAGTTTCGGGAAGTTGAAGTAAGAAATTTTATATGCCATTTAAAACCTTTTGTTGTTGTCATGCTTTGGCGGGTGTCTTTTTCGACTCTCGAGTATTATGCAACTTCCGTTTCAAGTTTCAGCTAGAACTTGCAAGGGTTGTGGAGGAGGCAAACGCGCACACTCGAATCTTTTTCTTTTTTTTTTTTTTTCTCAGGGCTCGGGTTTTTTGTGAATTCCTATCTTATTTTAAGAGGAGTAGTATCTCGTATAAAATATATAGGAATCGAGAAAATCAAAGTTGCAACTGTTTCTCTTTCTTATTTATTTAAAATAATTTTGTTTCATCCTTTTTTTTATTGATTTTAGAATTATCTATTCCTTGTAAATTAGTCCTAAATGTTATTAGGATGAATGAGACAAAAACTTCAGCGGTCTTAAAATTTGTCATTTGTATTTCGGGATTGATTCTCTTTTAAATTTAATTTTTTAAAAGTTGTACTAGTACTTTATATGTTAAAAGAATATCTTAGAAACATTTTAAGTGATCTGTTGAATATCAATTTAACTGGGTCATCTGTAAAGAAATTAGAGTTAGTACTTTAGATCCAGGAAATATTTATGGGTATGAATTTGAAGAATCAAAGATTGTAAAATGTTTTTATCGGTTAAAAAAACCATAAAATTTGAGTAGAAATTAAAATGTATTGGACACAAGCTTGTTTCTATAGTTCCTAATAAGGAGTCATTAAACATAACGTGTTTTTGGTCTCATTTTTTAGTAAAAAAAAGAAGAAGAAGAATATTTATGGTAGAAATTCTTAAGTAAGTGATCTATAAATAAATAGTAGTATAAGAAATTGTGAACGTTTTTAGAGAAAACCGTCAGACATGAAAACACAGAGGATTATTAGTAGGAGTATAGGGTTAAGTTAAAAACTCAATATCGAGTTCAGAAACTAAATTGAATAAGTTAGAAAAATATAGATACTAAAGTACAATTATCCTATTTTATTTTAATGGAAAGGACTTAATGGCAATTTTTCCATTACTTAAAAGGGAGAAAGATGTTTTTTTTCTCCCGAGATTCTTTCTTATATTCTTTTTTCAAGAATTTAGGTAGCCACTGATCGGAATTTCACTATACTTTTCGAAACTCTGTTGGCTTAATTTTTTTCTTTTTTATCTGCAACATGGTGGAGGATTGTTTCTAACGAAGATATCAACATTTAGGTCATTTGATTCAATTTTGCTTGGTTTTCTGATTTTACCTGAAAAAAAAATCAAAAACACTATTTTGGACTAATTATAGAGAGGTCCTGAATTTAGTAAAAAAAATGTCACATGTCAACCACTCAATGGCCTAATGTGTGATGCTAACAATCCGTTAGTGGATTAACGAAGCTTTTAAGGGCAGTGTCTAATTTAAACAATTATTTTAATTAGAGTGACTAAATTGAGAAAAAAATTTAGAGTGAACAAAATAGAACAAACCCTATTTTTGAGTGACCATTGTTGTAGGCCATTTTGCCCGGGGCCCAAAACCAAACAACAAGCCCCAACCCAAACTCAAACACCAAAACCTAAACAGCAAAACAGTCCAAATATTACAAACCCAAATAGAACCCAACTATAGGCCCAAATTCACAGGCCCAATTATCTAAACCCTAATGGCCCAAACCCATAACAGAAAACAACAAACCCTAGGTGCGCTGCACCAAGGGTCTTCTAACTTCTGCGCCGCCGTCGTCACATCATCAGCGCAAGTGGCGCACCTGCCCTCTGCCACCGCCACTTGCTCTCTGCCACACCCCCATCAATTACCTGCAAAAACACGCAACAACAAAAGAACCAAGCAAAAAACAACCAAAATAGGAACTAAAATGATGTTCAAATCGGCTATAAAAGCCAAGATCTAATGCTTGTAAAGGGTTCCTTTTTTTCGCGAACATGAAATAAAAAAAATAACATTTTCAAGGTGATTGTTTTTATTTCCGTTTTAGGTACTTATTTTGGTTATATACTCCTATTTTTTTTATCTATTTTATTTTTTATATATACGAAAATAACAAAAAAAAGAAAGAAGAGGAAAAGACTTACCTAGGCGGGGCCGAAAAGCCCACTTTGTGCAACGCTGGCCGCTGGCCACTGGCCACCGCGGCAGCCGACGAAAGCCGAAAGGTCTTTAAATTTTTTTTTCTTTTTTTCCTCCTCGTTTTTTTTATTTTGAAGTCTTTTTAATCTGTTTTAAACCCAAATCGGGGCTCTACTCAAAAAGAGGAGAAAAAAGGGTGAATTTTGGTAGGAGGAGAAAAAAGGGTGAATTTTGGTAAGAGGAGAAAAAAGGGTGAATTTTGGTTTTCTCCGAATACCACGGACGGTGGCGTCGGCGCCGGTGATCGACGACTGGCGCGGTGGCCGATTGCTAGACCCCCTACTGGCGCTTGGAGAAAAAATAGGGGGATTTGAGAGAGTTTCAGATTTTTTTTAAGGGAAGGAAGGAAATGAATTTTTTGGAATTTTTTTTGGCTTAAATAGCCGAACGAAACGACGCCATTTTGGTCGGCGTCCTTAAGCCCCAAAACGACGCCGTTTTGCCCCCAGGATTCATGCATTGACCCGACCCGACCAGGGATCCGCGCATTTTTAAGTTTTGGGCTATTTACCCATTTGGCCCCTTCGCTTTTTAGAGATGTTACAATCAAGTACTTTAGTTTTTTTAAATTTTACCCCGTAATTTGTTTTGGCTTTCAATTTGGTCCCTTTTGAAGCTGTGCGTTTTGGAGGGTGGGGAAAATTGCCCATTTGGTCCCTCCTTGTTATTCGCGCTTTCAAAATGGTCTTCCCCTTTTATTTATTTTTAGATTTGACCTCGAATTTTGTTTTAAAATTCAATTTAGCCTTTTTTTATTTTTTTATTTTTTTTGTTATTTTGGTTACTTTATTATTAACATTAATGAATTTGATGTTATTATTATTATTATTATTATTATTATTATTATTATTATTATCATCATCATTAGCATTATTATTATTTATTATATACCTATTTATTATATTTACTTATTTAAAATTTAAATATATTTTTCTTATTATATATTGATATTATTATTTGCTTATTTATATCTTTTTATTTCAAACTTTGTTATATATATATATACATAGATCTTTTTGTTTTTATAATTTCATTTATTTTCGTTATTGTAACTATTGTCTCATTTGATATTTATTTATTTATGTGTTCATTATTATTTTGAAAAACGTTTTAGTCCTATTTGTTTATTTATTTGTTATTTTATGTATAATTGATTTGTCCTTTTTATTTATCTTATTTTTTGTTGTTGTTGCTCGTATTATTTATGCTTACATCATCATAAACATTTTTTTTGTCACGCATATTAACACCGTGTTTTATTTCTACTATTTCGTGTTAGATTAATTTTGTTCAATGCATAAATTATGACTTTTGAATAAGCAAAATCTCGTGTTTAGATTTGAGAAGGTCGTACCCTAACTTACGGGATTTCGATTTTTGCAATAAATCTAAATACACGAATCTTTTCAAACTTAAGTTTTTAAACGTTCTCGGGAATTAACAAAAGATCGTGTTCTAACTTACAGGGCATGATCCCTTTTCTAAACCCGAGATAGTTAAATATCTTTTAAATAAGTAAATTTTTGGCATTTATTCGCGCATCGGGAATTCAAGACATTGTGTCCTAACTTACGGGATATAATTCTCTTTCTCGATTAACGTGAAATATGCCCTTTTCTTAAAAAATTTTAACATTTCAATAAAGGATCGTATTTTAAATCTCTTCAAAATTTTCAATTTTCAACACTAAATAATCAACTAGATACCAATTTTGGGCGTTACGAGGGTGCTAACCCTTCCTCGTACGTAATTGACTCTCAAACCTGCCTTTTTGAATTTCGTGGACCAAAATCGTTGTTTTAATAAAATCAAATTGTTTATTAAAAGCAACCACTTTTCGAGATGACCCGATCACACATCATCAAAAATATTGGTGGTGACTCCCGTGTTTGTTTTCATTTTCAAAATTAAAGTCGATCCCGTTTTCACAAAAAAATGGTTTCGACAACCATGAGTGTAGTTTACCCTTTTCTTTTGACATTCAAATTTTATTAATAGACATGACTTTTAATTAATAATTTTTTGTCGTAGAAAATCTCTTATACATTTTTCAGGAGTATTATTTAACGACATCTATTCCACTAAGCCAATTTTTAAAGAATTTTATGGTATTCTTATTAAAAAAAACTTAAAATTATTTAAAAATATAAAAACATTTCAATTAAAATGGGAAAATCCCTAAAATTTTCAAAAACAAAATCATAAAATTTTAAGATTTTATTAAAAAAAACCTAAAATTCCAAACAAATGATTTTATGAAATTTTATGAAATTTTTTTAAAGATTTTTTTTAAAGTTTTGCATACTTTTAATTTTAAAAATATATTTTAATTTTAAAAATATATTTATAATTTTCTAAAATAGATTATGATTTTTTTTAATTTGTTTAATAATTTTCTAAGTTATAAGATTTTTCCATAATTTTTCAATTTCTTTTTAATTTTTTTATATTTTTAAAAAATTAATTTTTGTTAGGCTAAACTACTAAAATAGTCACTTTTGTTTGTCTCAGGTTACATTTTAGTCACTTATGTTTGAAATGTTACGTTTTAGCCACGTTATCATGTTGTTAATTGCCGTTAACAATGTAACAGTAAGCTAACTGGCATGATAAATCATCATTTCAAACAAAAATTTTAGGTTAAAGTATATAATTGGTCCCTATATTTTTTCGTTTTGAGCAATTTAATTCTTTTATTCTATGTTCTTTTAACTTTCTTTTTTCTCTCTTTTCCATTCTCTTATGTTTCTCTCTTTGTTTTTCATTTGTTAAAACTAGTCCTTATACTTTTATTTTTGGTGAGCAATTTAATTTTTTCTTTTTATTTCTTTATTTGTTAAAGCTAAATATCTTTGATTACATACTCTGTGTGTAAACTTAGAGACCATTTTTGATCACTGCAAGATAAATAAAATCGATCCTATTGAATTAATCAATATCGATTCTTCTTCGATATATAATAGAATACCAAGCTAAATTCTACCAAAGACATTGATTTGCTTACCAAATTGATGCCAAGAACTAGAAACCAAGATAACCCTAATGAGATCAAAAGGATTAACCAGATTCATGGGAATCTTCATTGAAATATTAAGTCCAAACAATTCTATAAAATCACTAAATTAATTTATTTTTGGATCCTTTGTATATCTTCAGCAATAATTATAAAATATCATAAACCCCAATTCACAATTTTCTATAATAAGCAAAAAATAAAAATAAAAAATATTTATTCTGGGTTTTCATTGAAGATCAATACAAAATTATTACCCTAAGCTAAAAACATATTAAAAACTAATCAAAAGGAGGATTAAATAGAACGTACAGGAAATACCCAATACCAAAATAAAAGTATAGGGACTAATTTTAACAAATAAAAACATAGAAAAATATGTTAAAAGAAATGGAGAAGGGAGGAAAATAGGGGGGGAGAAGTAGAAGAGAATGGAAAATAAACAAAAAGAAAGAAAGTTCAAAAACATAAAAGAAAAAAAATTAAATTCCTCAAAATGAAAAAATATAGGGACCAATTGTACAATTTAACCTAAACTTTTTGTTTAAAATGATGATTTAACGTGTCGCATCAGCTTGTCATTACACTGTTAATGACAATTAACGGCTTAGTGACTAAAATGTTACAACACGATAATGTAAGTGACTAAAACACAATATTTCAAACATAAGTGACTAAAATATAACTTGGGGCAAACAAAAGTGACTATTTTACTAGTTTACCCTATTTTTTTTAACTTTAATTGACACGTACTAACGTGTCAAGGGCTGATTTAAAAATTTAATGGAAAATATCTAGGTGGATAATGGGGTATTCAAATTGAAAAAGATAAGATAAAAGAATAATACAGATACCAAAATGATAATTTAACTATACTACAGGGGCGAAAAGATATATTAATCCAATATATAATTTGAAAACATTGGGCAGCATAGTTTTGTATTATATTTGCCATGGGTGGGACCATCTCAGACCATTCTCAGTCTACAAGAAATTAAGAACCTAGGGCACGTTTGGTTCGCTGTAATGGAATAGATGTGTGATGGAATAGAGGCGTAATAGTAATTCAATTGTTTGGTTGAATGGAATGGAATAGAGGCGTAATAGTATTCTTGTGTTTGGTTGAATGAAATGATGTTGTAATAGCATAAGGAAAAAACTAAAATGATTAGAATACCCTCAGCAGAATTTTTTTTAGGTATGTGATTATTATTATTGTTATTAAATTTTAATAAGATTATTTATATAAATAATAAATAATTTAATCATATTTTAACATAATTATTATTAAATATAATTTAATAAAAATATATAATTTAATAAAATTCTTAATATTAAATATTCTTATATGAATTTACTAAAATCATAATATATAATACCATAAAATATAATTTAAAATAATTATTATTAAATATAATTTAACAAAAATATATAATTTACTAAAATTCTTAATATAATTATTCTTATATGAATTTACTAAAATCATAATATATAATACTATAAAATATAATTTAAAATAATTATTATTAAACATAATTTAATAAAAATATATAATTTAATAAAATTCTTAATATAATTATTCTTATATGAATTTACTAAAATCATAATATATAATACTATAAAAATAATATTTTTATTTCACACTGCTAAAAACCATATCAAATTCAACTTCTTTTTTAATCATCTCATTTACATTCTTACTTTAAATGATCATACAAAATTTAAATGACCTAACAATGGACACACTTTAAATTATTTTTGAGTTCAAAAACATTAACAAGAGAACTGTTCATAATGTTTGATCAAAATGTTAACATAATCATATTTGAAAACCCAATCTAATAACCACAGTACAAAAACTTTCTCCTAAAACTAAAATCTTTGAAACTTTTGCCGAATAAACAACTTGATATTCACTATAAGAAACTTCAACTACAAGCATACTACAATAAGTTAATACAAAAGAGTTCTTTCAAAGCTGTTACCACTGCATTATAAATCTCTTCACCCCATTCCAGCTTTAGATTTGTTAGTTTCTCCTAAAAATTGGATGCCAATCTGGATTCTTCAGATTCTCCTGCCATGATGAGTATAGAGTAGTGGCCTGAATTTCTGCTTCATCAGGAGGAAATCGTGACTTACAAGTGTCATGAAAAGTCTTTGGATCAAGCTCTCTCATTCTCTTTAATCCAATATTAGTGCGAAGACCCAACAATTCTGGCAAACCCTGCATAAAAGAAAAAGAACATTGATTTTATGACCAGTTGCTTGAGTCTGCATAGTAATCCAAGGCTTAGGCAAACGTAATTCAGTCTTAAGCCAAGATAAAGTAGGCAATACCTGAATTAGCACTTTCCTTGCTTCATGTAGCTCATCATTGCTTTGATGCTCTTTGTATATAAGAGCTTTGTTTGTTGATTCCAGATCTTGCAGATCATAAATTTTCTCTTGCATCTCATTATTCATCTCTTCCATCTTCTTTTGTACAGCTGCATCATCTTGTCCAATATGTTTCATCACTTGCAGCTTGCCTTTCAAGTCTTCGATTTTCATTTCATTTGCTCTTTCCTCAATAACTACACCTTCCGATTTTTACTTCATTTCACTTGCAGCAAAATTATCACCATGAGCTGAAAGAAAAATAAAAGAATTTTGTCAGAATTAAAATTTAGATAGCCTAACTTCTCTGAATTGCAACTCATCTAAACAGGCAGTTGAGAGTAGCCATAGACCTAGAGGGGGTACCAAAACATAAAGCTCATGGTAGAAAATGAACATCAGAGTGTAAATAAAAAAGGCTTAGAGCCAATAGAAGCAAACTACAATAAAAGCCTATAGTATAATAACATCTTTTATAAGATCCAATACAAATTTGTCATCACACAGGTTTAAAAGAGAGTAAAAAAAAAACTGATCATTTCATCATATCAAACGATTGGTCAAAGACAATTTTTAAATTTTGTAAGTTAACCCAAAACAAAAAAAAAATTCAAAAGAAAAAGAACAATTATTCAGAACCAGAATGCATTGAGAAATCAACTAAGACAATATATGAAGGATCAACAACACTCACTCAAGCACCTCTCTAAGTGCACCAAACAATTCTCCTCAGGCTCAGGGGGTAAAAACATGAAAGAAGTACATGAAATGATCTAAGAAATATTGAGCGTTAGCTGTTAAGAACAATGAAAGATCAACAAGACACACTCAAGTTCCTACCTAAGTGCATCAAACAATTCTCTTTTGGTCTGTTTCTCCGCACCAGACGTGTTTAGGACCTTACTCTGCTCTGCCATTTTGATCGTTATATTCTTCAGCTCCTCCTATGGCAAAGAAAAATTACAGATATCATATATATTAGAGGAGTGTTATAAGTCATTACTCTTCAAATTCAATGAAAGTAGGTTTTGTAAACAATATTAATTAATTATGTAATGTCAGCAAAGCACACAATCAATATCAGCAACTTCAATGGAGACCCAAGAACTTAAGTTAACCATCATCTTTAACCAAGTTAGAACAATAAATATAATAAACAAATCATTGAAGCTTGATGGAGTCAAACATTTATAGAGATTATACGATAAGCATATAACATTATAACCAGTACCCACAAAAAAGAACAAAATCTTCTCTTTTATAACATCATAAAGAAAGAGAGACTAAAAGGACTTAATTGCATTCAAACAAGGAACAAAGATTCATATTCAAGCTATTATCAAAAGAGCTCAAATAAATAACATTAGTAAAATTGCAAAATTTCATGATAATACACAAAATTAAGGGGCGTCGTCCCAGAAAATCGTCCAAGGAACTATTTTTACATAAAAACCACACAGATAAAACCAGGTTGAATATAAAAGAGATTATTGAGAGACTAACATTGGCTTTTAGCTGATTTATATTCTTCAACCTGAAAGCATCAATGGTTCCATCATTCATCAATGACTCCAACACATCTTCTGGGGTTATTACTGATGATGACCCCATATTTTAATTTTCACCAAAAACTAAAATTGACAGATTGAATCCCTTCAATTCAATGCCTGAAAAAAAAAAGCAAAAACAAAAACACTCTTAGGGCTTCGTTAAGCAAAAATAAAAGTTGGGTACTTGAAAAAAGAAACAGAAGTTGAATAGCAGATGATGGAGATTAGAAAGTTAGAAATGAAGATTAGAAAGTTGAATAGCAGATGATGGAGATTAAAAAGTAAAATGAACACCGATAATGCAAGGTCGTTGACGAAAATCTTACCTCGTAGAAGACGAAGAGCGGCAGAGAGAGAGAGAGAAAGACTGAAAGAAACAAACCAGACAGGACTCACCGTAAAGATTAATTCAACAACAGCAATGCGATTTAATCCGCCATTTAGAAATTCTAGGAGAAGATTTGGAAAAGAAAGAAACGTAGGAGAAGAAGGAAACGTAGGAGAAGATGCCGAGGGCAAAAAATGGAAAATAGGAAAGAAACGCAGATGGAATCCCTATTCGGCGCTTAAGGGACGGAATGGCTATTACAGCCAATGGAGGTAATAGACCCGTAACTGAATCGGGCCGTAATAGCATTACGGGCAACCAAACGCCCGTTTGGTGGTGGGCCCGCTGAATAGGGGGAATGCATGCCTATTCCCCCAAACCAAACGCCTCCTATTGTTCTCCCGTTCCATCAAGAGCTTAGCCACTTGAGTTCGTCCTCCAAGAATTTTCACCGTGGTTCCAGATGATGCATGGTAGTGAGGTTTGAAGAGTCCAATATCCAGTTCCTGAAAATCCATCCCCATATTCACCTGCTTTTGAGTTGAACAGATTCTCAAATCCTCCACTGCATAATTTGAATATCCCTCCCCAATTCCGCGAAATCAGTCCCCGAAGCAGTCATCAACTTCGGATGAAGGAAAGCAAATGAGGATGATATCTAATAGAGAATCTGCACGAATGCGCAAACAAAGGCACCTGGATGAGCTATGGGCACACTTAGTTGGCTGAGAAATGAGAACAACCAGCTTATACATATGCTCAACCATGATAAGGTTGTTCAACAGAATGCTCAGCTCAAACAGGAAGTCTCTGAACTCCGTCAAATGCTCTCAGATATGCAGCTGAGCAACCCGAGATACCTGGAAGGTGTCTCCCTGGCAACCATTGGCTTTCCTTCAGTTTTCATGGTAGTTGAGTGCCAATCTGATAGCAACAAAATGGATATGAGTGTAACCATTAATGTAAGAAATTAAGGAAATGTCAATGACATGTTTTCAGCATTTAATTCTTCCCCGCCCTTCTTATTGCATGTTATCAGACGACGGGAAGTACCAAATTCAATTATTTCTAATTTTTTTTTATTCATTTAAACGTGGTTAAAGTTTTTATCAGACACTCATTTGAAATAGATTCAAGCCGTGCTACCTTGATTTCTTACCTTTAATATTGTATCAAAAAATATACATTTCTTTGATATGTGATATTCTTGTTCCCATATGTAAATACCTTGAATATGCATGTCAACTAAGGGTATTTAAAAAAAAAATAGACTATAAGTAAATTTCTCTTTTGGCCACTCAAATTTCTTTTTTTTTTCATTCAACTATTCGTTTTGTTTTTGTCATCTCATCGAATTATTAATGGGAAGATAACATAACATCTTTTAAAATTGGCATAATAGCAAATTTAACCCTCAACATTTGTACATTGTGTTAATTTAGTCTTGATTCTAAAAAAAATTAACCTTCAATATTATACATTGTGTAATTTGGTCCTTTTCTTTTTACATTTTTACTTTTATTTATAATATTGAGAGTTAATTTTAAAAGAATGATGAAGATGAAAATATTATCTTGGATGTTCAGGTGTTTTCATTTTTGGCTTACTTCCTATCAAATTTAATTGATAGATTTATTTATTTATTAGCTTTTTTAGGTGAAAGGATCACAAAAAAAAGCAAAATTTTTAAAAAAAAATTATACAATGTATAAATGTTGATGGTTAAATTTTTTAGAATTAACACAATGTATAAATGTTGAGAATTAAAGTTACTATTATGCTAATTTTAAAAGTTGACATGTCATCATTCCATCAGTCATTTAACAGCGGGTGACAAAAAAGAAAAAAGACGAATAGTTGAATAATTTTTTTTTATAATTTTTTATAGTTAAACAGTAAAAAAAAACTTACTATTAATTAGAAGACTATAAGTATAATTTACCCAAAAAAAAAAAAAGAATTCGAGTAACTTCATTTCAAATTAGCTTCCTTCAATTATTACATTTAAACAGATTTTTCCCCAAATACCATTTTTTTTCTTATATTCTTTTTCTTAGTTTCAAAATACAAAGAATGTTACTATAAAAAAGTAAATGTGAATAATTTATTTTATAATCAAAAGTAATAATATTATTTAATACATTGATAATATAAATACTTTATTTATATCGATTTTACAATTTTTTTTTTGAAGAATAACAAATATGTAAATGCAACATATCTTTTAAACATTGTACAAATCGAATTTTTTTAATATTATGTAATTACTTAAATTATGATTTATATTTATATTTTTAATATGATTTATTTCAATTATTTTTAATAATGGTTAATTACATAAATAATTATAATACAAATTATTTTATTAAATATCATAAAATATAAACGCACATATTACTGACTTTGTCATTACAAATATTTTTTTATTTATAATATTTATGGCATTTATAGATAAGATTTTTAATTTTACTAAAATAATTGGTTGAATGAACTTACTTAATAAGAAAACTCATAAATAAAAAAAATTGATTCTATTAAAAGAAATTTATTGAATGGATTTATATAATAAATAAAAAAATAAAATTTATATTAATTATTTTATATTTAAATTATTATGGTTAGATTAACAGAAAAACAAAAAACAAAAAAGTATATTACTTTTATTTTAATTGTTTATTAACTTTATATTTTTAAATACAATTTTATATACAATATAATATAATGTAATCTTTTATTTTATTTTATGTTTGTATTAATTATATATATGGACATTGTATTTACTTTTAAGAAAAAATATAAAAGTTGAATTTGAAGAGTTTAATTTAAAAATTGTATTATAATAAATGAATAAATTATATTAGGATCATTTTAAAAAAAAATATAATTTTTAGGCACCAATAAAATAGTGCCATTTCATTAAATTTTAAAAATAATAAAATATTATTATACATTCATCTATATCTAATATCTTCTCCAACTTAATTTAACTTTAATTAAATTACTTAAAATAATTAATTTTTAATCATTTTATTTTTTCTCATAAGTTAATGTTTTTTTTTATTTTTGTGCAACCAATTTTTTTTTTAAAAATTAATATTTTTTGTGTAATTTTTTCCATGTCATTGGTACATTATTGTGGTAATTATTTTACCATAAATCCCGAACCTAGAACCTTAACCTCAAACCTTGAACCTTGAGGTTCAGGGTTCGAGTTTGAGTTTTGAATTTGGAGTTCAATGTACAAGTTCAAGGGTCGGGGTACAAATTTAGGGTTTTGGATTTAATGTTTAAGGATTTAAGGTTATGGGTTACGAGTTTAGGATTTAGAGTTTTGGCTCAAGGTTATGGGTTCGGTGTTCAAGTTTAGGGTTTGGGGTTATAGGTTTTGGGCTTGGAGTTTAGGATAAAATACCAAAATTATGTGTCAATTATATGGAAAAAATTGTTGAATGTTATTAAATAATTGGAAAGAGACCATGAATAATGTGATGAGAAAGATTTATAAAATAATTTCTCTATAGATGGGTGTATAATAATAAATTTATGTCTTTAAAATTCGATGATGTGATAAAATCTTATTGGTGCCTAAAAATTTTATTTTTTAAAGATGATCCTAATGTAAATTATTCTCTTTGGACTGATAAAGTAGGAATATATTTGGAAATAAAAAAAAGAAGAGTTTTATTGAATTTAAGTGGTTGGATCTGTAATTGAGGACAATCGATCGAATTGAAAAAGTTATGGATCATATGGGTCCGGCCCATTACACATATAACTACGGATCTCACCCTCTTCAGTCAGCCCGACAAAATCTAACCATCTCAACGAACAATCCCTACACCATCCCTCACCCTAAACACGTTCATCAATTTCTTCATTCCTTTTCTTCAGTTCATCAGTCAAATCTTAATAAATCAACCACATCTTCTAACCCTTTCATTGTCAAATCTCAGATCTCATTACTGTGTCATTCTTTATTTTTTTTATTTAGTTTCACTAATCAGTCTAAGAGACGGACAGAAACAAAGCAGTGTAAATAGCTGAATTTCGATGGCTGTGGCTATCAGGGGAGCTCGCGGTGGCGGATCCGGCGGTGTTGGAGCTGGTTTCCGCAGTTTTTTTTCTTACAGGATCTTCGTCTCGGCCATGTTTTCGCTTCTCTTCATTGCCACTGCCACCGTTCTCCTCACTACTCGTCCTTCTACAACTCATCAGCACTCTGTAAAATTTTCCTTCTTCAAAATCCTTTATCATTTGTTCTGTTTTTGGTTTTTTCAGATACCCTTTTCTTTTTTCTAACTTGGGTTTTTTTAGCCCCAGTAACATGCCATTTATTTCTCTAATTCGGTGCCTCAAAATTTAAATCTATTTGGCTTTTTTTGGATACACTTTGGCGATTTGCTGAGCGTTTAATACTTCACAATCTAATCTCTCTCTCTCTCTCTCTCTCTCTCTCTCTTATGGTTGTTTTCTGCTAGTCTTTAGGGCAGAGCTTGCAGTACTTTAAAATTCATTCTGTTTGGGGTTTTAAATACCCTTTTAGATGTTCTGACTATTTTCTTTTCTGGGGTTTTCTAGCAGAGGTTTCGAAGTGGCGGAAATGCTTACATGCATAGAACGTTTGTGGCATTGAACTCGGACCCTCTCAAAACAAGGCTAGATTTGATATACAGGCAAGCCAATGATCACATCACATTAGTGAAAGCTTATGCAGCTTATGCAAGGAAACTAAAGCTTGACATTTCGAGGCAATTGAAAATGTTTGATGATTTGGCTAAGAATTTCTCCGATATTACATCTAAACCGAGGTATAAATCCTCTTTGTTTGAAACCGATGGGAATTTAGATGAGGATGTCTTAAGGCAGTTTGAGAAAGAAGTGAAAGATAGAGTGAAATTTGCTAGGTTGTTAATAGCTGAATCTAAAGAAAATTATGATAATCAGTTGAAAATTCAAAAGTTGAAAGATACTATTTTCGCAGTTAGGGAATTATTAGGTAAGGCAAAAAAGAATGGAGCTTTTGCGAGCTCAATTGCTGCCAAATCAATTCCTAAGAGTTTACATTGCTTGGCAATGAGACTGGTGGAGGAGAGAATTTCACATCCGGAGAAGTACAAGGAAGACTTGCCTAAATCTGAGTTTGAGGACCCTGATTTGTATCATTATGCTATATTTTCTGATAATGTGATTGCAGTTTCTGTGGTGGTGAGGTCTGTGGTGAAGAACGCTGAGGAGCCTTGGAAACATGTGTTCCATGTGGTAACTGATAGAATGAATTTGGCTGCAATGAAAGTTTGGTTCAAAATGAGACCTGTGGAAGGAGGTGCTCATGTGGAGGTGAGGGCATTAGAAGACTATAAATTCATGAATTCCGCCTACGTGCCAGTTTTGAGGCAATTTGAGTCTGCTAAGCAGAGATTTTACTTGGAGCATAAGATGGAGAATGCAACCAAAGATGGGAGTAACATGAAGTTTAGGTATCTTGAGCATATGTCAATGTTGAATCACCTTAGGTTTTATTTGCCTGAAATGTACCCTAAGTTGCATAAGATTTTGTTCTTGGATGATGATGTTGTGGTTCAGAAGGACTTGACAGGGTTGTGGAAGATAGACTTGTCCGGAAAGGTGAATGGAGCTGTAGAAACCTGCTTTGGGTCGTTTCACCGTTTCTCTCAGTATTTGAACTTTTCACATCCTCTCATTAGGGAGAGGTTGAATCCTAAGGCTTGTGCTTGGGCTTATGGGATGAATATTTTTGATCTTGATGCTTGGAGGCGTAAGAAATGCACTGAAACGTATCACAACTGGCAAAACTTGGTTAGTACATTATTTTCTGTAAAGGAACTTACTGATGTTTGATACAAATAGGAGTAATAATTTGTTAGCTACTGGTGTTACAGATCATTTCATGATTTTAATGGAGAAAGAGAAACAATGTTTTTACCTGCAAAAAATTGATAACACACTGTAAATAAATGACGACTCCTTTGTCCTAATAGTAATAGAGTGGTCTGGAGGGAAAATTAGAAATGATAAATACAACTTTTAGGAGTAAAACCAATTAATTAACTTCAAGTTTCAAATACAACACCTCAGTTTTGCTAATGGTTTGAATTATGGATCGAAGTTATGGAAGTGGATGTGTAATTAACTTTTAATTGATCTACTGATCAGAATGTTGATCGGGCTCTGTGGAAATCGGGTACTCTTCCGCCCGGCCTGATCACCTTTTACTCATTGACAAAATCACTGGACAAATCCTGGCACGTTCTTGGACTTGGATACAATCCAAGCATTAGCATGGATGTGATCAACAATGCTGCAGTCATTCATTATAATGGAAACATGAAACCTTGGCTAGACATAGCTATGAACCAATACAAGAATCTCTGGACCAAATATGTGGATAATGACATGGAATTCCTGCAGACATGCAATTTTGGAGTGTAGGTAAGTAAGTACTGGTGCTTCTCTCTCAATAATCAAGTAACAAAAATAGAAGTTTTAGCAATTGTTCATATAGGCTTGCTATATTTCACCAACATTTACACTATTCTTTAGTTTAACTGCCAGAGCAAAGCTTGATGGTTTTATCTTTAGTTCTTTCTCCCCTTTAGTAGGCTTACTATTTGTTTATTCTCAAATTTGCTGTTTTGTTCTTGAAGATGTCAAGCACGAATTGTACTGAACCAGATTATATATGTATACACTTAAATGATTCTTTGATAGTGAAATCTTTTCCATCGATACATTTTTCGACTTACAAAACTCGACATGTTAGTCTAGTTTTATGGCAATTCAAACTTACTTTCATTTACTGTTATGGCTCTTAGGTTTGTTTGTCTGCTTTACAAGTTAGATTGAGAGTAAAAATTTCCCATGCATAATGGTGCTGTAGGTTAGAAGCTATGTTGCTCCGGCTCTTATTTATTTTTTGAAACACATGGATAGGTCATACGAGGATATGACTTCCAAATATCTTCTAAATATGTTTAAGAATTTAGAAAAATTCATCATACTCAGTATCAAATACATACCGATACCTGATACTCAACTCTGAATTTATGTAAAATTTTTTGATATCGTCTTAGCTTTTTAGCACTTGGAATCTTTCAACTTGTAGTTCTCCACCTTTTGTTGTAGTTACCGAATGTGAGAACCCATAGGTGGTTTGGTGAAGGTTAGGTTGCTTGGTTTCCATCTTTAATATGCACTCAACCCTGTTGAACTTAGTCCTATTTGTAGACTAAAACTTATGTTTTCATAAATCTTACTCAAGCTTAGGACTCTATAGTTTTTCCTCTTTCTAAAGAATAGGTTCATTAAGTAACCAATTGCAGTAAAAGAAGAAGAAAAAACCCCTATAACTACTCGAATTCTAGCAATCAAATTCTCGAGTAATATTTCTATGTATAGGTGTCAAGAACAGGCGTTGCATCTTATTACCATTTAATGGCAAATGGTATGGTAATAAGATTGTCGATTAATATTATCCCAATTTCACAATTTAAGTGAATAATTTATTTAACAGCTTCGTTGCTGTTTAATAACTATTATTGACTAACATTTCACTATATTTTTCTTAAATCTGATTTATCATTTAACATCTACTTTTAAAAAACATTGTTCTTCCATTCCCAATCATTGTTCTTACATTCCAATGCATGTAATATATATATCACGCAAATATGCAAACTAGTAATTTTATATTATATTGTTTTTTACACAAATATATTATAAAATCTATAAATATCAAAATATTCTAATCTATATTATTAGTTGGTATGTTTAAAAAGGAAGGTTTTAAGGCCTTCCTTACATGACACCCGTCAAATGTCAATAGTCCTTTCCTAACCATAAATATCAATTTTAATCCCTTTACTTTTTACATAACACTTGTATGATGTCTTGTTTCAAAAAAAAAAAAAAAACACTTGTATGATGTCAACTCTGTATTCGACATACGAAGCTAATGGCCAAATATCAAGTCCAATCCCTTTATTTCCTTTTTGAGATTATATAAGAATGGTTAAATTCTAGATTTAATTCTTATATTTTGCTCAATTTTGAAATTTAATCTTTTTACTTTAATTTTGACAACTTTTATAATGTCATTTTTTAACATAAACTTTTATAATGTCATTAGTTAGTCCAAATAATTTATTCTAATTAAAATACTTATGTGATTTTTTTAAAAAATTGTTGACATCGTTAAAATTTTCTATTAAATTCAGATCCATATAATTTCAATTTTTTTGTTACATAGATACCAAGTGAGTTTTTTTTTAATTTTAAAATGCCGCACAAAAAAATTTAATAGAAAAATTTCAATAGTGTTAACAATGGACCTAAATTTTTAGATTTGAAAAATAGAGGAACTAAATATTTGAATATAAAAGTATAGAATTAAATTCTAAATATACAAAGAATACAAGCAGCATATTGCAACCTTTAAAATTTTACTCTATAATTTAGTAAAAAAATAATTACCCTAATGCGAAGTGTGGGTAAAAACCATACTAATTAAAATATATAATAATATAATTAAAATGTTATAATATCTTACACAATATATAAATATATATTTTTTAAACAAGGTGAAGGTTATTTGTAAAAATACTCTCAAACTTAAAACTCTCAAACTTGTCGACAATGGCCGGTGGAGGAGGAAACAGGGATGGCGAGGAGCGAAGTGTTTTCATCCCTAGCCATTATGAAAACAATTTTTGGCTCTACTCATATTGCATCTTCACTTGCTTGGAAGGTTTCTCTTCAACTTCACCATCAAAATTTCACGGAGATTTTTTTGTATGAACAAACCAAAATAACTAATACCACAACAATGAGTCCTATTGTCACATCTCAAAAGTGGGTCTAGAAGAAATAGGATAAGATTTAGATTGTTATTTATTTTCTTTAAAAATAAAGTAAGGAAATTAGTATGCCTTAAAATTACTTTATGATAGAAAACTAATAAGAATTAGCTTGTTGGTTCAATAGTAAGGCCTTAGTTTATCCATAGATTAAGTTCAAACCCTTTAGTGAGCATATAATCAAAATATTTTTATTTCCTCGTATTTTGCCCCAAAAGTGACGAATTTTAAAGCAACCTAGCCCAAAAATAATTTTTTTTTCAATTCAATCCCTATTTTAAAAAATAAGTTCTAAACCTACATGAATTTGTAAAACCTATTTCAATTAGGACAAAAAAAAGTTTTATAAATAGCTAATTTCAAAACAAACCCTAGAATTTACCAAACAAATTTTCAAGAAAACATCCTCAAAATTGTCTCTCCCAAACCAACTTTCAAAGCCAAAGGAGTAAAAAATTTTCAAAAGCATCCTTCAAGTATATACCCTATCTCCTTTCCAAACAAAAGGTTTTTAAAGTCTTCAAAACAAGTGTGGGGTCTAAACCTAAATCTTTGTGTACAATTGAATCAAATAGGAAATAGAGAACTAGTATAGGCGAACACCCTTTGTGCAAACTTATATGTGCGAGCCCTTTCAAAACCCCCTATATGTGCGAGCCTCTTTCGCAAATCCTCTTGTGCGAACCCTTTGTGGAAACACCTTTGTGTGAATCCATCTGTATGAAACCCTAGGCACGAGCCTTAAGTGCGAACCCCGGTTAAGCGAACCCTTATGTAAAACAATATAGGATTGGTCATGCGAGCCCTCAATATATTTATGCAAACCCTAATTATTGATATCTGCGAGCTTATATGATTATGTGTTATGTGAGCCATGTATTTATGTTATGTGAGCCATGAATATATGTTATGCAAACCCTAGGATTATGTGAGACTATATGTATATGAACCCTAGGATTATGCGAACCTTTATGCATCCGAACCCTAGGAACATTCAAGCCTATATGCGAACCCTAGGTAAATGTGAGCCTATATGCGAACCTTAGGAACTTATGAGCCTGTATGCGAACCCTAGAAACTTGCGAGCCTGTATGCAAACCCTAGGTACACGCAAGCCTATATACGAACCTTAGGAACTTGCGAGCCTGTATTTGAGCCCCAGGTACATGTGAGCTTATATGCAAACCTTAGGAACCTGCGAGTTTATATGCGAACCCTAGGTGCATGTGAGCCTATATGCCATGCGAACCCTAAGAACATGCGAGCTTATATGATCATGTGAACCTGTAAATGTGTTAAATAATTGGACTGTTAATTCATATAAAATCCTATGCATGTGACACTGTGTTTTATTTGTTTACTCGCACCAATTTTGTGTAATTGTGAGATAATGAAATAAATGTATGCTTGAATACATGCCTTACAATGCCAAGTATGAAATATTGAAGGTAGCATCAAATGATGATTAAAAAAAGCATAAAACATGTTACTTTATGTGCATAATTACACGAAATAGGGTATGGAGGACAGAGGAGTTTCGTAGGAGACAGTGACAAATTAAGTCCACACCGAAAGTCAGTACTACACGAAGTAGGCGGCAATGTCATCTAAATCGGACAGGATGGGGTGATAGTTTAATAACACCATCAAAACCAAACCAAACAGAGATGATAGTTTAAAAAGCCACCAAAAAGGGCAATCAGGATGGTAAGTAATTGTAGTAAAAGTCACCATCACAGGTGACAAGTGAATGACCATTGACACCGAGAATCAAACCCGGGATGGTCAATTATTGTAGTGGGTTTTGGAATGTAAAGCAATGCTCGATGGCAGATAGGATGGATGGGTGGAAACTTAAAACATAATTGCATCATATATAATTGTTATTCATTGATTTATTATATGTTTCATGAAGAATGCTTTGTTTACTATTGAATTTTATCTATATGCATTATTGTTGTCAATTATATGTAATGATTTAGAATTTAGTCTCTTACTGAGCTGTTGTAAGCTCACTCCCCTTTTCCTTTACCTCTCAGGTAGTGCAGAAAATTAGGATTCAGTATGGCATCGGAGGACTCTCGAATTAGCAGCTTATTTTATTATTTAAAAAGTTCTATTTACCTCCTATTTTTGGGATTGTAGTTATTGATTTCTTGCTTTTATATCTTAAGTTTGAGATTGATTAGTTTATTCATTTTAAAGCATGACACTTAGTTAATACTATGATATTTGCATGCTTTTCGGTTTAGAAAGCCATTACCTTTGATGCTTCACAAAATACTTAATGTTTTGAAAAAGTCTTTTGTTGAAAACCTTAAATTGTTTTTCAAAACGCCACAATAATAAATATTTAAATTGAATTGCTAAGTAAAACCGATTTAATTTAATTAATATTTTTTCTTGAAAACAAAAGAACAATTTTTAATACAAATCAAACGGAAGTAAAAGAGAAGCTTTACAGGATCACTATGGTGATCTTATGTAACACCCTCGTCTTAGCTAAAACTTTTAGGCCAAGTTCGAAGTGTTACAGCTATCAGCATTGCTACACCACTAAAAAGGTAAGGAATTGGAGAGCTCCGGTATCGAAATCCAACTCCGGTAGCTGCTGCTGTCGAGTTGCTTGCAGGCCTCATATTCCTATATCTATTTGACATGCAAAACTAATTCCTTCCTACTGGTTTTTATGGTGCAATGTAATGGATGTTAATGGGAGGTTTTAGATTTGTAGTAGCAAGCAATTTGAGTTCCACAGTGACTGGGTTAGGACAAGGAAAATGTGGGTTGGTTTTTAGTATGGTTCCCAATTTGCTAATTATTTATGTTAAATAAAATATGTTTTTATTAAAATATTAATACAAAACATTCAGCATATCTATCTATATATATATATATATATATATAAGAAGGTGGTGTTCTGATTATAACATCCATTTTCTTTTGAAAAATATTTCAATCATTGAAAGAGTTGTATTTATTATTATATTTCGTAACTTATTTTACAAAAAAATTATAAAATATTTATTTATATTTAAATTATATTAAGTGTATGTCAATGTAATAAATTCATTTTTAAAAATGTTTAATTATTGTAATTTACTTAACTATGAGTTTTTTTTTAAATAATGTGTAATAAGAAATATTAGAGAAATATGAAATATATAAATTTACATAAAATTATAATGAATTTATTTTAGATTAATAAATATGAGTCTGTAATAAGGTTTATAAAAAATCATTTATAGAAACAGACATAGGTTGTTTATTAAATTATTTTATATTTTTAATATTACTTTTATAAAAGTTCTTCAATTTTTATTTAAAAAATTAATAAAATTAAAAATAAATAAAGAAAATGAAATTTATTTATATATAATATTAGAACTGTTGACACCATTTTTTTGATAAACGGGGTCGACTTGGATTTTGAAAATGAAAAAAAAATGAACATGGGAGTCGCCACAATCTTTTTTGATGAGGTGTGATCGGGTCACCTTGAAAAGTTGTTATTTTAATAAATGGTGTAATTTATTAAAACAATGCTTGTTGGTCTACGAAAGTCAAAAAAATGGGTTCGGGAGTCGGTTACATACGAGGAAGGGCTAGCACCCTCGTAACGCCCAAAAATTGGTACCTAGTTGATTAATTAATGACTTAATGTCGAAGATTGAAAACTTTAAAGGGATTTAGAGTACGATCCTAAAAAACTCGAACAACATGGATTGAGATTTAAGGGGATATTTGGCTATTTAGTCAAACGAGAAATCGAAACCCAGCACGTTAGGGCACGTTCTCTCGAATTTCCAAACGTAAAATATTGCCTCACTTTGAAATTTCGAAAGGATATTCGACTATTTGGTCAAACGAGAAATCGAAACCCAACACGTTAGGGCATGTTCTCTCGAATTTCCAAACGCGAAATATTGCTTTATTTGAAAACTTTTTCCTTTTTTATTGAATAATAGCGAGTACCATATTTGAATGAGGTACATTCGTTTTATTCGTGATAAAATAGAATGATTTATTATTGGGGTGTACAAATCGAGCGTAACTTTGAAGTGATGAAATGAAATTGAATGATAACGGAACATGGCATAACAATTTATGAATAAAATGATACATCAATGCATGACAAATGTACAAAGATACGAATAAGCAAATTATAGCACGCACAATGGCAATGAACACACAACATATCTAATTTAAATACCAACATTACTAACCAAAGAAAAATAAAACAAAAATATAATATATATAACAATCTAAAATAAATAATAATTTAACATGAATGATTAATAAGAACAATACATAATAAAAGTTTTGAATAAACAATATACAAGAAAACTTAGAAGAAAAAAATATAAAACATTTAAAAGTAAATAATATTATATAGAAAAAATAAGTACAAGCCGTTTCAAAGAATATATACATACCTATGAAAATTTAAAAAAATATATATAATAGTTTACAATAAATAATAAATAAATAAAAATTTAAAACAAATAATAAAAAAAGAGTTTCTATTTTTTTAAATAATAATAAATAAATTAAATGGACCCAGGACCAGACTGAAATTAAAAACAAAATTAAATGACAGATTTTAAATAAAAAGGACAATCGGGACTTGAACTAAATGTGCCCGGAGAGATAGGGACTAATTGGGCAATAATTCCTATCCCCAAAATGCGGCATTTCGACACGGACTAAAATGAAACCCGAATTAAATAATCGGGGCAAAATGAGAGAAACAAAAGGGACCGATTGCATCTCAGCGCAAAAGAGGAAGGACCCCGCGAGCAAATAGCCCATGCGCTAGAACACGCGGATCCTAGCCTCGTGGGTGGGGTCATCGGGTGGATTCTGGGTCTATGGTGAAATGACGTCGTTTTAGGGCTATGGTGCCAAGCCCTAAACGACGCCGTTTAGGGGGGTGTATAAAACTCCAAATTTTTTAGAAAAATTTCATTCTCCTCCACTCTTTAGAAAAAAAAAAAACAGAATACCCTCTCAACACTCTCCCCCTTTTTTCTCCTTCACCCACAAAGGCCATTGTCCGTCCGCCATGGCCGTCGGCCGGCGATGGCAGTGATCGTCGTGTACGGCGGTCGGATTCTCAAAAGAGCCACTTTTGATTAAAATAGTCTCCCAAAACCCATTTTGAAGCCGAATCATTCAAAAAATCAGGCGAAAATGCCCAAACTAGTCGGATGCCCCTCGACTTTCGGCCACCTTTCATCGGAGGTGGCTACCTCAGGCGTCCCCACGGAGAAGCACCACCCTTAGGTACGCCTCCCTTAACCTCCTCTTTTATTTCTCTATTTTTTATTTAAAAAAGATTTTTAAAAAGAAAAAAATAAAAGTAAAAGAGAATAATAATAAAAAACAAAGAGCACACAGTAGAATAATCAACCTTGTAAATTTCTGTTATGTTTTTCGATTTTTTGATATGCGTAAAAAATACAAAGATTAAGTTTCGACTCTTTATAGCCATGTTACAACCTTTTTTTATTTTATTTCTAGTTGTTTCTTTTGCTTGGCCTCTTGTGTGTTGTTCTTTTTGCAGTTGATAGCAGAGAAGTGCCAGGTGTATGGAGGTGGCTGATTGGCGAACGATGGCGGCAATGGGCACGCGAGGAGGCGTGTGGTGGCTAGGGGCAGAAGACCTAGGTGCGACGCACCTAGGGTTAGGGGAATTAGGGTTTTAGTTGGCTGAAAATTTTTTAAGTCTTGTGGGCTATTGGGCTGTTATTAGTTGGGCTAATTTAATTGTAATGGGTTGGGACTATTTTATTATTGGTTTGTTTGGGTTTTATGGTCTGGGCCCGGGCAAAATTTGGGTCTTACAAAAACAATGTAATATTGTTTTTTAAATATGTTTATTTAATCAAAGTATTAATTATTAAAAAGTAGTTACATTATTTATTAAAAGTATTAATTTTTGAACCCATATGTTGGCCTAATGGTTAGGGTGTTCACTGTCCCAGGTGTGGCCAGGATTTGAATCACGCTAGTCGTGTTGTTGTTAGGGTTTTGCCCTCCTCTTATAATTCACCTAAAAAAAGTATTAATTTTTTTAAAAAAAGTTAATGTAACTTTTGTATAAAACTTAATTTAACCTAAAATGTAAATTAATAAATCAAAATGCCAATAATTAAAACTTTGTATATATTGTTTAACTTTAATGTGGGACCTGAAAATTCAAATATAAATTGGAATTCTATAACTTAAATAATGAGAGTAAATTAAACATATGAAAAGTCATAGGGACTCGTATAGTAATTTAAAAATTCAATGTAAACCCCCTAACTCGATCTAAATGTTATAACCGAATTTTGAAGGTTACATTGACCACCGGAATAGTTTAGTAAAACTATTGGAGTTTATAAAATAGTCTTTTTAAAAATTTTGCTTACTTTAGTAGAAATTTTAGCGTATTATCTTCTTTCCACTTAAAATTTTCCAAAAACGATGGATTTTAAAGTTTACTTAGCAAAAGTTAATTTCCAATTTATATAATTTTCAAAATATCAATTACATGATATCGCAACGGAATACTGATATTCAAAATAGTTTTAATGATGAAAAACTAGAATTTTATGCACAATTAATTCAAAATCCATGTTTCAATATCCTAAAATCAAATTAAATGTCATCATGCATACCAAATAAACCCAAACTTAAGTCCCAGCCACAATTCAAATAAAACAATACAGTTCCAAATAATAAAAATTAAATATTAAGTTTGAAATACTTTTAATGAAAATATTAATCCGAGCTGAGTCCGCGTTCTAACCTGTGGGTTATTTGTAAATATGAAAATTAAGAGGGGTGAGCTTAAGAAGCTCAGTGTGAGTCCAATCGCAAGAAAATCAGTGTAAAAAAGTAGACACAACATACAAAATAACAATTCTTACAATAATCACAATCGTATAACAATTTAGAGTATCGGATTTTCAGATCAACATATTAGTATAATATTTTAGAATTCACAGTTTTGCATGCACATACTTATGAATGACAATGCAATTTCAGTTTATCAAAAAGGATCCTATCCAACTCCGTTACACACTGTTGACACCATTTTTCTTTGTGAAAACAGGGTCGACTTGGATTTTGAAAACAAAAAACAAACATGGGAGTCGCCACCAATCTTTTTTGATGATGTGTGATTGGGTCACCTCGAAAAGTGGTTGTTTTTAATAAACGATTTGATTTTATTAAAACAACGATTTTGGTCCACGAAATTCAGAAAAATAGGTTCGGGAGTCGGTTACGTACGAGGAAGGACTAGCACCCTCGCAACGCCCAAAATTGGTACCTAGTTGATTAATTAGCGTCTTAGTGTCGAAGATTGAAAACTTTGAAGAGTTTTAAAAATACGATCCTTAAAAAATACTCGAATAACATGAGTTGGAATTTAGGATTCTCTTGTTCTGAAGGAATATCACATCCAGCACGTTAGGATACAATACTTTAAACCCTCGAAACCGAGATTACCTTATGGCTTCCGCAACCCATACTTTTGAAATTTTAAGAGGATATTTGGCTATTTGGTCGAATGAGAAATCAAAACCCAGCATATTAGGGCACGTTTTCTCGAATTTCTAAACGCAAAATATTGCCTTATTTTTGAAATTTTCTTTTTACGAATTTGTGTAAAAAAATAATATAATATTAAAATTGATATATGAATACACTACACCAAAACAGGGTTCTAGCGGCTCTTTTTTAGGTCTATAGCGGCATTTTTTAGCGCCGCAAATACTTTTAGCGGCGCTTCGAAAAGCGCCGCAAAGATCGCCACTAATGACAGCGTCGGTAACTTTCGCGGCGTTTTATATAATAAACGCCGCTAAAGATCAGGAACTTTAGCGGTGTTTTTTTTACAATGCCCCTATAGACCATGGTCTTTAGCGGCGCTTAAATAAAAACGCCACTATAGACTATGGTCTTTAGCGGCGCTTAAAATAAAACGCCATTATAGACCGTGTGTTTAGTGGCGCTTACCAAAAAACGCCACTATAGACGATGGTCTTTAGCGGCGCTTAACCAAAAAACGCCACTATAGACCGTGGTCTTTAGCGGCGCTTAACCAAAAAACACCACTATAGACCGTGGTCTTTAGCGGCGCTTAGGCTAAAAACGCCACTATAGACCATGGTCTTTAGCGGCGCTTAGGCTAAAAACGCCACTATAGACCATGGTCTTTAGCGGCGCTTAGGCGAAAAACGCCACTATAGACCATGGTCTTTAGTGGCGCTTATGCAAAAAACGCCGCTAATTTTGGCAGATTTGGAAAGTTTTTTTTTTATTTTCAGCCCTCTTGTAAAAACAAATCAGAAGAAACCAAATCTAAACCAACCAAAAGTAATAAATCTATTAATATTTAAAACAAATGTCAATAAATAAAATAAAATTCGTATTATTCTTACAAAAATTGTAAAAGTTTAAATGATAATACCAAAGTCAAAATTGAAGTATATTTACACGATAGTCTAAGACGACGACTGTTGCGAATGCTGAAACATCTTCATCATATTCTGAAGCTGCTGCTGGAGTTCATCGAACTTTTTAAGCTGTTCTGCTTCCCTCGCTGCAGCCTCTACTTCCCTCGCTTTAGCCTCTGCTTCTCTCACTGCCGCATCTGCTTTAAGCTGCTGTTGGAGTTCTTCATACTTTCGTTGAACCTCAGCTTCTCTCGCTGTTGCCTCTGCTTCTCTCGCTGCCGTATCTGCTTTAAGTTGTTGCCGGAGTTCTTCATATCTTTTTTGAACCTCAACTTCTCTCGATGTTACCTCCGCTTTAAGTTGTGTAATTTGCTCAGTTGTTGTCGCTTGCATCTGAGATATCTGGTCTCTTAACCTCTGAACTTCAGCTTGGGCCTGACTCTCCGAACACATGTATTGTTGCGAGCTGGATCCAAAATATTGGGATGGGCTAACAAAAGATCCTTGAAATCGAACCCGACCATACCTTTCAGGACCCAAAACTTCAGTGATAATCCGGTTATCAATGTCGTCAATATGAACAGAACTATCACTGGAAGCAATCGCTTTGTACTCCACATTTTTATCCTTCAGTTTTTCCTAAAAAATAAATCACATAGTTAAGAACGCAATATATATTAAAAAAACAAATGCAACATAACTTAACAATATTTGCATTACAAGAAATGAAATAAACCATTAGAAAATAAACAGTATAAATAATTAAAACGAGTCAAACTGTATTAAGCAAACGTACCATAATTTCTGCAGCTTCAGGAGTCATAGGGTTTCCATCTTTCTTCCTATGTGTAATGTTAAAAAGTTGAAGGCATCTAACTTTTTGACCCGACAACACTTCCTACAATACAATAGTAAAAATATTATTTGATAGAAAGTAATAAATATCTGCCAGTATTAAAAAATTTAAAATACCTCGGCCTGAGCTACACACGCAAAACTTCTCGACCCAGCTGTGTGCGTGAATTTTTGTTTCTGCCTACTACTTGTTCCAACTCGTTCATGATCCTACATTATGAAATTATTAGTACGTTAATTATTAAATACTATAAACCAAAATAATTACAAGATTTTTGTAGTAACATATACCTCTCCTTTCTTTGAAGTCCAAAATCTAACGACCTCTTCCCACTGGTACCTTAGCATTCCCGGCGGGACATTTTGTAATTTCTCATCGAGTGTTGTTTTTGTCTTAAAATAGTCTTTCTTTAAAGTGCTCTTATAGTCTCTCCATCTTTTTCCCAATGCCTTCTTTACATAAGCATCGGAGACCTCTAGAGCAAATCTCGCCTAAAAAAAACACAACTTAAGAAAGTAAATGTAAACGAAACTTAAACCCAAGTATTATAAATGACATACACGTTTTGTTACCTTAATGTTATCGAGAGCTTGGTTCTTGTTACTCTCGAGCACTTTATGCCATGACTCGAAGTTAATTGGCAACATATTTGCATTCCGTGCTAGAATGCCCATGTATCCTACTAAAAGGCGAGCTTCTGATCCAACAGGCTGACCAAAGCTATTACTGGATACTTGGACACGCTCGACTGGATCTAGATCGTATAAATCCCTCAATAGCGTACGTCCGCGAACTCTTCGCGTCCCAACAGTTTCAGCTAGAAAATAAAAGTATTGTAATATAAGAAATTTAAAAAATAAAATAAATAATAAGTTAACACACATGTAAGTTAAATGTTAAATTACTTTGAGCTTCTATAGGTTCAAGTGTAACCGGAACGTTAGAAGATCCAATAGCAGTTTGTTGTTCAGTGCTGTTTGTTTCGGTCGAGTTTGGAGTACCTTGAACAATACGGTGCGCTCGCACAGGTCTTCTAGGCATTTTATCTGTAATACAAATAAATTAGTGGAAAGCTTAATATATAATTACAACAATAATAATATGTTTAAAATAGTTGAAATATATAATAAGACCAATTTTATGATATGATATTACATATAATTAAATAATCGTAAAAGCTTACTATATTATAATCCATAAATATCTTCATCCGTATCCTGGAGGACCCATTGACTGTGTGTACTAGTACTAGGGATGTTTTCGTTTAAGTTTTGTTCTGGAAATGGCAAAGTTTGTGTTCTGTCGTCAATGCCATCTCTGCTTCCACTGCCCATATCAAACAAGTCCCTAGGGATGTTACGGAGCACAACGTACCAACCCTCATCAATTGGATGTTTTGAGTAAAAAACTTGTTTGACTTGAGAAGGAAATACGTAAGGCTCATCAATCAATTGTTGTCCGATATGAATCAATCGAGTGAAGTTCACCATTGTGAAACCAAATTGATCTTGCTTAATTCCACGACCAGTATTAACATCGGCCCAATCACCTCGAAATAAGACAACTTTCTATTTTCCGTAGTAATCCAACTCAATTATATTAGTAAGAAGTCCAAAATATTCTACATTTCCCTCGACAGGATTGTTGTCCCTAGCACTAGCATAACTAGTAACTAAGGAATTAACAACTATTCCACAATTTTGCGTTCTCCTCAATCTCTCTCGATATTTTGTATGAAATCTAAATCCGTTTATGAGGAACGCACTATATCTTTTAACCACCCGATTTGGACCTTGAGAAAGCCATTTGACTTCGTCGGTCACGTTCTTCCCACTCCAAACCTATTGTATGATAAGTCAACTGAGTAATTTTAAATGTTATGAGACAAGATTATAATTATATGTCGATGAAAGCTACAATTGCATACCGTTTTAGTTAACCATTCATGGAAAGATTCTGTGAACAACTTATTGATGTCTCGAAGTTGTGTTCTTCGGGAGCGCGAACGAGATCTCAGTATTTGTTTGTACTCACTATGTAAAAAATATGTTCAGCTTGTTAGAAGATAAACAACTGAAGACTAATTGATGAATATCTATCAAATTGTTAAAAAATAAATAATCTTACTTGCGTAAAGGTTCCATTGATTCATGGTGAAACAGAACATACCGATGTGCTTGTACCCACGAAAAACCATCTAATTCTGCAATTTCCACTCTGCCGATTGGTTCTCCAAAACTTTGGAACAAATAAGTATCGGCCAAGTTATGATCCGTGAGTCCAGCATTTCTATTTGGTCTGCTCAACCTTGTTTCGACATCATCCAAATATCGCGAACAGAAGGTCATACATTCCTCTGCTAAGTAGGCTTCAGCAATCGATCCTTCTGGATAGCGCTTGTTGCGACAGTAAGACTTTAATTTGGATAGGAACCTAAACACGACAAATAATGTTATGAAAAGTTGTAGTTAAAGGCATATAGGGTTTACGAAAGGAGAGTTTTTAAAATAAATTAACACATTTCTATGAGATACATCCATCGGTATAAAACGGGTCCGCCAAGAATTGCTTCTCCCGGGAGGTGGATTATCAAGTGAACCATAATAGTGAAGAAGGATGGTGGAAAGATTTTCTCCATGTTGCATAAAGTCAATGCGGCTCTATCTTGTACCTTCTGAAGTTCTTGAACATCCAAAACTTTGCCACAAATGACTTTCATTATATTGGATAGTTCAATTATACAGGACGTCACCTTCTTCGACATACAACATCGTAGAGCAACTGGCAGTAAATCTTGCATCAAAATGTGATAGTCATGTGATTTTAGCGAATACAGTCTTCGATCTTTAACACTAACACATCGAGATATATTTGATGCATAAGCATCTGGAACCTTTATATCTTTCAACACCGTACATAACACTTCTTTCTCTATCCTCGACATTGAAAAAATTGAAGGCGGCAATCGATATTTCCCATTAGGAAGTGGATTCGGATGAAGATCAGGTCGAATTCCCATTTGGACTAAATCAAGTCGACTCTGAAGATTGTCTTTTGATTTTCCATCTACATTCAAAATTGTACCGACAATGTTCTCGCAGACATTTTTCTCAATGTGCATAACATCAAGATTGTGTCGTAAAAGCTGGTGCTCCCAATAAGGCAACTCAAAAAAAATACTTCTTTTTTTCCACAAGTCCGCCTCATTGGGATCATCCTCTTTATCGGAGTCATCATCAGCTTCATCATTTGATCTTCTATTTATTTGCGTGTTTGCCGGGTGGTTCATCTTTCCATAACTGAAATTTATATCTTTCAAAATGAACAAGATATCAGACCCACTTGTCTGCGAAGGAGCTTCTCTGAACTCTTCGATACCGTCAAATACTGAACTCTGAAATCTAAATCTATGATTTTTCGGTAACCACCGACGATGCCCCATGTAAGAGAACTTTTTCCCATTGTATAACCATTGCGAACATGTTTGTACAGCACAACAAGGACACGCATAACGACCCTTTGTACTCCAACCGGATAAATTGGCATAAGCGGGGAAGTCATTAATGGCCCACATCAAAGCTACACGTAAATTAAAGTTCTCCTTTCTCAGTACATCGTATGTCTCGACACCAGCCCATAATTGTTTTAACTCTTCAATAAATGGCTGTAAATAAACGTCGATATCATTCTCGAGCCCTTTCTCTCTAGGGATAATCATAGATAAGATAAGGGAAGATTGCTTCATGCAAATCCACGGGGGCAGGTTGTAAGGAACAAGCACTACTGGCCAAGTACTGTACGCAGTGCTCATGATATTGTAAGGATTAAATCCATCAGATGCTAGGCCAAGCCTCACACTCCTAGGATCGCTTGCAAATGTTGGAAATTTATTGTCGAATGATTTCCAAGCTAAAGAATCTGCCGGATGCCTTAAAAATCCATCATCGGTTCGTCCATCATGGTACCACGTCACTGACTCCGCTGTTTTTGACGACATGAAAAGCCTTTGAAGCCTTGGTATCAGCAAAAAATACCGCAAAATCTTGACCGGCTTCTTTCTTGGTTGTGCATCATTTTCATCGTCGTTCCCGTCTTCTGTGTTTCTATTTATCCAACGGGATTCACCGTATACATGACAGCACTGTTGGTTTCTCCGATCGCCCCAATACAACATACAGTCATTCGGGCAACTATGGATTTTGTTGTACCCAAGACCTAAGTCTTTTATCATTTTTTTCATATCTTTGTATGACTGAGGTATTTTTGCAAATGGAAACATTTCTCTCAAAGACTCTAGCAGCATTGTCAAAGAGTTCCCGGTCCACCCTCCCAAACATTTTAACTGGAAAAGACGAACGCAGAAAGCCATTTTGGAGAATTTTGATCCCTCATATAGTTCTTCGTTCATCTCATTAAGAAGCGCATAGAAATTCGCCGCTTCTCCATTCGGCTCTTCATGAGGTACACTTGTTCCCCGTTCGGTAAAAGCATTTGCACTAGCATTACAATCATCAGATGCCACAAAGTCGGCCGGGAACGACTGAAAACCATGACTGTGCATATTAAATGCATCCCGCAACATACCTTCCATGTCATCCCCTCTATCAGACTGATGGTAAGCAGTACCAGGATAAGATACATCTATCCTTGAAGAGGAAGTACTAGGCGGGCATTCTCCATGGAAAAACCATTTTTTATAACCCCGAACAAACCCATCAACAACTAGATGCTCGTATACAACTTCACGATAATGCCAGTTTATGTTGACACACTTGTTACAGGGGCAAAGAATCATGTTCTCTTGGCTTGCATATTGAAATGCAAAATTTAGAAAAGTTTGTACTCCATTTCTATATTCGTTGCTTACCCTTGACAAATTCATCCAAGACCGGTCCATTGCTTAATTCTTGCAAGTCTGATTTTCAGCAGAAATTACAAGGGTAAGTTGTTAACTTCATTGGTATTGTTTCACTATCTAAGTTATCATATGATATATATTAATAAGTTATGTCGTATTATATAAATTATGTATTAAAAATGTAAAAGTATTAATAAGTTATGTAAGTTATGTATCATTTATCCATAAATATATTAATAAGTTATGTCGTATTAATGTAAGTTATGTAATTTATGTATAATATTAATGTAAGTTATGTAATTTACGTATAATATTAATGTAAGTTATGTAAGTTGTAAGTTATGTATAATATTAATTAATTAAGTTATGTAATTTATGTATAATATTAATGTAAGTTATGTAATTTATGTGTAATATTAATGTAAGTTATGTAAGTTGTAAGTTATGTATAATATTAATTAATTAAGTTATGTAATTTAAGTTATGTATTAATGTAAGTTATGTAATTTATGTGTAATATTAATGTAAGTTATGTAAGTTGTAAGTTATGTATAATATTAATTAATTAAGTTATGTAATTTAAGTTATGTATTAATGTAAGTTATGTAATTTATGTGTAATATTAATGTAAGTTATCTATAATATTAATTAATTAAGTTATGTAATTTATGTATAATATTAATGTAAGTCATGTAATTTATGTGTAATATTAATGTAAGTTATGTAAGTTGTAAGTTATGTATAATATTACTTAATTAAGTTATGTAATTTAAGTTATGTATTAATGTAAGTTATGTTATTTATGTGTAATATTAATGTAAGTTATGTAAGTTGTAAGTTATGTATAATATTAATTAATTAAGTTAGGTAAGTTATGTATAATATTAATTAATTAAGTTATGTAATTTATGTATAATATTAATGTGGCTTCTACGTCTCTCAAGTCTTGATTGAAAACGTGGCTTCTACGTTTCTCAAGTCAAATTTAACAACATCATAAATGATAGGCAGTAACATTAATTTCAGTTAATTTCAGTTAGGTCATTTGGCATGAAAATTTTAAATCTAAAGTTTGATTTATGTAATTCAATTGGTGCTCTAAGAATTTAAAAAATGTAATTTCAAACAGTATCTACTATTTCAATTTTGTGTCCATTTTACTAGGACCATATGAAGGTGGATTAAATTTTTATTTCATGGTATAAGCTACAGAAAAGCTTATATTAAACGCAAATTGAAGGTGTATATAATGCTCAAATTCTTCACTAATAGTGCCATCAAAGGATAATGACTATACATTTTTCTCAATTTCCATAATTTAGTCAAATGATCTTCTTTCGATTCCAATTCCAACCATTGTTGCTTATAAGCATTGAGATTGTAAACTTACCAACGCTAGACCACCTCCACATGCATTAATCAAATCCTAAATTATATTTTAGAAGGGGCACCTCCATATGCATTAATCAAGCCCTAAATTATCTTTTGGAAGGGGAATCGAAGCAATCTACAAAAGGATCGACTATTCTAAAAGATAAGCAAAGGAATCCCATTTCCAATTGTCATGATTATCTACCATATCCGAGACCCGAACATTCTCCAAACCGCTAGCTTCCATAGTGCTTTTGCTAATCAAAGGTCTTACATTAAGCAGCTACCTTTCTATTAACATCGTCACACTTCTTCCATTGTCTAGTGACCAACTTATATTACTTCGAAGCATCTCTTGTACTTTCATGAATGAACCTCAAACTTATATTACATTTTACCATGTTCTAAAATGAGAATGAGATATTAAACCATAATATGTTGATCGGAAAGGCAAATGGGAGCACATGGGATAAGAATTAGAGGACCCACATGCAAATATGTCCTTAAATTTGAAAGCTTTTTCATGGGAACTTGAAGAATATGCAAATTATTAACAAATTTTTCACTACAAGCCTGCAAATCCTGTATAAATACAAATAGTTTCAAACTTATGAACAAAATTATTACCAAATTTATGAACAAACAGTATTAGAAGCCTGCAATTTCTTTTATTTATTTACAACAGGCCGATAGTCAAAATTATGAACAATATTATGAAAAAAATTATTAACTTCTTTTTAAAATACAAACAGGAAATAAACAAATAATGAACTAAATCATGCAACGGGTATAGTTAAAATTCTAAGAACAAATTCCCAATTTTTTCTGTCCAAAACACGAAATTGGAAAATTGTCTAAAACCCATCAACTACATATTTGCATTCAGTTATCAATGAAGGTGTAAAAAAATGTATGTGAGATTGTAAGACAGACGAAACCAGGTGCAAATCTATTTCAGTGAAGGAGAGAATGAGGAAAACCTGTCGACTGTTGTACCCTAGCGACGGCAGAGGACTGCGGTGGTATAGCACTGTGACGGTCGACGGTTGACGAACGAGAACAGAAGGGTCGACGAGCAATGTAGCAGAGATGGTTGGGGCGCAGCAGCCTAGGGTTCTAGAATTGGGGGATTTTTGAGGGAAAAATCGAGAGCAATTTTGGGGAGAAATTTGGGGGGAATTTCGGCTAAGTGTTGGAAGTAATTGGGATGTAAGAGACGATCTTTTGCGGCGTTTATAACCTATTGCCACTAATGTTGTTAATGTGACAGACAAAACGACACCGTTTATTTAAAACCGAAAAGAAATTTTGTGGCGTTTTCCACATAGCGCCGCTAAATCCAACCTTTAGTGGCGTTTCTACACTTGCGCCGCAAAAGCCTTTCAATTCTCAAACAAAACTACACCGTTTTCACCAAATATTTAATAACTTGTTGCGGCGGTTTTGCTGAGAAGCCGCGAAAACTCACATCTTTAATATACATGCATATATAAAGTTATCTATACAGTATTACGACGCCGTTTTTTCCTATCTAACCCAGTTGCGGCGTTTATACATAAGCGCCACAAAATATACAGTCAAACGCGGTCGTTTCGACATCAGTTAAATCAAACTCCTGGCGTTTTCAACCCTAAATGCCACAACTAAAATACGTAAAACGGCACCGTTTATATATAAAACTTAAACTATTTGCAGCATTTTAGGGAAAGCGCCACTAAAGACAATGCCAAACGACGCAGTTTCTTAACTCATAATACACTATTGCGGCGTTTACAAAAAGTGCCACTAAATGCAAAGAACAAAACGACAATGTTTTGCTAACATTTCAATAAAATTAACCGATATTTCAATAATTTCGTTTAAATTAGAGAGAAAATTTTAACTAATAATTACACATTTTAAAAAGAAAATACATCAGTATATTTTTATATTGAATAAATATACTATTTATGTATGCAATATGAATAAAATTTTATTTTAATTATATCAATCATTATGTTACTATTTTACAAAATTATCTGGATCACACACGAAAAAAGTTAATGTATAAAATAGTTGAACAATAAAACATTGTTCGTGTCTGCTTTTGGGATTTAACCCATTTTGATATATTTTTTAAAATATTAATTTATATTTACATTATTTTCATTTATATTAATCTAGAATATCCAAGATTAAACACAAAAGCCCCAAGCTGAAACCCTAAAATCATCAACCATGTTATTTATCCGTAACCATCAAACCCTAAACTATAAACCACTATACTGTAAGCCTTAATTAATCGTAAACCCTAAATCCCAAACTATATAAACTCTTACCCTAAACTCTAAACCCTAAATCGTAAAACTTAAACCCTAAACCCGCCAGTTAACCATAAACCACCAAACCACAAAATCCAATCCACAATATATCGTACACATTAACCGTAAATCTTAAACCTTAAATTAACCATAAAAATTAAACCCGGCCCGTAAACCACAAACAACAACCACCAAATTATAAACTCTAAACTCTAAACTTGGCCACCCCTAAAGTCTAACCCGTAAGTCATAAACCATAATCCTAAACCATATCTTTGAAAATTTGGGTGCCCAATGTGTTAGTTTAGTACAGAACATATATTTTATATTATTTAATTATTTAATATAGGTGTGCTACAACGTGACATGGATCCCAGTAAAATTAAAATGTTATTCTTTAATTAGTTTTCAAATAGTAGTATATATATATCTTTAAACCTTGAACATCAAACCTTCAATCCCTAGCCCAAAATAGAAAATAGTATATATACCAAAAACCCTAAAACTCTGTAGCAAAAATAATAGAAAAATAAATCCTAAAATAATGGAAAAATAAATTAAGTTTCTTGTGGCGTTTTTAATCTAAAGCGCCACTAAAAATTACTCTATCGCGGCGTTTCTAAATAAGCGCCACTAATTAATCTATACGTGAAGCCGTAACGATGCTTTTTGGTCAAATTTTTTACGGCGCTTAAGCAAAAGCGCCACTAAAAGCTGATATCTAGCGGCGTTTATGAGTAAGCGCCACTAAAGGCGCTATAGCTCAAGACGAAACGTTGCGTTTCACTTTCAAACTTTCCGGCGTTTTTCGGCTACACGCCGCTAATATTAGGCTATAGCGGCGTTTATCGCAAGCGCCACAATTGGCTCTATGCCTCATTGCCAGACGCTGCGTTTTGGTTCAAATATTTTATGGAGCTTGTTCTATAGCGCCGCTAATGATGTGCTTCAGCGGCGTTTATACAGAAGCGCCACTAATTCTACCATACCTCAATATTGTACGCTGCGTTTTGTTTTACATTTTTTACGGCGCATACAAAAAAAGCCGCTAATTGTACTCTATAATGGCGTTTTCATAATGCGCCGCTACTGCCACTATTCTTAAATATTGAACGATGCGTTTTGTCAGCTTTCTTACGGCGTTTTTGTTTAAAAACGCCACTAATGGTGCTCTTTTTGCGGCGATTTGATAGAATCACCGTTATTGCTGGATCTTTACCGGCGTTTTGTGATTAACGCCACGAATGCCTGATTTTTAGCGGCGTTTAATCTACAAGCGCCACAAAAAATGCCGCTAAATCCCGCTTTTGGTGTAGTGATAAAACGTTACACTAATGAATGACAACAATATGAAAACACGAATAAACGAATTACAGTACATGATGGCAATAATCACAAGAAGCATGTCACTTTAATATCAATATTAACAATCAAGGAAAATGAAACAAAATAATACATAGAACAATTTGAAGTAAATAGTATAAAACAATTTAAAGCAAATAATATGTAAAACAAATTAAAATGAGTAATATTCAAAGAAATTTAAAAAATAAATAACATATAAAACAATTTAAAATAATATGTAAAAAGTTTAAAATAAATTATATGTCAAAATAAATCTTAAATGAATAATATGCAAACCATTTTATTTTATTTTAAAAAAAATGATAGTGAATGATGTGCATGAAAACAATTCCAAATAGATAATATACTTATGTAGTCTAACATAAATAACAAATATATAAATTTAAAATGAATAATAGATTAACATAGTTTAAAATGCATAATATATGAAAAAACTTAAAATAAATAATAATAGAACGATTTAAAATAAAATATAAAGTTTAAAATAAATAAATAAATTGCAAAAATAAAGTGAAATCTAACAGATTTGGGACTAAATTGTGACAAAAATGAAATAAAATGGTAAAAATCATAATAAAATAACAAAGAGGACTAAAAACAAAAGATGCGCAAAGGTCAAGGACCAAATGGGAAATAAAACCCAAATTCGGACACGTGTCCGTTGTTTCAGCGTATCAGTGAGCCAGGGACAGGATTGAAAAACAAGCGAAATTCTGGGGCCAGATTTAAAAAATAAAATAAACAAAAAGGGAGTAAATTAAAAGAGCCATCAACGCGGAGGGACCATGGTTGTAAATAACCCATTATTTAAAAAGCGCGGATCCCCCTGGAGCGGGTCGGGTCGCGTGCGGATAGATGCTAAAACGACGCTGTTTTGGCGTTGAAACCAGGGCTCAAAATGACGTCGTATGGTCCCTCTATAAAAGCAAAGGTTTTTTTTTCTTTTTCATTCAACCATTCAATTTAAAAAAAAAACTTAACACCCTTACAAACCTCTCAAATCTTTCGGCCACGAAGGCCATCGTCCGTCCGCCATAGCCGCCGTCTGGCGACGACGGTGATCGCCGTATACAACGGCTGAATTCCCAAAAAAGTCCTATTTTGATTAAAACGACCCTCTTACTCCCATTTTGGAGTCTAAACCTCCGATGATTGAGCAAAAACACCCGAATTAGCTAGAGGCCCTTCGACTTCCGGCTACCTTTCATCGGAGGTGGCTACCTCAGGCATCCCGACGGAGGAACGCAAACACCCAGGTGCACACCTTTCTCTTTTTTAATTATTTCTATATCTTTTTATTAAAATGAAGTTGTAAAAAAATGATAAATAAAAAATAAATAAAAAAGAATAGAAAACAGTAAAGGTTTAACGTTTTAGAACTTCTGTTTTGCCCTTTTGATTTCTAATGTGTGTAAAAAAATACAAAGGTTAGATTCAAGCTTTTATAGCCGAATAAAAAATGTCTTCTTCTTCTTTAATGTCTGCTTTTATTATTGCCCGCATGCTTCCTTTTTACTGTTGTATTCAATTTTCCCTGCAGGTGTTAGACGCGTGGATGACCGGTGATAGGCGAGCCTTGGGTGGTGGCGGCATGCGAGGAGGTGGAGCGGTGTACATGGGCTGTGGCTAGCTGCATGTGGCTAGGGTTTGCTGCTGCTAAAACTTTTTTAGTTTGGGGGCTATTAGGTTTTTTTAATTTTTGGGCTTGTAGGGTTAGATTTAATTTTTGGCTGGCATTTTGGGTTTGTAAATGGACATTTGTTTTATTATGGACTTTTAACGGGTTTTGGGCCCGGGCATAAATGGGTCATTACACACACCACAATAAGAGCTCCCTAGAATTAATCCATCCGTTACACATCGTTTTGTGGATAAACCATCACTGATTTGCAGATAAACTGCTAGTAAAAAATATTGTGGGTAATCCACTAATATTTTCACTTAAAAACATTTGTAGATAAACTGTCACTTGGTTTATGGACGAGCCACCACTTGTTTGCAAATTATTAAACTGCCACTCTTCCTCCGTACATATCGTCCCACCCCATGCAATATAATATGGCATGCTTGTAACATAGCAATGCAGAAACAGTAGACATGCTTAACATGTATTCAGTTCAAGAGTAGCAGTAGACATGCTTAACATGTACTTAGTAGGGCGATAACAATATTAATAGTCACAATTTATCAATATCACAGTGATAATAGGCATGTAACATTCACATCTCATACAAATATAACAATAACAATTTAGTTATTAAATTACATATTCTAGAATAAACACAATATCAGAGAATCAATTGAGCGAATAAAAACCCTAAAAATAATCCAGGGACTATATAAGGACTAAACTGAACAATTCACAAATTTATAGGAAAAATTGTAAAATAGGGGTCACATGGTTGTTTGAGAGGCTTGAGGCCGTGTGGACAGGTTATACTGCCGTGTGGAAAATGATAATTTACCCTACAGGAAGGACACGACCGTATAATAGGTTGAGGCCGTGTGGGAGACTATGTGGCCCTAATCCTACACACGATCACCACCGGATCACTTGGAAAAGACACATACCTTTCACCACGGGTCCGTTCTACATTCCTCACGCTCGATTTTGGTCGGATTCATCTAGATCCAATCCTTCAAATGACTTTTACACATGAATTAACAATTGGTGTCAAGATTTGACAAGATTATCAAAGATTTGGCAAGAATCGTAAAAGATTGATTAATCAAACGAAAGATTATCGTCATATAGTAATATTACGGAAATACAAGATCTAATAGTCGGAGCGAGGTGTACATAACGTTTCTTGGAAAAGATACAGATGCTATTGATGAAAATTACAAAATTGATAGAAAAAAGATTGAATGGGGCCTTAGGTTGAAAATATTGTGTAAATAAAAGGAAAAGAAAATAAAAATAAAAGAAATAAAAGATGAAGAGAAATTTTACTAGAATTTGAAAAGAGACAATCCCAATAAAAATGAGAAAAGAATGACTAAATAGTTAGGGTTTGAAACCCTAGGGGCGACACATTTCTTATTTAGTCTTAACTCCTGATTGTATATATTTTGGGTGTGACTTTACCATAGGTTGCCAAAAATAAAATGGGAGGAAGAGAGCTTGAACTTGGGTCTCTAAGGAGGGCTCTTTTAACACTTAGTCATTAAGCCTAATTCACTTCTTGTTTAACCATTTCAATTAACCTCCTATATTTCGGTGCATGACATTCAAATTTATGATAAATTAGGAAATGATAAATTTATGATAAATTCAAAAGTCATATTGTAATAATAAATAGTTAAGGACTTTATAATTTAAATAAACAAAGGTGATGTTATCTTTTATTCCATTGATTAATAAATTTGTTTGACTGATTCTCTTTAATTAAAGTAAAATATGAAAATGAATTAAAAGTGAATGTATATTAAATATTTATCAATTAAAATTTTTGTCCTAGTTCGGTTCAGCTCAAATTTTAATTAATTAAAATTTTAAAATATTTTATTTAAATATAGATAATAATATGGAATTATATGTAAGATTATTTTAGCATTGTAAATTATTAAAAATGAAATAAAATTACAACAAATTATGTTTTTACAAAATATTACGCCATTATTTTTTTTCTTAGCTAAAATGAAATAAAATAATATATTTACTTGTTTTAGAAAAATAATATTTATTTTATTGTATTTATTATTAAAACTTAATTCTAACAACGAGACCCACTTTGAATATAACTAAAAAAAGTATTTTGGAACTCAATAGAACTCAATGTTTCCATAAATATTTCCGATAATTGTTTTATATTATATATTAGTTTTCTTTCCTGTCCGATGAACGGATTGATCACGTATAATAATTAATGTTCGGATTGATCACATATAATAATTAAAATATTTTATATTTCTTATAAAGTTCTATTTAGTTAAATGGGTTGCTAGTCCATTAATGACGACACATGATAAAATAAAAACTCATTACAAACTAAAAATTATAAAAAATGCAAGCGTTCTTTCTTTTATTAGTAGCACATGGCTTAATTCATGATTTAGCTTCTAAAATAGTATGTCTGTTTTTCCGCTTTAGTATAAGTTTTTTTTACTCAATTTAGTACTTGAAGTATACTTGTTTCCCAATTAGGTACCTAAAGTATGTCTCATTATGTTTTTTAATCCTATTTTTAATAGATGTTAATTAAATAGTGTCACGTGGCATTCTATTGTAAAAAAATACATATTATTTTATCAAATTTGAACCAATTAAGTAGTGTATTGAATTTAAATAGATCTAAAAAATTTAGTCTTCTTTTGAAAAAAATAAATGCCGAAAACAAAAAGAGAGTTAAAAACAAGAGAATAATAAAAAGTTTGAGCGGCCGAAGATGGCCACTACTACTAGAATTTTTTTAATTTTGGTTTGGGTTTTATTTGAGTTTGGCATGTCAAGTGACATTTTTTTCATTCGTCAAAATATGCAAATTGGCCAAAGGTGTAAAACGATTTTTTTTAACGTTGGTTACAAAATTAATTAAAAGTGTAATAAATGCATACTTTAGGTATTTAATTGAGTCAAAAAAATTTAGGTATCAAAATAGAAAAAAAATGATATACTTTAAGGTCAATTCGTGAATTAAGCCTAATATATATCTAAGACTAATTTGCATACCATAGATTAAATAAATAATTCTTAATTTTTTAAAAAAATTATCATTTTACAAATAATATGGTTAAGAAATTAGAAAAAAAAGAGAGTATATATGTTTAATTTTAAATAAATCTATATCCTAATATAAAAGTTCTCTCAACAAATTCCTGGATTTGAGAATTTGATAACCTAACATACATACATACATACATACATACATACATATATATGATCACATTATTTTGTGTAACACCCTTATACCCGGTTCGACCCAAGGAACCTGATATAAGAATATTACATTTGGAGCCAAATTGATTTTGGCTAATCACTAATATATTTGAACATAAATTTTTATAACTTATATTTTAGTCCCTACTACTTGGAACACACTTGATCTTCCTAAGTACATGTCATTCTATTCAAAATTTTGAAACGTACCCTTTTGGCACTTGGAGATGTGATGAGATAGATGCTCACAACCCCAATTATAACTCTTCAAAATCATTGTACCTAATCTGCGCACGAAAAACAAAACTGCACGTTGAGTAAAAACTCAGTGGTATTTCTATAATCTGAATATTTAAAGACAAGATAATATAATAGACACAATTAAATTATAAGGACATATTAATGTCTAGTATCATAGCTATCATTTTTCATTTATTAAACAATATCCTAATTCTTGCTATATAAATGATTATTCACATATTAAACCATATTTATTCGTACAATGGCATCAGTCATGCAATACTCAATTCATGAATACATCATTTCATACCATACTCTATTCATGAGTATATAATTCATATATTCCATGTATTGCCAACATATTTCACATTCTATTTGCAATTCACTATTTCACTTTCATTTCTCATACCATGCCATTTCAATATCAATTATAAAACTTTATTATTCATTTACCCCTATTAACACGACTCGGACTCGGACGGATACATGGATCCAACCAAACACACTAGTTTGGCACCCAGTGCCTTATCGGATAATTCAAAGTAATAATTTGACACCCATTGTCTCATCGACTAAACCGAAGTAAATTGGCACCCAGTGCCTCATCGAATTAATCCGAAGTAGTAAATTGACACCCAATGTCTCATCGACTCGAAGTCGAAGAAATCACTAAACTCTTTCAATCCTATGGCATGCCATCTATATCCAACTCAGCCCGATATAGTTAATAGGGTTTAATTTCACTTTTCAAATACAACCAATATTCATTTCAAATCAAATAATCAATATATATACCAATTCAATCAATATAAATTCAATAAATTCATCACATACTAAATCAATCCATTTCAGTTGCAAAACACAATAATTCTCACCTCAACACTTACCATATACATTAAATTAAAAATACAACAATTAATAACTAGTTTCAGATTATAGAAATACAAACTAGAAATTCTGAGATATTTCGAGCTATTCATCGTTAACTTTATCTTTCCCCTTTTTAGTCGAGGATTCTGGTACGACATTAGCTACGAAATTAAAACAGTTAAAATTCATCAATACAACACAATTTAATTTCATACTGAAAATTTTAAATTTTTACTCAATATTTGCCTAAATTTCAATTTAGTCCCTAATCCAAGACTATTTTTATTTCTTCACAATTAATCTTATATTTTCATACAAATTCCACTTTAAACTAAATTTAAGTCCCTATTTTCACTTAAATTCCTAAATTTTGAATTTTTCACAATTTAGTCCCTATTACTCAAAATTTACAATTTATTCTACAATTTAATCACTTTTCATTTCTAACTTAAAAATCTATCAATTTAATCCCTAATACTAAAATTATTCAACATTAACAACACTTAAAAACTCAATAATTTCTAAAATTTTGACACGGGTCGGGTAGTATTTAACACTGGAATTTCAAAAATCATAAAAATTACAAGAAAAAAAAGACTAAATTAACTAAGTAATTAAACTTTGAACAATTGAATCCCCTAAGGCCGTGGCTTTCTTTCTTCTTTCTCTTTTTCTTTCTTTCTTTCTTTCCTGTTTCGTTTTGCTTTGTTTCTTTTTCTATTTTTTATTTGTTTTATTATTATATAATATATTATACATACTTAAGTATTAAGGTTTTATATTATAATATATAATAAATTTATAAATATCTATTTTATGCGGCATTATTTATAAGTTATGGCATAATTACTTCTTTGGTCCCTTTAATTTTTCTTTAATCTATAATTTAACTTTCACTCTTTATGCAATTTAGTTCTTATACCTAATTACTCTTAATTCATGCAAATTTACCTAACCAAAACCTAATTAACCACACAACTAGCTCGTAAATATTTTTAATAAATATTTACGAGTTCGATTTACGGTAACAGAGTCTCAGAAATGCACTTTTCGATGCCTGTAACTATTGGGTCATTATATTTTGTGCGTGTTCAAATTATTATAATATTTTTATACGTTAACAATTTTATTTTTAAACTTCAAAGTATCAATATTATATCAATATCCTATAGTTTCTAAATTATATATACGTGTCATATTCATCTTAGTTTTTGTATAGTTTCGTATTTTGTGTAGTTCACTGTAGTTACTCAATTACAAATGATTTTATATGAAATTTAATACATATTATAGTTTTGTTGTGTATATTTTACTTTTGGTATTATTTGTTGGAAAAAAAAGCTACTCTAAAAGAAAATTTGTTAGCAGTGACTGGAAAATAAATAACAAATTAAAAAAAAAATCAGAAATTTGCTATGCCGTGGCCTTAGAAACGAATTCGCCATTATTGGTGTAATCGTGTAGTGGACGTTGTCCCCCAAGGTTAACATAGTGCTCCGATATTTATACACTCGAATAAGGAAGATGAAACTCAATTGGTGTTGCTCTTCTCAGGGAAATCACAGTAGGATTAATTCCCAGGAAAGTTTGGAGGGGTCATAGTCTGTCTCGCTTAAAAACTAAACTTCTAGACAAAATTTTCTCTAAAGCGCTTTAGGGGAAAAACCGATAGAATGTTTAAGAAAATCGGAAAGGAAGAGGAGGAAAGTACCCTCTATTTATACTAAAAATGGAAGGACAAAACGATAAATGGGCAGGGGCAAAAGAGTAAAAAATGCAAGAATAGTTTTAAAACTGTCCCACTATTTCCGCCCAACAGTTAAACTAGAAAAAATAAACTGTTTAAAGATATTGTTTTCTAAAAAAATAATAAAACTTTTATCCAAAAAGATATACATGCAGTACGTGTCTAATATATGCATCAACACGAACATGAACACAAATGCGGGGGGGAGGGCACTGGTGTGATAGGCCTATGACCCAATTACTCAATAAGAACAAGAAGTAGAACTATATAAAAACTCTCTTGATAGTTTGTACTTAACAAATGTAGGATATACCCACGAACATCGACCCTTTACATTATCAACATCTTAAAACATCTCATATTTTATGTCATTTGTTATAATTGTTTATTTTTAACCTTAAATTCATTTATTCAAAAAATTAAATTATTACACATTGATAGAAATGTGATATTATTTTTTAATTTTCCGAAACGAAACGAAACGAGGGCATATTCTAGTATATATAAAAAGAATCATAAATTAACTATTATCCATTCTAAAAAAAGTTATTAAATCCATTATTAAAATCCATATTCTTATTTTTAATATGTTTTTTAAACTATCATGTATAAAAATTATTTTTATTTATTAAATTGATTACGATTTAATTGAATTTTTTAAATAATTCTAATCAAGTTTTTTATTACTTTGAATTAATTATTTTTAAATTATTTTAAATTTTTACATAAATTAAATGAATAATATTAAAATATTTAAAATTTAATTTAATTATTTTTAATTCATTTATTGTCTTAGTAATATATTTTTAAAAATTTTACATTCTTTTTAAAAATATGGTTTTAAACCGATGGAAGTTTTAGTATGTTAATAGCATAGTTATTTCAAATTTGTTTATAAAAGATTTAAAACCAATTTTTTTTATTTTAATTAATTTTTAATATGTAAATAAATTATGATCATATTTCAACTGGCAAATATTCCTGATTTAAAAATTCATCTGTCTTGGTTTAAGAAAATTGAGTTTTGAATTGAATTTTTATTTCCTAATTTATCAAAATCACTACCTTTTATTTCCTAATTTATCAAAATAATAAATTTACTAGAGTACACTTAAATTCTGATCTTGTACCTTCATCCATAAACTCATTAATTCAATCTTGAAATCTAAGCTTTTGATGTTGTTGGGAACTTCTTAGAAATCAAATGTTTTAGGTGAAGAATGTGAAATTGGATGGAGAAGGACCAAATTGAAAAAAAAAACTTTATTTCTTTCTCTCATGCATGGATAGTTTGGTGCATATTTCCTTTAATAATTATTTAGTAAAAAATAATAAAATATGTAAACATAATAATTTCAATCCAAAGGCTAAGATTTAATCATACTTTTCATTAAGATCCGATGCTCATTGCCAAAATTCCATAATTTAATAAATTTAATAAATATATTTAATCCAAGGGTCCACATTAATTTCCACTTTATCAAGTGAATCTAATGACTCAAATTCAGTTCACATGTTGATGGGTACTTTCGTAATTTAACTAAAAATATATTCATTTGAAAAATGATGATTTTGCCCTATATTTTTTTACTTTTGGTAAAATTCATCTCTAGCCCTTCCAGTTTTCCCACCAATTCAATTTAATCCAATATCATTTAAATTTCACAATTTTACCCATCACTTTTTATAATTTTATGATTTAGTTTATACCTCGGATTAACATCTCACGATATATCACTTGCTTCAACTTTCCCCGGCATCAATAGCTTCCTCTAACAACACTGATGTATCAAATTTCATCTACTATGTATATTCTGGGTATAACATCACTTACATGGTAATGGCTTTAGGGGTGTTACTCTCTCAAACTTGTGGTGTGGGTGCATCCTCATACGCGGGAGTTGCTAGTCAGCATCTTCACAATCAAGCTAAAGCTGTTGATTTACATATCTATATTGGAAGCCCTACAATCCAAGTCAGCAAATGAAGTGCCTTGTAGTTTGAACACTAGTAATATTTACTTGCCAGATAGAAACAAACTGGTTTCAAGTTCAAAGTTCAAATGATCATATCCTTTCGTCAAAGATGAGCCAGAAGGATTTGATGGACAAAGAAGTTGGATGGGATCACTATCTAATAATTAACAAGGAAAAGGATTGTTGGAAATGCAGATTAAGACTGCTGACTACTGCTCTTCCATTGAAAACGAAAAGTGATTAGATCGTTGTTTCATCCAACACAGCAAATTCTCAGGGAACCATAAACCCCATACAACATCATGTGGTCCTCCTTGCTCTGCCTCTTCTACTTGTCATTACATCATAAAGTGAAATTTTTCTATTTCTAGAACCTAATAAAAATATATTAATTATTTTGATGATTAAATATTACAACCATAAAAGAAATGTCTATGAAAAAAATAATTAAATTCTAACATTTTCATTGAATAATTTTAAATTATACTTAAAAACATAATTTAGCATAGACACAGGATGTAATTTCATCTTTAATAAAATTATTTCAAAATTTTAATAATAAATTAAAATATTTTTTCTAATCTAAATGTAATGATATAATTAAAATTACAATGTATTTTAATTAGTTGAAAAATTCTTTAAGCTCTTTTTTTTCTATTTAAAATTGAAGTAATATAATTCTTCTTTTCTTACTTTTCTGATTAATGAAAAGATAATAATTTAAATAGAAACTAATTTAATATAAAATTTAATCTTCTTATTTATTATTATATAATCTCATTTTTTAAAAATGTCTTTTAATAAAATTCAGTGTTTTATTTTTATTTTTAAGTATGATAAATATTCTTAAAAATCAATTAAACTCATTAAACCAAAATTTTCATTTAAATTAAATAAATAATTAAAAAATACTTAAAATGAAAAAAAATATAATCAACGATATATTAAAAATGTCTTTAATAGAATCGAAACTCTATATCAGGTAAAGCTCTTATAGAGTTCCCCTTAAACACTGAAGTAGAGTATCAGGTAATCTGGTAAATGAATTGTTATAAGTCTTGTATATCTTTGCATAATTTGAAGCATATAGGAATGATGTTTGATCTTGAATGGTTTGTAATGCTTATATAACCTTGTTTTGAAATGGTGCCAATGAGGCATATTGGTTAGATGATTAGGAGGTTAACATGACATTTTTTAGTTGAGATTGAAGTGCTAAGATATTGGTATGTCTTGTTGAGTGGTTGATGATAACATAAGTTGTTAAGCTTAACAAATTGTCCTTTTTTTTATGTGGAATAGCCTGTATGGTATTATGGTTGGTTAAATGGATGCATTACTATGTGTTTAGATTGGTTTTATGTAGGTTTGAATTACCAAATGTGCACTAATTGAGCTATTAATTTGATTTGGCATGAAATTTGATACTTAATGGCACATTCTTGCACCATACGAGCTGGCACACGGTAATATGACCACTAGAATGTAGGAGTCTTGTAGCCACACGGGTTAGCCATACGCTCATGTGAGTATTGTAGATATGGTAAAAATTTGATCCACACGGCCTTAGATTGTTGCACGGTCATGGGTTGTGTGACTTTTGGAAAAATTGGACTTTTAACCCACAAGACCATAGTGAGTTACATGGCCTGGGTACACGACCGTGTGACCCATATTTTGCACTTTTCCCTTCATTTTGTAAAAGTTTCAAGTTAGTCTTTGTTTGATTCTAGATTAACCTTAGAGCTTTTCGTAAGCTTAGTTTAGACTTGGAATTGGCTTTATTTCATATTATACATGGAATTATGACATGATTTGATGATTAAATGAAATTAATTGTTATAAATTGTAAGTTTTATATTTTGATATTTGTGGTAATATTTTGTAGTAGTTGAATTATGTTATAATCAAATGTTATATTTTATATTCTAATAATATATATACAATGGATATGCATACGTATAAAGGTATATGTAAATTAAAATTTTCATAGTTTGATTTTATCATACTTAGTGTATATGTTACTTTTGAATTGATTGTAGTTGCTCCGGCAATGAATGTGACACACTGTAGCTCAGATTAGACAATCAGGTCGGGTATGAGGTGTTATAGTTTTGTCATGAGAAATCAAATTTTGATATAAAAAAATATTTTTTGCATACGAATAGTATTTATTATATATAGTAATAAATGTAAAAATATTGAAAATTGAATAAATAAAGCAAATTTTGTAAGTCAAACAAAAAATTTGCACTCCTTCGTATTCTTTGATACATCCTCAAAATTTGTATTTCCTCATAACTTTTGGCATTCTCTCATTTCTTTTTGGTATTCTCTCAAAATTTTTGCACAATAATAAAATTTGTTTTATATAGTAAAAATTTTAAAAATTACGAAGGAGTACAAAATATTGGTTTGTTTGAACATTTTGCTTTGCTTATTTAATTTTCAATAATTTTAACTTTATTAGTATATAACAAATTTTATTAGTAAAAATAATGTTTTCTAAATAAGAAATTGATTACTCATGTCAAAACTTAAATTTGAAAGCATATAAAAAAATTATGAGGGAGTACCAAAATTTATGAGAGAATACCAAAAAACACAAGGGAGTACAAAAAAACATAAGAGAATACCAAAAATTATGAGGAAATAAAAAAAATTATGAGGGATTACTAAAAAACATGATGGGGTACCAAAAAATATGAGGAATTATAAAAAAAGAGAGAGGAGAAAGTACCACAAATTATGAGGTGTGGAGTGTGCCTTGTATTTATGAATTGACATTGCGATGAGGAAGATCCGACGTCTTGACAACGCGATACTCAACATTTTGACAACTTGAAGAATGACGTCTCGACGAGGGACATACGACATTGTGACGTGTTTCCAATTCAACCGAGTTTTCTTTTCCTATTTAAACTCTGCTATTGTTTTCAATTAAACTTTGATTTGTTTAGGGTTATTTTAGTCGTTTTTAACCTACGAATGTAGTCTATAAAAGGGACTGTTGTAACCTAGGTTAATCATCACCGTCATATTTGAGATTGAGAGAGTTTTATGAGTTTTAGGGAATTTCAGGTTTTAGCCAGAGTGTTTTGTTCTTTCGAGGTTTAGGGTTTATTTGTTGAGATTATCTCCATCTTATACTCTTTCGATTTTTGATTTAGTAAAGTCTCATTTTCCCGTAGTTTTTTGTCCTCTTCTTTGGAAGAATTTTTCCAAGTAAATATTTGTGTGTTTGTTCTTTTCCACTTTTACTTTTATTTTCTCATTGCATATACGGGTTGATTTCCAACAAAATGGTATCAGAGCTTGGTTTAATTTTTACATTCAACTCGTTTAGAGATGGTAATGAGGTTTGATATCGAAAAGTTCAATGACTACACAAATTTCAGTTTATGACAAGTTTGAATGATGACAATTCTAGTTTAAAATGGCTTGAAAAAGGTCGTTACCGGGAAAAGCCCAAAAATCTAGATTAGTTAGAATGAGAAAAGCTTGATGAGAAGACTATGTCTGTAATTTAGTTGTACCTTACGAATGATGTGTTGCATGAGGTACTTTTAGAGAAAGCAACTGTAGACTTATGGAGGAAGTTAGAAACCCTATATATGACAAAGTCTTTGGCTAATTGTTTGGTGTTGAAGCAGCACTTGTATACATTCAGTATGGGAGAAAATGACTCCATTAGGGTTTACATCAGTGAGTTTGTTTCTCTCTTGAATAATTTGAAGAACGTCGAGGTTTATATTGATAATGAAGGTCAAGCTATGCTACTATTGTGCTCTTTGCCCCATTCATATAAGCCTTTCAGGAGAACTCTAATTTATGGTAGAGATAAAGTCTCGATCGAAGAAGTGAATGGAAACTTTTTGAGCAAAGACAAACTCAACAATGAGTTTGGTTCGAATAGTAGCTCGTTTTGGAAACCTTCAACATTTGTTGTGAGAAGTTGAATTGATTCGAGGTCGATGAACTGAGACAATTTATGTGGCTATTGCAAGAAGAAAGGTCACATTAAGGCAGATTGTTACAAACTACAAAATAAGAACATGAGAGCTACTGAAAGCAACGAGGATGAAGTAGTTGATGCTAATATGCCCGAAGAAAAGGGTGATAGTTGGTTTTTCGCATCCAGGATTGAAGTTTGTAAGTTCATATGGTTAAACTTTCATGATTATTTGTTAATTTAGGAGTGGTATAATATATTTATTCATATTTTCTTGTTGAAACTAAGATTATTGTAAAAGTATGAAAATTGAATTGAATGTTTAAAACGAGTAGAACGTAAAATTAAGTACGATTTTTCCGTGGCAAAGAATGAATTGACGGATAAGACCATGGTTGGACCATGACAATGTTTAAATGTAAGACCATAGCTGGGTTATGGCATTTTAATGAAAAGATCATAACTGGGTTATGAAACCTTGAACGCAAGGCCATGGTTGGACCATGACAGTATAAATACATGTGCAAGACCATAGTTGGGTTATGACATTCTGATGATAAGACCATAACTGGGTTATGGAACTACAAATGTAAGACCATGGAAGGGTCATGGCAATGCATGTGTAAGACCATAGTTGGACTATGACACAAAAAGAACGATGTACTCATATCCGTAAGCCGTTCTTTGATTCAGTAAGAAATGGTAAAAGACTTATGTGATTGAATTGAAAGATTTATAAATTATTATTGATATTGATCTGAAAGAAGTGTGTTTATTGATTATATTGTATTTGACAGGGAAAAATGTATGGTTTATTTACACTTTAATTTATTATATTATATTAAATTCGGTAAGATAAATGTTTAACCTATTGAACTTACTAAGCTTCATTAAGCTTACTCGTGTTGTTTAATATTCTTGTAGATTAACGTGTAGTCGGAAGATCGGATCAACACATCAAGCTACACTATCTAGTTTATTCCGGTAGTTTTTGCGATGTAAATTTTGGTTTATATGGCATGTATAAGGTTGGTTTGGCAATGAAATAGTTTGAATTGTGGTTGTGAATATTAAATGTTTGTATGCATGTAATTAGTAGTAGAATTTGATAAATTGATGAAATAAGTTAAATAGGTAGGTATAAGTAAATGGAATATTTGTGATGTTATATCATGTTGAGAACATGTTTTAGCTTGTATTGATTACTTGGTTAGGATATATTGGTGTATGTGAATGTTGAGTACAGGTTAATGTCAAAATGGGTAAGAAAAGTGGCCTTAAAATGACCTATTTTTGTTCACACAGGCATGTGTCCCTTGCTTCTAAGAAAATTTTTAAAATTTTGGGAAAAATTCCCTAAGTACCCGGTTTAGTCCCGATTCACTTCTAAGGTGAATATTGGGCCTTAAAGGTCCATCTAATGGACAATATGAGTGTTATATAATTGATTCTAAATATGTGTAACAAAAGTTGGGAAATGTTTCATAACCTTGTTCCAATAACATATAAGGGTTAAGGGTGTTACATTTATTGGTATCAGAGCTTCGATTTAGTCGATTCTTGGAATGATAGTAATGTGTAAAGTGTCTAAAAATACATGCCATATAAATCTGTGATAGTGTGATGTGTATGATCCGATCTAACCCTTGTTTTTCTTATAGATTGTAAAGATGTCAGAAAGATCTGAACATGCTGAACATGATGAGGTCAATAGTAGAGTACAGACATCTGTACATGGGACAAGTAGTAACATCCCAATTCCTCCGGCTCAAGAATAAGAACTTAAAAATATGAAATAAATTGTGAAAAACTATTTATGTAGCAAGCACGAGAACTGAGATATTTGTGAAACAAATGAAATATGATATAGTTGTTGTAATAATTAAATATTAATATGTGTTTATATTTCAATTGTATATTTGTAATTTTTTATCTTTAAATATTCACATTATAGAAATACCACTTAGTTTATACTCAGGGTATGGTTTTGTTTCCCGTGAGCAGGTTAGGTACTTAACTTTTGATCGCTGATTCAGCATCCAACAACGATCTCGAACTCAAATGTGGTGATGTTTATCCTTTATGTCGGCATGTACCTAGGGTGTCTAAATAAGAGTTATTTTATGGTTTGATTGTAAATGATGTTATAAGTTTAATTTTGGTTGGTTTTATACATATAAATATGTGTTTGTTTTTGAAGCCATATTGTGGCATGATAAATTGAACTAAATCTAGATAGGTGCATGTGAATTTAATGTAATGTTTAAGTGCTCATGAACTAGGAAAAATTGATTTGGATTTGATATGTTTATAATTTGGATTAAAATGATGCTTTGATGACTTGTTTTGATGATATGAAATGTTTGAAATTTCTGTCTGTTTGATCTGTAAACTTCGGTAATGCTCCGTAACCTGGTTCTAGCGAAGGATACGGGTTGTGGGTATTACATTTAATGGTATCAGTGCTTTACAGGTTTAGCCGATTCTCGGACTAAATCGAGCTCGAAATTGAGTCTAGAGGTACATATCATAATTGAGTCAAATTGAGATGGGGTTTGGATGCTGATATATTTGTTTTTGTTTTTGTTTTATAGTTGAAAATATCGAATGATTATAGTGATTATGTTGATGATAAATTTTATATTATATGTGTGTGTGTATATGAGAGTCAAAATTTGAGGCTTTATGACCTTCACCCCCTCACCTGTACAGTTTTATTCAATGGAATTTACAAGATTTATATTCATTAAGCTTAAAAGTGTGAAACTGAAGAGTTCAATAACTGAATGAATAATAATGCGGCCAGAGCCGAGTATAGGTTAGCAAGTAACGAGAGTTCTAGAAGAGATATTAGATATTTCTGAAAATTATTTGGGATACGCAATGTCACTATTAAGGAAGAAGTTATTCACGAGTAACCGACTTATTTAGGTATGGTATTTAAAGAATGGGTTAACCAAAATTTCTTTTGAATTGATTTCGTTAGCGATTGGGATAATGTGGGATCATTGATGATTGTAGTAGTCAGTGGGATAGTGTTGAAATTGCAAAGATATCTGAATGCAACTGTTATAGTCGAGTATCTTATAGTGACCTCTTCTGGGTATTCTATATGTTCATTTATTCTCAGAGGTATATGTAATAAATTCATCTTCAGAGGTGATTCTTATTGTAAGATAACTTTAACTAATCATAATGTTAGACGAAATTATTATTAGTCTCGTTGGTTCATGATCGGCATTATTCTATCTTTCTTTGGTTTTCTAATCCATTATGTTAGATAGAAGACTCATATGAAGCTATTTTCTATTTCTACTGGTTGATGCTCTGAGTTACATATATGCAATTTACATTATCTCTATCACAACTATTTTTAGTGCGGATATCATCAATCTCTTTATCATTCAATGTGGATTTTATTCTCGAAAATTCAGTATAGCTTCACATCTTGGATTTCATTATCTCAATTTTTTTATCATTCTTATTGTTTAATTTATTAAACATGGTTCATCTGTAAAAGGTATTCATTGGTCGGAGGTAATTATATTTATTACTGTTATAAATCCTGGTTCGATCATGGGAGCTCGGTGATATGGATAACAAATTAAAGAAGTTGTATTACTGCACTGGTTGTTATTGGGACTACTTTCGGTTTTTCTTTTCTATTTTGGAGTGCACTATTGATGTTGAGGTATTGTTCTATCTATACAGTTGAAACATTGGTCCTATTATAGCACTAAAGTCTTTAATCTATCTGATGGTTGTGGCTTTGATATAGTTCAAAGCTTCAATGTTAATAATTGAAATAGCTTTATTATATATATAATCCCTTTCTAGCTTTCGTGAAAGGGTTGACATCAGCAAAAGAGTAGACAGTGGAAGATTGAGCTCAAACTTGTATTTTGTTTTCCATTCCTCAGGTAATCTTGATTAATGTTAACAAGTTAAAACAGGATGTTATGTTTCGTTTAAGTTAATGCGGTTTTTAAGGATCATTGATTAGTATTCTGAGGGAGTTGTGATAAATTGTATGTCTGGGTTGTCTTGACAACAAGAAGAAGGGATTATTCTTAAATGTTATTATCTGATAGATAAAATCGACTCAGTTGTTTTAATCAAAGTGAGTTATTCATTGAAAAGTTAATTGAGTTGTACACATTTGAGTCTATCCTCAGGTCCGGGAATAAATTTTGTGCATCCATGGGTAAATAGACGGACAGTCAGAATGTGAAATTTAGATTTTAGAAGACTTGATACAGAAATATATCTATCAGGTTAGTTCTAATCAGAAAATGTCATTATGGGTTAAATTCGTCCTGATTGTTGAAGTTATTGCACTTGTGTAAAATGATATTGCTTGACGTTTTCCTGGAAAAAAAGGGAACAAATATCAGTTGAAAGTTACAGATGCAACCACGTCAGAAACATCAGGCAGAGTTTGATAATCCGGGTTCTTGGTTATGTTTCGACAGACGATTACTGGGAATTTCTCGGTAGTTGTACTAATGATAAAGTGGTGATAGGATAACATCAGAGCTACTCAGTTAAGTTCAAGTATAGTATGAAGTTCTAAAATAAGTTCTGATATGAGTTCGGAAATGATATGAGTTATGATTGATTTTTATGGACTTCGATTGAAAAGATGGAAGAAAGACTTAACTTAATAGCTTGTACCAGGTAAGAAATTTCGAGGACGAAATTTTTGTAAGGGGAAGAGTTGTAACAGTCCGTTTTTTAGTGGTGTTGGAAACAGTGGTTTCGAGGCCACCAAATTCGACGATTAAGTTTGTAAATATTATTATTTAATATTTACGAGTCAAATGTGATTTTTAAAAGGTTTTTGATTCAATAATTTATGTTATATAAGTGACTTATTAAGTTCAAGTGGTTTTAGAAAATAAGGTATCAAGACCTTGTTTTTATAAACTGAGCCGTAAATATTTTTAATAAATATTTCCATAGTGTCATTAAGGTGGTATTAAAGTTTCGTTAAGAAATTTTAACGTTTCGATGGTTAATTAATTAAAAAGGATCATATTAAAAGAAGTGCATTCCCGGGACTTCGTTCCCGTAATCGGAAATATTTACGAAGCTAGTTGTATAGTTCACTAGGTTTTCATTAAGTGAATTTTCTTGAATTAAAAGTAATTAGGTATAAGGACTAAATTGCATAAGGTGAAAGTTGAATTATAGATTAAAGAAAAAGTAAAAGGACTAAAGAAGCAATTATACCATTGCTCATAAATGAGGTGACATAAGTGTTTATTATTAAAAAATTTAAAGTTATTATATATATTATAATATTATAATATTATATCTTAATTTTTAAGTATCTATATTATATATATTATATTATATAATAAAAGAAAGAAATAAAAGAAAAGGAAATAAAGAAAGAAACAAAGAAGCAAAAACAAAGTAGGAGGAAAATAAAGAAAGGAGAAAACTAGGGTTTCAAAGTTCTAAGTTCAATTGGTTAGTCAATTTAGTCCCTCTTTTAATTTTTATGTTTTTGGAATCCTAGTACTAAATACTACCCAACCCATGTCAAAATTTTAGAAATTATTGAGTTTTTAAATGTTGTTAATGTTGAATAATTTTAGTATTAGGGATTAAATTGATAGATTTTTAAGTTAGAAGTGAAAAAGGATTGAATTGTAGAATAAATTGTAAATTTTGAGTACTAGGGACTAAATTGTAAAAAATTGAAATTTAGGGATTTAAGTTAAATTAGAGAGTTAAATCTAGTTTAAAGTGGAAATTGAATGAAAATATAGAATTGATTGTGAAGAAATAAAATTAGTCTCGGTTTAGGGACTAAATTAGAATTTAGACAACTGTTGAGTAAAAATTGAAATATGCAATATGCAATTGTATTGCATTGTATTGATGAATTTTAATTGTTTTAATTCTGTAGCTAACGTCGTACCGGAGCCCTCGACTAAAAAGGGGAAGGATAAAGTCGACGAGGAATAGCTCAAAATTTCTTGTTTGTATTTCTATAATCCGAATTTAGTTGTTAATTGTTATAATTCAATTTAATGTATATGGTAAGTGTTGAGGTGAGAATTATTGTGTTTTGCAATTGAAATGGATTGATTTAGTTTGTGATGAATTTATTGAATTTATATTGATTGACTTGGTATATATATTGAATATAATAATTATTTGAATTGAAATGAATATTGGTTGTATTTGAAAAGTGAATTGAAACCTTATTAACTGTACCAGGCTGAGTCGGATATAGATGACATACCATAGGATTGGAAGAGTTCAGGGATTTCTTCGACTTCGAGTCGATGAGACACTGGGTGTGAATTTACTAATTTGGATTAATTCGATGAGGCACTGGGTGCCAATTTACTTCGGTTTAACTGATGAGACACTAGGTGGCAATTTATTATTTCGAATTATTCGATAAGGCACTGGGTGACAAATTGGTGTGTTTTGGTTGGATTCGTGTATCCGTCCGAGTCCGAGTTGTGTTAATAAGGGTAAATGAATAATAAAGTTTTATAATTGATATTGAAATGGTATGGTATGAGAAATGGAAGTGAAATAGTGAATTGAAAATAGAATGTGAAATATGTCGCAAATATATGGAATATATAAGTTATATACTCATGAAATGACTATGGAATGAATATTGCAATTGTATAATGAAATATGAAATAAATTGTGAAAAGCTATTTATATAGCAAATATGAGAATTGAGATATTTGTGAAACAAATAAAATATGATATGGTTGTTGTAATAATTAAATATTAATATATGTTTATATTTCAATTGTATATTTGTAATTTCTTATATTTAAATATTCTGATTATAGAAATAACATTGAGTTTATATTCAACGTACGATTTTGTTTCCCGTGAGCAAGTTAGGTACTTAGCTTTTGATCGCCGTTTCAACATCCAACAACGATCCCAAACTCAAATGTGGTGATGTTTATCCTTTGTGTCGGCATGTACCTAGGGTGTCTAAATAATAATTATTTTGTGGTTTGATTGTAAATGAGGTTATAAGTTTAATTTTAGTTGGTTTTATACATATAAATATGTGTTTGTTTTTGAAGCCATATTATGACATGATAAATTGAACTAAATATAGATAGGTGCATGTGAATTTAATATAATGTTTAAGTGCTCATGAGCTAGGAAAAATTGATTTGGATTTGATATGTTTATAATTTGGATTAAAATGATGCTTTGATGACTTGTTTTGATGATATGAAATATTTGAAATTTCTGTCTGTTTGATCTGTAAACTCCGGTAATGCTCCGTAACCCAGTTCCGGTGAGGGATACGGGTTGGGGGTGTTACATAGAGTTTATTTTTTGAGATTATCTCCATTTTGTACTCTTTCGGGTTTAGATCATTTAGAGAAGTCTCATTTGCCCGTAGTTTTTTGTCCTCTTTTTTAGAGGAAATATTCCACGTAAATATTTGTGTGCTTGTTCTTTTTCACTTCTACTTTTATTTTCTCATTGCATATACGGATGTATCCCCAACATGAGGAACTATAAAATATTGAGGCATTATCAAAAGTATGAGGGACTACTAAATAATGATTTGTTTTATAAAATTTTCTTTATTAATACAAACAATTATGAGGGAATACCAAAAAAATGAGGGAGAATGAACAATTATGGGGGATTACCAAAAATTATGAAAGAATACTAAAAAACATGAAGGAGTAAAAATTATATGGAAATACTAAAAACATGAAAAAAAAATACCAAAAAACATGAAGGACTATCGCATAATAGTTTCTCATATAAAATTTGCTTTATTAATCAAATTTTTTATTTTTGGAAAATAATCTTTATATATAATATTTTTGGTAGAAAATATTAGTATGCAAAATTAATTATTTTTAAAAAATTACAAAATTTTGGTTTGCAAACATATTCTCAAAAAATTTTCTTAGTATAAAAAAATATATTTTATTCCAAATATATATTTCTTATGCCAAATCATAATTTTAAAACTTATTAATAATTTTAAAAGCATGTGAAAAATTATGAGGGATTGTCAAAAATTTTGAAGAAATACCAAAATATACGAGGTGTGTATCAAAAATTTTGAGGAAGTATTAAAAATTGTGAAGGATTACCAAAAATTATGGGGAATAGCAAAAAAGATGAAAAAGTACGAAAAATTGTCAAGAAACACACCCACAAAAAAAAAAGAGGGATTACCAATATCACGAGGAAATACCCAAAAATATAAATGAGAGACTATCAAACAATGGTTCGTTTTATAAAATTTTCTTTATTTAACCAATTTTTTTATATGCAAAAATATCTTCTGTTTTTTTACTCCAAAAATACATTTCTCATGCCTAATCCTAATTTTAAAGTATACAAAAGGGAATATGAGGGGATACCAAAAACACATGAAAGAGTGCAAAAAATTATGAAAGATTACTAAAATTTTGATAGCATATAAAAAATGAGATAAAAAAATCTAAAAGAATACCAAAAAAACACAAGGGAGTATCAAATAATATGATGAATTATCAAAAATTATGAAGAAATACCAAAAGATATGAGAAAATATCAAAAATTATGAGTGGTTACCAAAAACTATGAGTGACCGTCAAATCGACGGCTTGCCCAAAATATGGGAGGGTTCGGGTAAAAATATAGGCCCGAAATATGGGTTTAGGCAAAAAAACGAGGCCCGTTTAGAAAACGGGCGAGCCTCGGGCACCACTTTTTTGGCCCGAGCCCAGCCCGGCTCTGCCTGAATATAATAAATATATATTTTTTAATTTTAAAATACTTTTTTTTAATTTTTAAAATAAATTTTTAGTGTTTATTAAAAAATGGGCTGGGTTCAGGCTTAGGAATTTTTTATCGGGCTGGGTCTGGACAAAATTTTAGGCCCATATTTCGGGTCGGCCCGGGCCTGGCCTAGGACGCGGGCTGAAATTTTTTTTGGGCTCGGCCCAGCTCGGCCCATGAACACCTCTACTGTCAAATAATAGTTCGCCTAATAATATTTTATTTACTTATTCAAATTTTAAATTTTTTTTCCTTATATATAATATTTTTAGTACCAAATATTAATAATTAAAATGAATTATTTTAAACATTTTGAAATATTGGTTCAAAAATTCCCAATAAAATGTCTTAATATGGAAAAGGTATGTTTTCATGCCAAATCCTAATTTTTAAAGCATAGAAAATATTTTGAGGGCATTCCAAAATTTATGAGGGAATATAAAAAAAAAGAGAAAATATTATGAGTGGTTGTAACAGCCTGAGTTTTAGTGGTGTTAAAAATAGTGGTTCGAGACCACCAAATCCGACTATTAAGCTCGTAAATTTTATTATTTAGTATTTATGAGTTAAATTTGATTTTAGAAAGATTTTTGAATTAGTAATTTGTGTTTTATAAGGATTTATTAGGTTAATTGGTTTAGAAAATGAGGTATCAAGACCTCGATTTTAAAAATTGAGCCGTAAATATTTTTATAAATATTTATGGAGATTCATTAAGGTAGTATTAAAGTTTGTTAGAAAGTTTTAACGTTTTAATAGCTAATTAATTAAAAAAGACTAAATTGAAAAAGGTGCAAAACTTGCTAATTAAAGAAATAGTGATTAAATGACCTTAATGGTAAATAGGGAGGACTTAAAGAGTAAATTAACCTAAGAGAAATGGCTGAGGCGGCATAAGTAGAAAAAAAATGAAATTAGATGATTTAAGGGAAAAATTGGAAATAAAATAAAATTAAATAGCTAAAATGGGATTTTAAAGGTTTCTAGGCAATTTTTCTCCAATTTTCAGCCAAAAACAGCCATAGGAGAGCTCCTTAAGCTTTTTTTTTCATATTTTTACTTCAAGTGAGTTCAATTCTTTCTTATTTCATGTAATTTTTATGTTTTTAAGACTTTTACAATTAGGCCCAACTATCTATTTCATTAATTTTTTATTTTATTGGAAATTTTGGAAGTTACCATTGATTAATATAGGATGTATTAGATGAATAAACATGGATTTAGAGCTTTTCTTTTTTTATATGATGATTTTATGAAGTGATTTTGTTAGATATTAATTTTAGGACCAAATTGTGAAGAATTAAAGAATTAGGGTTTGGTATTAAATTTATATTTTATCAAGGGTTGTATGATTGTCTAGAATATTCAGATAAATTTCCAATTGAGAAAAATTAGTTCATTTGATATAATTAGTAAAGGGACTAAATTGCAAAAGTTGTAAAAGTTAGAGTAATTGTGTACTTTCAAAAATTGAGGAGGTATTAAGTGTGAAGTGAATTGGAACTGAAATATATGCTAATGAATGAATAATTCATATTTTAGATCAAGATCCCGTAGACAATCGTGAAAAAGAGAAATTAACAAAATAGTCCCTGAACTTCTACAAATCTTACAATTTAACCTAGGTAAGTTCGTATGGCTAAATTTTAATAATGAAATTGAATTGATGTTTGAAATTATGTATTTAGTATGTTGTTGAAAAATGAAATATTTTTAAATTATGAATTTGAAGTGGATATCCGATTTAAATGGAGTGCGAGGTTGAGTATAATCGTTGTATGGTGATTAGCAAAGGAAGAATTGACGGAAAATTACTCAAGTAAACCGAGGTTCAACATTTTTGCAAACTTTCGTGTTTACTTTTTGTTTAGCTACGAGCTTCTATTTAACTCATTGCCGTTCAACCCTAATGGGTTTTCGTTCAGCTCTTTTGAGCTTCTGTTTAACCCTTATGGGTTTCTATTTAGCTCTTATGAGCTTCCTTTCAACCCTTACGGGTTTTTGTTTAGTACTTATGTGCTTCTGTTTAGCCTTCGGGCTTCTGAAAATGATGTACTCATATCTGTAAGTCGTTCTCCGATTTGGTAAGATTTGGTAAATGACTTAAGTGATTGAAATTGAAATATTTATTGTTTATTATTGATATTGATTTGAAAGAAGTGTGTTCATCAATTTATATTGTGATTGACAAGGAGAGTGTATGAATAATTTACTATTTAAATTGTTATATTAAGTTTGGTAAGATTTATGTTTAAACTATCGAACTTACTAAGCTTCATTAAGCTTACTTCTGTTGATTAATGTTCTTGTAAATTAACTTGAGGTCGGGAGATCGGATCAACATATCAAGCCAAAATATCCAACTCACTCTGGTAGTTTTTGCAATGTATATTATGGTTCATATAACATGTATAGGGTTGGTTTGCAAATGAGATAAATTGAAATGTGGTTGTGAATGATATATACTTGTATGTATGTAATTAGTAGTAGATTTTGATAAATCAATGAGATGGATTAAATAGGTAAGTTTAAGTATTTGAGATGTTATGTCATGCTTAAAACATGATTTTGGCTTGTGTTGATTGCTTGTTTGGGATGTATTGATGTATTAAAATGTTGTGTATAGGTTGATATCAAAATGGGTGAGAAAAGTGGCCTTAAAATAGCCTATTTTTGTCGACATGGGTAGAGACACGGGCGTGTGTCCCAGTCGTGTGTGACACACGGCCTAACACATGGGTGTGTGTTTTGGCCGTGTATCCCCTACATCTTTAAAATTGGGAAACAAAATGCCCAGGTTTTTGCACACGGCCTAGCACACGGGTGTGTGGTTTGGCCGTGTGACCCAACTCAGTAAACACCCTAAATTGGACACGGGCTGGGACACGGCCGTGTGCCCCTATTTCGAATGCCCACACGGCTTGGCCACATGGGCGTGTGTCCCCTGCACCTAAGGAAAATTTTGAAAATTTGGGAAAAATTCTGAGTTTTCGGTTTAGTCTGATTTATTTCTAATGCGTATTTTGGGCCTCGAGGGCTCATACAATGGACAATATGAGTTATTTATGATTAGTTTTTGATATGTATATTAAATGTTATGAAATGTTCGTATTTGATCTAAAAAGCCTAATAATGCTCCGTAACCCTGTTTTGGTGACGGATAAGGGTTAGAGGTGTTACATTTATTGGTATTAGAGCTACGGCTTAGCCGATTCTTAGACTGAACGTAGCATGTAAAATGTTTAGAAATACATGCCATATAAATTTGTGATAGTGTGATGTGTATGATCCGATCTAACCTTTTTTTTCTTATAGAGTTTAAATATGTCAGACAGATCTGAACATGCTGATAATGATGAAGTTAATAGTAGAGCACAGACATCTGAACATGGGACAAGTAGTAATGTACCAATTCCTCCGACTCAAGAACAAGAACTTAAAAACATATTTTTTGGGTATATGAATCAATAGTTTAGTGAATTCATGCAAGAGAGAAATATGGCTCAACAACCTCCTCCCTCTATTGTACCAACTGTAGAGTCGCTAGTTGCACCTCCTCCTCCTCCAGTGATTGAATGCAGAAAACGTACTCCAATAGAAATACTCAGAAAGTGTAGGGGCAAAGAATTTCGGGGTAGGTCAGATGATGACCCAGTCAAACCTGAATATTGGCTTCAGAATGTAATAAGAGTTTTTGAAGAAATAGCTTGTTCTCCCGATGATTATCTAAGATGTGTTATTTCACTACTGAAAGAGGAAGCTTATAATTGGTGGTCAATAATAGTGGTTGTAGTGACAAAAGAGAAAATTTCTTAGGAATTCTTTCAAAGCGAATTTAAAAAGAAATATGCCAGCAAGAGGTATTTAGACAAGAAAAAGAGAAAATCCCTGAGTTGCGCCAAGGGAACAGAATAGTAGCCGAGTATGAAAGGGAATTTGTGTACCTCAGTAAATATGCCCGGGAAATTATGCCAACCGAAAAAGAAATATGCATTTGGTTTGAAGAAGGGTTGAATGATGAGATCTGAATGATGATTGGGGGTACTGAAATATGAGAATTTGTCGTTCTTTCAGATCGTGCACAAAATATGAAAGAGGTGTACAAAAGAAAATACAACGAAATAGACGAAATAAAGAGTCTTATAAAAGAATCTTCTCCAAATCATTCTTAGCATTGCCGGCTAAAAATTCTAGAGATGATTTCAGTCAAGCTACCTCAATGCCTAAGCGATCAAATAAAAACAAGATAATTCAACCTGATAATAGGATATTGATTAGACCCACTGCTAGTGTGGGTAGTGTGCAGAATGCTCCTAAGCCCAAATGTAAATATTGTGGGAAATATCATCCTGGTGAGTGCAGAAGTAAAATGGGGGCTTGTTACAAATGTGGAGCAACTGATCATTTTATACGAAACTGTCCTCAATTACAAAAAAAAAGAGGAAGAGCAAAAAGAAAATTAAGTGGCTACTTCCCAGAGAAGTAGATGTTCGAGCCAAAATAGTGCCACTGGAACTGCTCGTTCTAGTATGAGAGATAATGTTGCTCAGTCAGAGGCTAGAACGCCAGCACGTACGTATGCCATCCGAGCTAGAGAAGAAGCTATGGCTCCAGATGTGTTGATTGACCCTGGGTCTACTCATTCTTATGTTTGCAGTACATTAGTAACAGAACTGAAATTGTCTATTGAGTCTACCGATTATGATATTCAAGTTACTAATCCATTAGACCAAAGTGTAATAGTTAATTTAGTGTGTCGTAAATGTCCACTGAAAGTGAAAGGCTGTGAATTCCTTGCTGATTTGATGATACTACCTTTTCAGAAATTTAATGTTATTCTGGGAATGGATTGGTTAACGAAACATAATGTCGTAGTAAATTGTAGACAGAAACAGATTGATCTAAATGTCAGATAGGAGAGGTGATTTTCGTTGAGTCTGAGGATCCAAAGGATATTGTTAAAATTATTTCAACTTTCACAGCCTAAAGATTGATGCGAAAAGGTAATGAGGCATTTCTAGCCTACATTCTTGATACTCAAGATTTTGAATCGAAGCTAGAGCAGTTACCAGTTGTTAATGAGTTTGCTAATGTATTTTCTAAAGAATTATTGGATTTACCACCTGATCGTGAAGTTGAGTTTGTGATTGCTGTAGTTCCTGGAACGGCTCCGATATCAGTAACACCATACCATATGGCACCAGTTGAATTAAAAGATAAAGGCATAGTTGCAAGAGTTACTAGATCGAGGGTTTATCAGACCGAGCATGTCTCATTGGGGTGCACCTGTATTATTTGTGAAAAAGAAAGACGGTTCTTTGAAACTGTGTATAAACTAGAGACAGTTGAACAAAGTCACAATTAAAAACAATTACCTTTTTCCATGTATTGATGATTTGTTTGATTAATTAAAAATGCCCTGATATTTTTGAAGATAGACCTTAGATCCAGGTATTATCAGTTGAAAGTTAAAGAGTGTGATGTGCCAAAGACTGCTTTCAGAACTCGATACGATCATTATGAATTCTTGGTAATGCCATTCAGCTTGACTAATGTCCCTGCTGCTTTTATGGATCTAATGAATCGAATTTTTCAATCTTATTTGGATAGATTTGTGGTTGTGTTTATCGATGATATACTAATCTATTCCAAGAAAGAATCTGAGCATACACAACACTTGAGGATTGTGCTACAAAATTTGAGAGAAAAACAGTTGTACACAAAGTTTAGCAAATGTGAATTCTGGCTTCACGAGGTAGTATCTCAAATTAAGGTTACATAATCAAAATAAAGTCATGTGGTGTGGTCAATCAGATAATTGCATTAACCCAGAATGGCAGAATGTGTATTTTTAATGTACTAGTTAAATTTTGGTTATAAAGTGTAGCACCATGTAGTATAGATCTGACGATCGGGTTGGGTATGAGGTGTTATAATTTTATTGGTACTAAAGCTCCGATTTAGCCGATAAGATTTTGAAAGTTAGCCACTGTATGCGTGTTATGTAAATTTTGGCCATGCCTCTTGAATTGTCAGTAAGTTATATTGTGTGTTGTATAGTTAAGTACAATTGGTTGATACTTATGAAAAGTATAACTTAAGGAGAAGAACCTACAAATTTCTAAGTTGAATACAAAATATGAAATAATCACAAGAATCAAAAGAAAAACAATAAAGAAAAATAAATCTAGAAATAAGTTAAGTTCCAAAAAATTGAATTCTTATCATTGAAAAAGGGGACATATATAATTACAGCAAGAAAGTTATTCTGGTCCCTCAGTTTGCTGGTTATTGATAGTGGTGTTCTTTGAATCATCTTCTTCTTTTTAATTGGTTTCTTTGGTAGAAGCAGAACGAGTCATCTTAGACTCTTTGAGAAGGAAGAAATTGTTGGATTGTTTCTATTCTTGCTGAAACTCTTCCCATTTCTTGCTTGAGGGACATAACACATCAAAACCTAGATCAGCAATAGTGAGTTTACACATACAATTGAAGTTCACTTACTTCACGTTGAAGGGTTGCACAGCAACTTGGTCGTGCAATATGAGGTTCAATCTTAGTTTGTGTAGATAGTCCCTCATACTAGCCGTGTTGTCTATGTAACACCCCAAATCAGGCCTAGAAGTTAGGCCCGAATCTGGCGTGTCACATTGAAGTATTTTTCGAAAACCATGTTTTCATTACAACCCTTCTTGAAATTTCAAACTTCTTGTCATTTAAAACTTGTATAAAACCTTAGTTTGCATTTGTTTATTTTCAATCGAGGTTTATTAAAAAGTTATTACCTTCAAAACCTTATTGTTGGGGAAGCTTAATTTAAAGCAAATGATTTACGAAAACATGATATTTAGAAATTGAGGTGCGGAAACGTAGTGTTAAAAAAATTATTATTGTTTTAGAAAACCATGTTCTACTTCTAGGAGATATAAATCACAATCATATCAAAACCCAAATTTAAAATCCATAAATTATAGAGGCCTTATTAAAACTTGAATCAAATTCAAATTTCTTAAGTAAATGAGCAAAACATAATAAAACATGTGCAGTTGTGTGGCCCTCTCCGAGTCTCTCACAGCTCCAAACCGTCTAACGTTGGGGATTACCAGAAAGGTTAAAAACGGGGTGAGTTTATGAAAACTCAATGTGTAATCCCCATATTAAAGAAATAGAATCCGTCTAGGCCTGAGCCCTTAACAGTAATAGTATCAGTGCGGGCCTTAGCCCCGATCAGCCTCGGTTGGGCCTGAGCCTATATTAAAAGGCACATATCACATATATCTGGGCCTAAGCCCATCTCAATATCAGAATCAGTATATGCAATGCATAAATACCCATACCAACCCTGCACTCCATCTCCTGTCCAACCCTACACTTCTGTGGGGATTAAATCGACTCACCCATCCCTACACTCCTTATGTAGCACCGGTTGCGGCACTAACCAATATTGCAGCAGAGCTGCCAATCACATAATCAACTAAAAGAACCAAATATCATTATCCCAAGAAGCAAATGGACGAATCAACATAGTAGGTGCAATCCAATAACTCATGCAATAAAAATCGAAGTCAACCTTAACAAATTGACGAATAAATAAATCGACATTGAACATAATATAAACAAAAATTAGAAAAAATGGTACCGAAAGAAACAAAACCTAATAATAAAAAGAATCAATAATGAACGATACTAAAAATAATCATAAAATTGGAATAATCAATAACAGCTATAATACTAAGTAATAAAATAATAAAATAATAAATGGAAATAATAATACTAAATAAATAGAATATGAGTAAATAAGTATTATTCCACTAGAACTAAAAATAATAACAATGAAAGTAATCATAGTAAATGAATAAATAAAAACTAAGGAATAATAAAACAAAAAATAATAAATTTAATAACAATAAATGATAATGCCAAAATAATAATGATAATAATAAATAAAATAATATGAAGCAAAAGGAAAAAGGGTAAATAGGGAGGATCGATATTGGGACGGTGGTTGGAGTTACGATGGGGTGGTGGGCATGGCAGTCTGCGCGAGTTTGTGCATGGGTAGTGGTTGTGATGGTGGCGTCGGGTCTGTGAAGGGTGAGGGTAAAAAAGAGAAAAGGGGGTTGGGTTGGTGAGGGGAGGGGAGGGTTACGACTCGAGCATTTAGGAAGGGAGGAAGGGATAACGAGGAGTGATAGGTGACGATGGAATGGGGTCGATGGGGGTGGTTAGGCAAGGGGGAAGGGGCAGTTGGCTCGTGCGTGGGTGGTGGTGGGTTGAAGAAGGAAGGAAGGGAAAAAGAGAAAAGGAAGGAAAAAGAAAAAAAAAGGGAAAGGAGATGAGGAAGGGGTGATGGAGTGGGAGGGTGACGGTGACGGTGAACGATAGTTAGTGATGGGGCTTTGTAAAGAGCTTGAGTGACCGATGGTTAGGGGAAGAGGTGGGAAAGAAGACAAAGTCAAAGAAAATTAGGATTTGAGGGCTAAAAAGGGTGACAAGAGTGACACAATCGTGTCACACGGCCGTGTAACACTCCCTCAGGCTGTGTGTCATTCAAAATGTAAGCCTAGTCTTCACACGACCTTGGACATATATGTGGGTCGAGGCTGTGTATGCTACACAGTCTCGCACACGCCTGTGTGATAGGCCGTGTCTCTTACCCGTGTAACTTATTGACTTGAAATTAAAATTAAAAAATTTACTCTAGTACTCACATAACCTTGGACACGCCTGTGTGTCCAGGTTGTGTGTGCCACACGGCCGTGTCACCAGGTTATGTGGATCACCTTAGGCCATGGATCAATTAAATTTGGAAAAATTAAGTCTCAGGACTCACACGGCCTAGGACACGCCCATGCGTCCAGGCCTTGTGACCTACTCGGCCATGTCTTCACACCATTTAACTCTCTGTCATTTGCTCAATTATGCACACGACCTAAGACACATCTATGTTTCCAAGCCATGTGTGTCACACGGCTATGTCGCCAGGTCGTGTGACTCACTGTCGATTAGCCCATCGTGTACACAACCTGGGATACGCGCATGTGTCCAGGCCGTGTGGGTTAAAAATATTTTTTAATTTAAATTAATTAATTTTATTAATTTTAAAATAGCATGCAATTAAATTAAAAGAATTAGAAGAAGTTAAACACTCGGGTTGCCTCCCAAGAAGCGCTTATTTAGAGTCTAAACTCAACTTTACCTTGCATACACACGGTTACGGTGGTTCTTGGAGTCGAAGCTCGTCTTTCTCATTAGCACTTTAATACCAAGATAAGGTTTAAGTCGAGTACCATTTAACTTAAATGTGCCGAAATCCAAATGTGTTGCCTCGACTGTACCGTAGGGGAAGACATTCAGTATCATAAATATGCTTGATTAGTTTGACTCGAGCTTCGAAAGGGCAATTCATGGATCCATTTTGTCTAGTAGTACTTTGTCCCCAACCTTAAATTGGTTCATTCCATTGACATGCTCATCATGACATCGCTTTGGCTCTTCATCTTGTTTTTTCAGTTTCTTCTTGACATGTGTTCGGCATTCATCTAGTTCATCGATTTGCACCATTCGCTCTTCATAAGTTGTTTTGTTTCTATCACATTGACTAAAACATAGCTCCATCATATTTCCACGAGGGATATCCTGCAAAGAAGGTTGAGCCATGTGGTTACTAACATTTATAGAACATTTAAAATCATCTCGGTCCCTAGAGATTCTTAGAGAATCACGTGCTTGGAGAATAATCTTTTCGTCACCCACATGAAGCACAAGTTCACCCGTACCAACATTGATAATAATCCTAGCAGTGGCTAAAAAGAGGTGACCTAAAATCAAAGGTACCTCACTATCCTCATCCATGTTTAACACAACGAAGTCAATGGGGAATATGAATTTATCAATTTTTACAATCACATATCCAATAATACCCCTAGGATATCTAATGGTTCCATTCATTAATTGAATACTCATCCTAGTTTGTTTGTGTTTCCCAAGACCTAGTTGTTTAAACATTTTATAAGGCATGACATTAATACTAGCCCCTAAATCAGCCAAAGAATTATCAATATTTAAACTACCTATGAGATAAGGAATAGTAAAACTCCCTGAATTTTTTAGTTTGTTAGGTAGTTTATTTTGAAGAATGGCCGAGCAAACTGCATTAATCTCCACAGCCGATGAGTCATCTATCTTCCTTTTATTTATCAATAGCTCTTTTAAGAATTTGACATAATTTGGCATCTACGAAAGAGCCTCAACAAACAATAAGTTAATGTGTATTTTTTTAATAAGCTTAAGGAATTTACCATATTATTTGTTCCTGTGGTCTCTCTTCGATGCGTTAGGATACGACACTCGAGTTTTATATTGTTTAACAACCGGCTTTTGTTCTTTCTTATCTTTCTTAACCTTATCCTCGTTCACCACATCTTCTTACCTCGGTTCTTGTTCAAGTTCAACTAACCCTTCCACATCTCGAACAGTAATTGCGTGAAGCTGCTCATTTGGGTTAGTTTCAGTATTGCTAGGCAAGCTACCTTGTGGTCTTTCCGAAATTAATTTAGTAACTTTACCTATTTGATTTTCGAGTCCCTGAATCGACGCTTGCTAATTTTTCAGTGATGCTTTAGTGTTTTGAAAATGGGTTTCTAACACCGAGATAAACTTTGTCAAAATCTCCTTAAGGTTCGGCTTTTTCTCTTGCTGATAAGGTTGTTGGAAGCTTAGAAGAGGTTGTGCTCTTTGATTTCCTTGACCATCCCAAGAGAAATTGGGATGGTTCCTCCAACCTGCATTATAGTTGTTACTATAAGGATTATTTTGAGGTTTAGAATTGTTACCCATATAATTGACTTGTTCATTCTCTGTGTTAGGACCGAAGGATAAACATTCATTCCACCTCTAATTGCATCGAATTGCATCACCAGATTTACCTGCGTAGACAAATACAAACCATTAATTTTCTTATTAAGAACTTCTATCTGTTCAATAACATGATGACTGCATATAGATTAAAAACATCGGCTGCTTTCATCGGTTTTGTTCTCATGACTTGCCACTAATAATTATTTAGTGGCATCTCCTCTATAAACTCATAAGCTGCTTCGAATGTTTTATTGTTTAGTGTTCCACTGACTACTGCATCGATTAACTGTCTAGTTGAGGGATTCAAATCGTTGTAGAAGGTCTAAGTTTGTAACCATAAAGGTAACTCATGATGAGGGCACCTTCTCAATAAGTCATTGTATCTTTCCCATGCATCATATAACGTCTCTAAATCAATATGCATGAAAGAAGAGTTGTCATTCTTCAACTTAACTATCTTAGCCAGTGGGAAGTACTTCAGAAGAAACTTCTCGGTCATTTGAGCCTATGTAGTGGTGAAACCTCGTGGTCAAGAGTTTAACCATTGTTTTGCTTTGTACCTCAGCAAGAATGGGAACAATTGTAAGCGAATGGCATCATCAGTGGTGCCATTAATCTTGAATGTATCGCAAATTTCCAGAAATTTGGGCAAATGAGTATTAAGACCTTTATCTTGCAAACCATCGAACTGAAGATACTATTGTACCATCTGAATAGTGTTCAGCTTCAATTCAAAATTATTTTCAGCAATGGTGGGTCACACAATACTTGATTCAGCCCCAGTTAGAGTGGGCTTGGCATAATCGTACATAGTACGAGGAATAGGACCTGTAGGAGCTGCAGGAGCTGTAGGAGGTAGCTGAATATTCTGATTATCGCCCATCTCCTCAGTAATAATGATGTCCTCTTATTTTTCTACTATATTCTGTTGACTCTGCCTTGCTTTTGTACAACTTCTTCGAGCAGTACTTTCAATCTCGCTGTCAAAAAGTAATGGTCCTAATGGGTTTCTTCTAGTAATAAATTAAAAGAACCTGCCAGAAGCAAATAAAAGAAAAATTAGAATGTAAAAATTAAATTATAAACAGATAAAATAAAATAAAAAATAGCTAAATTAATAAAAAGAAAGTGTTTCTAATATTTTAGTCCCCGGGGAACGACGCCAAAAACTTGATGTCTCACGAAACTAACTAAAAATATGACGAAGACAAGTGCACCTATCGATGAATAGTATTGTTATAGTAAGTAGAGATATCGTATCCACGAGAACTAAAAGTATTAGTAATTACCGTTTTCCTATTATTTAGCCGACAAATTGGAGTGATTGGTTTTAAACTAAAATTACTAAATTAATCTAACTAAAAACTCAACAGAAAATAAATCAAGAAAATAGCTGAAAGATAACCAATGAGAGAGAGAATACTTAGGAAAGAATCCACCTAGACTTCACCTATTATTATGAATCTGAGCTAAATGATTTATTCACTTGGTATCTTGATTCGTAGAAATTCCTAAATTATGCTAATATCTCTTTCGAGAGTAAGAACAACTGACTCTAGGTTGCTTAATTGAAATCTCTTTCTAATTAAAACCCCTATCGTCGCATTAACTCAATTTATGGATTCCCTTATTAGATTTGACTTTAATCCGATAGATTTATGTCGTCCTATTTTTAGGATTGCATGCAACCCCACTCAATTATGCTAGATTTACTCTTAAACAGGGACTTTTCCCCCACTGAATTAAGCACATTAAACATGAATTAATATCTTGGAAATATTAAAACAAGAGATAAGCACACATAACTGAAAATAAGAATCACGTATTTATTGCATAAAATAGAAATTAAATAATAGAATTAGTTCATAATTCTGAATAAAAACATCTTAAAGTTAGAATAACCACAAGAAATAAAGAAACTCATAAAAACTTCAAAAGAATTTAAAAGGAGGTCTTCGATCTTGATGGAAATCTACTTTAGAGTTGGCTCTAATGGTGTTCTTCGAGTTGTTTTCTTCAATAATCTCTGATGGCTCTCATATCTCTTCTTCTATTTGGTATTTATAGACTTTAGAATGATCAAAAAGCCTAAAAATTATGTTTTTCCGTGTGTCCAGCCCATGACCGTGTTCACACATGTGCTTAAAATAAATGATTTTATAAAACAATTTTAAAGTGTGAATTTACTGCAAGCGTACAAGTCAGTTGTAATATTTATAGTGTTCCAAGGATCGAACCCAAATGAGTTGGTGATTTAGCAATTCCTATTCAAAAGTACGACAAAGCATAAACAAAGAAATTTAACACTAATTTCTTAATTAACTATCCTAAGGACTAATTGTAAAGATTTTAAAAGTACTAAAAATTCACAAATAACTAATAATCGTGTGTTGGTTAACTTTGATGTGGTTCATTAATCTTTGAACTAAGGTCCTAAATTGTTTGAACTCCCAAAATGACTCAATTTTACCTCCCAGTCTCAATTTTACCAAGTTAGACAAATTAGTCTGGACTATCTCTCAATCTCACCTATTAACATGGGACTAATGAATTGATGCCCAACAAGATCTCCTCTCAGTTTCACTTGGCTAGATGTTCCTTTAGGGTCGTCAATCCTAAGTTTTTAGGTTCATTCAATTAATCTAATTTATTGCAATATAGTCCCTCAGATAAAAATTAACTTACCCACATCTCTATTAACCAACCTCCTTTAGAGTTTAGTTATCCATGTTAAAAACTGAGTAAACAAACATAAAAATCAAAACTTTAACATCCATGAACATAAACCCTAAGGAAAACATAAAAGTTAAAATTTTTACTCTTTAAAACTTGAAAGAAAGATAAATGAAGCATCTAATCTAGGTTAAAGATTAAACATAAAAGGAACTAAAATGCATCAAACTTAAAGATGAAAATTTCATTACAAGAAAGGGAAAAAGATTAAATTTGTAAATAAATCTAGCTACAGTAATAACTAATCTAGCTAACTACCATTAACATTAAAAAGAACAAGAAATTGTGCAGGAAAAGTAAACCCTAAGCTGTGGAAAAGAAAACCCAAACTAAAAAGCTTTCTAAACCTAAACTACAACATTCCTTTCTTTTTCTCAGCCAAAAGTGGTTTTTAATAGTTGATTTTGACCTCAAAATGTTTCCTAAAGTGCCATTGGATGCTGGCTTTTGATTAGTGCTTTGGGTGGACAAACTCTGCCCCTAATATCATTTTTTTCTCCACACAATAGGGATATTGTGATACCCTAGTCAGAATACACAACGGGAGTTGTCACAAGGTAGGTATCACGATACGCTTGTATCTTGGTCCCAAATCTTCTCCATTTCGATACTGTCGATGGTATTACGATACCCTAGCTCTGATATTGCAATACCACTACTTGTGGCTTGAATTTCACTCCATTTGGGGCACCTACATGTCCTTACGACACTCAAACACACATTAGGGTCCCGAATGGCACAATTGGCCATTTTGGATCAAAAATGAGGAAAAAGACGCGATTTCACAAATCTATTTGTAAAAAATAAAATTACGTAAAACTACTAAAAAGACATTAAAAACACTTGAAAATAAGCTCGTTAAGTTACAAACGATGCCTAATTTGACATATCAATTTGTGGCAGATCAAATCCCCCACACTTAATTCTTTGTTTGTTCTCAAGTAAACACACAAAACATGCAAAAAGAAAGACGACCCTTAAACAATGAATTTATTTGACATTTTATGAAAGGACATGCATTATGAACTAATTTCTTTTATTGTACAAATCCTAATTGATGCATTGTAAACTCATAGGTTTGAGATTAAATAGTCTTAGTTCAAAAAGTTATAGAGAAAACAAAAGTAGAGGCAGTTTATAAAAATTAAATTTTTATACATTATTCCATCACAATAAGAAATAAAGATATGATGTATCTATGTATGAAAGAAATCAACTTATTCATTTACATTAAGTTTCCACAAGTTTCAGTTTGTAAAAGGAGACGCTAAAGTCACATAGGACTTAGTGGCTTGTAACGTTCTGAGGCTTAGGTTGGTACGGATTTAAAGAAAGGTCATCTCAAAATAGTTCAAGCACTATGAACAATATAGCACAGGACATTGTTCTCAATTCCCAACAAATGTGATCGTTTCATCTTACCGCCTTATCTCTCATTCTACCACCTTCCTTATCTCTCCTTCTCTCACATTCCTTATCTCTCCAACAATGTGGAAGAGATTGGTTGATATTATCTCTTTTTGTGCACTATTATTTTGAGCCATTAATGTTATGTTATTTTCTTTTTCTTATTTTGAGCATATTTTTCATTTTTTTGGTTTTTTCTCTCGCAATGCTTTTGATCCTCACTATATTTTCTTTCTTTCAGATTTTTGTTTATTTTTATGCATAATTTTTAATAAGAATCACTTGCAAGCTAAATTAACCTCTCTTCACCAGTCACTCAAGTAAATTTTGTGAGAAACCTCCGCAATGTTCCTACTCGATGTCCATGGTTTGACATCCATTTGATAGCGCAATATAAGGTTTAGGGACTGTGAAGGGTTGAGTTTCAAACTCAATTTCTGCTCAAGGTTTCATACATAAAGGCTCATCAAGAGAGGACAATGTAATGCTCAAATTCGGGAACTAGGGATAATGTAGCATCCAAGGTTGGTCCTTTAGGCTCTAGGCTACACAAACAATACCTTAGGTCATACCATTGCATTTCAACAAATGCCAAACTAAAATATGTTTCTACTTATCTCAATGAATAATGACAATTTCTAAATCATGCATGTATTGTAACAGCCCGAATTTGGGGCTAGTCGGAATAATGGTTTCGAGACCACAAATTCGACGAGAAAAAAATTATTTTCATTATATTTTTATGGTCTACGATTTCACAAAATGATTTCGTGAAAATTTCGTTCGAAAATTTTGACGTTTGGGCACTCAATTTAGTTAAAAGGACTAAATTGTAAAAAGTGCAAAAGTTGAGTTCTATAAGTTAGAGGTGTCCAATTGTTATGAAATTTTAAATTGGTGGTATTTATATGGTAATTATACCATTGGTTAAGTTGGTGGACAAAAATGGGTATGGTTGGGCATGTTTCCAAAGCTTTTCATTAAGGGCATTTTGGTCATTTAGTTATTAAAATGAATTAAAAACAAAATTAAAAGCAATTTTTGTCCATATTCAACCCCTAGGCCAAAAATTGCATGGACAAAATCCTCGTAACAAGATTTACCTATTTTTACCATTGTTTTGAACTAGGGTTTGTGTTTAAAAATTTACCCATGAATGATATGCATGTATTTTAATGTTTTATGGAAGAATATGAATGTATGGAGTGTGATAAATGATTTGTACTAAGTAATTTTCGATGAAAATGCCTAAAAGGATTAATTTGTAAAAGTTATAAAATATGTCACAAGTATGTGAATAAGTGAGTATTGTGGACTGCTATAGTTATGAAAATGGTTCATCTAGGCCTAAAATGCAAGGAAAGTGAATAAAAATTATTTTACGAGCCTAGGGGCAAAATCGTAATTTTGTGAAACTTTAGGGGCAAAAATGTAATTTTTCCAAAGTATGATTTTTGGACTGGAATGAATAGTGTGAAGGTTATATAAGTTAGATTTATTGATATAAATCAAGAAAGACGAGAAATTAAATCGATAAAAAGAAAAGTGATAAAAAGTGAAAAATTCTCGAATAAACCTTTAGAATAAAAAGGGATACGAATGAAATGATAGAAATTGTAACACCCCTTACCCGTATTCCTTAACGGAATAGAGTATGAGGCATTACTAAATTTTTTTTTATAAAAAAATTTTGGCAGCATTTCTGCTTATTTTTACATAAAATCCCCTGCAAGTTTTCAAAACACAATTTCAAACGATTTCAACATTTCAACCAATTGCAGATATATATTTTTATACACAATTTATCCATTAATAAACACCAACCTATTAAACCGAACAATACTATATATACATATTTATACCACATTACATAAAGTCATCTATACATGCCATGTTTCAAAAGTGTTGATTGTCAAAATACCCAAAAAGTTGATGATAGTATGGATGATTTTTTGACTTCGTCCAAGTTTCGAACTGGCTTATGTCACTATAATCAGGCGAAAATACAAACGAGTAAGCATATAGCTTAGTAAGTAAACATATGACAAGTAAATAAATTTTTCACAAGATTACATAGTGACATAATTTTTATCACACATAAATTTCATTGTTTGCTCAATTTCCAGCAAGCTGTTTTTCTGTGTCATAGTCGCCAATTTATTTTTATCTGGAGCTACAGGGCTCCAAATTAAGTTCTGTAAATTTTCCCCAAAATATACTCATATAACTTTCCACCATAAAATTTTAAAAATTTTTTATTTATCCAATTAGTACAGTTTATTCTTTAAACCTTCCATTGTTTCACTGCCTGACAGTTCTGACCTCTCCTTACTAAAATTTACTTATCTCCCTGTAAAAAAATTCAAAAAATGTTGTCGCTTATTTATATTAAAAATAGACTCATTAAGGAATACAAGCATGTAAATTCCAAGGCATAATTATTTTTTTACAATTTTTGGTGATTTTCCAAAATTGGAACAGGGGATTTCGAAATTAGTTCAACCCTGTCTCAATAAAATTCAAATATCCCCAAATATACAACTCTTTTGCTTCCCCTTTTTATTTCATATGAAAATAGACTCATTCAGCTTCAATTTCATATATTACTCAAGTTTTAATTTATTTTCCACCATTTATAGTGATTTTTCAAAGTTTCCTAACTGTTGTTGTTCACAACAGTTTTGTATTTAAATTTGCTCTTTTGTAGGTTTGATGTTTCCTTCCACCTCACACATGGGTTGATTAAGTATCAAACCCAATATCCCTCACATATTCTCATCCACCTTATATATATTCACCTTTCCGATTTTCCCCTGTTGAACACTCGGAATGTTGTCCGTTATCGGTGGATTCAGCACTTAGCAACCACCAGTGATTCGGGGAATCAGCACTTAGCAACCCCTTTCACATTTAAGATACGGTGGGATCAGCACTTAGCAACCCCCTTCACATTTAAAATACGGTGGAATCAGCACTTAGCAACCACCAATGATTCGTGGAATCAACACTTAGCAACCCCTTGGGGGAATCAGCACTTAGCAACCCCCTTTATATTCAATGTACTCCGACCTATTCCGAGTGTTCAACCGAAAACCGTGTTTTTCAACACTTTACCACCTTTCCCAACTTAACCACATTTTTAGTATCTATACCAAGTATTTATTCTATGTTCAATTAAATCTCAACATATATTTAATAATATCAAAATAATGCATTAATTCACATGTTTACTTACCTCGGTGCAAAATATCGTAATTTTGCAATTTACTCCACGACCTTCTCTTTTCCCTGTTTAAGATTATCTTCTCGTCTTTCTTGATCTATAATAGCAAATTTAACTCAATAAATGTTCAAATTTATTAAAATAGTCCTCCCCCAACTTTTTGAAAAATTTCAATTTTGCCCCCAAACTTTTGCATATTTACACTTTTGTCCCCAAGCTCAGAAATTAAATTTCATCTCTTATTCTTATGTTTTATGACATGCTGAACATTTTTCCCTTCTATGACAATATCAAATTATCACTCTAACACACTTTTGAACATTAATTATTTTTACCGATTATGTCAATTTACCCGTTTTCGCTTAAAATCGCTTAGTAAAAGTAGTTTAACATAATTTCTAGCTTCATATTCTACCATAAAACAGAAAAATAAACACATTTCACCTATGGATATTTTTCCAAATATGAACTCTAACATGAATTATTGCTAGAATAAGCTAAATTAAGCTACCAGGACTCCACAAAAGTAAAAAAACATTAAAAACGGGGCTTGAAATCACTTACTATTAAGCTTGGAAGCTTAAAAACCCTAACTATGGCTTCCCCCTTACTGATTTCGTTCACCATGAAGAAGATGAGCACATTTTGCCATCTTTTTCCCCTTTTAATTCTTTTTATTACTAAATGACTAAAATACCCCCATTAAAAAAATCTATTTCACCCATTTCTTATATCTATTTTTGTCCATCAATTAACTAATGGTATAATTACCATATAAGGACCCCCAATTTATAATTTCATAACAATTAGACACTTCTAACATGTAGAACTCAACTTTTGCACTTTTTACAATTTAGTCTTTTTGACTAAATTGAGTGCCCAAACGTCAAAATTTTCGAACGAAATTTTTATGAAATTTTTCCGTGAAATTTTAGACCATAAAAATATAATGACAATAATATTTTCCCTCGTCGGATTTGTGGTCCCGAAACCACTATTCCGACTACGCCCAGAATCGGGCTGTTACAGAAATGATCACATGTGTGGCACAGATTGTGTATAGGTCACTATGTAAAAGTGAAAGTGATGGTCACGTGTGTAGTACTATGTGCAGGCTACTACGTGTACCGGAATGATAGGTCGCATGTGTAGTACTATGTACAGGCTACTATGCGTACCGGATAGTTTCGATCACATGTGTAGTACTATGTGTAGGCTACTACGTGTATCGAATGGTAATGGTCACATGTGTAGTCACATGTGTAGGCTACTATGTGAACTGAACACCATTGATTAGTAAAGTGGTTGCTATGTGCTGATTCCACCGGACATCATTGATTAATAAGGTGGTTGCTATGTGCTGAATCCACCGAGTATCTGTTATTATTCTGAAGTGTTCATCGGGAAATTGACTAAGTGTAATTGCATAATCAATATAGGTGGGGAATTGAATTTAATATCGACTTAGAAATAGAAAAGTGAATTTTGAATTGAATTGTGATTGAAAGTGAAAAAGTGAAATTATGAAAGAGTATATTTAGCAATAAAACAGTTTAGACAGCAACAGTTGTGTGACTTCGAAAAATCACCAAAAATGGTGTAGATTGAATTAAAGGCTGAATAATATATGAAATTGAATATTAATGAGTTTATTTTCACATAAAAGAAACAGAGCAAGAAAAAGAGTTATATATTTTGAGATATTTGAAGTTTAGTTAGACAGAGTCAGAATGAGTTCGGAATCCCCTGTTCTGAATTTGAAAAATTGTCAAACATTTTAAAAAAATAATTATGGGATAAAGTTTATATGTTTAGAATCCTCAGTGAATATGTTTTCAATAGAAACAAACAGAAACAATATCCGAATTCTGTATAATGAGATAATTAATTTTTAGTGAAAAGAGGTCAGAACTATCGAGTAGTGAAATAGGGGAAAATTTAAAGAATAAAATGTACTATTTGGATAAACCAAAAATTATGAAAATTTTATGGTAAGAAGATATGTGAATCTAGTTTTGGAGAAAATTTATGGATCTTAATTTGGAGTTTTGTAGCTCCAGGTAAAAATAATTTAGTGCCTCTAACTCGAATAGACAACTTTGAATATACATGTGGGTGAATAGTAAAGTTGTAGTTAATGTTGTTTAAGTGCGTTATACACGTTAAAGATGTAGAATGGAGAGGAGGAGGAAAATTGGAAGAACATATGAATGATTTGTGTATAATTGGTCATATGCTCGATTATAATCGATAAACGATTGAAAAGAAATTATGTTTATAATTGTACATTATTAGTTATAGTTAAAGTTCATGTGAGAAAATAAAGTTTCATAGTATGTGTATGTGGTATACTTGGTATATGATTTGGTATGTAGCAATGTCAGAAATGGTTTATGAATTAACTCATGTTGATAAGTTTGATACATAAATAAATGTGGTGTTTATCCATGCGTATAATGCTTATACTATATGTTTATTTGGCTAGCATGTCTGGTGTGTATGCTTAGGCTTTGGCCAAGTTGTGGTTGGATTACGCCACATTAAATTTATAAAATTATGCATTGATATGGTAAATGTCTAGATGGAAATATGCTTGTGATCATAAAAGGGTGGTAAGATTTAAAGTTTGTAATCTTTATTAAAATGGTTTATCATGTGGTTAGTCTTCAAAAAGACTAGCTTGCGACTATGGTTGAGTGTAATGTTTTTATCTTGTGTGATATGCATAGGAAACGGGAGTGAAAAGGAAATGAAATACTAGGTTCATGCTTGAAGTGTAAAATGATGCAAAAAGGGGACGTTAAGTTAAACAATAAATATGTATAAGTATTGAACTTAATAAAATTGAATTGTACGTGAATTAAATGGAAATTGCAAATGATATGATTTGAATTAAATGAATTATTGTGGTATTGAAATGTATATTGGATTGAGAAATTGAATTGAATCGTGAACATGAGAATCGTGAATTAGATGAAATGGAAATGAAGTATTGAATTGCATGAGTATGTATTGGGTCTTAGAAACCCTATTTGTTACAAATATAGTATTTTGAAGTTATAACGTGAAGATTTATAAAAGCATGTTAAAAATTTGAAGAGTTTAAATTTGAATGAAACTTTATAACTCGGTTTAACATGTTTATAAGTGTATGTGTTCTGGTAATGCCTCGTACCCTATTCCGACATCAAATATGGGTAAGGGGTGTTACAATGTGACATCGCCAGATTCGGTCATAACGTTTAGACCGAATTTGGGGTGTTACATGTATACACCTATTTTCATTCTTATTGATCATTTGGATAAAACAAATAAATTTTCAACTACCTTTATCCTATTATTCAATGTAATCAATTGAACTAAACAATTTATTCACAAAGCAAAGAATTCATCAAACGTCAATTAAAATTTATACATTCAAAATACTTAACACACAATATCATGCCACAATCCACCAATGTCAATCACTTCATGTTCAAGCACAATAACAAAAATCAAAGAAATAAAAGGAAAATATTTTCGAAAATTTTTTAAAAATGGCATAAAATCCGTAAACATGCCAAACACGCATAAAAACAAAGCAAAATAAAATAATGTGCATCCTCCTTACACTTAAATTATACATTGTCCTCAATGTGTAGCCAAATACAAAAGATTAAGAGGTTACCAGACTTCCCTAGAAGGAGCATCAAACTAGATCGGGTCGTCCACCTTCACATTTAAGCTCGAAATTCTTGTGTAATCTTCAGTTGAGTGACTTGCATAGAAAAAAGAAACAACACACAAAAGAAAACAAATGCAAATAACAAAATAAACAAAAACAAAAAAAAATAGCCTAACTAAGTAGGGAGTTTAGGACTTGAAACTAAGTCAAATTAGGGTTTTAAGTTGAGTGTTAGGTTTTAAAAAGGGTATCACGTTTTCAAGCTAAAACTTAAATTTGAAAATGTTTGGGATATCACAATACTAGAAGGTCGGTTTCGCAATATCGAAATGTGTTTTGGCCTCCCTTCAAAACTGTTTGTGGTATCGCGATATTGAACCATGGGTATCGCGATCCACTATAATATACCCCAAAAATTCTCAAATTTTCAACCTAACTCCCATTTACATAAAAATTAAACCTACAAAATTCTAAATTTAAACATGCAACAAATTTTAATTCTAAACTAAATAAAAGTAAATAGAGTCTCGGCTTGAATAAGTTTAATTACTTACAAAATAAGTTTAAATTTAAAATTGCTCTTCAGTAATACTTCATGCCCTCGAAGTGGAATTTCCATGAAGTCCTCAAGAATTTGACCCTTTTCTTGTTCATCTTTGGGTTGATAAGGACCTTTTTCAGAAAATGAACATATCAAACCTGCCTTGACTTAGGTTGTGTCGATATGTACACTTCGAGTCAATTCTTACTGAAATTGAACCACTCCATTTCACCTTTTAATGAATCATCAATTTTGAGATCACAAACTCAACTTGTTTTGAGTTCTCTACCTCTATTTGAATATACCTTTGTTAGAGAACTTCCTCGACTAGTTCTTATCGTAGGATTTCTTCTAAAACATCCGAGCAGTGTGGCGGCTCCTCTACACTTACTTCATAAAGTCAGAGATTTCTCTAATAACGCCCAATACTTCACTCAATTCTCCAATCTCTATCTCTTGTTGAGAACCGACCTTCAAGTTATGTGGTTCAACAACTGTTTAGGAGGCCTCCTCCTCAACTTCAACAATGTTTGGCTCGACACACTAGTCCACCGGAGCACTCTTCCTAACATGGCGTTTGACGGCTTCTAACATGAGGTCCAATTGATTTTATATGGTTTTCAAATTTTCTTGGCACTTAGACATGCCATCCTCAAATGCGCTACTCTAAGTGTTTTTGTAGTGATCTTCATTAGGCTCTTCCCAATACACACCTCTATTCTCGTAAGAATACGAAGAATACGGGTTGTATGGGTCGTACGTCGAGTGGCTTCCTTCCCATCCTTGGTTGTCGATTTTCACCAGACAAGCATAACTATACAAATAATAAGAAGGATCATATCCTTGCCTCTCATAGGGGCCGTAATCATCCTAGCTAAGTGTTGAAGTGCCATCCGCATCAGACACGAACGATCCTTCAGGCCACCTATAGTTACCATTAAACATGACTATTAGTCAACAATCAACAAAACAAAACCAAGAAAACCATAAAAAAAATTGTTGTACCAATAGACTTAATTTTTGCTAATTATATCCCTAACGAGCATGCAATAATTAAACAAAAATCACCAAATCTTACACGGACTCCCCGGCAACGGCATCAACAACTTGACCACGTTCACGCGTGTGCGTAAAACAAATGATTTTATAAAAAAAATTTAAAGTACGACTTTACTGCAAGCGTACAGGCCAGTTGTAACAACTATAGTGTTACAATGAACACTAGAGTATTCTAAGGATTGAACCTAAAGGAGTTGGCGATTTAATCTATTGTGCCAATTTAGTCTTAATTCTAAAAAAATTGTACAATATCACCCTTTCACTTAAAAAAATAAAATTAATAAATTTATCAACTAAATTTAATATATAAAATTGGAAACATTCAAAACTTTAAGATAAAGAGTTTTTTCATTTTTTTTAAAAAATTAACAATAATATGACAAGGAAAAATGAAACAGTAAAAAAAAGAAAGGATAGTGTAAATATTAAGGATGAAATTAGACATAAAGAGTCGTGGTCACATGCCAAGGAACATAGGTCCGCAGACTCGTGTCAAAACCGAATCTTAGCAGCTGAAGAGTGGGGCCAGAAGTCATGGTTGATTGCAAAGTGTCATCAGCTAAAATGGCGAGTACGTACCATCCTTTTCATCTACTTATTATTCCAAAAGCCAATGCAGAGATGTGTGGGTTCACTAAGCTAAAAAAAAAAAAAAAAAGGAAGATAATGCGACAAAACTAAGCCAAATCAGAGATGTGTGCGTACAATCTCCTTTTTTTTTTTTTCTAACACCAAAACTAAGCTAACCACAAGATAATGCAACAACTTTTAGCAGCCACTAGGTTGCTGCCATGTGTCTGTACCAGGATTCTCTTCTCCCACTTGGGGTTTTCCATACAGTTAAGACCCTCCCTTCCTCACTTCAATGTGCTGTGCTAATACACTCCTAGTTAGTTTGAGCTTTTGAGAGCTAAAGTGTACGAGATGTTGAAAGAAGAGATTAGTGATGCTGGTGGTGGAAACGATTGGGCGCGTATCTGCGACACATGCCGCTCCGCAGCTTGCACAGTGTACTGTCGAGCCGACTCGGCGTACCTCTGTGCTGGATGTGATGCCCGAGTGCATGCTGCGAACCGGGTCGCCTCGCGCCATGAACGCGTATGGGTGTGCGAGGTATGTGAGCGTGCCCCTGCTGCCCTGTTGTGCAAGGCAGACGCTGCATCCTTATGCACTACTTGTGATGCCGAAATCCATTCCGCCAATCCGCTTGCTCGTCGCCACCAGCGTGTCCCCATTCTTCCAATTTCAGGATGTCTATATGACCCCTTGCCCACTGACCATGGCTGTCGAAAAATGGCATCGGCGACTGAAACTGAAGATGGTTTTATGTGCACAAACGGAGACGAGACAATTGCCGAGGATGAGGATGAGGCAGCTTCATGGTTACTGCTGAATCCTGGGAAAAATAGCACCAACCAGAATAACGGGTTCATGCTTGCTGGGGAGGTTGACGACTATCTGGACCTCGTAGAATACAATTCAAGCGTGGAGAATCAATTCACAGATCAGCATCAACAACAACATTACGGTGTTCCGCACAAGAGTTATGGTGGTGATAGCGTTGTGCCAGTTCAATCTGGAGAAGCAAAAGATCACTTTCAGCAGCAGCAGCAGCAACACCAGAATTTTCAGTATGGCCTGGATTACGATGCCTCAAAAGCTGCATACAGCTACAATGGTTCCATTACTCGCACTGTAAGCTATACTCCCAACAATTTTATACCAAGTGGTTCAGTTTTTAAACATAGAATTTGATTTCTATTCCAAGTTCTTTATACATTTATATTGTACTCCAATTCTCTTTTAATCCAACTGTCAAGTGTCAACAATAAAATTATTGGGGACGCTTATAAAGAAAACCCCGTTTTGCTTTTCCCGTTGAAACACAAAAGCAAAAGAATTTCAAGAATCTGAAATTTGTAGAATCTATCTTTTCATGTTCACTTTCTCAAGCTAAGAAGGTCTACCAAGACTAGTAAATTTTCTAACTCAAAACTGTAACAAGTCCTACAACTAGACAGCTTTTGCTTTGTAGCATGAAAAGACATTAAAACAAGAAAAAAGAAAGTTTGGAGGTTGGTTTTTCCTATGTTTGTCAAAATATGATATTGATAAATGGTTTGATTTTCGGTTTCAACTCAGAGTCGAATGATATGTTTCTTACTCCCTGAACCATGTTAGGTATCCCTTTCCTCTGTGGACGTCGGCATTGTGCCGGAATCAACAATGAGTGATATCTCAATCTCCCACCCAAGGCCGCCTAAAGGTACAATTGACCTCTTCTCTGGACCACCGACTCAGATGCCAACCCAACTTGCACCAATGGAAAGGGAGGCCAGAGTCCTGAGATATAGAGAGAAGAAGAAGACAAGAAAGTTTGAAAAGACAATAAGGTATGCTTCAAGAAAGGCATATGCAGAAATGAGACCTCGGATCAAGGGTCGGTTTGCCAAGAGAACCGACGTGGAAGTTGAAGTGGATCAGATGTTCTCCACAACAGTAATAACTGGATATGGCATTGTACCTTCTTTTTAAAGTACAGCAAGAAATGGAGTTAGTAGTAAAGCTCTAATGCTGATACTGTATCTTTCTTAATATAATTGGTCTGAATCAATTAGATAGATATGTTTAGTGATCTTTTTTATTGTCTAAATCATGCTACTGCTATCTTGTAATTGCATGTATATCTATAATTTTGGAATTTAATTCTTTGCAATTACAGATATCCATTCTTTAATTCTTACTCTTCCATGTTTTGCTATAGTTTCAAGGAAAGAAAGAAAGCATCAAAGACTTGCCATGCTGAATGGGATGGCCTACTATACTTACCTTTAAGAAAAGAAAAGAGCAAATTTGGAGGCGGTGAATGTTAAGAGGATCCAATAATAAAATTCTGGCTAGCCCCATTTTGAAGATTCCCTTGTGCACCACCTAGAAAAGCACAAGATTATTGCTGCCACAAAAGAAAAAGCAGCATTGAGTGAAATCACATACAAAAAAAAGGGTTAGAACATTGAGAGAGACAGAAATATAAGTGAATATTGGAATGAAAGCAACATATACCCACTGCTATTCCCATAAGGCAAGAACCATATTCTACTCATGTTTTAAGCTCATCAATGCCTAAAGAAAACTTGAATAATATCATTTAATCCATCCATCAGGGTAGGGTCTAGGGTCCTTTTCGATCCAAGAGATTGAAGCATCTATTTCTGCAACGCCATTCATTGAGCATCATTTATTTTGTACATAAAGTAAGCATTTCAATCAACACTAGTTCTATCTATGCCTTAACTACATGATGTCAAGCAGCTACTCAACGAAAGAAAGGTAGGCTCTCATTTGTATCACTTCCCTAGGGATGCGTAAAGGAAACAAAGTTTAGCCACATGCAAAACAACATACAATATTGTCAAGAGAGCTATCACTTCACCTTAAACAGGTGGTACCCTCTCAGCATACGACTTGTAGTATTCTAATTTGAGCATGCTTATATTCTATTACTTCAAGTCACATTATCTTCGTCAATTTCTATATCCAGCAAGCATTGGCTGTAGTTTCATGCTTTATTGGTCCAAAAAGATTATGCCACCAAAGATATTCATATGGTGAAAATATATGCCAAAATATCTGCATCAAAGAAAACTGAAGATGATGTCTTAGAACTGCTAAATTTTCCAATAATGATTTTTCTATGTTGAACTAGTGCTACACCATTAGTACTCTTCGGTTCATTAACAGGTAAGACATTGCTTCCATGTTTTAACACAAGATTAGAAAAAGAAAAGATAATGGGGATAATTTGCCAGTGAAGTGTACACTGACAGTAAAACCTTAAAAAGGGAAACAAAAAAGATGAAAAAAGCAGACTGCACTTTGCACTTTTTTACAAAGGAAAAGATGTACAGGATCAAAGTTGAGCCATGCAAAGTGGAAAAGTTTGTGGAGGTCATTGTTTAATACCTCAAAAGTTCGGTCCCCGATCAAGCTTACTATTTTCACAAGCTATAAATGATCCTCAGGCCTTTCAAGATATCATTTTCTGCTTTGTCATACATTCAGCAACATTGCTTCGCCTTCACTCATTTATGCATAGATTCTTTATTGTTTATTTAGAGATCTCGAATTAACTTTAAGAGAAACCTAATATTGTATAAATATGGTATGAATAATAGTTTATAGAATCTAATAAATATATAAAATTATCTGAATTGGAGTTGGCCATTGAATTTGACCAAAAACAATATAATAAATTGATTTCTCTCTTAGACCTTTTTCCATTTTGTTACATAAACCATTAAAAATGGAGGTTTTAAATTATATATGTGTAACCTTATTAGATAAAACGATGATCATTATATATGATCAATTTTAATGTTACTATGCCCATCAAGAACAGAATGAGTGGACAAGATTTAATTGCTATTAAAAAAACATTGATACCTTAAATTGGTTCATTTGATTTTAGACTTTGACCCATATATTTGGGTTAAAATATTAAACTCTAATTTTATGATTAACCATAGTGGTTAATGCTTTTGTTAAGCTAAACAATTGTTAAGACACAAGCGAAGTGCTTGGGAGAAGTGACTAAGAGAATGGACACTTCTTCAAGTACTACGATAATTGGAATAACACAAATCACACAAAGATTGTTTGTGCAATTTGGTTTTCTTATGTCTATGAAGCCTAACTTTGTAAGAAATACTCACTATTTTCAACTCTTACAACAATTGAACCTAGATCTATCATACACTCATAACAATTCCCTTACCTTTTCACCTTAAAGACTGATACTCTCACTATTAAATTCACCTTATGTGTAACAATCCGTTTCCAGTGGTATCAGAAATAGTGATTTCGAGACCATAAATTTGACGAGTGAGTCCGTAAATATTATTATTTAATATTTTCGAATCAAATATAATATTATTTTGAATTTTGATTTGATAAATTTTGTTAATTTGACGAATAGTTAAGTTCAAGTGGTTTGCCCCTAAAGTCAAGTAATTTTGGAAAATAAAGTTTTGAGACCTCATTTCTATAAACCGAGCCCGTAAATATTTTTATTAAATATTTATGGAGTTATTATATAGGTTTATTGAAGTTTGGTCCAAAAATATTGATGTTTGGATAATTAATTAAGGAAAAAAGACTAAATCGTAAAAGTTGCAAAAGTTCATCGCTATTAGTTTATTTATGCTTAATAGTCATAAAATCATGATTGGAAGGCCTTATGTTGCAATTAGACCATGTTAAAATAGCTTGGACGGTTAGTGGGTTGTTTTTAAGTGTTTTATATGTTAAGTTATATTTATTTTATAATATATGTTAAAATAATAAAAGTAAAACAAATAATAAAACAAAAAGACAACCATTTTATTTTTTTCCCACTTTCTTTAACCTCATGACCGAAACTCCGTGGTTGAGCAAGGAAGCATTCGGCCAAGTTTTAGGTCTTTCGCATGATCAAGAAATGAATCCAACGGACAATAATCATGGAAAAAAGAAAGTTGGCGGAGTAAATATCGGTATTGCACTCATAGCTATTTTTTATTAGGTAAGTTCGTAACTTGGTTAAATTAATTAGTTCTTGTTTTGGTAATTTAATATCTATTTATGTGTGGGGGGATCGAGTTCATTGGCTTGGAAAATGAATAAGACTATGGCACTATACCAGGAGTGAATAATACCATAATTGAAAGACACTATGACACTATTCTGGAAATGAGTAAGACCACAGCTGAAAAACGCTATGGCATCATGATTCAAACGAGTAAGATTGTAGCTTAAAGAAGCTATGGCATCACAATTCAAACGAGTAAGATTGTAGCTTAAAGACGCTATGGCATCACAATTCAACGTGTAAGACCATAGTTGAAAGACATTATGGCAACATGATCGAAATGAATAAGACCATAGTTGAAAGACACATGGCATCATGTCGGAAATAAATAAAATCATAGTTGAAAGGCACTATGGCACCATATCAAAAGTGTGTAAGATCATAGCTAAAAGACGCTATGATATCTTTTGTACAATTGTTTATCAGGTAATATGTATCGAATGTTAAATACGTTATATAATATATGAGATGGATTTTTGAATTTCATAGGTTATTGATGAATGTTAAATGTATAAAATGAAATGGGTATATAAAATTGTTATATGGAATGAGATATTGTATGGAGAAATTGATAAGAATTATTGAAACGAAATGTGATTTACAAAATGATTATGTGTTAAATGTGCAATATGAAATGGTTACATTAGATAGCTATTTGAAATGGTTATATATAAAAAGAATATATAAAATGATTATATGAATCAGTTATATGAAAATAATTATATAAAAATTTTATACGAAATGTTTATATGGACATATATAATGGGACATTTGAAATGAACGCTTGAAATGAACGCTTGAAATGAGAAATATTAAATGAAAAGATGTTGAATGAGTGATATATCTAATGTGTTTACTTGTATACGTTTTATAACATGTGAAATGTGAAATGAATAGATGTTGAATAAATGGCATATCTATTGTGTTTCCTTGTATATGTTTTATAACATGAAAAGGTTATAAGTTTCATATATGTGAACTCACTAACCTTGTGAGACTTGTGATGTGTATAGGTAAGGAATGAACTCATGACCATGATATTGAATTATCTTGTAAAATGTTTAAATTACACCCTTTTTAATAAGTTAAAATTAAGTTTATTACAAACTTACTAAGTTTTACGTAAGCTTACCTCGTGTTGATTTTTCTTCCTTGTAGATCGTCGAATATGAGCTGCCGATTGGATTACTTTTGGAGATCACACTATTCGGTAACTTAATCAGTAACTAATTGTTCACTTTGGTCCGATTATAAGTGGCTTGTAAATAGGATTTTGGTATATATATGTTATAAGCACTATGGATATGTTTTGTATCAATTGAAGTATGAGTTGTGTTTATTGATGTGAATCTTAATTAGTATTTTGGTTGATTGTGGTGTGTGATGGCAATGGTATGTCTCTATAAGTGTTTTTTGCCGTTTACTATATACCTTATGGTAATGGTTTGATGTTTGGTTCATTGGATGTGTATGAAATAGATGTACAAATATGTTTGATTGGTTTATAAGGTAGGAACATGTGTATATTGAATGTGTTTTGAAGGTATGAGAATAGTTTATATTTGTTTGGTTTGACACCTAAAGAATGAGTAATGTTTTGGCTTGTTTTAGAAGTCAATTTAGGTGCACGCGGCCTGGGACACGGGTTGTCACTACTACACGGCCATGTGTCTTAGTGATTTTTAAGTGCAAGATTTTTCACATGGGTTGGCCATTGTCACTTGGCCATATGGCCTCTATTTACACTTTTTTTCTCAAAATTTTGTAAAAGTTTCAATTTAATCTAGATTTGGTCTCAATTTTTTTAAATGTTCCGTAAGCTTGAATTAGTTCTAAAATTGATTGAAAAGCAAGTACATGATTTAATATGAATTATTTGGTTGAGTCTGATTGAAATTATCAAAACTATCTAAAGATTATTATCGTAATGTCTTATAGCTCAGGTTATGCGACTAAACCGGGTACAGGGTGTTAGATTTAGTGGTATTAGAACTATGGTTTAGTCGATTCTAGGACTGGACGTAGTATGTAATGAGTCTAGAAATACATCCACTTTATAACCTATGAACGTAGCTTGTATGCCAAGTAAATGATGGAGATGCTTGAATTTAGTATGAATGTGAATAATTATATGACCACATGTTTAAAGATATTTGACGGTACCAAGGACGTAATTTGGCATTTGGATTAATGCTTAAAATTTTATGTCTTGAGTTTTGGATCACTTTGATCTATTGGTATCGATGCTTGACAAGTTCAAGAATAATAATGTTTTAGGGAGCTGGCTTCATGGTTGCGACACTCCCTTGTCAGTGTCGTGACATCAAGCCGTTGTTCTCGTAGTCGTGACTCTCCCCTATTGAGATCACGACATTGAGCTTCATGTCTTCAAGGTCACGACTTTCCTTCATTGAAGTTGCAACATCAAGTTCTTATCTTCTAGGTTGCGACTCACTTTAGTTGAAGTCGCGACATAATACTATTGTATTAGGGGTTTTGACATTCACTTTTTGGTGTCATAAAAATACCTATTTTTTTTATAAATTTTCCATTTTAGTCCCTCATCTGTCATCAAATTAGTATGAGAGCTTTCATAAGCTCACTCATGACATAAAATAGAATAAATAATTTGTTTTAATGTTTTGAAAATTAATTATTGGTATGACCTGTCTATTAGATATTAAAATGAAATTGTAGTTCTTCCGGTAACGAATGTGGCATCTTACATTTCGGATTCAATGATCGGGTCAGGTGTGGGGAGTTACATGTAAAGCCTTTTCTTTGTTGATCAACTTCTTCACAACTTTGGCTTCTTCCCATAATTTGTCACAATGTCTCTAATTGAATTCAATGGATGATTTAAACTTTGAAATTATCCTTTTTCTAATGCCCGAGGGGATGGACTAGGTGTTTGCAGTTGCGGACACTTCCTAAGATAAAGCATTTTTGTAACATCCCTGACATCCCCCGAGAAGTGAATAATGTCAATTCGGGTTGACACATGTTCAAAATTTCCAGATTAGAAAAAATAGAATTGTTAGTATTAATGGAGAAAGTAATTAGGTATTATAGGAAATTAAAAAGACTTTTGAATTTAGGAAAACTAATTTAAGGAATGGACTAAATTGTAAAAGTGTGAGAAGTGTTGGGCCATAGGGTACAAATTAATTAGAAATAAGAAAAGACTAGATTGAATGAATGAGGAAAAGAAGAAGGGCTTGGAGTGTAATTTAACCATGAGAGTACAAAAATGAGTGGGTGAGGATGGGAAAGTATTAAAGCCAAATATGTGGCATGGAAATAAGATTTTTATAAGAAAATATTGTATAATAAAAAAAGTGAAAATATGGATAGATATTTTTGGGAGAAAGATGTAGAAAAAGAGAGAAGAAATAATAATAATAATAATAATAATAATAATAATAATAATAATAATAAGTCATCTTTTCTAGCTTCGCTCTCAAGTCTCTCACTCTCTAATTTTAGCAAACTTTTTCTTCTTTCCATTTTGATCCTTTTTTCACCATTATCATCCTTTCTAAGCTCAAAACTCCCGAACTTCCACCATAGACTTTAGTAAAATTACAATAGAAACTTCATGACATGCTAAGTTTTTTTGTGATGTTAGCAAGGATACACACTTGAGGGAAGAAAAAGAAAGAGTTAAGTATTTTGGTTAAGGTTAAGGTTAAGGTAATGATAATAAAGTTTATTGTATGATTTCATATTTATCTAATCAAAATGCATGAAAATGGTATGTGATTTTGTTTTGATATTAAATGTTGTATATGTGTTGTGTTAATGAAGATAAAGAGAAGGGGAGTGAAAATCCAATTGGTGATAACGACAAAGAGATGGCAAAGGAGTGAAGGAAGAAAGAATGGGTCTTTTTAAGCAATTTTTATTGTAAGCATATAAAAAATTACTTTAATTAATTAAAACCCTAATTGAAAACTTGATAAATTGGTTTGGTAATATTCATGGGATTTATTAGTGTATAAAATTATATTTTTAACTATGAAAATCATTTGAAAGTGAAAGTATATTCTATCAGTGAATTGAAAAGTGTATTTGTAGTAATTTGAAGATTAAAGACTTAATTGCTAAGAGTATAAAATTAGATAAGTGAAATATATTTTAATACGAAGTATTCAAGTGAAATGTGAAATTTTGATAAGATGAATGCCAAGTGAAATTTGATAATTTGAAAAATAGTAAAGTTTGAATTGTTTTATTGTTGAGAAATAGAGATAAAATTTTATACCATGTATGCTCATGCAGACAAAACGAGAACTAGTAAATATAAATGGCATGCCATTAGGAAATTGATTAAACATGCAAGTGATAGTGGCACTATGGTGCAAGTGAAATAGACAGTACGGTGCAAGTGTATTGTCACTTTGGTGCAAAGTGATATTCGCACGCCCGTGCGAAGAATAGCAGAACTTTGGTGCATCTTATCGAAATTTTTGTATATCCTATTGTCTTCTATTAAGTCTACATTTGGGAAATAGCATTATAAGGCAAGTGAATGTAATGTAACATCAATAAGTAACTTGTAACTTGTGGAATTGGTATTTTGATATAGTTATTATGGAAACAAAATGAGTGTAAGGTGATTGAAAGTAATGATAGTATTATATATATTTTTATATATGTGTTCTATAAGAAATTAATTTTAATTGCATATTATAATTCTTGATATGCTTACTAAGTTCTCGCGAGCTTAATGTATTTCTTTTCAAATGCATAGGTAAAGATCATTTTGAAGCTAAAAGGTGAAGATCGTCTTCAACTCATCTCATCACATCTCAAGCCTTAGTGGAAGTATATTTAAATTTTGGACATTAGAGTTGGCATGTACATAGGGTTTCATTGATAATGTTTTTTATAATCTAAAGGATGAAATTGTTGGGTATTGATCTTCATTGTAAACATTGCATTTTGGTTATTTATGAAGTTGTTTTATGTTGAACTAGGTAGTGTTTAAGGTTGGTAATTGGTATATTTGAATGTGATATAGGACGTTTCGAGGTTATATGGCATATAGAAGTGATTTTAGGTGTTAGGGAAAAATATGTACAGGTTTTGAGTTGTAGGATTGAGGTTGCTACGTCAGGTGTTTGAAGTCACGGCGAGCTCAAGTCAGAGTCATGTTGCAATATGAAACCTCTTGTGGTCGCGACGAGCTATAGATGTTGTGATCTAAGAAACCCTGAAATCATGATGAGCTTCAGGTGGTTTGGACCTTCACCCTTTGGTCCCGAATTGACTTTTGGCCACTTAGAAAGCATTTGTAAGCTTGACTTATGCTCGTATTACTACATAAATCCCACTTTAAGTATGTTATGAGTTGATAACTTGAATGAAATGTTTAATTGAATTTTTTAGAGATCGGAGTTGCCTTAAGAACTAATGTGACATCCTTATACCTTTACCCGATGATCAGGTTGGGAAAGGGGTGTTACAATCTTTCTTTTCTCCATTATCCAACTTAGAATCTGAAGGTTCCTCTGTTGGTTCATTCATAGTGTGTTTCTCTTCTAGCCATTTATAAGAAAACTTTAATTCAAGTACAGGCTTCTCAAGTTGTTCTTTTTCTCGAACAATTCTTGGTTTTTGAGAGTGGAGTGCTTGGAAGATATGAGAGGGGTAAAGTGGTAGGTAATGGTGATAAGTCTTTCAAGCAAACTTGACAATTTCATCAACGCTGATCTGGACAAGATCGAATTCAATCATCTCTACTACTTTTCTTAGTAACACAACCATTCTCTTACTGACAGTATACTTGTATCGATACAAGTGTATTTGTGATAATAAAAGTCTTCAAAATTATGATCGTTGGAGCCCGATGTATCAGTAGAAGTCCACTTGTATTGGTAGAAGCCTGAGGATTCCAAGGATTCAGACTTGTACCGATAATTGTATCAATAGAAGGTGCAGGGGAATCCAAAAATTACTTATTGACTTGTATTAGTAGAACTTCCCTTAAGTATCGATAGAGGTCTAGAGGTATGCTTGAAGTGTTTTTTGGCTTACTTCTACCGGTAGAACTTCTTCCAAGTATGGATACAACTTCCTAAAATTCCTAAACTTGTATAAAATGAGTTTAAAACACTTAAATACATTATGGGTTGACTCAATAACATTTAGATAAATCAAAACACATTTAAAACATATTTTTTAGTATTTTTACAAGTCTTTAAAATGCTTTGAAAATTTTTAACAAAGTTTTCAATAATTATTTTCAACAAATAACTTAGTAAATATAAATAAAAATTTATCTTAAATGTTATCATATCAAAATCTTGAGACATCAAAGCTAACAATATTGATGCCATGATCAACAAAGTTATTCATCTCACTATTCTTCTCATTAATGAAATGATTCAAGATCAAATCATGAATTACCTCAAAATCACTATGCATCACAAAGATCAAATTGAAAATATTTGAACGAAAATAGAAAACAATTTTTTTAAGTTAGAAAGATGAAATCAATAGATGGAAGATGGATACATGTTCTTATGCCCCTTTCATGTAGAAAGAACAAAAAAAACATAGGACTCGAACTGACCTTCTAAGGTAGAAACCCTCGACCTAAAGTGTGAAGAAATTGCAAACACCACTAACAATAAACTGAGTTGTTGCCAAGTCTTCAAAAAAATCTAACACGAAATGGATCTTGTTTAAAAAACCTCTTAAAGGATATTCTCATTTTCAAATTCAAGATATCTTTATAATGGTGTTTTCATACCAGTTGCATAGGAATAAAACAGCATGAATTTAAGGGAATTATATTGCTAGTTAACTAAATGCTAATAACAATGCTAATTTTAAACAAATTCTATTGAAAAAAACAAATAGAAACCAGTTGACTTCACCCTGTGTACTATATAGAACTATTCATGGGTTGGGTTACTCACCCAGACCCGAAAACCCACTCAAATTTTGGGAGGGTTTAGGCAAAATTATTAGGCTAAAAAATGGGTTGGGAAAAAAATTAAACCCATTTAAAATATGGTTCGAGCTTAGGCTTGAACATTCAAGTCCTGAACCCGGTCCAATCCAAAACCATTTTTAAGCTCGTAAATTTTATTATGTTATTTATATATATAGTATGTAAATATTAAAAAATGTTAAGATAAATATATAGAAAATTTTAATAAATTAAAATATGTACAATCATTGAATATTAAATTAAAATAATATAAATGTAACACCCCAAACCCGGCCTAGACGTTACGGCTGAATCTGACGTGTTACATAGAAGTGTTCTATGAAATTGAAGACTAACGAAGAAAATCGTTTAGTAAAAATCCAATTTGTTCTTACTTCTTAGAATCATTTGGTACGTTATAAAAACCACCATGCAGTAAAACGGTTTGTTATTGGAGGTTTAAATTAGCAAAAGCTACTTCATTTAAGGTTACTTTGAAGTTGAAAATACGTGTTTGTCTTAAAAAAAGTGTTTGTTGTGAAAACTTATTTGTACCCGTTAAGCAGTTCAAAATAAATAAATAAAACCCCGTTAAAAGAAAATTAAAATACCAGAGGCCTTATTAAATAAAAACAACCCAAAGTAAACTTTAAAAGAAAACCGGTCTAGAATAAAAGTACTAGCGAATGTGTGCCCACTCCGAGTCCCTCGCAGCCTCAAATAAACTAAAGTTGGGGATTACCTACACAGTCAGAAGAAAAGGGAGAGTTACGAGAACTCAGTGTGTAATCCCCTATCATGTAGTAACAGTCTGGGCCCGAGCCCCTTTTCAGTATCAGTGTGGGCCCTAGCCCAATACAAAATTGGTATAGTACGGGTCTTAGCCCAGTACAGAAACAGTGTGGGCCTAAGCTCGTTTCAGTATCAGTATGGTGCAAGTATGCAAAACCCACCCCAATCTAGCAAAACACACCACCCGTACCCACTTAACACACTATGTGGGGTCAAAGTCGACCCACCTAACCCAAACACCAATATTGCAGCATAGTTGCCAATAATAAAAACGCAGCAGAGCTGCCAATACAGAATATGTGGCAAAGCCACCAGTAACAGTAATTGTGGCAGAGCCACCAGAAACAGTACTTCCTCTATAATAGAAACCCAACCCATGCAGTATGTCATGTCATGAATTATATGTACATGCAATATGTCATACACAGTAACAGTTAAATAAATTTCATAAAGCCATATCAATCATTTCATCTACTAGGGGTTTATCGGTCAATCTACCCTTCTGGGGGTATTTTAGTAATTTTGCTCTACGGGGTATTTTGGTAATTTACCCATCGAGAGTATTTCAATAATTTACCCATCAGAGGTATTTTGGTAATTTACCCATCGAGGGTATTTCGATAATCGTGACCCATTACGGCCTAAGCCCACGGAAACACTCATAGGCCTCTACAGTCTAACACTGTGTTCGTGGTCTCGGTTTACTACACGAACATTCGCATACCCTTACGGTCACAGTGCCGTCTATTCTGATTATTCGACTTTTACCGATAAGCAGTCGAGAAAGGGTGTGATTACACACCTTTTTGCAGAGTCGCTCCAAGATCTACGAGTACCCCACCTAGCATCACCAAGACCTTATGTTAGTTCTTAAATATTACGGTAATACCCTCTTAGTAGCATTTAATCCGACATATCTCTCTTACCTTGTTTGAATGAGGGTGACTTTAAACCCTCAACGCTCGTGGTTCGGAAACGATCACAAGCCAATGTTGCTTATATTTGGCCATCCCCAAAGACAAGAGGTAAACGTATTACCTTAATGGACGTTTAGTGATGATAGCGCCTCTTCTCCCCACCGTTCACACTTTGCCACTCCTCGAGAAAGATCCTAGAAAACGCAATGAGTGCAGTACAAAAAGAATGGGATAGTAGTCAGTTAATGAGGCTATTTGTTTTTAAAAAAGAAAAGAAGAACACCGGAGTATTCGATTTTAAAAGAAGCACAGAGTAGCCTTTGATCACTTACTGATTGTCAGAGTCGTTGCAAAATCAAAACAGAGAGAAAAGAGCTTTCGGTCACAAACCGAAGAAGAAAAAGAATTCCCTAGACTAGGGTGATAGGTTTGGCCTTAGAGAAAAAGAAAAGGAAGAAGAATGACGGCTTTGGTAGATGTAGACGCAAATATGTCAGAAGGAAAATAGTCAATTGCAAGTAAAAAAAGAAGAAGAAAGAACCGAAAATGCACAAATGATCAATTTCAAAGTCGATGTAAAAGAAAAAGAAGAACACTCAAGAAGAAAGAAAAAAAACTCCAAAAGACACAAAAGAAAATTGGTCATCCAAACTCACCAAAATGCCAAAAAATGCCACCAAAAGGCTCCTAGCCGAAAATGCACAAGCAAAACCTCCCCTAAACGGCACCACACTCCCACACTCTCCCACTTCCTTGATTTTCTCCCCTTATCTGTCCATAATTCACTCCACAACTTACTCCTACAATCTCTCCATGACCCATTCAAACCTCACATTGCATAATTTCAGTCTAACTCTTCTTCTCTTGCTGCTAGGAGTTAAAATAAATACTCCTTACATGCCAAAAGATTCGAACTTGAGTTCCCTCACCACTCTAAACACACCACTACCACTAGGCCACAAGCTTCATTATGTCTCATTTCCCCTACAATTATTCTTAAAACCTTCCCTTAAGAGAAAAAACCAAAATTTTGCTAGAGCCTAGGTTTGATCCCAGGACTTTTCACACACTCCCAAACACACTCAAATCACTTAGCCATTAAAGCAAACAAGCTACATGCGTCAGATGCCAAAATTTTAAAGACCCCATATTTTTGGGGCGTTACAATAAATATAATTTTTAGCTTTTTAAAATATAATATGGGCGAACCTAAAATTGGCTTGAGTTGATCATTTGAAAATATAGGCGAGCTTGAACAAAATTTTTGGTACATATTTCAAAGGTGAACCAAGCTTGGACAAACATAAAGCACGTTAGTATCATGCTTAGACTGATCCAAACCTGACCTAATCCAAAATGTCACCTCCCCAACCTGACCTAGACATTAGACCCGCATTCGGAAGATTACATTAGTCACCAAAGTGACTCAGTAAGCTATTAGAGTTTTCTAAAACGGCATTTTTAAAACATTTGTTTGATTTGTTTAGAAAACTTAGTTAAGTACTTGATTTATTAAAGCTCAAGTTTTATTTATTAACTAGCAACGGAAAAGATAATAATTACTTTTGTTTTTAGTAAAACCAAGGTTTATCAGATAATAATTACCTAGTAACCTAATTTAAATTCATAAATGAATGGCATGCAAAATAAAAATTCAGAACTAAATCCTAAGCCCCATGCCACGGTTCATAAATAAATAACATAATCTTTTTAAGGAAATAAAGAATAATAATGAAACTTAAAATATTTAAGAAAAAAACAAAGCTAAGCTAAGTCCCTCCGGATGTCGCGCCTACGTCCTAACCTTGAGGGTTATATAAAAAGATGGAAATTAAATGGAGGTGAGCTATTACGCTCAATGTAAGTTCATTTACAATAAAACCAATACAAACAGTTTTTAGGATACATTAAATAACATTGCACATAATTATCATATATAGCAATTCAGGTCAAAGTACGGTTTTTTCAATGCAACCATTACCTAAGAATTAGAACTCACAATCACAAATTTCAAAATAATTAATTTTTCAAAATTACCCATTATAACCATATAGGGTATACTCACATTTATATATATATTTATCCATTCATGTGTACATAAATCACATAACATAACGTTTAGACATGTATGCACATGATATCAAAGATACCATACAATTTCGGTTTTAAACAGGATTTATCCAACCCCACCGCTACACATCGCATTAGGAGTTCCCCAGAACTCCAACCACCATCACACCAGATTGTGGAATAACCACCGTTAGTTTGTAGTTTTTACTTCCAATAGTTGTGTACACACAGCAAACTGTCGTAGTCGGAATATGCTCTGATGTGGGTACACAACTAAATACCATATTAATTCAATCATTCATGGATTCTAGCATGCCTTAAATCATCAATGACCTAATTGCATAATTTAATTCACTAAAAATAATTTGAAACCTATTCAGGGGATAATATGCTAAAAATATAAAATTTTGGGTTAAAATTGTAATTTCTTAGTTCCAAGGGACACACGACTTGTGATTGTACCCTGTGGGAAGCCCTGGGTTGTGTAGAAGGGGTACACGGCCATGTAAGAGATTAAGGTCATGTTTTATTTGAAGTTCCAACCTACAAGGGAGACACGACTGTGTGGCAGACCATGTGGGGGTCCTAGGTCATGTGAGAAGTGAAATCCTAGAGTTTCAAGGGGGAACATGGTCGTGTGTGAGGCCGTGTAGTCCACACGAGCAAGCCACATGCCCGTGTGGTAGGTCATGTGGTCTGGGTTGGTTTCGATTTTGTCTTAATTTTTCTATAAAAGAACACACACCTGACTTTCGAGGTCTAATATGATGATCCTCACGTCCAAATTTGACTCGGAATACCTACAATGGGTCTTTCGATCAAAAAACGCAAAAATTAATATCAACTTTCAAGATTTATCAAAACTATCAAGATTTTTGAAAAATTTCATAAAATATTTGTATCCTACTAGAAAGATCGACAAGAACAATACTCTAAAGTTCCAGGGTTTTACGAAATCGAAATATGAATGCTTACCGATCTTGACATGTTATAACAGAATTAATGGTGGTTACGCTAAATTACACGAAGGATGGACTGAACGAGTCTTACTCTCAAACTTAGGATCAAAATAAAATTTCCAACAAGAGAGAAGGAAATTATTGCAAAAGAAAATATGAAGAATGGAAAAGAAATAGGGGAAGAAATTCTTGTTTAGTTTGAAAAAGAAAAACTAAAATTCTAATATGATTAGGAAGGAAGTTAAAAGGCTAGGGTTAAGCAAATTTTAGAGGCTACTTTGGAAAATTACCCCTATTGTCGAAATTAAGAAAAAAACAAATGGCAGGAATGAAGTTGGCATAGATAAAACTTGGGACAACGAGGAATTGTGCCAAGGTCTTACCACTAAATCAACAAGTTCATTCTTGGTCATTTTCTACCACATTTAATACTTATACTAGCTTGGTTTTTATCCTTAGTAACTAAAAAATTAAAAGAGAAAAATGAAAAAAGTGACGCTTGAACTTTGGTTCTCTAGGTAATATACTAAGTTCTCTACCACCTAAACTAAGGCTTCTTCCATAATGTTTTAAATAATTCTAACACTAAAAATTTTGGGATGTTACACATAAACTCCCCTAATACAGTAAGGATACGTTTGGTTCAGTGGAATGAAATAGGGTTATAATGGAGTAGCCATCTTGTGGGAATGAAATAGGGTTGTAATGAAATTGAATAGGTATAATAGTGGTTTGGTTGGATTGAATGAAATGAGTATTGTAATAATATTCATATGTTTGGTTGAGAGGAATAAATATGTAATAGCAAAAAAAAAACACTCGAATGTTGAATATGCGCTTTAATATTTAAATGTATTTCTCACATCAATTTAATATTTCATAATATTTTCTATCAAAAGAATAATATTTAAATATACAATATTTTATTTTTATATTTTTTGAAATTTGAAAATAATATTTTATATTAAAAGATTTTTCTTTATTTTCTTCATCTTTTTCATCATATTTGTTTATCCCCCCTCTCTCCACAAATTCATTTTTATCTTCATCCTCCAACTTTTTTCCAGAATCCAGCGAACCACCGTCATTGTTGCTGCCTTTCGCCACCGTCAACCACCAACATGAATTTACCCAAATATTACCAAGAGCTTTTCTTGATCTCTTATTTCATATTTTTCATTTCGATTTTCCTAAAAACCCTTGAGGGAACCCAAGACTTGTCCATAGAAATCGATACAACCATGTCGACCGACAAGTTTTAAATCCTAATGTCAAGGTTTCTTTGACTAGGTTAACCAACAAAATTCAACATATAATTTACAATTGAATTTGAGCATTACGAGGCCATGTCTACCGAAAAACATAATTACAAGTCATTTTTAATATTCCACTCAAAAAAGGTTCCAACAAGCTTGTCTTACCATTAAACAACAATGTATAAATAATCAGAGAGTTTGATTTGAGAATAAAATTAAACAACAAAAAATGCTACATGTTTTAATTAGAACATCTTAAAAAGGGAAATACGTCAATCTGTACGACACATACACTCTTTACATTGTGGATACCAGTAAACATTTCTAGCCTTAGGCCTACTCTAGACATGTTTTGTTTGTCTAACTGCCTTCCTCACTCTCTGCTCAAACACTCCACTCTATAGTATTGTTATTTACGAAAATATCAGCTAGTCTTCGCTTATTTGGGCATATTGTAGGCGTCCTCCCTCCACCATAGTATACATTCAATACCCAGATACCAAAGATGATAACTAGCTACCAGAGTCCGTCATGGCAAATGCATCTACTACAGTGCAGGCAATGAAGTCCAATGTTGTCAGCTACAGATGAAAGGTCATAATATGTCATCGCACTCGCACTAGGTATGATAGTAATCAACAATGATAAGAGCATAGAAAACCATTTGTGATAATCTTACTAGTCTTAGAGAAGCTATATAAAAAGTATTAATATAATAATTTCCAAATATCTAACAAGAATTGGCAGCTTGTGCATAGTGAAAAGAGCTAATGCCAATGTAATTTTTAAAGCTCAAATTTTGGTAAAGACCAACAGCTAAATGACTAACAACTCATTAATGCAACAATAGCAAAAGTTGCACTTTTCATCAAACAAGAAGTGGATATGCCACATTGTTACTTGAGATGATAAATTCTTGAATGATTCATGTAATACAAAAATTTTGCCCGGCCCTACCAATAATAAAAACAAATAAAAAAAATAAATGTCCAGTTTTTATTACAACAGCAGGCCCAATTAATTGACCCAAAATACATTTCCCAAACCCAAAAAACAAACCCAATACCAAGACCCATTGCTACAACCCGATAAAAAAAAACCAGCAGAAACCCTAGAAGGTTCAGGCGCCGCTCCTGCCCTTCGCGCGTTTCGAGCCCCACGAGCGTGCGTCGTCTCCACAGTCGTACCTGCAACGAACACAAGCAGCAAGTAGCATGCAAATAGGATAACAGAAAAAATGGGATAATAGACGAGATTTTTGGGGATTCATTTTCTTTTATTTTGTATTTTCGGCTATAAAAAGAGCCGATTGATTCATTGTAAGGGGGAGGAGATACAAATCAAAAGAGAAAAGAGATTGAAAAATTTTACAACAGATTCAAAGGTCTATTTTTTATTATTCCGATTTTTTTTTGGTGTTTATTTCTTTCCTTTTCTTCTTTTTTTTGGTTTCATTTCGTCTAAAAGAGAAAAATAGAAAATAAAGAATAAAAAGCACACCTATTTGCGTGAGGTTCGCCGATTCCGATGAAAATCGGTGTTTTTGGAGTTGAGAAGTCAAAAAGCAAAAAAAATGGGTTTTCTTTGATTTTTCGGCCAACGTGGATGGCGGCGCCTTCGCCGGTGACTGGTGGCCGCCACGGTGGTCCGGCGCCGGACGATGGCCCTATTGGCCAGAGAAAATGGGAGAGTTGAGAGGATTTTTCAGGTTTTTTTTTTTGGAAGAAATAAAATGAAATTTTTGAAAGAAATTTGGTTTAAATAGAGAAGCAAAACAGCGCCGTTTTGGGTTAGGGACTCAAGCGCCAAAACGACACTGTCTAGGGCCTATCCGTGCACGACCCGACCCACTCCAAGGGGGATCCACGCGTTTTTCTTGAAAGGGTTATTTATAACCCTGGCCCTCCAGCATTTATGCTTCTTTTAATTTACTCCCTCCTTGTTCTTTTCTTAATTTTTTTAATTTGACCCCAGAATTTTGTTTGGTTTTCGATCAGATCCATGTGTGAAACAGTGAGCATGGGTGATTGGAATAATTTCCTTTTCAGTCCCCGCACTTTTGCGCGTGTTTTATTTTAATCCCCCAATTGGCCCTATCATTTATTTTTTTTAAATTCGCCCTAAAGTATTATTCAAATTGCAATTTAATCCAAGGCATTTATTATTATTTTATTTATTTCCCTCTACTTATTTATTTCCATTTATTATTTATTTATTATTATTCTTTCAATCTTTACATTAAAAATAAATTTTAAACATTTTTTTATATACTTATTGTGCGGTTCCTATTTTATTTTTATTTTTTTATGTCATCTTATTTATTTATTGATCAAAATATTAATGATACATTTATTATTATATTATTTTATTTGCTTATACTATTTCACATATTTTTTTAAGCTTTGAGATATTCACTATTGTCATTATTATTCTTATTATCATTATTCCTGTTATTATATTTATCTTTTCAGTTTTATTTAATATTTCTTTGTCCTTTTATGTACTGGTTCCTGTTCAAAATTTTTAGTTTTCCATTTGTTTACTTACATATTTTTCTTAGATAAATTGGTTCATTCGTGCTTCTTTCATTGTTTATCTTATTTTATTTTTGTTTTTGCTCTTATTATTGTCGTTTATAATTGCATTCATTAATATTTTGTTATGTACATTAGCACCGTATTTTTTTTACATTTTATTATAAAATCATGTTACATTAATTTTACTCGATGCATAAATTATGACTTTAGAATAAGTAAAACTTTGTGTTTAGATTCGAGAAAGTCGTACTCTAGCTTACGGGATTTCGATTTTCGAGAGAAACTTAAATACACGAATCTTTTTAAACTAAAGTTTAAGCGATTTTGGGAATTAACAAAATATCTTGTTCTAACTTACGGGACATGATTTCTCTTCCAAACCCGAGATAATCGAATCGAATATCTTTCAAATAAATAAATCTTTCGGTATTTATTCTCGAATCGAGAATTTTAAATTGTGTCCTAACTTACGGGATATAATTCCCTTTCCCGATTCAGGTAAAAAATGCCCTTTTCTTGAAAATTTCCAGAATTTTAGTAAAGGATCATATTTTTAACTCAAAATTTTCAATCTTCAACACTAAGACATTAATAATCAATTAGGTACCAATTTTGGGCGTTACGATGGTGTTAACCCTTCCTCGTGCATAACCGACTCCCAAACCTATTTTCTCGAATTTCGCAGACCAAAATCGTTTTCAATGTGAGCTTATCACACCTCAATAAAGGATCGGTGGCGACTCCAATTTCTTTTTTCAAAGTCGGCCCTATTTTTTCAAAATAAAAATGGTTTCGACAGCTTGGCAACTCCGCTGGGGACTGGTTGAGAGTTAAGCCGCAAATTGATTAATTTTTATCTTTTTGTAAAAAATCAAAATTTGTTTTAAATTCACTGTTTTTCCTTTTGCATTTTATCTGTTATTTTTACAGTTTTAATCATAGTGTCGTCCAAATCTGTCAATATGTATCTGCATTGTGCATTGCATTGGTTGGTCAATTTTACCCCTCTGAGTGGGAGTGAGAAACTAGTCCTTCGTGAGGTTTTCACCTCCGTGCAGGATAGTGGATCACTTTCGGAATACATCCGTACCTATGCCTTCATGAGATTTTCATCTCCGTGCAGCCATAGGGAAATGTATTCCCCTGAATTGAACTCGGTCTATATGAGCCTATAATGGTTGAGGATCGAGGAATCTGCTAGTTCGAGTACCTTTGCCCTAGAAGCCAAACCACATATAGTGAACTTTAGGAACTTGCCCTAGATAGAACTATGCCAAACCCCTAGAGGTCACCCGAGTAGGTACTCTATTTATTTCTTGTTTGCCTTTAATTTGTACTAACTTGTTTTTTTTTTGTTTTTATTATGATTACATTGCATTTGCATCTTAGAAAAGAGGTGTTGATTCAAGTTTGACCACTAAATTAAAGAGCTTGTCATGAAAAACGAATTTCTTGATAAAGTGGAAGATAATACGGTTGCCCAAATATATTTCGAGAAATACAAGAACGGTGATGGAAGAGTTCGTAACTTTACTTCGTAGTCCGAGGATTCAGGATGATTATCTAGGAGCCTTCGACATTCCAACTTCCTTAAAGAAGCTGATAAGCATTATGAGGATAGACAGACAATGGATCGCACCAGGATCAAGCAAAAGGAGCAAGTAATGACATCCATTGGAAATTTGTGAGATTTATCTTAAAACATCCGGATGAAGGAAAAGATCGATGTTGTCTTTTAGAGTATGAAGGTGAGACCGTACATGCATCCGTTTTATGTAAAGAAGTTTATTTTCTAGTAAAGTTTTCTAAATGTAATTGAATCAGAATCAACATCTCTTTAGGCATTCATTTCATGCATTTGCATTACATGATATCATATGCATTAAAATTCACTAAAAGTGCCTAATTGAGTAAAATTATTTCAGTTAATTTAGAAAAATAACACATTTACGGTCCCAAGCGAAGACTAAAGGAATGGACCAAAGATTGGAGAGATTAAAGTAGATGCAAATACAGATGCTAGAGTAATTGACCAAATTTCAACAAGATATGAAAGATTAGATGCTAGAATTCCAAAGAAACATGATGAGCCAGTTAACCCAGTTATTGGGTAAATGGTTAGAAAAAGAGAAAAGCCCAGCGGTTCATTTTGAGGTTGATATTGAGGATCTTACCTATTCCCTAGGTTTTACTCCGATAGGTGTCCAGGTCCAGCCAGATGAGCATCCACAAGGGGCACTCTTTACTATCAGATCCCAACAATATCAAACTAGTACATTAGCACTAGTGAATTACCTGATAGGCCCAAGATCTAATCTGAGAAACAATTTAGCTAATCCTTTTACTCTTGATAATCTAGCAAAAATAAAACAAGCGAGGGTAGAGTACTTAGACACTATAAAAGCCCCAAAGAAGAAGGGGAATAAGGCAAACAGATATAGCAAGGGCCACTCAAAACCAATCACTGTGGGGCAGTCAAAGACAAAAACCACCAACCATCAGGGCCCTTTAAAGCAAGAACCTTACATGAGGACAAATATAGGAAGGCTTCAGTTCACGCCTATACCAATGTCATATAGAGAGCTATATCAAGGCTTATTTGATGCACATGTGGTATCCCCTTTCTACTTGAAACCAATGTAGTCCTCATTTCCTAAAGAATATGACGCAAATGCCCAGTGCAAATATCATGCAGAAATCATGGGGTATTCGATAGAAAACTGCACCGCTTTTAAAAAGCTAGTTGAAAGGTTCATCAATAGGGGTATCGTCAAGTTCGATGGCTCATCTAATCTGCTACCCAATCATGTTGATAATAGGTTAAACGTGAGGACAAGAAGGGGATTAGTTATTTCTGATTCAAGAAAGATAAGGAACCATTGTGAGTTCCATCACGAGAAGGGACACGAGACCTAAGAGTGCGTGGAATTGAGGACCTTGGTTCAGGGCAGGATGGACGGAAAAGAGATGGAGTTCTGTGAGGAAATTAAAGAAGAGAGAAATATACACACAATGTTGGGAAGTGTTCACATCAATGCCATAAATGAAGACACACTTGAAAAGGGTCCTTGTTAGATATCCACCCTTATAAACTTGGGAGTGTTCTAAATAATCGGATTGTAGAAGAGATCTCTGTAGCATCTAGAGCTTACTTAGAGTAATGTTCAGAACACACTTGTTGCTTTTAGCCTAGAGGCAATAAGAATTCCTTTATGAAATAGGCTCATGTCTGAACGTCGTTATTCTAATAAAATACATCTTTGCATTTATTTTTGAGCCAATATTCTTTCATTCTTTTCGAATAGTTATTCTTTCATTCTTTTGGATTTTCTTCCACATCATTCTTTTATTCATTCATAATCATATTGTACAAATAATCATTCATAAATTCATACATTCTTTTGTATATTCTTTGGTACTTACTATAGGTCCTTAGATATCAATGACATGAGTGACGCTGCAATAGACTTAGAATTTCCTTTTGAGCGAGGCATGTGTTTAGAGGGATCTCATGACTTTGAAAATGATATAGATTGTAGCCTATCTCCGGACTTGTTGAGGATGATAGAGCAGGAACGAAATTTTACCTCTTGAGGAGACAATAGAGATTGTGACCTTAAGGGAACATGCATAATCGAAGAAGCAAAGTAAGACCTTGTTAAGTTACTTCAAGAGTTCAAAGATGTCTTCGTATGGTCATAATAGGATATGCCCGGTTAAACACTGATATTGTAATCTGAACAACAGCACGATATCAGAAATTTACAGTATGTTCAAGATTAACATCATTAATGATACAGTGAAAATTCTTTGTTGGGACAACGCCTTTCTCTTTGACTTATCATAGCTTTGCCCATTGAAGTCGAGTTACCATCTCTCCGCATTCTTTGTTGGATTTTACTCTAATTGAATAGGAAGATCCAAAGTTTTTAGTCATAGTTAAATGCACCAAAAACAAATCTCACCCAGAAAGCTCTATGAAAGAAACCTGATACCAAATAAGATCATTCGCATACAAAATGAAAGTGGATGAGAAGGATATTGTATGAAAGATTTTATTTGGAAAAGCATTGATTCTGATCGAAAGGGATAATAAGGACTTGCTTAATCCTATGAGTTTAAAAAAATCAAAAAAATTAAAATGATGGGAAAAGAAAAGAAAAGAAAAAAAGAAAAAGGAGAGGCCATGGCGAAAACCCGCAAAGGGCGCTTTGTGACCAAATAGGGATTTGAGTTGAAAACCCGAAAAGGGCAACTCAAATTTTGACCAAAATGGGGCCTGGACGTCATCATCATCGAAGGCTTCTAATGGGTATTGTTTCATTTTTTAGATCATTAATTACTTCATCAAACAGGTAGAGGCTGCTTCATACGCCAATGTCATCATATGCCGTTATAGAATTCCGAAGAAGATGGTATCGGTAAACGCATTAGCATGATAGCTCAGGCCTGTAATCAATTTAAACTCAGACATCACGATTCATCACTGTATCACCCAGAAATAGATAATAAGAAGATTGCGAAAAAATGACTAAGACTTACAAGGGCTGGCATGAGAAATTACCATTTGCCCTCATTGCTTGTCAAACATCTATCAAGACTTCTACCGGGGCAACACCTTTCTCTTTGGTCATGGGAGAGAGGTAACTTTACCCATTGAAGTAGAAATCCCTTCTCTCCGGGGATTAGTTGAGCTAGAGTTGAATGAAGCAGAATAGAACCAATCGCGATGTGATCAGTTAAACCTGATAAAAGGGAAAAAGGCTAAAAGTTATTCATCACGGTCAGATGTACTGGGAATGAATGATGTGGGCCTACAACAAAAAGGTTCGTCCAAGAGAATTTCACGAAGGGGACCTAGTGTTGGAAAAGATTCTTCCAATACAAAAGGATTTTAGAGGAAAATGGATGTCAAATTGGGAAGGTCCTTATGTCGTAAAGAAGGCCTTTTCCGGAGGAGTATTGCTTTTAAGTGAGATGAATGGAAAAAACCTGCTAAATCTTGTAAACTCAGATTCAGTCAAAAAATACTACACCTAAAGAAGTAAAAGGGAGCAAGGTGCAAACCTACAGAGGGCGCTTTGAGTCCTAAAAAAAAGATAAAAAAGAAAAGAGAAAGACCAAGGTGAAAACCCGCAAAGAGTGATTTGAGTCCTAAAAATAAAAATAAAAAAAAGGAAAAGTATAAATGGAGAGGCTAAGGTGAAAACCCGCAAAGGGCGCCTTAAACTAAAGGGGATTTGAGTTGAAAACACAAAAAGGGCGACTCAAATTTTGATCAGAATAGGGCATGAGGTGATCAGAGTTACTCAAATGTTGATCAAAATAGGGCATGCGGTGATCTTGCTATGACTGAGTCAGTAGGAAAGGGTACGCGAAATCTTGGGGCATCGACAGAGTAATGTAGATCTCCTGAACACATTTCAAACTCAGAATGGTCTTCAGAAAGTTTGTACAGAGAAGTTCAAGCTGCGATATCTGGGGCACCTAGTCTTTATACTATTTACATTTACTTATTCTTAGAATACTTCATTCTTTTCTAAGATACAATTCAATTCTTCTTTTACTCTCAATATTCTTGATAATTTATTCTTTGTAAGCTATGCTCTCAAATCAATTCTATTTTATCTATCGTTTTGTTCTTTTTGCAAGCATGTTGCATTAGAATAATGATTAATAGACCAATAAAACTTTCACAAGGGAAGTTTTGCATATTACTTTAGAAGTTTCTAAATAATACAGGAACCTGAAACAAGACTATTGTTTAGAACGCACCAAGTTTAAAGGTTGGGAATCTGAGAAGGAAGAGTCTAAATTAAGACTATCTCTTTGGATTTTGTTGTCAAAAATAGTGATTGAACAAAATGACAAGATGTTAGGTTGGTGACGAGGCTCAAATGAACAAGCAAGCAATAATCACTAAGTAATAGAAAGAGGTTTCCTTGGAGAAGAGAATCCTTCATTTGTGCATAAGCATTTGGTATGACACCCTGGGAATGGTGTAAAGAACCAAAGAGTTTCACGTTCTGTATCCTTGAACTACGATAGGAGAGGATTAAGAAAAAGCTAGATTTTTCTACCCTTGGGTCACAGTGGGAGAAAGATGATACAAATTTCGCGTCCCAGTGGATTGAACTTTAAAGTTCACAGTGGGGGTAGCTTGATTAAGTGTTTATTTGAAAATGTCAGCTGAGCAAGAAGGCGTTGTAGCACGTCAGTAATAAAACCTTAATAAACTTTGAGTAATGACAACCTAAGTGATAAAGAAAGATCGTTTTCGAAAAAATGACATTATGCATTTATTCAAATGTCATTCATAAACGTCTAGTTAGGAGCATTTGATTCATCCTGATCATGTCATCCTAATCACTAGGCATAATTAGGTCCATAAAATGGATTATACAGGTCATGTTCCCCAGAAAACAAATCAGTGAAGATAGCAAATCCTATCTCCCTAAAGTTGCAGCGAAGCAGATCAAAGAAGCTTTATTTCTCTTAGTAGCAGTGGAGTAGGTTGAAAATAGTATATATTGTCTTCCTGTATTGGCAGCGAAGTAGATCAAAGATAGCAGATCTTGTCTTCCTGTATTGGCAGCGAAGTAGATCGAAGATAGCAGATCTTGTCTTCCTGTATTGGCAGCGAAGTAGATCGAAGATAGCAGATCTTGTCTTCCTGTATTAGCAGCGAAGTAGATCGAAGATAGTAGATCTTGTCTTCATGTATTGGCAGTGAAGTAGATCGAAGATAGCGGATCTTGTCTTCCTGTATTGGAAGCAAAATAGATCGAAGATAGTGGATCTTGTCTTCCTGTATTGACAGTGAAGTAAATCAAAGACACTAGCCTTGCATCCCTGAGTTTGCAATGGAGCAGACTGAAGATAACAGATCTGGTCTTCCTGTATTGACAGTGAAGTAGATCGAAGACACCAGTCTTATTTCCCTGGCGTTATAGTGGAACAGATTAAAGCTAAAGGTAGCGAATCTTGTTTCCTTGGCGTTGCAGTGAAACAGATTAAAGCTAAAGATAGCGGATCTTGTTTCCCTAGCGTTGCAGTGGAATAGATTAAAGCTAAAAGTATCGAATCTTGTTTCCTTGGCATTACAGCGGAGTAGATTAGAGCTGAAGTAGAGCGGATTAAAGCTGAGGAAGGATCGAAGTACCAATTCCTATACTTCTGAAGATGTAGTGGGTTGGAATGAGGCTACTTGAAGAAGAAAAGCACCAAGGTCCAGCACGACCGAGCAAAATTGACTATTTTTAAAGTCTTCGCTTCATTCTCGTTTCACGACAACGAGCAAAAAGGGGCAGCTGTAATACCCAAATTTTGCCCAGCCTTACCAATAATAAAAACAAAAAAAATAAAAAAATAAATGTCCAGTTCTTATTACAACAGTAGGCTCAATTAATTGACCCAAAATACATTTCTCAAACCCAAAAAACAAACCCAATACCAAGACACATTGCTACAGCCCGATAAAAAAAACCAACAGAAACCCTAGAAGGTTCAGGCGCCACTTCTGCCCTTCGCGCGTGCCGAGCCCCACACGCTTGCACCTTCTCCACAGCTGTACCTACAACGAACACAAGCAGCAAGCAGAACGTAAATAAGATAACAGAAAAAATGGGATAACGGACGAGATTTTTGGGGATTCATTTTCTTTTATTTTGTATTTTCGGCTATAAAAAGAGCCGATTGATTCATTGTAAGGGGGAGGAGATACAAATCAAAAGAGAAAAGAGATTCAAAAATTTTACAATAGATTCAAAGGTCTATTTTTTATTATTCCGATTTCTTTTTTTTTTGGTGTTTATTTCTTTCCTTTTCTTTTTCTTTTTTTGGTTTCATTTTGTATAAAAGAAACAAACAAAAAATAAAGAATAAAAACGCACCTATTTGCGTGAGGTTCACAAATTCCGATGAAAATCGGTGTTTTTGGAGTCGAGAAGTCAAAAAGCAAAAAAAAGGGTTTTCTTCGATTTTTCGGTCACCATGGACGGCGGCACCTTCGCTGGCAACCGGTGGCCGCCACAGTGCTTCGACGCCGGCCGGTGGCCCTATTGGCTGAAGAAAATATGAGAGTTGAGAGGATTTTTGAGGGTTTTTTGTGGAAGAAAGAAAATGAAATTTTTTAAAGAAATTTGGTTTAAATAGAGAGGCAAAACGGCACCGTTTTGGGTTAGGGACTCAGGCGCCAAAATGACACCATTTAGGGCCTATCCGTGTACGACCCAAACCGCTCCAAGGGGGATCCGCGCGTTTTTCTTGAATGGGTTATTTATAACCCTGGCCCTTTAGTGTTTATGCTCCTTTTAATTTACTCCCTCCTTGTTCTTTTTTTAATTTTTTGAATTTGGTCCCAGAATTTCGTTTGGTTTTCGATCAGATCCCTGTGCGAAACAGTGAGCATGGGTGATTGGAATAATTTCCTTTTCAGTCCCCGTACTTTTGCGCGTGTTTTATTTTAATCCCCCAATTGGCCCTATCATTTATTTTTTTTAAATTCACCCTAAAGTATTATTCAAATTGCAATTTAATCCAAGGCATTTATTATTATTATTATTTTATTTATTTACCTCTACTTATTTATTTCCATTTATTATTTATTTATTATTATTCTTTCAATCTTTACATTAAAAATAAATTTTAAACATTTTTTTATATACTTATTGTGCGGTTCCTATTTTATTTTTATTTTTATTTTTTTATGTCATCTTATTTATTTATTGATCGAAATATTAATGATACATTTATTATTATATTATTTATTTGCTTATACTATTTCACATATTTTTTTCAGCTTTGAGATATTCACTATTGTCATTATTATTCTTATTATCATTATTCCTGTTATTATATTTATCTTTTTAGTTTTATTTAATATTTCTTTGTCCTTTTATGTACTGGTTCCTGTTCAAAATTTTTAGTTTTCCATTTGTTTACTTACATATTTTTCCTAGATAAATTGGTTCATTCGTGCTTTCTTTCATTGTTTATCTTATTTTATTTTTGTTTTTGCTCTTATTATTGTCGTTTATAATCGCATTCATTAATATTTTGTTATGTACATTAGCACCGTGTTTTTTTTCATTTTATTATAAAATCATATTACATTAATTTTGCTCAATGCATAAATTATGATTTTAGAATAAGTAAAACTTCGTGTTTAGATTCGAAAAAGTCGTACCCTAGCTTACGAGGTTTCGATTTTCGAGATAAACTTAAATACACGACTCTTTTCAAACTAAAGTTTAAGCGATTTCGAGAATGAACAAAAGATCTTGCTCTAACTTACGGGACATGATTTCTCTTCCAAACCCGAGATAATTGAATCGAATATCTTTCAAATAAATAAATCTTTCGGTATTTATTCTCGAATCAAGAATTTTAAATTGTGTCCTAACTTACGGGATATAATTCTCATTCTCGATTCAGGTAAAAAATGCATTTTTCTTGAAAAGTTCCAGAATTTTAGTAAAGGATCATATTTTTAACTCCTCAAAATTTTTAATCTTCGACACTAAGACATTAATAATCAATTAGGTACCAATTTTGGACGTTACGAGGGTACTAACCCTTCCTCGTGCGTAACTGACTCCCGAACCTATTTTCTCAAATTTCGTAGACCAAAATCGTTTTCAAGGTGAGCCAATCACACCTCAATAAAGTATCGGTGGCAACTCCAACTTTTGTTTTTCAAAGTCGGCCCCGTTTTTTCAAAATAAAAATGGCTTCGACAATTCGAGTTCGACGGATGAAAGCAAATTCTCTTTGGTAACTAAATTAGGATCCAAGCTTGTCAATGTTGGCACATAATTAAATTAATCTTGCACAAAATAAATTTTGAAAAGTTAGAAATGTGAAGAGACTTGAATATGAAGAGTTAGTAATGTGAAGAGACAAGAAGATAAAAAGTTACACACATGCATGAATAGTCACAACTTCTATAGCATTTAAGTTATGTAAATGAACAGTCACAACTCCTATAGCATTTAGTGATGTAGATGAATAGTCACTTACAACTCCTATATAAAGAGTTGTATGTGATGAAGAATTTTAAGAGTGAGTGAAATAAAAATTTATTAGAAAGGGTGTTTTCTTTCTTCCATAAAAAAATATTTCTCTTCTCCATTATATTCTTTATCATTTTCTTTGTTTTATTTCTCCAAATATTAATCAATTTTCTACAAATTGGTATCAGAGCCTTGTTCAATCCAAATGAACAATTCTATTCCTCTTTCTTCCGTACCATAATTAACCAAAGAAAATTATGGCAAATGGAGTATCCAAATGAAGGCTCTTCATGGATCTCTAGAAGTTTGGGAGATTGTTGAAAAAGGTTATAATGAAGTTGAGGCTGAAGAGGAGGAAGGATTAACGCAAGTTCAAAAAGAGAGTCTAAGAAAATCAAGGAAGAAAAATCAGCAAGCCTTATTTTGGATATGTCAATGAGTTCAATCATATGAAATGGCTTGGGAAAAAATAGCTTGTGCCACCACGGCAAAACAAGCATGGGAGATTTTACAGAATTCATTCAAAGGAGATGAAAAGGTGAAAAGAGTTCGGTTGCAAACTCTTCGAGGAGAGTTTGAAAGATTGCAAAAAATAGAGCCGGAATCAGTTTCTGATTAATGTTCACAGGTTTTGTCCATAGTCAACCAATTAAAAAGAAATGGTGAAACTATAGATGATATTCGTGGTGTTGAGAAAATCCTCCGTTCTTTAGATTCCAGATTTGACTACTTATGGTAGCCTTGAAGAATCAAAGGACTTGAGTACCATGACTATTGATGAACTCACAGGTTCGTTGCAGGCCGATGAGGAAAAATTAAACAAGAAGAAGAAGGAAGTAGATCTAGATCAAGTGCTCTAATCAAAGTTGTCTCAAAATGAGAAGAATAGAGATTTTAAAAATCAAAGAGGGAGAGATCGTGGTCATGGAAGAGGAAGAAATTTTAGAGGAATAGGCTCAAATGCTCGTGAAAGAGGTAAAGATGCAAGCACAGAGAATGGATGGAAAGAAGCCAACCAAAGTCAAAATTTTAGAGGATCACAAAAAGGACATGGACGTGGAAATTAAATAGGAAGAGGTCGTGGCTATTTTGAATGTTATCATTGTCGCAAACCTGGTCATTTGGCAAGTAAATGCTGGTACAAGAAAGAAGATAAAAATGAAGCTAATATAGTACAAAATAATCAAGAGCAAAAGCAAGAAACTTTGTTGCTCGTGTATCATGGTGGAGAGATTGATGATGTCTGATACATAGACAGTGGTGCTAGCAAGCATATGACAGGTAACAAAAATTTATTTTCGAAGTTATTTGAATCTGATTTTGGAGAAGTAAAAGTAGGAGATGGCAAAGCTTACAAAGTTAGCGGTGTTTGTGAGTTGGAGTTCAAAACAAAGCAAGGAAGGGTAGAGAAAATGTCTGAAGTTTATTTTGTTCCTGGTTATAAAAATAATCTTCTTAGCGTTGGGCATCTCTTGAAGAAGGGATATGATATTCATTTTTGTGACATGACTTGTTATTTGTCAAGGAAAAATCAGGTTGTTGCTAGAGTTGGAGTGGCATCAAATAATCTTTTCTCTCTCACCCTTCAAAATCAGAATATGTCTTGTTTTATTGGTGCTCATAAAGGAGTTTCAAAGTTATGACATGATAGATATGGGCATTTGAACTATGGAAATTTAGAGATGCTTTCAAGGAATATGATGGTCAGAGGTTTACCAAAAATCGATCGGCTTGATATGTTTGTGAAGCATGTCAGCTTGGAAAGCAACACAAAATTGGTTTTCCTTCTTAATCCTCGTGGAAAGCAAGAAGACCATTGCAACTTATTCACTCGGATCTTTGTGGTCCAATGACAGTTTCATCTTTGAGAGGTAATCGTTACTTTATCTCTTTCATTAATGATTACTCAAGAAAGTTATGGGTGTATTGTGTCAAATAAAAATCAGAGGCTTTTCAGAGATTCAAAGATTTTAAGGCAGAAGTGGAGAACTTTACTGGGCTAAAAATTAACACCTTGCGGACTGATCGTAGAGGTGAATATTTTTCAAAATAATTTGAGAAATATTATTGAGACAGTGGCATCCGACATGAAATGACAGTCCGGCATACACCTCAGCAAAATGGTGTGTGTGAAAGAAAGAACAGAACAATTATGGAAATGGCTAGATGTCTTCTTAAGAAGAAAGGTTATCAAGAAGATTTTAGGCTGAAGCTGTTTCCTGTGCAGTTTATCTTATCAACAGATCGCCGACAAGAAGCTTGGAGAATTGCACACCACACAAGGCTTGGTATGGTACAAAGCCTAGTATTCGTCATCTTAGAGTATTTGAGAGTGTTGCTTACTCTCATATTCCAAATGCAATGAGAAGAAAGTTGGATGACAAGTCAAAGAAATGCATTTTCATTGGCTATAGTGAAATAAGTAAGGCATACAAGTTGTACAATCCAGTGACAAAGAAGATTGTGATAAGCCAAAATGTTCGGTTTGATGAAAACTCCATGTTTGAAGATATGGAAGTTGAAAAGGAAAATTTATCAATTTTTCCTTTTGAACTTGAAGAAGAAGAAGATGCAATAATTGAGAATGCTGAAGATGATGCTCAAGCAGGAAATCCTCCTGCTTCCCCAAGTTCTTTATCAAATTCTTCTTCATCCAACCCGATCCGAAAAACGAGAAGCATCCAAGAGTTATATGATGTAACTGATGAAGTTGTGCAAAATGATAATGTATTCTTTGCCTTCTTTGCAGAAGAAGATCCAATTTCTTTTAATGATGCATATCAAGAAGAAATATGAAGGAAAGCCATGAAAGAAGATATTTGCTCACTTGAAAACAATGATACATGGGAGCTCACAGATTTGCCGTCGCACAAGAATTCAATTGAAGTCAAATGGGTGTACAAGACAAAGATGAATCCAAATGGCTCTATCAACAAGTACAAGGCAAGACTGGTTGCAAAAGGATAAAAGCAAAAGGAAGGAGAAGATTTTACAGAGGTATTTGCTCCAGTTTCAAGACTTGAGACAGTTCAGTTACTTATTTCTCTTGCTTCCCAAAACAATTGGAAAATGCTCCAAATGGACGTAAAATCTGCGTTTTTGAATGGTGTTCTCAAAGAAGAAGTCTTTGTTGATCAACCACCTGGGTTTGTCAAAAAAGGAGAAGAAGAAAAAGTTTACAAGAAGAAAGCTTTGTACGGGTTGAAGTAATCACCCCGAGCTTGGTATAGCCGCATCGATTCTTATTTTCAGAAGTGTGGATTTCAGAAATGTCCATATGAGCATACTCTCTACATCAAATGCAATTCTAAAGGAAGATTCATGGTTGTAAGTCTCTACGTTGATGATCTTATTTTCACAGGAAATGATGTGATGATGTTGAAAGAATTTCAACACTCAATGATGAAAGAATTTGAGATGACAGATTTGGGAGAACTTCATCATTTTCTTGGCATTGAAGTTTATCAATCCAAGAAAGGAATTTTTATTTCACAAGAGAGCTACGTAAAGGAAGTTCTAAAGAAGTTCAAGATGGAAAATGCTAATCCAGTCTCTACTCCATGCATCACAAGTCTGAAGCTATCTAAAGAGGGTGAAGGAAAGCTTGTCAATTCCACAATATTCAGAATTTTTGTTGGAAAGTTAATGTATTTGACTTCGACAATGCCTGACATCGTGTATGTTGTTAGCTTGGTGAGTAGATTCATGGAGAAACCTTACTCCAATCACTGGGAGGCTGCCAAGAGAATATTGAGATATGTGAATTTTCTATAAAGCTAATACATTAGTTGATCTCATTGGTTATACGGATAGTGATTTAGCAAGAAACATTAATGATAGCAGAAGCACTTCTGGTTATGTTTTTCACCTTGGTAGTGGTGCAGTTTCATGAAGCTCAAAGAAACAATCAGTTGTGGCGCTTTCGACTACAAAAGCTGAATATATCGCTGCATCTTATGCAAGATGTCAATTAATTTGGTTACATGGAATTTTAGAGAGTCTTATGTAGAAGCAGAGCAAGTCAACAATTTTGTTTTGTGACAATAGTTCTACTATTTCGGTCACAAAAGATCCAGTTCTTTATAGAAGGACAAAACACATTCGCATTCGATATCACTTCTTGAGGGAACTAGTGAATAATGGTGATATTCAAGTTGAATATTGCAAGACGAAAGATCAGATGGCTGATATCTTCACAAAGCCGCTTAGTGGACAAGTCTTCAAGAAAAATGTTGAAAGGTTGGGAGTTCGAAGCAAGTTTAATTTAAGGGAGGCATTGTTGGCACATAATTAAATTAATCTTGCACAAAATAAATTTTGAAAAGTTAGAAATGTGAAGAGACTTGGATATGAAGAGTTAGTAATGTGAAGAGACTTGAAGATAAAAAGTTACACACATGCATGAATAGTCACAACTCCTATAGCATTTAAGTTATGTAAATGAATAGTCACAACTCCTATAGCATTTAATGATGTAGATGAATAGTCACTTATAACTCCTATATAAAGAGTTGTATGTGATGAAGAATTTTAAGAGTGAGTGAAATAAAAATTTATTAGAAAGGGTGTTTCCTTTCTTCCATAAAAAATATTTTTCTTCTCCATTATATTCTTTATCATTTTCTTTGTTCTATTTCTTCAAATATTAATCAATTTTCTACAGTCAAAGCAGCTAACCTTGATGTCCCTCCATATATTTATGTCCCTGCGCATATATTTGAGTCTTACGATTGAAACCTAAAGCAACAAACATAAGTACAACTTCTTCTGGTGTTAATGGACACAACCCTTCAGATCTGAGCATGGCAAGGGAAGGGAACCTGAAGCAAGTAAAACAGTTGGCTTCAATATAAAGAATTATAAAATTGCAGTTAGTAAATTTAATTGGCAATTTAGCACATTACAATTAATAAAAAGTTGTAATCTTTTTGCAGATCTAACACAGATACATAGCATGTAATTTAACCAATATGGAAGTATAAAAAAAAACAAGATTTTTCAAACCAAACCAAATTCAAATAACTTTTAGAAAAACAATCAAACACCATCGAATCAAACAACTTTTATTAAAAGTGAAGGAAACCCAAACTCATAAAGCAAGAATTATACGATTTCATGTTCATAAAAGATGACAAATAAAGCACAAAAAAAAAAAGCTCTTTGAACATGAAATAAAAAATATATATTATTTCAAAACACTATAAAAAGCAAGAAACCAAATGATTTGAAACATGGTACGAGAATGATCTAATTTCTTAAGCTAGAGAACTTGAATTCCATAACCAAATAGATTATTATGATTTTGAAAGCCAATTCTAAAATATTTTTCTATTAAGATTGAAGTTGATAAATTTAGTTAGCAGTTTAGCACATTACAATTAATAAAGAAGTTGTAATCCTTTTTGCAGAAAACTAACTCAAAACCCAGAAATGGCATAACATGCAAAGTCATGCTCAAAGATGAATATTTTTGAATCTCAAGAAAATGAAGTATCAAAAAGATTTTTAAAAAATGAAAAAGAAACAAAGAGGAGGGAAGAACCTGTAGTTAAACCGGCATTAGAGGCTCGGTTGTGGGTGGAGCAAGCAAGCCAAGAGACTGAAAGGGGCTGTCGGGTTGAGTGAGGAGGTCAAATCGAGACCGAAAAATAGACTCAGGTATTTTATTTTAAGGTTTAAATTAAGTGAAGAAGAGATGAAGTTGGAGATTTGTTGATGATTATAGTGGAGGGAAGAAGCATGAAAAAACAATGGAAAAGATCTCAGTTGGAGATTTCAGACGCGAAAAGAAAAGCGAATAGCGATGGTAAAATTGAAACCTTGGGCTAAGCCCACCGAATGATATCTTAACTCATCCTTGAACGGACCGTAATAGCTTATTACAATTAGTGATGAGTCCACTAAATTGGATTATATTACATTGCTAATTCCTTCCGACCAAACATGTTGATACATTTTGTTAAATAATTTCAAACCCTCAACTATTTCCATAAAATTTGTAATAGTAACATATTCGTTAAAAAGACTTCAAAAGAAAGAAGAAAAGACGGAATGTGAATAAAAAAATCATACTACTATATTTAAAAGGAAGGCTCTAAGGGTCTTATCTTTTGACACGTATACAAGTCTTTTTTTAACTAGGGCAAAACTCTTCTTTTTACTGAATCCCACATCATAAATAGAAAACCAATCCCACACATCTCTCAAGGCCTTTTAGGTAGACGAATGATCTCGATCCTTGAACTGGAGTTTTTCCTTAATGGAATAATAAAAACAAGGCAAGAATCCACCAAAACTTTACACATGTCGAACATGTAACATTAACGTTAGCACCTATCACTCCATTAAGACCCTCAAAACTTTACATATGTCGAACATGTGGCATTATCGTTAGGACCTGACACTCCATTACACCGCCACCTTCACGTTTCCTCCTTATACGTTGCATTAGCATACCCAAGTTAATGGAAAGGAAGAACTAAAGAAACCATACTCAAGAAGACACCTTCTAGTGGAAGAAAACAAAAGATCCTCATCAATGCTAGCCATGTTTATAGCAAAGTGTTCACTCAAAGGCTCAAACTCTTTCTTTCTTTCACTTAATCATCCTGCAAAGTCTCAGGAATATGCTTCACTACCACCTCGTCCAAACACTTAGAGGTAAGGTAACGAACCCATTGACTTAGTTCTTCACTTCTCTTTGGGCACTTTTTTATGGAGTTGGTTTGCAAGGAATTTCAGGTAAAAAATTATGCATATATATGAAGAAAAAGACCCGAAAAGCAATGAAGATGTCACGGAAGGAGCAAAGGTGAAAATAGAAGTAGTAACTAATAGAATGCGGAGACTGCCTGAAACAACGAAGAGAAGGCCAAAGAAGGAATGGAGAGGAAATTTTAGAAACTGCATACGAACTGAAAGACAATACAGAAGAAAAAAAACAAATGGTGTGAAGAAGATAAAACAATTCCAAAAGATTGTGGAAGTGAAACGCATACGAGGCTTTTGGGGTTTAATAGCTTTTATGCAATTGATCAGGACTGGATAAACATAAAATTATACATAACCGAGTATGATACGCTAGTAATACTGGGTTGTTTGTGATCGCATCAATAGCTCAATTAACATTTGCTACACATATCATATTTGATCATATTATATTTGCTTTTGAGCAGGTGAAAGGTACTATCTATGGCTTAGAGGATTATACAACGGAGGCAACAACTATTGATCCTCTAGAGACTGTGTTTTCTAAGAAAGGTTTCATTGTACTGTCAATGGTATCTTATGATCATCTTACACTACACCAAAACAGGCTTTTAGCGGCGCTTTTTTAGGCCTTTAGCGGTGCTTTGAAAAGCGCCACAACAGACGCCGCTAATGAATGCGCCGCTACTTTAGCGGCGTTTTTAGAAATAAACGCCGCTAAAGGTGTTGGTCTATAGCGGCGCTTCTAGCACAAACGGCGCTGAAGACTAACACCTTTAGCGGCGCTTTAGTGGAAGCGCCGCTAAAGACCTTGACCTTTAGCGGCGTTTGTGCTAGAAGCGTCGCTATAGATCAGGGTCTTTAGTGGCGTTTTTTTTTCAAACGTCGCAATAGACCCTGATCTTTAGCGGCGCTTTGACCACAAAACGCCACTAAAGAACCTAATCTTTAGCGGCGCTTTCCCCCAAAACGCCGCTAAAGACCATGATCTTTAGTGGCGCTTTTTCCACAAACGCCGCTAAAGACCCTTATCTTTAGCGGCACTTTGACCAAAAACGCCACTAAAGGCCAACACCTTTAGTGGCGTTTTTTTTAAAAACGCCACTAAATTTGGTAAATTTGTAAAATAAAATTTTTTATATTTTCAGCCCTCCTGTAAAAATAAATCAGAAGAAATCATATTTAAACCAGCCAAAAGTAATAAATCTATATATTAAACAAATAATAAATATCAATAAATAAAATAAAATTTGTATTATTCTTACAAAAATGTTAAAAGTTAAAATGATAATTAAAAGTCAAAATCGAAGTATATTTACACGATAGTCTAAGACGGCGGCTGTTGCCACTGCTGAAACATCTTCATCATGCTCTGAAGCTGCTGCTGGAGTTCATCGAACTTTTGACGCTGCTCTGCTTCCCTCGCTGCAGCCTCTGCTTCCCTCACTTTAGCCTCTGCTTCTCTAACTGCAGCCTATACTTCTCTAGCTGCCGCCTCTGCTTCTCTTGCTGCCTCATCTACTTTAAGCTGCTGCTGGAGTTCTTCATACTTTCGTTGAACCTCAGCTTCTCTCGCTGCTGCATCTGCTTTCAGTTGTAGCTGGAGTTCTTCATATCTTTTTGAACCTCAGCTTCTCCCGATGTTGCCTCCGCTTTAAGTTGTGTAATTTGCTCAATTGTTGTCGCTTGCATCTGAGCCATCTGGTCTCTTAACCTCTAAACTTCAGCTTCGGCTCGACTCTCCGAAGACATATATTGTTGCAAGCTAGATCCAAAATATTAGGATGGGTTAACAAAAGATCCTTGAAATCGAACCCGACCATACCTTTCAGGACCTAAAACTTCAGTGATAATCCGGTTATCAATGTCGTCAATATGAACAGAACTATCACTGGAAGCAATCGCTTCGTACTCCGCCTTTTTATCCTTTAATTTTTCCTAAAAAAATAAATCCTATAGTTAGGAACGCAATATATATTAAAAAAAACCCAATGCAACATAACTTAACAATATTTGCATTACAATAAATGAAATAAATCATAGAAAATAAACACTATAAATTATTAAAACAATTTAAATTGTATTAATTAAGCAAACGTACCATAATTTCTGCAGCTTCAGGAGTCATAGGGTTTCCATCTTTCTTCCTATGTGTAATGTCAAAAAGTTGAAGGCATCCAACTTTTTGACCGGACGACAGTTCCTACAATACAATAGTAAAAATATTAATGTAAGTAAGTAATAAAAATCTGCCAATATTAAAAAATTGAAAATACCTCTGCATGAGCTACACACGCAAAACTTTTCGACCCAGCTGTGTGAGTGAATTTTTGTTGCTGCCTACTTTTTTTTCCAACTTCTTCACGATCCTACATTATGAAATTATTAGTACGTTAATTAGGAAATACTATACACCAAAGTAATTACAAAATTTTATAAGTTACACATACCTCTCCTTTCTTCGAAGTCCAAAATCTAACGACCTCTTCCCACTGGTACCTCAGCATTCCCGGCGGGACATTTTGTAATCTCTCCTCGAGTGTTGTTTTTGTCTTAAAATAGTCTTTCTTTAAAGTGCTCTTATGGTCTCTCCATCTTTTTCCCAATGCCTTCTTTACATAAGCATCGGAGACCTCTAGAGCAAATCTCACCTACAAAAAACACAACTTAAGAAAGTAAATGTAAACGAAACTTAAACCCAAGTATTATAAATGACATACACGTTTTGTTACCTTAATGTTATCGAGAGCTTGGTTCTTGTTACTCTCGGGCACTTTATGCCATGACTCGAAGTTAATTGGCAACATATTTGCATTCCGTGCTAGAATGCCCATGTATCCTGCTAAAAGGCGAGCTTTTGATCCAACAGGCTGACCGAAGCTATTACTGGATACTTGGACACGCTCGACTGGATCTAGGTCGTATAAATCGCTCAGTACCGTACGTCCGCGACCTCTCCGCGTCCGACCAGTTTCATCTGAAAAATAAAAGTATTGTAATATACGAAATTTAAAAAAAAACAAACAAGAAGTCAACACACATGTAAATTAAATGTTAAATTACTTTGAACTTCTATAGGTTCCTCAGGTGTAACTGGAACATTCGAAGATCCAATAGCAGTCTGTTGTTCAGTGCTGTTTGTTTCCGCTGAGTTTGGAGTACCTTGAACAATGCGGTGCGATCGCACTTTTCTTCTAGGCATTTTATCTGCAATACAAATAAATTAGCTGAAAACTTAGTATACAATTACAACAATAATATCACATATAAAATAGTTGAAATGTCATCATTCGTAGATGTAATTAGATAATCGTAAAAGCTTACTACATTATAATTCGTAAATCTCTTCATCCGTATCCTGGCGGACCCATTGAAATTGTGTACTAGTACTAGGGATGTTTTCGTTTAAGTTCTGTTCTGGAAATGGCAAAGTTTGTGTTCTGTCGTCAATGTCATCTCTACTTCCACTGCCCATGTCAAACAAGTCTCTAGGGATGTTACGGAGTACAATGTACCAACCCTCATCAGTTGGGTCTTTTGAGTAAAAAACTTGTTTGACTTGAGAAGAAAATACATACGGCTCATCAATCAATTATTGTCCTGTGTGAATCAATCAAGCAAAGTTTACCATTGTGAAACCAAATTGATCTTGCTTGATTCCACGTGCAGTATTAACATCGGCCCAATCACCTCGAAATAAGACAACTTTCCATTTGCCGTAGTAATCCAACTCAATTATGTCAGTAAGAAGTCCAAAATATTCCACATTTCCCTCGACAGGATTATTGTCCCTAGCACTAGCATAACTTGTAATTGAGGAATTAACCACTATTCCACAATTTTGCGTTCTCCTCAATCTCTCGCGATATTTTGTATGAAATCTGAATCCGTTTATGAGGAACGCACTATATCTTTTAACCACCCGATTTGGACCTTGGGAAAGCCATTTAACTTCGTCGGTGACGTTTTACCCACTCCAAACCTATTGAATGGAAAGTAAACTGAGTAATTAAAAATGTTTTGAGTAAATATTATTATTTGTCGGTGAAAGCTCTAATTACATACCGTTTGGCTTAACCATTCATGAAAAGATTCTGTAAACAACTTATTGATATCTCGATGTTGTGTTCTTCGGGAGCGTGAACGAGATCTCAATATTTTTTTGTACCCACTGAGTTAAAAATATGTTCACTTTGTTAGACTATAAACAATTTTTAAATGATGAATGTTTATCAAATTTCTAGAACTTACTTGCGTAAAGGTTTGATTGATTCGTGGTGAAATAGAACATATCGATGTACTTGAACCCACGATAAATCATCTAATTATGCAATTTCAACTTTATCATTGGTTCTCCAAAACTTTGGAACAAATAAGTCTCGGCAAAGTTATGATCCGTGAGTCCAGCATTTCTATTTGGTCTGTTCAACCTTGTTTCAACATCTTCCAAATATCTTGAACAGAAGGTCATACACTCCTCTGCCAAGTAGCCTTCAGCAATCGATCCTTCTGGATAACGCTTGTTGCGGCAATAAGAATTTAATTTGGATAGGAACCTAAACACGATATACAACATTATCAAAAGTTGTAACTAAAGGCATATAGGTGAATGGAGGAAAATTTTAAAAATTGTAATTAATACATTTCTATGGGATACATCCATCGATAGAAAACGGGTCTGCCAAGAATTGCTTCATGCGGGAGATGGATTATCAAGTGAACCATAATAGTAAAGAAGGAAGGTGGGAAGATTTTCTCCATGTTGCATAAAGTTAAAGCGGCTCGATCTTGTACCTTCTGAAGTTCTTGAACATCCAAAACTTTGCCACAAATGACTTTCATTATATTGGATAGTTCAATTATACAAGACATCATCTTCTTCGAAATACAACATCGTAGAGCAACTGGCAGTAAATCTTGCATTAAGATGTGATAGTCATGTGATTTTAGCGAATATAGTCTTCGATCTTTAACACTAACACATCGAGATATATTAGATGCATACACATCTGGAACCTTTATATCCTTCAACACCATGCAGAACACTTCTTTCTCTGTCTTCGACATTGAGAAAATAGAAGGCGGCAACTGATATTTACCATTCGAAAGTGGATTCGGATGAAGATCAGGTCGAATTCCCATCTGAACTAAATCAAGTCGACTCTGAAGATTGTCTTTTGATTTTCCGTCTACATTCAAAATTGTACAGACAATATTCTCGCAAACATTTTTCTCAATGTGCATAACATCAAGATTGTGTCGTAAAAGGTGGTGCTCCCAATAAGGCAACTCAAAAAAAATACTTCTTTTTTTCCACAAGTCCGCCTCATTAGGATCATCCTCTTCATCGGAGTTATCATCAGCTTCATCATTTGATCTTTTATTTCTTTGCGTGTTTGCCGGTTGATTCATCTTCCCATAACTGAAATTCATATCTTCCAACATTAACAAGATTTCAGATCCACTTGTCTGCGAAGGAGCTTCTCTAAACTCTTCAGTACCGTCAAGTGTCGAACTCTGATATCTAAATCTATGATTTTCTGGTAACCACCGACGATGCCCCATGTAAGAGAACTTCTTCCCATTGTATAACCATTACGAACATGTTTATGCAGCACAACAAGGGCACGCATAACGACCCTTGGTACTCCAACCGGATAAATTGGCATAAGCAGGGAAGTCATTAATGGTCCACATCAAAGCTGCATGTAAATTAAAGTTCTCCTTTCTCAGCACATCGTATGTCTCGACACCAGCCCATAATTGTTTTAACTCTTCAATAAGTGGCTGTAAATAAATGTCGATATCATTCCCGGGCCCTTTCTCTCCAGGGATAATCATAGATAAGATAAGGGAAGATTGCTTCATGCAAATCCACGGAGACAGATTGTAAGGAACAAGCACTGCTGGCCAAGTACTGTATGCAGTACTCATGATCTTGTAAGGATTAAATCCATCAGATGCTAGGCCAAGCCTCACACTCCTGGGATCGCTTGCAAAGCTTGGAAATTTATTGTCAAATGATTTGCAAGCTAAAGAATCTACCATATGCCTTAATAGTCCATCATCGGTTCGTCCTTCATGGTGCCACGTCATTGACTCCGCTGTCTTCGACGACATGAAAAGCCTTTGAAGCCTTGGTATCAGCGGAAAATACCGCAAAATCTTGATCGGCTTCTTTCTTGGTTGTGCATCATTTTCATCGTCGTTCCCATCTTTTGTGTTTCTATTTATCCAACGGGATTCACCGCATACATGACAGCACTGTTGGTTTCTCCGATCGCCCCAGTACAACATGCAATCATTCGGGCAACTATGGATTTTGTTGTACCCAAGACCTAAGTCTTTTATCATTTTCTTCATATCTTTGCATGACTGAGGGATTTTTGCAAACGGAAACATTTCTCTCAAAAACTCTAACAGCATTGTCAATGAGTTCCCGGTCCACCCTCCCAAACATTTTAACTGGAAAAGACGAATGCAGAAAGACATTTTTGAAAATTTCGATCCCTCATATAGTTCTGAGTTCATCTCATTAAGTAGCGCGTAGAACTTTGCCGCTTCTCCATTTGGCTCTTCATGATGTACACTTCCTCCGGGTTCAGTAAAAGCATTTCCACCGAGATTATAATCATCAGATGGCACAAAGTCGGGTGGGAACGACTGTAAACCATGACTGTGAATATTAAATGCTTCCCGCAACATCCCTTCCATGTCATCCCCTCTAACAGACTGATGGTAAGCAGTACTATCATAAGATACATCCATCCTTAAAGAGGAAGTACTAGGCGGGCATTCTCCATGAAAAAATCATTGTTTATAACCACGAACAAACCCATCAACAATTAGATGCTCGTATACAACTTCACGATAATGTCAGTTTATGTTGACGCACTTCTTACACGGGCAAAGAATCATGTTCTCTTGGCTTGCATATTGAAATGCAAAATTTAGAAATATTTGTACTCCATTTCGATAACCGTCGCTTACCCTTGACAAATTCATCCAAGACCGGTCCATTTCTTATTTCTTGAAGCCTAATCTTGACAATAAATTGCACGGGTTTAGGATTTAGGAATAAGTATAATTAAGCTATGTAAGTTATGTATTATGTAAGTTATTTATTATGAAAACTATGTAAGTTGTGTATTATGAAAATTATGCTATGTAAGTTATATAAGTCATATAAGTTATGTATTATGTAAGTTATGTAAGTTATTTATTATGCAAATTGTTAAAATGTTATGTAAGTTATGTATAATATTAATTAACTAAGTTATGTAATTTATGTATAATATTAATGTAAGTTATGTATAATATTAATTAAGTTATGTAATTTATGTATAATATTAATGTAAGTTATGTATAATATTAATTAATTAAGTTATGTAATTTATGTATAATATCACATCACCCCATCTTTAAAAAGAAATAAGTCACAGCAAATTATGTAAGGTAACATATAAGTTTATGTAAGTTATGAATGTAAGTTATGTATTATGTAAGTTATTTAAATTATTTAAGTTGTGTATTATATAAGTCATGTAGGCTATGTGTTATGTATGTAAATTATGATTTATAAACGCTTTAAATTTTTCAAATATATCAATATAATTTTAATTAATATATTAAAATTGTATATAAATATATATATCAAAGATGTTTTAAAATATAACTTTGAAAACATTTCATTTAAAATATAATTTTGTAGATTTAATCTCCGGAAAATTCAAAGATCGTTACGATATGATGTATATTTTGTAGCTTTTATTAATTCAAACAACAAATTATGTTAGTAAAAAAAATTGACTTCGAATTACAAGATATAATTAATTTGTTTATATTTATCGCGATATTTTTGTTACTAAAGAAATAATACTTTGAATTGTCATTACAGAATAAATATATTTCGAAAAAGTATATTTTTATTTTAATAGAAAATATAAATAAATATACAAATTTATTTGTATGTAAAAGATTATTAATCATTAACGAATTCCCATTATGTAAGTTAAGATCGATAATTAATCATTAATTTTCCAGTAAAATTTATAATGGCAACACATAATATTGGAAATCGATGATTTATAAACGCTAAACCGATAAAATGATTCGCCCATCATTGGACACGCACTCAAATATATAAAGTTGTTTAAGAGTTGTATTCCGAATTTTAATAGTTTAAAACAATTTCCTTTGCCGAATATCTTGAGCAGAAAATTTAAACATCAAATAATATGTAATAAGTTGCAAAGTAAAATGCAAATTTAGCTAAAATGGTAATTAAAACTCCCATCTAAAAATGAAAAATAATAATTAAACTATACAACTAAAATATAATGACATATAAAAATTTAACAATTTGACTTTTTTTTATAAGAAACCTAAATGGAGAAAAATAGGAATAAATACCTTAAATCCACTCAATTCCGAAGCAAATCCTGGCAAAAAAAAGACAGAAATACATTAGTACGTACCGAAAAACATAAGTAATTAAAGCCAAAAAAATTAAAAAAATAGGAGTTTATACTCACAAAGTTAGCTAAACTAAAAAAACTAAAATTGAACATATATATGAAAATATATATGAATATATGTTGAAACATGACAGTGAATTAGATGATATTAGAGGTTTAAAATTGAACATATATAACTGTACCCAAACTAACATGTTCCCAAAATTGAACATATATATATGTTCCCAAAATAACATGACAGAAAAACAATCCATTAAATCCATCAAACTAACAGCAATAGTCTACCTACTTGTCTAATAATTACCCAAAACTTCAGTGATGATTCCTACATTGATACTACATTATAATCACATCACCCCATCTTTAAAAAGAAATAAGTCACAGCAAACAGCAAATTATTTGGCAATTGGGTGATGAGAAATCATTAGTGGGTTAAAACACTAAAATATAATTCACACCAAAGAAATAAAACACGTCAAATTCACACCAAAATCTAACCATCATATTCTTCACCTGAAATCATTAGTGGGTTAAAACCATTCTAATTAAATCTGGAAAAGAAAACGGAGGCAATTGGGTGATGAGAAATAATTAATTTGGCAGTTTGTAGCCTTTTATAAACCAAAAACACAAATTGAGTTTTGGCAGAAAGAATTGTGAAGATCCTTGTAAATCAAAGTCTAAAACTTGTTAATCACTCTATTATTCTCCTTCACTCTTATACTTATTTCTCTAGCTATTGAGAATGCATGTCTCATTCATGTCTTCGACAATGTTTTCAATACAACATGGACAGATTCAATTAAAGCCATCGACACCATTGCCTTACCTTTGCCTTGCCTTGTTCTTGTTCTTGCCTTGTTCCAGTTCAAACAAATTCCCCTTTTTTATTCTGCAAAAGAAAAAGAATGGATGACGAAGACATGAGTAAAATTCCCCTTAAATTCAAACACAGTTCCAAGACGACAAACGGCTTACCTATTCCCCATCATCTAATGATTCCCCACAAATTATGTTGTTTAATCGAAACCCTAAAACCCCAAATAACTTAGACTAACCTAAAACCCCAAAAATTTAATCGAAAAAGAACAGAAACGGCTTACCTATTCAATCGACAAATCTCGCAGCTGTGCCCACCGTCTTTCAAGATCGACTCCGACCACCTTTCTTCCCTTTCTATTTTTCGTGATAAGTTTTTACACACTTCTTTCTGTAATTTCGACACTTAGAAAATTTCGAAACCTAATCTCTGCAATTTTGTTAAGGGTTGCTGTAACTGGAGGACGGAGGCAGAGATGTAAGTGAATTTTGTTAAGGGTTGATGTAAGTGAATTTGTCCGCTGACGAAACGGCGCCGTTTAAGTTAAGTTATGTAAGTTTTGCGGCGCTTCCCTATAAAACGCCACAACAGAATCTGATTCCCTAATTCACGGAACGACGCCGTATATTACAATAATTGTGGCGTTTTTGACTAAAACGTCGGTAAAGGATACCTTTTGCGGCGTTTTTATATAGAAACGCCGCTAAAACTCTCATTTTCTTTTTGTTTATTTAACAAATAAATAATTACTAACTTATTTATTTGTTTATTTATTTATACCAATTTTATTTTGGTCCTATATTTACAAATTAAATAATTAATAACTATATATATATCCATATATATTCATATATATCCATATATAAGTAAAAATATATCAAATGGACGTTAATTTGGGTTAAATGTTTTGCCAGTTATAACTATTATTAGTTATATTGTATCATTTAACAAGTCTCAAATTATAAATTAACCTTGTAATCTTCATATTAACCATTCAATTTATGTAGCTACGTACATGCATAAAGTGATCACCTACCTATTATACTCAAAACTTATCTTAATATTAAATTTATTCTGGATATATATTTTACAAATATATAAGAACATATATATTTACCTCCAAAATTAATCAATCTAATATTAACCTATTAAGAAACCCTAAACCCTGGCCAAACCCCTAAAATATCTGTAACCCTCACTAAACCCTAAACCCTAATTAACCCTGTCCTTAACCCCTAAATTTACGTCTGTAACCCCTAAAGCATAACCTAGCCCCTAAACCCTAAACCATAAATACCAAACCTTAAATTCATATATACCGGCCCGTACTCCTTAGAATACCATGCATCGACCAAAATATTCCCTAAATATTCTTTAATAAAAAAAATATATAGTAAAAATCTATTAAAATATAATAACTTATATATATAGTTAAAAATATTGTATAAAGTTGAAATAAGGAAGCAATATTATCTTTATGACAAATTTTTGTATGAAGCTTCGAATGTCCTCTTAACAAATGGATGAAATTTGTTATAATAAACTTGGTACAACAAATTTTGTCTCTAAGTTAATAAAAAACAATTTTTTATTATTAAATTTGGTATAGAAAATGCATTTTTTTCGATAATAAGTTCATAAAGGATGAGGACAATGGCCTTTAAAGAAACGGCGCCGTTTAAATTAATTATAGGTCACATTTGCGGCGTTTTGGGTAAAAACGTCGCTATTGCATGCCTTTTGCGGCGCTACGGGAAAAAACGCCACTAAATTTTCAATTACAGAAAGAAACGGTGATGTTTTCACAAAATTGTAGACATATTTGCGGCGTTTTCCCTTAAAACGCCACTAATAGAGTACATCATTCAACTGAAACGACGCCGTTCTGACACAGTTTCAAGAATATTAGCGGCGCTTCCCTATAAAACGCCACAATAGAATCTGATTCCCTAATTCACAGAACGACACCGTATATTGTAATATTTGTGGCGTTTTTGACTAAAACGCCGCTAATGGCTATTTTATATATATATTAATTATAATATAAACTATACACTAAACTTCAATATATTAAATTTCATCTAACTGGATTTATTTTACAAATATATTAGAACATATATATATTTACCGTAAAAATTAATCAATCTAATATTAACCTCTTATTAAGAAACCCTATCATGACCGTCTAAACCCCCTGACCATTGAAATATGGTACGTAGCAAATTATCTTTATGACAATAATTTTCGTTTGGATCGATCTAAATATAAGTTTTACCATTTTTGAACTTAAGTATCGATATTTTTGCATCTGCTATTGCTATAGCCATATATATCAAAAAAATCAAATGGTTAGGGTTATAAATGTTTTTAAATATACAAGATATTGTATCATTTAACAAGTCTCAAATTAACCAATCAATAGACATGCATAAATCCATCATGATGATCTACCTATTATATTAATATTCAATATATTAAATTTATTCTGGATCTATATTTACAAATATATAAGAACATATATATTTACCATAAAAAATAATCAAAAACTAATATTAATCTAAATTAAACCCTAACATGACCGTTGAAACCCTAAACCTCCAACCCCTAAACCTCCAACCCCTAAATTAACCTTAAATCCCAAACCTTAAATCTATACCCAGTCCTCCTTAAAAGACCGTCCATAAAAAAAATTCCATAAATATTTAATATATATAATCATAAAATATAGTCAAAATCGATTAAACAATAATTAATTGTTAAAATATATTTTGTTTAAACTGGTGTTTTATAATTCCTTTCATTTATTTAGTCGAACATGAGTACTACCAAAATTTATTACTCTTATAAAAGTTAATTCTATTTTTAATTTATTCTTTGCAATACAAAAATTTAAGTTTTATTATATTTTATTTTATTCATAATTTAATATATTTTCTCTCGTAAAGTAGTTTAAATCAACTATGATTGAAAATTAATAATAAATAGTTAGTTGTTATATATATATACGACTTCTATTTAATAAAAACTTTTTGTATTAATCAATATTATTTGTTAATTATAATTTATATGTAAATTGTACCACGACTATATAATAAATAGAACAAAATATTAATTATTTCAACTTATAAGATTTTTGTTACTATTAGCGGCGCTTCGGAAAAAACGCCGCTAAAGGTAGCATTAGCGGCGCTTACATATAAAACGCCGCTAAAGGCCAGGGTATTAGTGGCGCTCAGATAAAAACGCCACTAAAAACACGAACTTTAGCGGCACTTAGAAAAAAATGCCGCTAAAGAACAGAGAATTAGTGGCGCTCAGACAATAACGCCACTAATGATACGAGCATTAGCGGCGCTTAGACAAAAACGCCGCTAAAGGCCAGAACATTAGTGGCGCTCAGATAAAAACGCCGCTAAAGATCGGATAATTAGCGGCGCTAAAGTAAAAACGCCGCTAAAGGTTTAAAAATCGCAAAAAACGACGTCGTTGGTCTTAAGTTTTTTGTGGCGCTTTATATAAAACGCTGCTAATTCCTATTTTTGGTGGCGCTTCTTGGAAATCGCCGCTGATGGTCTACCTTTAGCGGCGCTTTGACTAAATCGCCGCTAATGCTCGATTTTTTGTGGCACTTTTGTTCCAAACGCCGCTAAAAGTGCCGCTAAAGGCATATTCTGGTGTAGTGTTAGTTATGGCATCTCGTTACACAATGCTTAAGAATAAAATTCACACAAACGTTGTTCATAACTCCACAAGACAAAGATTACTTTGCCGAACTCTATTCCAGGTAATGGCATCAGTTTACAGGCTTCAACATCTACCTTACATCATGTATTACAAAATTTGATATGATTATTCCTTTCTATGCCTTATGTTTGTATTTGCTTTATTATCCTCAGATAATCATGCAATTACGATGACCCACTCTTTTATCTTCATATACTATACCTCATGCTTCTTTTTTTAAATTCGTTTCTATTTTTTTAAAATGATTTTTAAAATTTGATTCAAAAGGTGTTTAAACCACGGAGTAATAATAACAAATAATATAATAGATGAAAGCTGAGCGAAGTATGGCAGGAAAAAGAAGGCACAAACTTGACCGAAGGCTAATTGGGTCCATAACTTTAATACCCAATCAAAGCAAATGGGCAGCTCAATGCCTCTTAACTAAAATAATAATAATTTGCTATTGCTCCCCATGTTTAATAAAGCATGATATGCATTAATTAAATCAAATGCCTGGAAACATATTATGATTTAAAATTTTAATTATATTATAAATTTAGATTATATTTAAGATTTTGATTAAATTGGTGTTATCTTATAACTTTTATTTTTATTATTTCAAGTATTTTTCTCGTAATGGATTTTGAACTTAAAATATTATAATTTTTAACATCTTAACTTTTATTATTAGTTGAGTTATCTTATTAGTCACGTTTTTATTTTGGTCAATTTAATTTTTATTTTTTTTAATTTGATCATTAACGTTAAAGAAATTGATCAAATTGGTCATTGTTAAATTTTTTTTCTTTTTTTTCCATTAATTTTTTTGTTTTCCTCTCTTTTTCTTCTCCTTTCTAATTTAAGAATTTTAATCACCGACATCCCTTAAAGATGTCATGGCTGCCTCCGTCAAATCATCACTGATAAGCGCAAAAGTAATGGGATAAGGATATCAAAGTACAGAAATTTTGAAGCTTTGAGATCAACTTCATAATTTTTTAGGTTTTTTTTTTGAGAAATTTGATCTTGTAAAATTGAAACGAGGCTTTTGGCTTTATTTTGGTGGATTTGGTTTGATAGTTTTGATGTCGAAGAAGACGTTGGACAATTACAACATCGATAGTGAGAAGCAACGATTGTGGGTAAAGAGAAGGAAACAAGGAAAATGAGAAAAAAGAAGCATCTCTCAGCATTGTTCATTGACAGGATATCTCTCATCAGCAATGGTTTGATGGAGGAAGCAACAACATCTTCCAGGGAAGGGAGGTGAAGGTTAGGGTTTTTAAGTTAGAAGGGAGTCGATATAAAAATTATAATTAAAAATTAAAAAAAGAAAAGAAAATGAGAGCATTCCGATAGTTTTAACGGAAAAATGAACAAGTTGATTAATTTCTTTATCAACAGTGATCAAATTATAAAAATTAAGGTGACTAAAATAAGAACAACTTAATTTTAGCCACCTCAAAGTAACAAACGGGTAGTTTATCCTTAATTATTTCAATCAAAATATTTTATTGTTATATCATTTTTTTTAAAAGGATAACGTTATTTTTTTTACTCACGCGTGGATCATAATTTAATATGTTATATGATAATTAATTATATTTAAGAAATTCAATCTAAGCATTTTTTTTAAAATGTATAATCAAAACTTACCTGATAATGAGAGATATCTAAGGATCAAACTATGGCCCAAAAAAAAACATGACTTGCAAATCTGACTAACCAAATTTTGGGATACCTTAACTTTATTAATTAATTCATTAAAAGATAAAAGCACAACCATGTGCACAATGTATTAATATGAATTTAAAATAATCTTATAAACTAAAATTTCATAGTTAGGTACTTGAAGGTTTTTTTTTTAATTAAAGTAAATATTTGAAGTTTTATTCTCTTTATCATTTTAAGTACCAATAGTCAACTATCATCAAAACATATCCCTCTTTCTTTCCCTTCCTTCATCAAAAACCTCATAAAACCAAACCTATCATGGCTTCAAAATGGATAAAATGAGGGTTGTCTTTTTTCTTTCTATTTTGAGTTTTTAGTGTAGAGAAGATGAAAATGAAAGGAGAGAGATTTAGAGATGGTATTTTTTAAATTTATTTTTTATTGAATTTTAATTTTAAATATTTTTATTTAATTAAAAATTACACTTGTCATAACTTAATTGTGTGGAGTTTTTCTTCCATGAGTGTTAACTGTTGTTACTTAAAATGATAACAAAATAAAATTTTTGGTACTTCCTTTGACAAAAAAAAAAATCTTCAACTACCTAAATAAAAAAGGTTGCATATAAAAAGAATCTTTGATATTATGAATGGAGCGACAAAATTTCAAAACATAAATAAACTTAGCAAGTTGAAATATTCATATTTTTATCTCTAACTTTCTTTCTATTTCAACTTGGACTTTAAATTAATTAAGATTTATTATTATAAATAGAATTCAACAAATGGGGGTTATTCTCATTGGTAAATTTAAAGTGTCTAAAACATAATAGAGTATTAAAGAACTGATTTTTCGAAGAGAAAATTTCTAAGTCATAATCGAATAACAATACCACCAAAAAAAAGAGATGAAAGATCATTTTAATTAACAATAAGGTAAAATTGTAATATTCATTAATCACTTCACACATTTATTTAGTTTATAATACATGTTATATTAAATTTGTTCCTAAAGTTGTATCGGCTTCAACTAAGGTAAGATATTTTATATTGTTGAAAAAGATAATATATTTTTAAAATTTTTATTTTCAAGTTTTTAATGTTCACATATTTTTATATTTCAATTTTTTATAATAAAAAAAAAAACCAAAATCATTCTTGACAACTTTGTAATAGATGTCGTCATGCGTCTTTCTTTGACTATGGTCTGTTATTTTGGACAAACATTATTGGTCCCTAACTCTCCGTGGCCCTACACATTCCCCTTATCATCAATTCTCTTTCTCCCTTCATGCATACGCTATACTGACATAATCAATCTAAATAGATAATTCACAATTCTACTTTTCTTTAAACAAAGATAAAATACCACTTAAATCTGATTTGATTTTTATATGGTGATTAAAAAATAATTGTTAAAATTTATCCTTTTTTTTAAATAAACTCACAAAATATTTTTTATTTGCACCAAATAAATTACGGAATAAATCAATAAAATAGTTTTAAGAGGTTTTCTTCACATATTATAAACTTACAGAACTTTAAAAAATATATCATAATATTATATTATTTCATCATCGTTGACGAATACAAGGGTGGCAGGTGGGGGTCACTGCCCCTTAGCTTTTTAGAAATTTATATAATACTCTTTTAAGATAAACTTTATTACATTAAACCTTTTAAAAGTTTAAATTCTACTCTCAAACCCTTAAAAAAAACTAATTCCTTATAAAATAATTTCTTTTAGAAGTTACAATAAAAAAATAAATCATCAACTTTTAATATATATATATATCAATTAAAAAATGTTTACCCATAAAATTGAAAAAAAAATAGCCTATAACAAATGAAAAAAGAAAAAAAGTAGTGAAAGAAAGCAATTAACAAATTATAAGAGAAAGAAGAAGATATTATCATAAAAAAGGAAGAAGAATAAGAAAAAAAATTCAAGGTATTTTTTAAATATTTTGACTTACTTTCTTTATTTCTTTTACAGTTCTATACTTCTATATTATCTATAAGTACCTAAAAGAAACTCAAATTTTAGGATTTAGGGTTTATAATTTTATTTATTTTATTTTGATATGTTTTAGCTTAATTTTTTATATATGAACATCTAAAGTATTTCTTAATTTTTTACTAGATATATATAATAACATTTTATATTTTTTAATTAAATAATCATTGTTTCCACTAAAGATGAATGATTGCACTGCAATTAGCTATTTAGCTATATAATTTTTAATTATAGTATTTAAATAATATATACTTTAATTATTGAATGATTATACATGAAAATTAATAGTAAAAAAATAGTAAACATTGCTAATATAAGTAGTCGTATTTCTAGATTTGCTACTGCTCATCATCAATTAATATAGTCTTTGATCACTTTCCAATAACATTATTATTTTAATATGATTCAATAACGCCTCTTCGAAAAATCAAGGCTTTAATTCTTAATTCTTTTTTATATAATTTCTAGCTTATTAATGTTATAAATCTCCAATTTTTTACTAATAATTTTTCTTAGACGCTACTTGACTGAATATGCTTAATTATCTAATGTCATTTATAAAGCTAAACTTAAATTTTAATTAATATACAGCTCTAAAATTAATTAATTGATAATTAAGATGCTTATGGTTCTATTTAATTAATAATTCTATTTTACATCAATAAACAAAATTTTTTTAAAAAATTAACACAACATTTTTACGTCAAAAATTTTAAATAATAATTATAAATTAAATTATAATTATAATTATCACATTTTTTATATATTTTATGCTCAGAGTTTTATCCAAGTAAAAACTCTATTTTAAAATCAGCACAACTTTTTTAACTAATAATTCTAAATTAAATTATAATTATTTTTAAATTTAAATTTAATTTCGTAATATGATGAAAAATAAAATGTATTCTCATTAGGTTAAAAGGTTTTCCAAACTTGTGATTTTATATATATTATAGATTATAATGTTATATATTTGAAATAAATTTTAATAGAAAATAATTGTATATACAACCCTCCAAACCTGGCCTAGACGTTAAGACTGAATTCGAAATATTACATTGGCCACCAAAATAGCCCAGTAACGATCAAAGTTTATAATACAGTTGTATAAGACATTTGCTTATTTTTGAAGAAAACTTAGCATGCCATCTTAATTTTACTAAAAGATATAATTTTCTAAAAAATGACGGAATTTAAAATTTACTTAGTAAAGGTTGATTTCTAATTATTATGTGTTTTTCAAAACTCATTTACATAACAATGCAATGGGAAAAGTGATATTTAACCTAAGTTTAATGGAAACTAGATTTTTATGCATGATTGATTAATAATCCATATTTCAATAACCTAAATAAAAATAAAATGTCATGTATGCAGAGTAAACCCAAAACCTAAGTCTCATGCCACAGTTCAAATAAAATAACAAAGTCTTTGAATAGTAGAGATTGTGAATAATGAATCTAAAATACTTTTATAAAAGAAACAGTCTGTGCCAAGTTCTCCGGATGTCGAGTCTGCGATCTAACCTGGTGGGTTATCTATAAAGATAGAAATAAAACGGGGAGTGAGCTTAAGAAGCACAGTATAAGTCCAATCACAAGAAAAATCGGTCCAAAGTAGCAGATAAAGCATGCGAAATAATAGTTCTTTAGAACAGTCACATTCGTATAGCAAGTCACAATAATGGTTTTATAAATCAATACATCACTACAAAATTTCAACATTCATAGTTTTGTATGCACATGTTTATGAATGAAATACAATTTCGGTATGTCAAAAGAAAAATCCTACCCAACTCCGCTACACACCTCACCGGGAGTTCCCTTGAACTTAATCATCTTTATACATCGGGTTATGGATTAACCACCACTGCTTTGCAGATAAAAACTACCACTGGGTTGTGGATGCATAACATATTTGTAGATAAAAACTACCACTGGGTTGTGGATGCATAACATACATATCATCTCAACCCATGCAGTGCAATATATCATGCTTTGTAATAGAACAATTCAACACTAGCAGTAGACATGCTTAACATGTATTCAATTCAACACTAGCAATAGACATGCTTATCATGTACTCTGTAGGGCTGTAACAATAATAACACTAACAGTTTATCAGTATCCTTTGACAAAAAGCATGTAATATTCACTTATCATGTGATGTAACATTAGCACTTTAGTCATAAAATCACAGATTTCAAAAATAACACAATATCAGGGACTTATTTGAGCAAATAAAAACTCTAAAAATAATCTAAGGAATATACAAGGACTAAACTGAACATATCATAAATTTCTAGGCAAACTGTAAAATAGGGGTTACATGGTCGTGTGTCCAGGCGATGTGAGAGGTTTTAGGTTATGTGGAAGGGTTACACAGTTGTGTGGCCAGGCCGTGTAATAGACTATGATTGTGTGGTAAACTTTAAAATTACCCTACAAGAGAGACACGATCATGCGAAGGCCGTGTGGAAGGGCTGTGGCTATGTGGTTCACGAACTGGCTTAGGGTTTGCAGGGGCATGTGGTCGTGTGATAGTTGTGTAGTCCACACGCCCGTTTGGGAGACCGTGTAGCCCTAATGCTACACATTATCACCACTGATTCATTTGGGAAAAGACACACCTTTCACCGAGATCCGATTAACATTCCTTATGCTTGATTCTAGTCTGACGCACCTAGATCCAGTCTTTCAACAATAAATAAACACAATTAACAATTGATGTTAAAATTGGTGAGATTATCCAAAGATTAGGGCAAGAATGATAAAACATTTGGAACAAAATATCTACGTGGAATAACGATGTTACGGAGTTAGAAGTTTTACTTATTAAAACAAATGCACTTACCGATCTTTGATGAAAATAAGGATGCTATTGATGGTAATTTCAAAACTTGGTAAAGAAACAAGTGAACGGGGAATGATTCGATTTGGGAAAGAAAAAATAATTTACAGTAATGGAATGAAAATACGATGTAAAGAAAAGAAAAAGAAAAGAAATAAAGAGAGCTAAGCAAAGTTTTAATATGAATTAAAAAGAAAACAATGTGTCAAGTCTAATTAGGAAAAGATAGCTAAATACCTAGGGTTTGAAAACCTTAGGGGAAATATAGTAATTTTTTCAAGATTGCCGAAAATAAAAAGACTACACCTGGGGAAGGTGTAGCTCAAACCTAAAATCACAAAGGGAAAGTTTAGCTCTTAACCATTAGCCCTGAAGCTTATTTCTTGTTTAATCTTCATCCTTGATCGATTTTATATTAGATGTGGTTTTTAACTTAGGTTGTCGAAAATAAAAGAAAAAGAAATAGGAAGAAGAGAGCTCGAACATGGTCTCTAGGGAAGATAGCTAACACTTAACCATTTCGCCTAATAAATTTCTATTAACCATTTCAATTAACCCTCTATATTTTGGGGGTGTAACAACTATCCCCTCTTTAAAAAAATTTCATCCTTGAAATTTACCTAGTTTAAACAGATGAGGATACTGTTGATGAATTGAGTTTTTTGGTTCTCACGTGGCCTCATGGGTACCATTGTTCCACTACAGAAATTTAATAAATAGGATCTGTTTCTTTCTCAAAATATTTACTTCGCAATCTAAAACCTGTATGGGTTCCTCCTCAAAAGACAAATCAAGTCTCACTTCAATCTCTTCGATAGGAACAATGCGGGACGGGTCGGATCGATATCATCTCAACATGGAAACATGAAATACATCATGAATATGGTCCAGTTTAGGTGGTAATTCTAATTGGTATGCCACTGGACCGACTCCCTTAAGGATTTTATAAGGTCTGATGAACCTAGGACTTAACTTGCCCTTTCGTTTGAACCTCAACACTTTCTGCCATAGACACTTTTAGGAAGACTTAATCTCCGAAGCTGTATTCAATGTTCTTTCTCTTTAGGTCCATATACGAATTCTACCTATCTGAAGTCGCTTTAAGTCTATCCTAGATTAATCTAATTTTCCCCTTTGACTCATGTACCACTCTGGGACCCAAAATTTTCCTTTTACCAGTAAGAAATGAGTTAACTTAGTTAATCGATCTTTTATTACCCAAATTAAATCTTTCTTAGTGAGTGTTAAGGGTAACCCACTAACAAAGTCTACTTTTATTCGCTCCCACTTCCACTGAGGTATTTTGATTGGTTGTAACAAGTCAGAAGGAAACTTGTGTTTAACTTTCATTACTAACATGTTAGGCACTTAGTTACGAAATCTGTTACTTCTCTTTTCAGTCCAGGCCATCAGTATAGTTCCATTAAATCCTGATACATCTTATTTCCTCTAGGATGCATGGTATAAGGGCTACTATGCGTTTCTCGAAGTATAGACTATTTTAGATCCTCATCATTCGGCACATAATACCTCCCTTAGAAGCATAGAATACCGTATGTATTAAACCCCCCAAATCCAACGATGAATTAATCGAGAAAGAGTTGGAACACTTGTTTCATTAAATCCATGATGGCGGCAGGAGCATTGGCTAATCTAAAAAAACATTACAAGGAACTCACAATGACCATAAGGAGTCCTAAATGCGATTTTAGACACATCTTTCTCCTTCACCTTTAATTGATAGCACTCGGACCTTAAATCAATTTTTGGAAATACCGTTACACCTCCGAATTGATCAAATAGGTCATTGATTCTAGGCAGAGGATATTTATTCTTAACAGTCAATTTATTTAACTATCGATAATCAATGCATAGCTTAAGGGATCCATATTTCTTCTTGAAAAATAAGACCGGAGCTCTCCATGGAGAAACACCAGGCCTAATAAACCCATGATTCAATAGCTCCTGCAGTTGAACTTTCAATTCTTTAAGCTCTTTAGGTGCCATGTGGTAGGGAGCAATGGACACCAGAACAATTTCTGGCAACAACTCAATTCTGAATTCTACCTCATGATCTAGAGGTAACCTTCTTAACTCCTCGGAAAATACATTTGGGAATTTTCTAACTATTCGAATACTATCTATAGCAAAGCTATTTGCATTCACATCCATTACATAGGTTAGATAAGCCTCGCACTCTTTTTTAACTAATTTTTTGGCGACCATAGCAGAGATTTCATTCGATAAATAGTTCTGTCACTCCCCACCCATAATGATCTCACAAACCTCAGTCGTCTTCAGGGTTACTCTCTTAGAGGCACAATTTAAGCTAACTTGGTGTTCTACTAACCAATCCATTCTAAGAATTAAACCAAACTCCATAAAAGATAATTTCATGAGATCAGCTGAAAAGACTACACATTTAACCTCTAATAGACATCTCCTATAGATTTTATTTACAACAACCACCTATCTTAAAGGGCTAACTACAATAACATTAGTAATGGTTTTCTCTACCCCCAATATCTAATTTATCAGACATACTACAAGCAATATACGAATGGATGGATCCTATGTCTATTAAGGTAAAGTATAAGACAAAATGAATGGTGAAAATACATGTGATAACATCGGATGCATCTTTATCCTTATAACCTTTAACAGTATAAACAAAGGTAGACTATCTAGCCTAAGTTTGGTTCATACTAGTTGCTACGATATTTATGGCCCCATTCTGACTTTGGCCCCTAGGATATAATTGACCCACTCTTTGATTTTGGGCTAGAGCTTACACTTGCCTGTTTCGACGAAGATAATTTTTTTACTATATGCTCCACCGACTGACACTTCAGACAAGTACCCAATTTCTTCCAACACTCGCCCAATTTGTGCTTACTAAAATATGTACAGCTGTAAATCCTATCACCAGAATTAGCTACAATGACCTTTTATTGTGCCCTACCCTCTTTAGCTTGTTTTATAGGACAAGAATTCAAACTAGTGGAACTAGAATCTCTCTTAACCGAAACCTTACTCTTCTCCCATTTTTCGCGTTCCACTTGTTTGATCTCCTCCACAATTTTGATTTTCTCCACTAACGTTTCAAACACCCTTTTTTGGTGTGGAACAACCTAAATTTTGAGGTCGAAACACAACCCATTTTCAAACCTCACGCATTTATCCTGCTCCGTGGCGACAATACATTAAGCATAACAGCTGAGTCTCAAGAATTCAGCTTTATATTCTACCATAGTCCTATCTCCTTTTTGCAACTTGATAAACTCGAGTCTATAGGCGTCCAAATATCTAGTGTCCACATATTCTTTTGAAAGGCATCTTGAAAATATTCTCAGGTCAAACATTCAACTTGGGTACCCCTTATAACAAACTACCACTAACGATGGGCCTCATCTCTTAACAAGGACATAATGACCTTCAATTTTTGTTCTAGAGTACAATCTAGATCCTTCAGAATCCTCTCCATTGACTCTATCCAGTACTCATCTACAGTAAGGGTCATTCTAGCAACACCCCTGAATATTTCATCCCCATTCAACCGGAGCCTCTTTGTAACAAATCCACGGCTCCTTGATCCAGTTTGGGCTCAACAACCCTTTATAGAACTCTCAACATCACCTGTAACACTGCATCATCTCCGTTCTTATAACCTACACCACCCTTGGAGGTAAAATTCTCTATGTACTCCTCCTCAAGGATTGGGTTTTCTCCCTGTACATTGGGCAGCTCTACGAGAGTAGCCTTACGCGGCTTACCCCTACCACGTCTGCCTTGGGTATTCATAATGATCTCACAAAAATTTAGAGTCTAAAGTATATTTACAGTTTTTACATAAAAGTTCAAGCATTAGCTATTTGTCATAAGTGTTTGCAGTCTAAAGATTATAACTTATCTAAAGTTCCAAAAGTAACAGTAACTAAATTAGGACCGACATCGAAGTCTCAAATTTTAATTTCTTTAAAGAAAATTATTTTTCAAAATATTGTGGCATAGTTTTTTCTTCAAAATACTTATTTTTAATGCATGCATGCAGACTCATTTAAAATTCCACAATCCAAGTTTTGTAAACCTAACTCTAATACCACCTAATGTAACCTCTCAAACTCGACCTAGATGTTAAGACTGAATTCGGAAAATTACATTGGCTACCAAAATGGCCTAGTAACGATCAGAGTTTATAAAATAATTGTGTAAAACATTTGCTTATTTTTTAAGAAAACTTAGTGCGTGTTATCTTCATTTTACTAAAAGATATAAATTTTTAGAAAACGATGGAATTTAGAGTTTACTTAGCTAAGGTCGATTTCCAATTATTATATGTTTTTCAAAACGCATTTACATAATAATGCAACGGGAAAAGTGATATTTAACCTAAGTTTAATGGAAACCATATTTTTATGCATGATTAATTAATAATTCATATTTCAAAAACCTAAATCATAATAAAATGTCATGTATTTCGAGCAAAGTCAAAACCAAAGTCTCATACCACAGTTTAAATAAAATAACACAGTTTTTGAATAGCAGAGATTACTAATAATGAATCTAAAATAATTTTATAAAAAAATAGTTTGTGTTGAGTCCTCCAAATGTTAGTTCGCATCCTAACCTGGCGGGTTATCTGTAAAGATGAAAATAAAAGGGGGAGTGAGCTTAAGAAGCTTAATGTGAGTCCAATCACAAGAAAAAATGGTGCAAAACAGTAGATAAAACATGAAAAGTAACAGTGCTTTAGAACAATCATATTCATATAGCAAGTCAAAGAAACAATTTTATTGATCAATGCATCACTACAATGTTTTAGCATTCATAGTTTTGTATGTGCATTTTTATGAATGGCAGTGCAATTTCAGTATATCAAAAGAAAAATCCTACCCAACTCCGCTACACGCCTTACTAGGAGTTCCCCTAAACTCAATTATCCTTATACACCAGGTTGTGGATTAACCACCACCACTTTACAGATAAAAACTACCACTGGGTTGTGGATGCACAACATATTTATAGATAAAAACTGCCACTGGACTGTGGATGCACAACATATTTACAAATAAACTGCCACTCTTTTTCCGTACATATCGTCCCACCCCATTTAGTGCAATGTCATACTTTTTAATAGAACAATTCAACACTAGCAGTAGACATGCTTATCATGTATTCGATATGACGGTAACAATAATAACACTAACAATTCATCAGTTTCAATTTGACAGAAGACATGTAATATTCACTTATCATGTAATGTATCAATAGCACTTTAGTTATAAAATCATAGATTTCAAAAATAACAAAATATCAGGGGCTTGAGCAAATAAAAACTTTAAAAATAATTCAATGAATATACAGGGACTAAAGTGAACATATCATATTTTTTTAGGAAAAATATAACAGTCGTGTGGTCAGGCCATGTGGAAGGGTTGTGGTTGTGTGGTTCATGAACTAGCCTAAGGTTTGCAAGGGCATATGGTCGTGTGGTCCACATGTCTGTTCGGGAGATCGTGTGGCACTAATCCTACACACGATCACCACCGGTTCACTTGAGAAAAAACACACATTTCATTGGGGCCCGGTTAATGTTCCTGATGCTTAATTCTGGTCCGACACACCTATATTCGGTCCTTCAACAGTAAATAAACACAATTAACGATTTATGTCAAGATTGACAAGATTATCCAAAGACTTGGGCAAAAACTATAAAAGCTTTGATTAGTTGAACGAAAGATCTATGTGGAATAGTGATGTTATGGAATTATGAGTTCTACTTATAGAAACGAATGCACTTGCTAATCTTTGATGAAAATAAGGATGCTATTAATGACAATTTCAACAATTGGTAGAGAAACGAGTGAACGGGGAATGATTCGATTCAAAAAAGCAAAAATAATCGACAATAATAGAATGAAAATACAATGTAAATGAAAGGAAAAGAAAAGAGAAATAGGAGAAATAGAGAGAGCTAAGCAAAATTCTAATAGGAATTGAAAAGAAAACAATGTGTCAAGTCTAATTAGGAAAAGATAGGCTAAATACCTTGGGTTTGGAAACCCTAGGGGCGACATAGTAATTTCCTTAAAGCTGCCGAAAATAAAAAAGATTGCGTTTAAGAAAGGTGTGGCTCAAACCTAGGATCACAAGAGAGAAGCTTAGCTCTTAACCATTAAGCATAAAGCCTATTTCTTATTTAATCTTCATCATTGACCAATGTTATATTATGTGATTTTTACTCTAGGTTGTCGAAAACAAAAGAAAAAGAAATGGAAGGAAGAAAGCTCAAACTTGGGTCTCTATGGAAAAAAAAAACTAACACTTAACCATTTAACCTAATACATTTCTTTATTTAATCATTTCAATTAATCCCTATATTTTGAGCGTGACAATATATCACAAGTAAATATTATGTAAAATACATTTCATGTGTAATTCAAAAATATTTTCTCAAACGCAAAATAAAAAATAATAATTTTGAATTTGAGAACACTTTTTGACTTCAAATAAAACATGTTTGACTCAAACACATTTTTGAAAAAAACAAAGCCTAAGTGGAATGTAGTTAACATAATTAGCTGTCAAGGTCGCCGATCCTAAAGACGTAAAAAAAAAGGGGAAGACTGCTAGAGTAGAGTTTGAAGATTTAGGCGACGAAGGAGGACTTTAGGTTCATCCCACATTTCTTTGATTTTGGTGTTGTTTGGGTATCCTCATCTTTAGTATAAAGAGTTTGACCGTTTGATAATGATGTCATCATACGAGTTTGATTAATCAGTTGAAATAATATTCAATCTCATAACATCATTTTCTGGGTTTACAAATGATTTAAAAGACATCCAAATTGTTACTAATCCACCTTTTTCAACAAGGGTGAAGCCCCACTAATCCACCTTTCTACAATTTGCATGCAGATTTTTTGTCTTATTTTTAGAAGCTAATCAACTTTACTTCCTTTCCTACGTCAGATACCGCGTTTTATTTTCTCGTCTTCTTCGTTTTGGATCTCTCCCCTTCAACGGTTTACATAATGTATGTTTGACATTGTCTACCACACGGGAATAATAACACTAAAATCAGAATTTGTTTGAGTTAGAATTAAATTGTACATTTTTTACGATACTAAAATTATAATTTTATTATTCGAAGTGATCAAAATGTAATTTTACCATTATTAGTTTAAAATTTTATAAAATATAAATGAGTTAAAAAGAAAATTTTTCATTTTAGGAGGGATCGGTCCTGCCAACCACGATGTAAGTTAAAGAAACTATTTTATATAGAAGATAATTTCTTTTCAAATTTATTTAATAATAATTATCGGTGAAATGATAAAAAAAAACTTTATTCGTAAATCTTATTTCATATATATATATATATATAAAATAACACCTGATTCACTAGTGACATTAATTTATAATGAATATGGATGAAATTTATGTTATTTGCCAAAAGAATATATAAACATAATTCTTATTTTAGATTTTTTTAGGAACTCATAATCAATCGAGAATGTGTAACTCAAACTGAAGTGTTTCGTTTCAACTTTCTGTAATTTTCCATTAATAATAACAATTATATAAAATAATTCGCATCTGTAAAGTTTTTCTCCTTACCAAAACTTAATAAACCAAACATAAAGAAAGAAACCGTGTTTTGAAATTTCTTGTATTTCAGCTATATTTTTTTTAATAATGTTTTTTTTTAAATTATCACTTCAATATACTTTTTTTTACTAGTTTGATGTCTGTATTTTCATTACGTAAAATCCACGTTACTTCCAAATCACATTTTTATTAAGAAAATTAGATCAGCCAATAACACATCGCCATGTGTCAAGAAAAGGAAAAAAATCACTTAAAAATATTAAAAATATAAAAATCCAAAAAATCATTAAAAAATCTAAAAAAAACTCAAAAAAAATTTATTAAAAAAACTTTAAAATATCATAATATATTTTTGAAAATTATAAAAAATTAAGATTACAAGTATGCAAAACATCAAAAAAACAATTCGTAAAATTTTAAAAAAAATTATTTGGAATTTAGTCTTTGTTTTTTAAAAATTTTAAGATTATTATGAGTTTTTTTAGAATTTTATGGTATTTTTACTAAAAAAACTCTAAATTTCATAAAAAAATGCATAAAATCCCTAAAAAATAAAAATACCACAAAATTCTTTAAATTTCATAAAATTATAAAATTTTATAAAAACCTAAAATTCCAAAAAAAATAAATTTTTAAAAATTTTATGAATTTTTTAAATTTTTTTTATGTTTCATACTTCTAGTTTTAAATTTTTTCATGTTTTTCAAAAAGAGATTATGATTTTTTTAGTTTTTATAAGTTTCTAGGTTTTAAGATTTTTTTTATTTTTATAATTTTAAACATTTTTAAGTGATTTTTCCCTTTTCCTTGACATGATGTGGTAGCATGTCATTGGTTGATTTAATTCTTTTTAATGAAAATTTGGGTTGAGGGTAAAAGATTACAGAATGAAAATACAAGGATAAAATTGATAACAAAAATAAAATACATGGGTCAAACTGATAAAAAATTATACAAATACCAAAATATAATTCAACTATAATACATGAAGCAAAAATGGTATTAAGCATTTTACATATTATAGTCATTGCAATTTGTTTTTCAAGTTTGAAGAGAATTATTTAATTTCCAAGACTGCTGTTAAAATATATCTAATAAAAATATAGGTAATTTCTTTCAATATATATATATAGTTAATAGATTTATTTGTATTATACTCTCAATAAAATTTTAATATTATTTAAAAAACTTTAATATATAATGTTTGGTATATATGAGAATGTATTGATTAAAATCTCTAAAAAGTTACATGATCATATTTACTTTCGTAAGAATATAATGATAATTTACGAATGTACTCTTATTAAACAAAAATAATATTCATGTATTTAATTTTGACAATGAAATTTTTTTCTTTAACGAATATTTGAATTAAATACTTAATAATAAATTTTTAATTGATATTTAAAAAAATTAATTTATAATTTTAATTAAAAGCAAAATTGTTTCAAAATTATATAAAATCATGTATATATAAAACTTGTTTTGGTATAAATTTAAATATATATATAGTCTATATCTTTATAATTTTTAAAGGATTAAATCAAATTTTTATCATTTTTGGGGTTAAAGTGTAATTTTACCATTACAAATTTAAAATTTTAAGGAGTCTAATTAAAAAAAATTTATTTTAGGGAGATTAGGGATTCTGCCAACCCCTGGATTCGCCACTGCCCACACTCATAGGTAGAAGACGACTATAAAACTATACTTCTTATAAAATAATTTATATTATACCATCTCAACCAAAGGTTGATTAATTTTTATATAAACTATAATAAACATAATTTTTTTACCTCATATTATAAATGTATTATAATTAAATTTTTTATTTAAATATCTATCAAAATTAATTGTTAATACCAGCTTAGTTTATAAAATCAATAAATCTAAAAAAAAATTCAATAACAACTCTTTTAAGGTCTTCTTATAAACATATTTTCTATTTAAAAGATTACAAAAAGTATGTATCATTTAATGAATATCACAATTTATGTCCATGAAAATTAACAAAAACAAATTAAAAACCCCCACATACAATAAATATTTAATTTTTTGAAAGTGACATTCAATCAAGATTTAAATTTTTTTCGAAATTTTTATATATGCCAATATATATATATTTCATACTTTTTAAAAATAAAAATAAAATTAAAATTAAAATTAAAATTAAAAATGGAACAGAAGAAGCAAATATGTGTATTTTTATATTAAGTCGTCGCAGCTGATAGCTTCAAGGCAACCCATAGAAGTTGACTTATCTCTTTTTATTCAGTTCACATAATAAACCTACACTTCCGGGAAGCTTCATGCCAACGGTTAGCATATATATATAATTGTGTGCATGTGAACACTACGTATTTTAAATAGAGAAATTTTTTAAAATGAAATTTAATAAATAATAAAATATATGGTTTAAAATTAATTAATAACAACATATGAAATATTTATGATATTAAAATTAAACAAAATAGATTAAGCAGAAATTTAAACACATAAATATATCATATTAAGAATACTAAATGCAATGCAGTTGTTTATCATGGTGTTGTCATCAATATTGAGTTAGTATCGAGTTGAGTTGTGACACCAACTCAATCAACAACATTATCAATATATATAATTGATGGAGGTAACAAAATATGCATAATAACAATAAAATATAAATATTATTTTAAAATAAAGCATTAATTTCAGTGATAAAATTAACAGCGTGTTTGGTTCAGTGTAATAGGTAATCCATTACGCCCCGATTACGTGCCTATTACATTACCGATCTATTCCGGCGTTTGGTTCGCTGTAATCGGTATTACGCGGCTATTACAATATCGACCTAATCCCCAAATTCGCTGCTTTTCTATTCCCTTCCCAAATCGACGATTACCCTATTACTTCCGGCTTCCCTTCCCAAGTCTCTGTTTTACCCTCCCTCCCTACCCGAAATCGACCTTTACCCTCTCCTTTTTCTGTCCTCACCATTTCTCCTCTCATTTCCCACTGCGTTATTTTTTCTCTCGGTCTCGGCGTTTGGTTTTTGAATCTTGAGGTATGAATCAACTTTTCATTTCTTGAAGCATTTTACATGATTCTTTTCGTAATAATGGTAGTATAACTGTGGCATTATCTCCACATTTTATAGGAGTTTCTTCCATTTTTTGAATGAGTTGGGTTTTTTCCCAGAATTTTCCCTTTGTGTATAGGTTATGTGGGTTAAAATGTTTATGATTTGCTTGTTTAAAGTTTTCTAGATCTTTTTCTATATCTATAGTTTCTGCTAGTTCTATTTCTTCGTTTTTCTTTTTGGTGCTAAATACTCGCTTGAATATGTTATTCTCTTTTTCTTTATTGGTTCTAGAACTACTAGAACCTTCATATATAGTCCTTGACTGTCCTTTTATGTTTTCTATATTGGTTGAGCAATTGTTTCGTCCTGCATGAGATTCAATCTTCAATTCCAGTACTTGTTATATGCTGATTATAGCAGATACGATTCCCCTGTCCTCTCTGAAACTAGAACAGATAGTATAAACTTGCTATGATTAATGTTAATATCTTGGATGATAAAAAGCTAATTTCTTCTGGGATTGTACCTATGTACTCAATTTTGTCTTTACACCTTCAATTATTTTCCTTTAGATATTAAATTTTAATCAGATTATAATCTTAGTTTGAGTTTTTCGATTTGGAATTAGGGTGTTTTTAGTGTTGCCAATTTATGTTATATCCAAAGCATTTCCTGCTAGTTTCCTTCAAATTCTGCCATTGAAGCTTTGGTCTTCTTCCCCATAATAGATGCCTCCATAGAGTTCTGCAGCAATCTAGAACCAAATTTCTAACTCCTGATGTAATTTCCAGATTAGAAAAGGATTAAACGTGTATACTAATATTGTCGAATTCAACATTGACCATTCAATATTCAATAAATATATTCAACCCTTCATCCTTGTAACATCAACAAGATGTCTTCGCATTCTCTTCCGATATCTTCCCTTCTGGCCCTCTTCTTTCTCGTTGTCTTAACTAGAGTTCCGACGATTTTATCCGTCGACGATCTGCAGTACTTGGCATGCAGGAACCTCACCCTATGTTTATTTATTTTTATTTGTTTTAGGGTAGCATAGATAGTCAATCTAGGTTTCAATTGAATATCTTAACTTCAAAAAACAGATTTAATGTTGGAATTATTAAATGATTAAAATTGAAGAGTATCCTCTTTATTAATTTTTGATGTCTCTCAACACTTAATCGATTTCCCTTTTCTCATTAGAGGTTCTTTGTTCCAACACTTCTTCATCGCAGTCGTCCCCGATTTGCTCATTACAGGTTAGTTTTCCATTGGTATTCATGGTTTTGTTTGTATGTTTTCCCCGATTGCATGTTTGTATTGCTGTAGCAGCTTTTGTTGTTTCCTTTGTATGGTTTTGTTTGTATGTTTGTATTGCTCATTACAGCTTTTGTTTGTATGGTTATGGCTATTGCTGCAAGAAATGTAGAGACAAAAGGAATGTAGGAATATAATGATTCGCAATCCTTGCTTGCAAGCTAGGTTTGGTTTGGTTTGGTTTTGTTCTATTGGGTTTTTCCATTCACACATACACTCCACTCTCTGTCTGACTCATAATTCATTGTTTGCTTTCTCTGCTATCTCTCTCTCCCACATGCCTTACAGCTTTTGCTTTGTGTATCATGGAATGACAGTGATTAACATCACCCTATTGGTTTTAGTAGATTGTATATAGTCCAACCTGCGAAAAAAGTTATTATTAGCACTATTGGACCAACAAAATTATTGGGATGCAGGCAGCCTGCACCACACAACTTTTTTTTCTCCCTTCTCTGGGTTTGCCTGCTTTATCATATGAATGAAGAACCCATGATCCTTTTTCCTGTCGTCTAATCTTCGGACATAATGCATGCATGCCCATAAGGATGTTTTCTGCTTCCAGTAGGTCTTATTTATTAGTTTATAGTTATGTTAAATGGTTGTATTTACATTAATCAGAAAAAAACCCTCCAAGTCATAACATATTTTAGATATTTTCTGATATAATAAAATAGTAAAGGTTTCCCCCCCTTTTCATAATCAAAATCATAACATATTTTATATCATATTTTAGATATTTTCTGATTTATCATATATAATAAATTTGTAAAGGTTTCCCTCTCCCTTTTTTTTTCAGGTAAATTATATTTTCTTATTTCGTTTATTGTATAAAATATAAGATTTTATTGCTTAATTAATGAAAATTAATATTACTTACAAACACTTCATACTAAATTGTCTTGTTATATAAGAATTGTTTTTTTTAAACATTTATGGGTAATAAAATTGAAACAATTTTAAATATCATTAATATGCAAATTATTTCTTTGATCATACGTAACTTTTTAGATTTTATAATAAAATTGTAAATGCTCTCTCTCTATATCAAAAAATATATATTCCCTCTCCCAATATTCTCAACTTTCTACAATCCCCTCTTCCTCCATTTCAAGCACCACTTGTGGTTTTCGGTCTTCCGAATAAATTGTCACATAAATATTTTTTAATTTATCCATTAATAATTAGTGCGATGAGTACAAACGACATGACGCACTTCAACTTGCGTATTCCGACTTTTACATCATTGATATACATTAATGTCCCAAATAATGAAAATCAAGATTTAATTAAATTGTATCTATATAGATTTTAGCATCCATAGAATCCACGTGAATGGATTTTCTATTAATGATTTTATTAATTTGCATCAAGTTTAAAAATATAAAAAAATTAAATTACTCAGTTGTGGAAAATATATTACATGCCCAAATAATTTGGGTTGCCCCTTGGACAACTTGACTCATCATTTCAACATCAGTGGGATAAAACACCCACTTCCTTTTTCATTATACATAAAAATAAAAGATATTTGTCGATGAGGAATTCTCATACGTGGTTTCTTTGGATTTTATATTATAATTAATTAAACATATATTTGTAATAGTAATGGTGGTGTTTTAACAACATAGAGATATTTACAAAAATAAAGTACATATACCTTTAATATATTTAAAATGTATTTAAAATGTATTTAAATATCTTTTCTTTCATTATTGTTTGGGTGATTGATAAAGAAATGAAATTAAAGTTGCAACGATATCATTTAATAGATACTTTTTTGCTTCGTGTGTTCTAAATTTGTGCTGTTTATTTTTATTTGATAATGTGTAATTGCAACTTTAATTCTTTGATAGTGTGTTCTAATTTTAATATGTTGCAGTAATGGCTCGTCTGCCTTTAATTGCACAAAGTGTGAGGCGTAAAAGAATTGGTATTGCATTGACAATATGGTTGAAAATCTGTAGAATTGTGATTTGGTTCTTATTTAGAATGGGTGCCAGCCTTAGCCTACATAGACCAAGGATTAGGTCCTATACCTTAGATTTTTATGCAAAACAGGATTATGTGAAAAGGCTTGTATATGCTAGTGATGAGACCTGTATTGAACAAGTTAGGATGAATAGAACTGCCTTTTTTAAACTATGTGAAATGTTAGAATCAATAGGGGGATTGAAGTCGTCAAGGTTCATGCTTGTTGATGAGCAAGTAGTAATGGTTTTACATATCATCTCCCATCACCTGAAAAATCGAGTTATCAAGCATCACTTTAGAAGGTCCGGGGAAACTGTTAGCAGAGCATTTCATAGTGTTTTAAATGCTGTCATACGCTTACAAGATGTGTTATTTAAAAAGCCTGAGCCAATTACAGCCGATTCTTCTGACACAAGGTGGAAATGGTTTAAGGTATTAGACTGAGTTTTATATATAGCTTGTACAACATTTAGTTGATTTAGATTTAAATTAGTATTCTAACTCAAGGTTTTATATCATGTGATGAATTGCTTAGGTGCTCTTGATGGAACCCACATTAAGATTAGGGTTCCAACAGTTGATAAACCTAGATATCGAACGCAAAAAGGTGACATAGCAACAAATATGCTAGGTGTTTGTACACCTGAGATGCAATTTGTTTATGTTCTTCCTGGTTGGGAAGGTTCAGTTGCCGATAGACGGGTTCTTCGAGATGCCATTAGTAGAAGACATGGACTAAAAGTTCCTCATGGTAAAGTGGATAGTTAGAGGACTTTGATATTGTTCATTAAGATCAAACTTTTTGTGCTGAATTAATCATTTTAAAAAAAATTATTTTATAGGTTGTTATTATCTAGTTGATGCTAGATACACAAATTGTGAGGGATTTCTTGCACCTTTTAGAGGACAACGATATCATTTGAATGAGTGGCGTCAGGGTTATCAACCAAGTTCTCTGCAAGAGTTTTTTAATATGAAACATGTCTCAGCACGTAATGTTATTGAAAGATGCTTTGGGTTATTAAAACTTAGATGGGGAATACTTAGGAGTTTATCGTTCTATCCTGTAAGGGTGCACAATAGAATTATTATTGCATGTTGTTTGCTCCATAATTTTATTCGAACCCATATGAGTATTGATCCCATTGAAGCGGAGGTGGGAGAAGGATTACCTAGTAATGTGGTGGATGACGATGAACCGAATATCACAAATATTCATCCATCGGATACTTGGGCTACTTGGAGGATGGAACTAGCCAACCAAATGTTCAATGAATGGCAAGCATCTAGAAATTAGTTTGTGAAACTTTTGTATTGATTTTTGTATTGTACTAAACTTGTTGAATTATAATTTAATTTCTTCTCATTCAGCATGTGTTATAATTTTAAATTTTTTGTGGTATGGAGCTTTTGATTCATGATATTGAACTTAATTATAATTTTATAAAGTGTTCACATTTTGATTCATGATATTAAAATAGTAATTAATATAATTTGTTTTTTTTTTGTTCTTAAGATAATTATGTCAAGTGTTCCAGAATCAAATGCTTCTTCTCAAGCTTCTCGAGGAACCAAAAGAAAATGGGTTCCAGAAGAAGATGCAGCATTGGTTTCCTGCATGGTGGACCTGCACAATATTGGAACATTTAATGCTGATACCGGGTTTAAAGTCGGTTATTTAAACGAGTTGGAAAGAATGCTACAAAAGGTTTTGCCAAATGCAATGTTGAAGGCGAAACCTAATATTGAATCGAGGATTAGGTTACTAAAAAGGGAGTGGTCAATCGTCTATGACATGCTTAATGGCCAAAACAATAGCGGTTTTGGTTGGGACGAGCATAGGCAGCTCGTTGTTGCTGAAGATGCGGTTTGGGACTCCTATTTAAAGGTAAGATTATTTCAAGTCTTTATTATCTTATTTTTACCAAACTTATAACTAAGATGATTTCCTCATTTTTTTAGAGTCACAAAGAAGCCGCTCAATTCAGACATCGTACTTTCCCTTACTACGACCAGCTTACTACCATATACGCAAGAGATCAAGCAACTGGAAAAGATGCTCAAACAGCTGCTGATGTTCTTGAAGAAATAAATGCTGAGGGTGTACCTACTACAGGTATGGATGAAGAAAGAAACGCATTCTATGACTGCGAAGCTAACATCTCTTTGGATGACATGGATGTTTCTGCTGCGGAGCCGCAACGAGATAGAGACCAAGGGGGTTCCTCATCTTCAAACAAGAGAAAGAAGAAATCCGATGCTCGTGATAATATGTATTCTTCATTTGATGAGGCTGCCACTTTATTGGCCGAAAACATCAAGTCCGTTGGCGATCAAATCAGTAGGAGTATTGCCTTCGATGTGGTAGTTCAGCAGAAGTCAAAAGAATTCCAGATCATGCATGAGAAAGCTTCAAATTTATATTCAACCTTATGGGAAATTGAAGGTTTAACCGATGATGAGCGGTATCGAGCTTTGAGTAAAATTCCAAATCATCCAAGTCAAATGATCGTTTTCTTTAGTTTACCTTCTGTTGCGCGATTGGAATGGGTCAGAAGATTTCTTTCTGACCATTAAAAATCAATGTTCAAACTTTTTGATGTTGTAAAACTATATAACATATGGATTATGATGTAGAATTTCATTTTCATCTAACCTTTTCTTAATATAAGTTAATTATGTTTATGCAGAATATAATTCTCAAGTTATATTTTGATTTTAGTAAATTAATATAAGAACATTTTATTATTAAGAATTGTATGAAATTATATATCATTATTAAATTATATTTAATATTAATTATTTTAAATTGTATAAATTCATATAAGAAAATTTATTATCAAGAATTTTATGAAATTATATATTATTATTAAATTATATGTAATAATAATTATTTTAAATTATACAAATTCATATAAGAAAATTTATTAGTTATAATTATTTTAAATTTTATTAAATCATATATTTTAATTAAAATATATTTAATAATAATTATGTTAAATTATCTTTTATAGTATCATATATTATGATTTGAGTAAATTCATATAAGAATATTAATTATTAAAAATTTTATTAAATTATATATTTTAATTAAAATATATTTAATAATAATTATGTTAATTTATATTTTACAGTATCATATATTATGATTTGAGTAAATTCATTTAAGAATATTGATTATTAAGAATTTTATTAAATTATATATTTTAATTATAATATATTTAATAATAATTATGTTAATTTATATTTTATAGTATCATATATTATGATTTGAGTAAATTCATATAAGAATATTGATTATTAAGAATTTTATTAAATTATATATTTTAATTAAAATATATTTAATAATAATTATGTTAAATTATCTTTTATAGTATCATATATTATGATTTGAGTAAATTCATATAAGAATATTAATTATTAAGAGTTTTATTAAATTATATATTTTAATTATAATTATTTAATAATAATTATGTTAATTTATATTTTATAGTATCATATATTATGATTTGAGTAAATTCATATAAGAATATTAATTATTAAGAATTTTATTAAATTATATATTTTAATTAAAATATATTTAATAATAATTATGTTAAATTATCTTTTATAGTATCATATATTATGATTTGAGTAAATTCATATAAGAATATTAATTATTAAGAATTTTATTAAATTATATATTTTAATTATAATATATTTAATAATAATTATGTTAATTTATATTTTATAGTATCATATATTATGATTTGAGTAAATTCATATAAGAATATTGATTATTAAGAATTTTATTAAATTATATATTTTAATTATAATATATTTAATAATAATTATGTTTAAATATGATTAAATTATTTATTATTGATATTAATAATCTTATTAAAATTTAAATAACAATAACAATAATCATTTACCCAAACAAATTTATGCTAAGGGTATTCTAGTCATTTTAGTTTTTTCCATTATGCTATTACACTTCTATTCCATTCAACCAAACACAAGAATACTATTACGCCTCTATTCCATTACATTCAACCAAACAATTGATTTGCTATTACACCTCTATTCCATTACGCCTCTATTCCATTACAGCGAACCAAACGTGTTGTAAATGTTTTATTGATGTAAATGTTGTGGGGTTCAAATCTCACAATATCTAAATGATTTATTATTATTTTTTGATATAAACAGATGAAAGTACCTTAGAATAATATAGCTTATTTTAAATACAGAAGAATATTTTTGTAATGCCTCTATTCGAGTTAGTACTTGGTTGACTTGTGACACCAAATTTTTACTACGAAGGGATCAACAATGATATAATCACCCAATGGTTGAGGCAATTTGGAAGTTAGTTGCTTAGCTGAAAATAAAGATTTTTATTTGGCTGGCATGGAGAGATAGAATTATGTCCAAAGCTGTAGCATGTGCGGACTTGTAAAAGAGGAAGAAAGGAGTAAATTCAATGCTAATGCCCATGAACAAAAAGGGTTGGGGCCTGCACTTCTCACTTACCTTAATCCCTCAATTCAAACAACAAAACTTTATTCTTCATCCTTCCCTTTCTCTTTTACAAGAGAAGAATAATTATCTATAATAATATTTATTAATTAAAAAAATAAATTTTCTAATCAGAATTGACATTGAAATATTATTATAGAGATGGTATCCCAACAACAATTCCACTACAAAATGCCGGAGAAATGAGTAGTCAAAATTCCAAGAAACCATTCTAATCTTACGAGTACCCAACACAGTAGAATTATCCGATTAATGCTCCCTATATCATAGCAAATTTAGACTGCTGGATACGAAGGTCGCAGCCAGTTGTAATGCAACAAGTAACCGACGATAGCTTAAATTAGCAGACGCCTTTTCTTATCAAATTTATTAAGAATCTAAACAGGTAGATAATAGCATAGAAAAACCTTAAAGCCAGGCATGAAATCTCTATACCATTATTCCGAGCCTGCATGTTCAGTGAAGCTACTTCCCCTTTATAATTGAAATATAACTATCAACTTAAATTTTTTACTACTTTGACATATTATTTTACTTTTTTAAGCGTCAGAATCTAAATTTCTGATTGTGGGACGATCCTTGTATGGTAAAGTGGGTTCTCCTCTAGGAATTAGACCATGGAACCATCACACAAAACTAAACAAATCTTTGTTAATATTTAAATTAGCTACAAGCAAAAGTTAAAATAATAATAATAAAAGAAGAAACACGTCTGTAATCTTTCTTACCATCTGTCCATCTGTCTATCCCTAGGTTAGATATTGTTGGGTTTTTCCAAAAATAAATATTTTACTTTTACTTTGATGTTGTTAATTCCAGTCTATATCTTGAAACTGAAGGTGGAAAAAGAAAGAAAAAACAAAGATTCTGAAAGTAGCATCGCACGTGTGTTACGCGTCGTTTCATTGATATACACGTGTATAAACCCAGACAGGGGAAGGGGGGGGGGAATTCAGTTATATATGAAGGTGGGAGCTTGTGTATGTGCTTTGTTATTGTCAGTGCATCAAACATCGAAGAGAGTTCCAGTTTCTTGCTCTTGTTTTATCTCTTGGATCAACTGCTTTGTTCTAATTATTTCATTTCATTTTCTGGATAAAGTTTTGATATTTTTGAGAAACCCATTGTTTGATAAAACACTTGTTTTTAATATACATATAAAGATGGGAAGACAACCATGTTGTGAGAAAGTTGGGTTGAAGAAAGGGCCATGGACTGCTGAGGAAGATAAGAAGCTAATCAGCTTCATCCTCACCAATGGCCAATGCTGTTGGAGAGCTGTTCCTAAGCTTGCAGGTCTCTCTCCCATTCTTGTTTTCAGAAATTTATGTAATGTTTTAAAAAGCAAAAATGAAGATGTTTGATGTGTGATTGCAGGATTGTTAAGGTGTGGAAAGAGTTGCAGGTTGAGATGGACAAATTATTTAAGACCAGACCTGAAAGAGGACTTTTATCTGAATATGAAGAGCAAATGGTGATTGATCTTCATGCTCAACTTGGCAATAGGTTAATTACCCCATCTTCATTTATTTTTCTACCAAAGACATTATGGTTATTATTATTATGTGGTTACGATTTTCCTTGAAAACAACTCCATCTTTCACAATCATTTCCATCCAAATCTCACATGCTTTAGAAATTGCACTTTGAATTTTATTAAAAATATTTGAGTTATAATTATCCAAATCTCTTTTACATGGACCTCTCTTGTGGTTACAAAAAAGTCATCCTTCTTTCTAGTGGTCCCAAATTTCAACTCATTATTTTACTTTATGGTATCACACTTGCTGCTTTTCTTTTTTCCTTAAAGAAATTGATTTTTGACATCTTCAGATGGTCTAAGATTGCCTCTCATCTCCCCGGAAGAACTGATAATGAGATCAAGAACCATTGGAACACTCACATCAAGAAAAAGCTAAGGAAAATGGGCATTGATCCTCTCACCCACAAGCCACTATCAACTGCTGAAGAGCAGCCAAAAGAGCAAAAGAAGCAAGTTCCAAAAGTTGACAAATCCAAACCGCCTGAAACATCCTTACAATCCACTATAACTAAAGCAAAAGAGGAAGATACGAGCATGACAAGCTCATCATTTGACCCAATGGATATGACGATGAACAATGAAAACATCGATGGTTTTTGCACCGATGAAGTTCCATTGATTGAACCCCATGAAGTCTTGATCCCTGGCCCTGCTGCACCCTCAACATCTGCTTCTTCTTCTTCTTCTTCTTCTTCATCTTCTTCTTCTGCTCATTCTCCCAACTTCCTACAACAATTTCACTACTTCCCTGCAGATTTTGAATGGCCTTCAGTTAACAACACCAACAAGACCGATAGCAACAATTTGAGCTTGTGGGATACTGATGATTTCAGCGGTTGGGATTTGCTGATCAATGATGATGATAGTGATACAAAGCTAGCTCTTAATTCATTATCATCTCCTCTATTTCAGTGCCTAAGAATGGGCTTTGATCAAGATTCTTGGACATATCCACTTTTATGATTTTTGTTTTCACTTTGATTTTTATTATGTGTTTTCTTTATTTCTAGTTTCTCCTTTTATTTTTAATGTTTTCATAAAATATAATTTTTTTAACCTTGTGTTTGCATGATGGTTAAGGTGTTCATCACCCCAAATATGACTTGAATTCGAGTCGTGCTATTTGCATTGTTATTAGAGTTTTACCCTCCTTTTATAATTCATTAAAAACAAATATATATGTCTTATTTTCCTTTTGTATATGGGAAGTTGAAGAGAATCAAGAATTTTAAGTTAAATTTAATATATTAAAAAGTTTTTTTTTCTTGATTACAATTAAACCTATAAATAAGATTAAAATCTTACTATCATGAAAAAACATGCGATATTTTTATATTTCCTTTTCTATTTTATAGCCATCATCTTCAACTATTGATCAAGAGTTGAGCATCAAAATTTGCTAAATGCAAACAATTGTTTTCCCTGTTTTCACAAAAAAACAGAAGTCCAACAATGTCCATCTTTTAATCAATGTTTTTCCCCCCTTTTTTATCATTCAAACTAATTTTTCTAATTAAATTATTTAATTCTATCCAATTAACTTCCTCTTTATCTATAATAAAACTTATTAGTTATATGTTGGTAATAAATATTTCTCAAAATATATTAACACGGGAGGAAAAAAAACTTAAGTTTAGAGTCAAACATTTACAATAATCTTTAATTAAAGAATTTTATTGACTAGTAAACACAAAATTATTTTTGTGTCTCTATTGGAATTGAACAAAATGGTGTTTGTATATATATCAAATAGTTTTTCTGTTGAAGTTATACCATTAAATGTTTATTTCTATGTTTTGTATATGATTATAACAACAAATTTAGCCCTCATTTTTACACATTTAGTCAATTTGGTTTATAATCTTTTATTTGGAGTAAATTGGCCTTTAACCTTTTATACTAATGTGGTACTATTTTCTCATATATGTCATGTTTATAAATAATTTAAACTTTTAAAAAATTCAAAATTTTTAAAAAAAATTCAAATAGTCAAAAATAAAAATTATAATACCAAAAATTATGAAGAAGAAAAGCTATTCAAATTAAAGAACATAAAACTTTAACAGCTTTTAAAAGTTTAAAATTTTCAATATATAAAGTGCTATTATGAACTAAGAGAATTACAACAAGAGAAAAGAGTAGAAAAATGAGAGGATGGTTCAACTTTCATTTCAGGATATCAAAAAAATTTTACATGCCCTCTATTTATAGAGCCTCAATCATCATAGGTTACAAAATTATAATAAAGATAGTTAAGGCACGAGTTACAAGAAAATGAATTATTGGGGGTTATGGGAGTTATATGGAAATTCATTTTTTACAACACTCCTCCTTGGATGTCCATCAACAAACATGTGTCTCGTTAAAACCTTAATAGGAAAAACACTGTAGGATAAAAAACTAATGAATGAAAAAGAGTATACAATCTCTTATTACAAGTTGCCTCCTTGAAAACCTTTACCACAAAAACCCAGATAGACAAAACCTTGATTAAAGGAAACGAGTACAACATGTTTTAGACTCCCCTTAAAGGCAACATCATATTACATCTTTGAGCTGACACATTCGAATATTGTATACTAATCTTTCTAATGTTGTGGTTGGTAATAACTTGGTAAAAGACTAGCCAATTTATCTTTAGAATGAATTTGTTGAACTACTATATCACCTTTCTTCTCAAGATCATGATTGAAGAATAATTTTGGTGAAATGTATTTCGTTCTATCACCTTTTATGTAACTACCATTCAATTAAGATATACATATTGCATTATCTTTGTATATAATAGTTGACATCTTTTCTTGCAGAGGCAAATCACATATCTTCTAGATATGTTGGCTTAACAACCTTAGTCAAACACACTTCGGCTTGGTTTATGCATTGCAATTAATTCTGCATGATTTGAAGAGGCAACAATTAATGTCTGTTTTGTTGGACGCCATGATATGATTGTACCTCCACATGTAAATAAATATTTTGTTTGAGATCAACCTTTATATGGATATGATCAATATCCAGTGCCAACATATCCAACTAATAAAGATCTTGAGTCATTTGAATAAAATAACCCTATACTAGCAGTACTTCTGATATATCTAAATACATGTTTAATTCCATCCAATGTCTGCATGCTGGTGTTGGGAAATGTGTCCATATTGTAGTAAACATATAACTTTTGTTTATGTATTTGAACGATGAATAAATAAATAAAGTTAATTTTACATTTCATTGTTATATCTTTTGTGTTTCTGTCTTTCATGTTTTGCATACATATCAAAATTGTGACAAGAAAATATTATCTCATTGATTGTCTAAGTTCAAACTGATTATAAGTGGCACTGTACGAACATTTACATTGCGAAAAAGATAACTTACTTCAGTAGATAATCTAAACGAGTCTATAATCCCGTAAAATAATCAAAGTGAGCGTTTGATTCAAATAATTAGAAGGATTATTATGTCACATATAATTCCAATTGTGGAGACGGCTAGTCTATAATTACATGAGTAGAAACATAGATGTACTCATTGAAAGAATCATACATTGGATTGGACCCAAGTTGAATTAATTTTGAATCTGTTTGTGAGTTAATTCACTTGTGACATTTATGGTGTGACTTACCTAAATCTTGAGTTAGTCACTAACCATGCGTATGTAACTCATGTGCTTTGATATAAGTGGAGGCTTATGCTCTAAAAATTATCAATCCCATAGCCAATATGTTGGGTAGATGACTTGTGTATGGCATGGCTTTGCTAGCAACAATAGAATTCATAGCTCGGTTAAAGAGTTAATGATATCCTCTCATTAGCATTGTGTGGATTGATAAATATGGAACATGGTCACGAGTTGCTTGTTCTCGAACGAGCAATTTATCACAATCATTTGTTGACAGTGGTCATATTAATCATTAAAAAGACACACTGGTGATAATGAGATAATGTAACCTCCCCAACCCTACCTAGATGTTAAGCCCGAATTCAGAAGATTATATCGACTACCGAAATGACCCAATAAGCCATTAGAGTTTATAAAATAGACATTTAAAACATTTGTTTATTTTGAAAGAAAACTTAGTCTATTTTTAGAAAAACCTACAAGTTATCAAAGAACCGATTTAGATTAACTTACCCATGTAACGGTGACTACCTTTGAAAACTTGGTTAATTACCAATTTATTTATTACTTGAAACTTTAATTATAGTTTAGCAGCGGAAAAGTGATATATGTTTTTAAATTTTAATAAAAACCGAAGTTCATGCATAATTAATTAGTATCCATATTTTTATATCCTAAAATCAAATTAAAGATCATGCATGCTATAAAAACCTAAATCCCGAGTCCCATGCTGTTATTCAAAATAAAATAATACAGTCTTTGAATAATAAAACTATCAAATAATAAATCTAAAATATTTTAATAAACGAAACCGAGTCGAGTTCCTCTAGATGCCGTGTTCGTGTCCTGACCTGGTGGGTTATCTGTAGAGATAGAAATAAAAGAGGAAAGTGAGCTATGAAGCTCAGTGTGAGTTCAATCACAAGAAAATTAGTACAAACAGTGGACAAATCATACATAATATCAACTCATAAAATAAATCACAATTGGATAGCAATATAGAATATCAGAAGTGCAGAATAATTCATCAACATAATATCCCAGTGTTCATAGCCATGCAAATGCTTATGAATTCAATGCAATTTCAATTTATCAGAATAGGTCCTACCTAACTCCGCTACACTCCATGGTAAGAGTTCCCCAGAACTCCTCTACCTTTACACCACGGTGTAAATGAAACACTAAGCATTGTAAATAAACTGCTAGTATGGTGCGAATAAACCACTAACCGGTGCAGATAAAATCTGTTAGTACGGTGTGGATAAACCACTATTTGATGCAGATAAAATATATTAATACGGTGTGGATAAACCACTATTCAATGTAGATAAAAGCTGCTAACACTTCTTCCGTTCATATCGCCTCACCCAATGTAATGTAACATGACATGCTATGACAGATTAGTACGGTAGCATTAACATATTTTTAATAAGTATGTAGGTAGCAATTATTATGCTTATAACAAATCACAACAATAGCAATAAACTTGTTTAACGTGAGTTCAGTTTAATAGTAACAGTAGACATGTATGTCATGCAATAGGTAGTGTTAAACTAAGCTTTATTGGATAAATATAACAAATTAAAGTGTTTTTGAATAGAAGTAAATTTGAGCAATTTTATAAAATTAAGTTGATGTGGTTTTAATTGAGTCAAAGATTTTTAAATATGTTTTAATCATTTTCAAACAAGTTAGAATTACTCCAAGCCAAAAAGTATTGATACTTTTTGTCTAAGTATCAATATTCTAGAAGATATCGATACCCCTTTGTTAATCAATACCAAATTGACATTCTGGAATTTGTAACCTTTTCTAGGCACCGATCTAGTATTGATACTTTTATAAAAACTATCAATAAATCTCTCAAGTATCGGTATTCCTGCTCCAATGGTCAGTGAAATCAGCATTAATTACAACAAAATATCAATACTCTTTTTGGTAGATAGCGACACTCGTTGCTGCAGGTGAAGTTAATGACCTGGTATTTCATCCCCAATAGCTACATTCACTTTTACGACAACCACAATGGTTGGAAATCAAATTAGAAGGTATAAATATCATTTTCCAAAGGTTTAGCAACAACAAGAGACATGTGCAAAGCTTAAAAATCAATAAAAACAACTTAGAGCTTAATTTTTTCATACCTTTTCTTGTAAACAAATTAGAGGATTGTTTCTTTGTTTGCTTATTTGTTTCTCTTTGAGAGAGGGTTAATTCTTAAGGTTTGGGTAAAAACTTTAAGGGAGTTGTATCTTAAGATTTTGGGGCATAAATCTTAGGAGAGATTGTAAGGTTAAACATTGTCCTCAAAGGTTACCAAATTAGTGAATTTGAGAAAATCTTTAATTGTGATAAGCTAAGGTAATGGAGTAGACAATTGGGGTTGAACCACTATAAATCATTGTGTTCTTTGTTTCATAATTTTTATTGCTTCCACCACATCTCAAATGCCTATTCAACTTCCCTATCGGTGTTCTCGAGTTGATCCTTCCGAGCTAACAAGTAACGCAGTGGTATGGAAAACATTATCGGTTCATTAGAATTACAGTGGTTGTAAACAAGTAATATTCTCATATCAAGCATATAAAATAATAATTCAATCAATAAGATTATAGATTCCAACATTACTCATATTGACAGGGACTTAATTGAATGAAACAAAGCACTAAAAATAGTTTAGGGACTATTTAAGGACTAAACTGATCAATTCATAAAATTTTGGGTAGAATTGTAAAACAAAGGTAACATGACCGTGTGGGGTGCTATAGGCCGTATGGAAAGGTTACACAGTTGTGTGGCCAGGCCGTGTAATAGGTTGTGACTGTATGGCAAATGCAAAAATAACCTATAGAGGAAACACGACTGTGTGACAGGCCATATGGTCCACGAACTACACTAGGGTTTCCAGGGCACACAGTTGTGTAGTCCACTCGTGTGGCCCAAACGCCTGTGTGGCCCTAATACTAGGCATGGTTTGCCCTGATTCGCTTGTAAGAGAACACACACCTTTCACTGAAAGTTTGATCGAAGTTCCTTGCATTCAAATCTGACCCGATGTACCTAAAACGAGTCCTTCAAATGACATTTATACATGAGTTAACGATTAATTTCAAGATTTATCAAGATTATTGAAAGATTAAGCAAGAACCGAAAAAGATTGATTAATCAAACGTAAGACTAGTGTTGAATAGAAATATTACGAAAATTAGATATCTAAACATCGAAAATTAGATGTACTTATCGATTCTTGGTAATTGTAGGGATGCTATTAACGAAAATTACAAAATTGATAGAAAGAATGATTGAATAGAGGATGATTTGATTCGAGAAAGCAAAAAAGTTATCAACAATTAGGATGAAGATATGGTGTAAAAAAAGAGAAAGAAAATAAAAAAGAGAATAAATAGGAAGATAGAGGGCATATTATATTAGGATTTGAAAAATGGCAAATTGAGATTCTAATTAGGCAAAGAATATAAAAAGATGGTGGAATTCTATTTCTATAATTTTGAGGAAGGGCAATATATGAATTCTAATTATGAAAGAATTGGTTAAATTCCTAGGGTTTGTAAACTCTAGGGGATGACTTGCAATTTTTCCAAGGTTTTGCCAAAATTTAAAATTAAAAATTAAAGGGGGAAAGGAGGTGAAGGCTCAAACTTGAGTTCATAAGGGGAAACTAACACTTTAACCATTAGGCTATCGCGCATTTCTTGTTTATTTTTTATGCTTGATTATATCGATCTATTTTGAAGCATTTTTGGTGAAATTATGAAATAAAAAAGAAAGGAGGAAACTCGAACCTAAAACTTCCAAGAAGGGTTCTAGCATGCTATCCATTAGGCCGAAGCCTATTTCTTATTTAGTTTTTACCCCCTAACGGTATTTATTTTAGTGTGGTTTTTATCCTAGGTTATTGAAAATTAAAAGAAAAATAAATGGGAGGGGTGGGGTTTGAACCTAGGCTTTCTAAAGAGGAAAGTTAACATTTAAGCATTAGGGCTAACGCTTACTTCTTACTTAATCTTTTTTCTTAACTACCTATATTTATTTCGGGCTCAACTTACATATTCTTTATTAGCTTACACATTTACTCAATTTTTTTATTAACTTATTTAACTTATAGTTCTTAGCACATTCCATCTTAGTTTATATAAAATACTCATAGTCAAGTCTCATTATTAATATTTTAATTCATGTAACCCCTTTTCCAATTAGGTCCTAACTCAATTAAAACACACTATTTTCAAATTAAACCTCATAATCAAGTTTAATTTTAGATTAATTAATATAATAATGACTGACTATATTATTTTAATACTTTAATTAATTATTTATGATCTTAATTTCAATATTTGTTTCAAGTTCACGATTTATAAATGCACAAAGATAACCTTATAAATCAAGGCGTGACCAATCTCGATTTTTACAAACCCGATTCTTTTAACCCGATTTTAGGGGTGTGACAATTGTCCCCTCCTAAAGAGAAATTTCTTCCCTGAAATTTCCCTATTGACACATCAGTTACTTAGCCACAAAATTTGTTATTCCTCCTTTCAATCCAAACACCATGTTTCCACTAGGAAACTCTGATTCCTGTGCAGTTCCAAACAATATTTCTCCTTAAATCTCCTACGGGATTTTTTTGAAGATCCTATTCACTATCACAGACTGTCCTTCGGTAACTTTACTAACAATTTCCTCTACTCTAAATTCCTTGTAACACCCTTCACCCAGTCCGATCGCCGGACCCGACTTATAGGACATCAACATTGTAACAATTTCACATGCATATATAGCTTTAAGCAAGAATGATTTTTATTAGTTTAAGCAGTTTTAGAGGTGATTGCGACTAAAAAAATATTATATGACATTCGGAACAGTTTAAATACATGATTAAAGACCATTTAGCAAATTTCAAAAGAAAATAACGTAGGTATCAATACACAACAATAGGTATCGATATTTAGTAAAACATGTATAGATACTAGTTGGTTGGTTGGTTGATGGAAATGTGGGGAAGTTTATTTTTTGATTTACGGACTAAATCAAAAAGACGTCGAGACCAAGATGAGATATTATTGGGCACCAATTTGATAGTCCCAGATTAGTTTGGTGAAGTCGAGAGATAAACCAGGCTAATTTGTCTAAATTGGTAAATTTGAGATTGAAAGGTAAAATTGAACCAATTGAGGAGTATTAGCGATTTAGACCCCTAATTCAAAGGTTAACCAACCACATGAAAACCAATCAACCGTTGTCTGTTATCGTATTTTTTTAGTTTCATACTTTGCTTTATTTACAATTTAGTTATTGTCTGTTTCTAGGTAGTTAATTAGCGTAATTAACCTCTTGTATGGCCTGCCATAATAAAATTGCTTACTGATTAGTTAGCTAGACTCTTTGAATCACATGTCCTTAGTTTAGAAATTGATTAATCGCCAACTCCTTTGGGTTCTATCTTTGGAATGCTTTAGTGTTCCATTGACACTATAAATATTACAACTGACACTATACACTTGCAGTTAAAATCGCATTTTTAAATTTTTTTATAAAGTTTTTTGTATTTTTGGTACACGCGCAAGCGATTAGTACCATATACCCTAACAGGTGACCTATATTCTATGGGTTAGGGGTTTAAATCCCACCAAGGGCGAGACACTCATGTCGTCTCTTGGTGGGTGGTCGTACATCCATATATGGTCGAGGCGGCCCTCTCTATGAACCATACACGGGTTTCGAGGAGGGGGACAAAACCCTCCTCTGGGGGACAATACCTTCTATTATCGAAGGACTAGGTTGGTGTCCCTGAGAATGACACTTTGAAGACTTCTCTTGGAGGAGTCTGTCCCCTATCAATAATAACCAAAATAATACCGTATACCCCAATAGGTGACCTATATTCCATAGGCCATTTTTTAGTCTATTCCCTAAAGATAATACTTCAAAGGCTTCTTCCAAAAAAAATACTAATCAATTTTTAAAAAATTTTAAAAAAAAATCTCATGATTGATTGAAAGTGGGAAAAGTCTCGTTAGTGGTATCCCTTCATTAGCCCACTCGCCGACAAACGCGTAGAATAGCAGACATGGAAGTTAACAAGAAAACAAATTGACTAAAAGGACACGTATCAGCTTCACATCATTCTTGTCCAAATAAAAGTCAACACACTTTTGGGGCTTGTAATAGATCCGATTACACGGAATCGCAACCTTTTTCTTTTTTCTTTCCAACACCTATCACAGTCAAATCAACTATTTAGGACATACATTCCCTCGTCTTTGCGATCACTGTCCTTGTGGATTTTGTAGATAATTGGAAATCAGCTCAACTTGAACCAAGGATTTATGTTAATTAATTTATTTTTAAGTTTGTTTATATTGGTTAATAATTTCAAATTTATATTTCTATTTGTATAAGTTAAAAAACATATCTTTGTAAACATTTAACTAATATATAATCGAATATGTTTTTTAATAATAAATAAATAATAATTTTTTTTGTAATCATGTTATCTATTATCGACAATAGTAATTAATTTGCTCACCATAACTATTCTTTAAAAAGATAAATGATTGACTATAAAATGTGTTTCATTCACATGAGTAATAATTGAACTCTTTTGATAACATGGTTAATGGATGAGATAAATAATTACAACACCCACCTCATGGTTATAAATAAATAATCATATATCTTCTTTTTTAGATATGAAATAATCAAATATAAAGAGTTTTGACTTTGGTTTTTCTTTTAAATGATATCCGGTTTAATTTTGATTATGTATAACCTCAATAATATATTTATTAAGTCTTATATTTTTTGGATTTATTTATTCTAATTTTTTTAGTATTTTAGGTTAATAAGAGTGTGACTAGGTCTAAGAAGGTCTATGTTACTTGCTCTGCAAGATAGTTTACTAGATTCAGGTAAGACTTAGACATGGTTATAAATACTTAGGAACAGGCACGGATAGCCACCACCATGATGCACTTTTGATTATTTTGATTAATAAAATCGCTCCAAGGGAGCTTTTTTTCCTTCCATGACTCAAGACTAGTTTCTTGTTTCTTTCTCGATAGAACTTTTATTTCAGTTCTTCAATATCATCTAATTCAAGTCAATAAGAAGGGTTAAATAAAAGCAACTATAGTTCTTCGTTGGTAAAAATTCACTAAAAAAGGCTAGGCTATCTATCCAACTACTTCACCACCAGCACCATCCATCTTTCTTCTTTTCATCAATTCATCTATCATCTGTTGTTATTTTTCTTTTGTATCAAATTTCATTTTCGAGCTCATTTTATTATTATTCGAATAATATCAATTAAGGCTCTAACATAACCATAGCTAATATATTAGTAAAAACATAATTGTATGCATCAATAAAGCTACCAAAAACTAGTAATTTTTTTAATGTATTAAGTCAATTTTTATGGTTTACAGTTACCCCATATTTGGAAGTTGGAACCATTAAACTATTGTTTTTCTTTTCACTTGAATTTTTATTGTTTAAAATGAAATATTTCTTTACAAATATTTTAATCAGTTGAACTACTAAAAATTGGGTTTGTATTATGAAATTTGTAAAATATTTCTCATGCATATTTTTATTGAAATTTTAAAAATTTCATAATAAATTTTTAGAATTAATATATACAACCTAACTCGTGTATTGCACAAGAAAAAAAAAACTAGTATATATACTTTAACAATTTAATGTTTCGATATAATGAAAGAATTCAATGTGTCACCATCATTTGTCATTCTAATAATTTGACATGAGTTTATATTCCAATTTTAAAGACTTAACATATATTTAATGAAATTTTAATTAATACTTGGTAATTAATTGCTAAAAATAAAAAAAGCATAAACGTTAAATTAAATTAAATCATTTTTTTATCATTTTGATGAGTATTATTAATTAATTTATATTTATTTTAAATATTACATATTAATTTTCTTAAGTTATATTAATCATAGTACAAACTATTATAATTTCAAAAATTAAAAATTGAAAATACAAAAGTTAAAATTGCAACTTAGCCTAATTTTACGTAGAGGAAAAATTGCTTTCTTTGTGCTCTTAATTTTTTTCAGGATTCCATGTTCTCTAATATCACATAACCCTGCAATTATTTATTGATGTCAATCAAGAAAGCAAAAAAGGAACATGAAGTTTTAAAATAGATTCAAATAATAGTTACTAGAAAATTGATTCAAATCATATATAATTTTGCACAGGTAGAGAAAATTTGATTTGGCTTTTAAGTGATCAGCAATAATTCACTTACTATGCATGGTTTTCTAGAAATATTGGCTTTGTACAAGGGTGTCATAAAAATAATAATAAAAGGCATTTACTGGATTACAATACAATTTAAGGCTCTTGAGACTGTTAAAGCTTCCATTAGTTGGGCGTAGTAGTTTGATCTCCCCTCAAAGTATTGCTTCTCAAGTCTGAATGCTGCCAACCTTTTGATAATGGGGTCTTGGAATGCGAAATCTTGCAGATCAGAATAAGAATTTTCTTTTAAAATTGGATTTAATATTGTTGCTAACACTGAGGCTCTATGAGTGCAAGTCTTGAAGAGCAAATATAACATTCAGGGACTGTTGTCAATTTCGATTTCAAGGAGTTGCCACTCCTTCATCTGGCTTTTTATCATGAGAGTGTGGCCCGAGGTTCTCAATAGTGTATATTGGACCGTTGGCAATAGACACGTGATTAATTTTCAGAATGATGTTTGGGTTAGACAGGTTAGCCCTCTTAAATTTTTCTATACAGTGATAGAGTTGCTGGATGAGGCTTAGAGTTTGTAACATGATTGATAATATCGGGAATTGGGATTGACCTCGTCTAAATCAGTTGTTGCCTAACCATATCCTCCTCCACATTGCAGCCATTTTACTCCTTGATCCGACTGCAGATATTGATTGTATCTCGTGGAAGTAGTCACAAAATGACTCGGTCTCTTCTATTGAAACTTAAAAAAAGTATTTACTCTATTGGTAATTTTGCTTCGCCTATGAATTGGAAAGCTCCGCAATGAGTTCAATTGTTCTTGTGGCTATTGTTGAGAGTCGCATTTTGACCAATAGTGAGAGATCTTGAAGGCACATGTCAAATAAGAGCCATTGTCCCCGATGCGGTCATGTTATTGAGTTAGGTATTCACGCAGTTTAGGATTGTTCTTTTTCGAGAGCAGACTAGAATGTCGTGGTTCCTTTCAATGCTAGAAATATCTTCTTAACATCTGATCTTAATGAGTGGTTAGTGTTGAACTTTGCTAATCAGAAAGGTCTTGGTAGTAGAGAGGTGAACTGGCCAACTTTGTTTTCCATCATATGTTAGTCGTTATGGAAATCTCGTAATAATTTTATTTTCAAAGACAACCATAGTAGGATCGAATCAATAATTTCTACAGCATTAGCATGGACTAAGACCACGGAGAAATCAAATATAGGTGATCTTCTCAGATAAACTAAAGCCAGTCTTAAACATTTGATGCCTTCGGAGCAAGGTTGGGTCAAATTAAATAAAGATGGTGTTGTTTCGAATAACACTAATGGCGCGTCAATAGGAGGATTTTTCAGAGACTCGTCTGCAAACTGGTTACATGGCTTCACAATGAGAATTGGGAATGAGAGAATTTTTAAAGTTAAGCTAGAGCTATTTTGGAAGGATTCCAAATTGCATGGGAAGCTGACTATAGACATTTGGGTCTAGAATATGACAATGCGATGGTAGTTGAATTGATTTTGACTGGAGAGATTATTGTTAATAGGATAACAAAGTTGTGACTAACTAATCAACTCCTAAAACACAATTGGAGTGTACGAGCATATTCCTAGAGACCACATCAAAGTTGCTGACCACGTATGGCTAAATTAGCTGGTCATAATCTTAATAGTTTATAGAGGTTTATAGAACCCCAGACTTAGCTCTAGTGTTGCTGCATAAAGATTTAAATGCATCGTCTCTTACTAGTTACTACTACTTAGGAATTTCACTGGTTTGTAATCACAATTGGTTGGTTGTACTTTGTGCCAAAAAAAATATTAATATTTGTATTTCACAACCCTTATAGCATTTATTATATTCAAAATATTATAAATATATTATGTTCTAAATGGTTTTATTCACACATTAAACCTTGTGCATAGCACAGAAAAGAAGACTAGTTAAATTATATTTTCTTTGTCATTTTTAAATTTTTAACTAGATTTTTCTATTTAATTTTGTTAATTTCCATAAATTCAAATTAATCATTTAATTATTGTTTTCGATTACTTTCTTTATCAAATATTAAAATTTCAGTTATATTTTTTAGTTAAATATTATTTTTAACTTATAGGTAATTTTTTGGATAAACTGCATCGGTCATCACTCAACAAGAGTAAAAAAATTAAAAGTAAAAGAATTTTAAATTGATCATCCAATTTATTGGGTTTATTTTTTTATTTTTTATTTTTTTGTCCTTTTCCGTTATATTAAGTCTGTGATAGATGGATGACACGGCTGTTCTAAAATTGTTATAATAACATATTTAGTCCTCAATAATTACATATTTTATCAATTTAATCATGATTATAGAAAAATTAATCCTCAACATTTATAAATCATCTCAATTTGGTCGTAATTCTAATAAAATTATATTTTTTTCTAAAATTAAAAAGTCAAAAAATATATAAAAAATTACAAAAAAAAACTTGCAAAATGAATAGAGGGAAAACCCGAGGCGAAAAGGGGAGGAGGTGGTGCGTGGGTTGAGGCAGAGACGAAGACGAAGGAGACGGAGATGGAGATGTGGTTGGTGTGGGTGAAGACTATATATTGCAAAGGTGACCTTTGGAGCGGCAGAAGATGGCGAAAGTTTCAAGTTTCTTTTGTAGATCTAGGATTTGTTGAATTTTTTTTTAGCAAAAACTAATTGGGAAATATGGAAAAGGAGATGGAGATAAAGATTTTGGTCAAATTTTGATAGCGTTCTAGGCTGATGGTCGATGGCGTACGGTGGACGGTGGACGGTGACGGCAGAGGTCAACTGAAATCTGGGTTTGGCGGTGGTTTTGGGGGAAAATGTTGAATATTAAAGAAGGGGTGAGGGAAGAGGGAGATGGAAAATTGTTGGATTTATTTAATAACTTTTTAATTTTTATATTACATATTCTATTTAAAGAACAATATATATTTTTAATAATACTTAGAGCTCAATTAAACTTTGAACAAGTGCTTTTTTTTAATTTTTTAATCATATTTTAATTTCTGAAAAAGGGCATTTTTAGATATAAATGCATTTTTTTATATTTTGAAAATGTGTGAGAATTTTATAATTTTATTAAAAATTAGAATTAAATTAATTTTAATACTTGTAGTCTTACAAATATTTTAGAGCTCATTAAACTTGAACAAGTGCTTTTTTTAATTTTTTAATCATATTTTAATTTCTGAAAAAGGGCATTTTTAGATATAAATGCATTTTTTTATATTTTGAAAATGTGTGAGAATTTTATAATTTTATTAAAAATTAGAATTAAATTAATTATTAAAAGCTATGTTATGAATATCACATCATCAATATGTCACATACTTAACAACACATAATGAAAAAACTATAAAAAAGAATAGACTTGATGTGCTGGATGATTGATTTAAACTTTTTTTTATGGTTGAGAGATTAATCTCCATAATAATTACTTACTTTATTAAATGTTAAAAATTTCAGTTATTTTTTTAATTTTAAATTTTCTAATCTATACATATTTGGTTTTAGAGATTAGTTTGGTGGGGTTTTGCAAATGAGTCATGGAGAAATAATATTGTAAATAGGTATAGGAAGAAGTTTTACAATATTCAATTAAGACATATTCTATAAACCAAAATGTAATGCATGATGCTATCAACATTGATTTATAAATTTGTTCCTTCCCTTTCAAAATATTAAGAGTTTACATTTATTCCAATCTATTATTTGAATTATAAAATTCAACTTCACTCCAACTCGAAACTCAAATTTAATCTTTTTTTAATTGAATCGAGTTTTACTCACCCATAATTTTACATTTTTTTTATTATTAAATGTGAAGCCTAATTGGATAGGTTCAGAAGCATGTATTTGATTTTTATTTTTATTTTGTATGGTGTCATCTTATTCTATACCAATACTTGCTAATTTTTTTTATCTTTATCATATATTCATAAAAACAACCTTTTTTTAACATCAAATTTGATTCCAAAGGTCAAATAAAAGCAAAACCATCATACCAATATGCCATATGTGTACTAGGAATCCAAAACCAACACAATGTCTCAACATGTAACAAATCAAATGCCAAAATCCAAGCTAATCCCCAAACTTATTATAAGGCTGGTATCCCCTTTCATTGACATTGCTTTAAGCCCTACAAAATATGAAACTTCGTTAATCGACAAGTGGAGCTAGTGGTACAAAACATATCTCCAAACATTTATAAAGTATACTAAAATAATTTTTTTAATGGATGAGTGGCTAAATGTTTTCATTTAGTGATTAAATAGATTTTCTTAAGTGAAAAAATAGAGGTTGGGTAACTACTTTTATAGTTTACCCTTAAAAAAAAGGTAAACTACACTTAAAGTTATTAAATTATTAGTAAGTTTATGTTTTAGTTACTCAACTTCAAAAAGTTACAAATTGGTCACTAAACTATTTGAAAGTTTTCATTAAGTCACTAGGTTGTTAAAGCTGTTGTATGGCCTTCTCTTTTCACATCGAATGCACCAATTGAAAACTCTCTTTCCCCTTATCTCCCATAGTTCAATTTTTTTTTCATGAAACAACTTTAAAAGTCATGAATCTCCGAATCAAAATTCAAACAATTTTCTTCTCCAATCTTGACACTGGCTATTAGGTTGACTTAGATCTACGGTATATTCTTTTACTTGTTTATGGGTATTGATCCATCATACCGATTATCAAATCACCGCTTAAAGCTTGTTAGCCTAACTTTAAAAAATGAAGAACAATCTAGTGATTTAAATGAAAAATTTTGAATAGTTCAGTGACTTAAATGAAAACTTCAAATAGTTTAGCGACCATTTTGTAACTTTTTAAAGTTGAGTGACCAAAACGTAAACATATTAATAGTTTAGTAGCATTGTTGTAATTTACCCTAAAAATGGAATTGCACCCGGGTCGACCCGATGGGCATACAGTTTTCATCCACGTTTCCATAAACCCTAACTTCGCCCACATTATATAGAACCACCCCAACAATCAAATCTCAACCAGCCGAATCCTATCAAAATCCCCGCCTTTTCTAATTCTAACACCCAATTGATCTCTCAAATTTCTTCACTTTCTCAATAGCATCTCTCTATGATCCTCGGTGTTAATATATAAAACAATAACACAAGGAAGGATACGAAAAGATGCAATATCGAAGGTACTTCTGGACATGCAGTTTCCAATCTATGGATTCTCGCATTTTCTCGTAAGTTCCACAGTTTTTAAATTTATTTATTTTTGCTCAATGATGATTGATTTGCTTTAACCACACTGAAAATAGAGATCTTGGAGTTTGGGTTTTTCGAAGCCTTTTTCTCTATGGTTTAAGGCGAATTGCTAAGCTTTTTGTGTTTGATTGTGGCTTCATGATTCTGTTTTCTAAGGGTTGAGGTTAATGTTCCTTTTGTTACATATCCTCTTCTTTTAGATTATGGAAGAAAGCTTTTTGTCAAACACTTGGAAGTTTTTGGTTTTTTTGTTGGTCTTAAAATTTAGAGAGGAAGAAAAACCCTTGCTTCTTTTGATCTCTGATGTGGAAAACATTGGCCTTTCAACTGAGAGCAATTAATCGCTTCATTCTTTGTCTTTTTTTTTATCCTAAGATTTTTTGTGTTTCTGATTTGGGCATTTTTAGTTATTTCATCTTTGATGGTTTTGGCTTCCAAAAAGTGTTCCTTGATAGAATAAAGCATTTTGTTTTGAGAAATTGATGGAAATTGGGAAATGATGACAGCTTAATTGCTGGATAGTATCTGAGCAAAGCTTTGAAGATTTTTTTTTTCCTTTTGCACGTCAGTCTGATTCCAACCTCCAAAACTTTCATCTCTACCGTTAAAAGGAAAAAAAGAACAGGAGAATGGGCTTACCGGTTAACAAATATCTAGGATTCAGGGGACGGTGATGATAACATGCATAGTTCTTTTAATTGTGGTGCTTCTAACCATGTTCAGAGATCTAAAAGCTTTGCATTTAGAGGTCCTGGAGAGAATTTTTAGTATCCAGGATTTTGAATTAGGTAATGTCTGTGGGCGTTGGTTCTTCCTCAAAGGTTAGCTTTTTCTTTTCTTTGGTACTTGTTTTTTATACTTGAGTTTGAGTTTGAGTTTGGTCATACTACTCTATCAATTTGTAAATAAGTAAAGAAAAATGAAATGACATTACTCTATGCGCTCCTTGCTATTGATACAGTGGACCAAGCTGTTTAGTGATAATTGAATGGCAGATGCGTCGCATGTTCTTTCCTAATTTCACACTGCTTAAGAAATAGGTAATCATATGAATCCCAGTCCTCCATATCGCTTCACTAATGCAGCCTTTTCTGATTGTGTGCTTCCGTATGAATCTTGTTCTGCAGCTACTTTGCTTTTGATCATATTGTTATATTGCTGCATAAATTTTAATATAATTTATCCGATGAGATAATGGCAAGATTTACCCATGTACTTCAATAAATTTGTCAATGTAGTATCTATACATTTAATTTTTCCAATTTGGTACTTGGTACTTTGTTTCCGTTACCCATTCTTGTACTCGACCATAACGGCGTTAGATTTTCTGCCGATACGGCGTGTTGCGCAACCAGGGGCCGCTACGTGATGCCCCTTTTTTTCATAAAAAATCAGATCTCTTTTAAAATTTGCTTCAAACACTTCTTCCTATGAATGAAATTTTAAATTATGAAGTTTTTATAAATTCAGTAAAAACGTGTTTTTCAGAAATAAAATAGATTATTTAAAAATTTTCTTTTTACTTTATAAACATATATTTTAAAATTTTCATTAATTTTCTACGTTACCCTTTCATTTCTTTTGTTTTAGTTTCAATATTCTTCTCTACTAATTTGTTTTTATTTTCTTTTCTTTCTCAAGAACCAAACAGAAACAGAATACTAGAAAGAACCAAACAGAATACTGAGAATTTGTGAGATTTTGCAAAAAATGAGGAACAATTTGAAGAACATTCATTGACAAACCAGCAATTCTTTGGTTCAAAATGACAAATAGAGGTTCAAACAAACAAAAGAATCTCATGAATGAGTGGATTTTGTTATGAACTTTCAAGAAGAGGAGAGGATAACAGAGACAAAAGAAGAAAACAGAATTTGATTTTAGCGTAAGCCACGCATAACCTCATACTAACAGCTCCTATGACCGTTACAGCCACACCACACATCAATAATAGTCCAAAATGTCCCGTTTACTAAGTCGAAACTCACTTAACTACCCTGCCCTGTAAAATGCTGCGTATAACTAATAAAAGCAACGGTCAAAACAGAAATTCAAACAGTAATAGAAATACAAAAACTGTCCATAACGATTACACCCTATCGAAAATGATCAAATGCAGGAAAACTTTTCTGAAGGTGTTGTAGATTCTCCTAAGTGAAGTCTTCAGGGAAAGTGATAGCCCACTTTACTAAGACATTTGTGACAGCACCCATCCTTCTATCCAACACTTGGACAGGCTCCTTGATGATGGCCCCATCTGTGCCCACCAGTGGTAAATGAGATTGAATTGGGGCCTTCCCAACGTGTTTCTCAAGCTGAGAAATATGGAATGTGGGGAGGATCCAAGACCTTGGTGGTAGCTGCAAGTGAGATGCTATCTTGCCAACCTTAGACTTCAACCAAGTAAGACCAAGATAAGCAAATTGATCATATTTACACTTCTGATAACTCACACACTCCTTCACCCATTGCTTGATATCCTTGGTCAACCTTTTCCAATACATAAGACCAACCAAATGATGTCGCGTAGCGTGCACCTTCGAGTGAGCCCCCATGACTCCCTCATGGAAATGTTAAAATAGTTTTTTCCTCAAGTTGCCATGATCTCCAATCACCAGTTTTCCCTTTCTTTTCAGCTCCTTGATCTTAGGAATATTTGGGATGTAAGGATGGTTACACTTGAATGTCAAGACAGAGTTTGTTGAGTTTAGGGTCCAACAACCAAGAATCTCAAGCCTTATTGCATAGATCGGAGATGAGTGTGCTCCTAGTGTATTGTAACAATTGAGCCTTCTATCCATAAGGCCTTTTAAGCAAAGCAAAACAACCACATTTTGGGACCCTTTCTTGTAAATTACCACATAATTGTACCCCAATATTTTAGCTACCCATTTCTGTTGGAAAGGTCTTATAGCTTGTTGGTCAGCCAAAAATCGAAGGCTTTGGTGATCAGTACAAATTTGAAACCGTCTTCCAACTAAATATGGTGCTATTTCTTTACTGTCAAAAGGAAAACCAACATCTCTTTGTAATATATATAGAGGGCTTGGTGTTTGGCTCCAAGGGCTTTGCTAAAAAAGGCCAAATGCCTCATCTTCTGATGCAACAGAGCTCCCACACCTTGTCCATATGCATTAGCATCAACACAAAATTTAGACGTGAAGTCTGGCAAGGCTAGATCAAGTGCTACACAAATAACTTGCTTAAGCTGTTGAAAAGATTCATTAGCCAAGGCAAACCATTCCCAAGGTACTTTCTTATTCAATAGTTGAGTCAGAGGCTAGGCTACAGTCCCATAATGTTTAATGAATCTGCCATAATAGCTAGAAAGGCCCAAGAAACCCCTTAGTTCCTTCACTGAAACTAGAATTGGCCATGAAGAACATTGCCAACCTTGGTTCTATCCATTGCTACAACTCTTTTGGAAATAACATGATTTAAGTACTCGATCTTTGAAGTGCCAAAACTGCACTTTCTTTGCTTAAAGTACAGCTTGTGTTCCCTCGTATACTTTGTAGCACATAAAAATACAAGCCCTTTCTTCTCCTTTCTTCCATGTCATTGTGGGAGAGATATTTAATAGGCCCCTTTTGACTAGTGGCAACTAGAGGACCCCCTCTAGAAATGAGTGTGTGGTTTGTTGTGGTGATGGCTTTTGGGGTAAGAAACATGGTAGGTAACCTGGGGTACCCTCCACTCCCTACATGAGGATTTTTCTTCTGGTTATTCATCAAAATGCTCTCAACTTAGCGAGCAATAAAAAAAATCCTTCAACTAAGGTTTTGGGTTTGATTAATTGCAAATACTACCCAATCTCTACCTTTAAATTGCTAATAAATATACTCAAAGCATTGCTCTAGGGTAGTTGTAGCTGGTTGAGTAAACTTACAAAGACATCATGGTAGTGACCAACTGTCCCTTGTTGATTGAGGGAGATAAGTTCTACCATGGGGTCAAGGAAGGTACTGGACCCAAACCTCTCATTCAATCCTTGAACGTAGTTGTCCCAAGTAAGCAAATGCAGCTCGCCTTGTCTTTGAGCAAAGAAGTGGTGCCAATCAAGAGTCTTCCCTTCCACATGCAACATGACTACCCTCATTTTAGCACTGTCACTGACTCCATCATCTTTAAAATATTGCTCCAATTTGGGCCATCAGCCTTTGAAATCCACTTCATCGAATCTTAGACATTCTAGTTTTAAGGGTCTCATTGGTGTTTCCACATTGCCAACTCATGATGGTGTTATCATGTACCTTAGATCTGCCATAGGAGAAGCAACCAAGGCTTCCTTTGGAGGGAAACCAGATGGAGGACCTCTCAGGATTCCTTTCCTCTTGTATTGAGAAGAACTAGTGACAAGCATTAAAAGTGGGTGTCCCAGGTACTGCTCAAATAACGTTTGTAGTTCAACCTTGATCTCCCCTCTGAACTTATCTCGGACCTCTTTTAAACGAGAGTTAAGCTTAGTGTCCCATCGAGAAATCTCCACTTGCAACTGAGTCACCTCCTATAGCAGATGACCCATCTCCTTCTGAAGTTAGGTTGTCATTTCTTCACCAACTATGGAGGATGGAAAAGCTCTGATACCTTTGATACGAGAAAATAACAAGCAAAGAAAATAATAAAAAGAATAAGGAAGAAAGGAAGAAGATCAAGAGAAGGGCAAGTGAGAAGTAAAATTTTTGTGTTGTAAATTCATAATAATTTCCCCCTCAAACCATGCTTAAGAGGGAAAAAAGTAATGATTATGGGAAACGATTTGCAAGCCCTTATGACAATTGTGCCATTCCACACGCATCGTTTTATAACAATATAACACTCAAAACGCGTCATTTAAACATGACTCAAACCTAAAGGTGATCATAGGTTGGGATACCCGACCTGGCCCGACGGCCCGCTCAAAAAATAAGAGGATTCGGGTAAAAATATAGGCTCGAAATATGGGTTTGGGCAATAAATGAGGCTCGTTTTCTGAGTAAAACTTTTTTGGCCCGGGCCCGACCCAGCCCGAATTATATATTAAATATATATTTGTTATTTTTAAAATATACTACTTTTTAACTTTTGTTTCACTTCCACCGATCCAAAATCCCTAAGCCCTAACTCAGATCGTGCCCTCCTCTCTTTTTTCTTAATTCCAAAATTAAGCTTCAAAATCCCTAAGCCCTAACTCACCACCTCCCCCGATCCACCTCCACCCAATTCCAGAATCAAGCATCAAACAACATTGTTAGAATCAGAGGTTAGAACGATCGTATTTAAGGTAAATGGAGCTCTATTTGAAACTTATTTATATAAACCAAAAAGGGATAATCAATGTAAAAAGAAAACGAATAATTTTCTCAAAATAAACCATTCACAATCGTTGTATTTTGCTTAATTTTCGCATATGAATCTTTTAAGAAATCATAAACAATGGATCCCTTCCATTTTCTGTCTGTTTGTTTTTGGTTAATCTGAGTAACTTCATTTTCTCCTCATTCTTTTATGAAATAAAATTTGTCAATTAACTTTCAGTTAATCTACGATTCAATCAAATAATTAAGCGGCAAACCGTTTGTTTATATGTTTATATCTGGAAATGAAGTTCTCAGAATTTTAAAATTGCATGAGATTTAAGTTGAATGAATTTATTATAATGTTTACTGAGATCACAAGCTTAGTTTCTTCATTTAATCTCATCTTTTTTGTTTTTGCTTTGTTTTATTGTAGAAAGAAGCGACATTGCAATCGATTTGGCTTACCTTAGCTTCCTTTCCCGTAAGCTTTCATTTACATTTTCTTTTTAGAATTTAATTTAATTTAATTTAATTTAATTTTACTTTGTACAACATTTTGCAATTAAATGTAGGATTAGCAGATTTTCTAGATGATAATTTGTGTCCTTATCTCAAAACATAGTTATGATTATTTATTCCTCTGAAAAAGAAGTAAACTTCCAAAATATTAGGGGGAAAGAAAAACTTAAATTTTGATTAAATTATGGTAATGTTATGCTAAAATTTTTTATCTACTAGTAGGAAAATAATGAGATTGAGAAATAGAAATGCTTCTATTTATAAATTTGGATTGGATTTATGCAGTTTGAATTTCATTCAAGGTAAAGAAGTCTGTCTATGTGTTCTTAGCAGATGAATGATCATAGAAACATTTGTTTTCTAATTAAAATTGATTTATTTTTTATAGAGCATGTAATTTGCAGGGATAGGATTCTACTTTGCATTTAATTGAAGTTTGGATGAAATTAGCCCTAAAAATAAGCTCTTGCATGAAATTAAATTTAGTGGGGGTGTTAAAGATCTATCCCTATTATTTTTATTTGAAATTGTCGATTCATTATGATGTGTTTGATGAAGACAACTTGTTATTTTCACGTATTACTAAAACAAAACAATTAACATATTTTTAGTATTTTAATCAACTTGTTATATAATCTTTTGGTTTATTTGGATTTCGGGACTTGAGTTTTTATGACTATGGCTAATTCGAACACTCCTATACCTATGGACGATGGGTTTAATGAGTATGAAAGTGCTCTCAAATGTCAAAAGTCTACCACTTCAAAGGTGTGGGATGAAATGACAAAGCTTGAATGCGAGAACAAAAATGAATTGAAGGCACAATGTAATCACTGTAAGGCTATCTTCTCTGCTAAATCTTCTAGTGGAACCTCTCATTTAAGACGTCATCTAAATAGCTGTTTGAAAAAAAGTTAATAAGGACATCACTCAATACACCATAGCCACTCAACCATCATTAGGAGGTGTTTCATCTATAAAAAACTACAAGTTTGATGCTGATGAGTGTCGTCAAGCTATTTCTACTTTTCTTGTGTGTGCAAGCATTCATTTGGGACAGTTGAAGAACTGGGATTTAGATATATGATGAGAATTTCTAGTCCTAATTTTAAGAATATAAGTAGACATACAGCTGCTAGGGATGCCCTAATGTATTATGCAAAAGAGAAAGATTGTGTTAAAGAAGAGTTGACTAAAACACCTAGTTTAATTTGTCTAACTTTCGATAATTGGAACTCGGAGCATCCTAATGATGAATATATTTGGATTACTGCTCATTGGGTTGCCAAAGATTGGAAGCTACAAAAGAGAGTCATAAGGTTTAGAGCTTTATTTCCTCCGTATGATGGTTTGAACATAGCGAATGAACTTGTTTTATGTTTATCTCAACAGGGTATAGAGAAAAAAAATTTAGCATCACTTTTGATAATGCTTCTTATAATGATGTTATGGTTTCTTGTCTTAAAAATCATTTTCGTGCAAACCGAGCTATTTTGTGTGATGGTGTTTTTTTTCAAGTTAGATGTTGTGCACATATATTGAATCTTATAGTTAAAGCTGGTTTGGAACTTGCTGATGATGTTGTTGGTAAGATTCGAAATTGAATTAAGTACATAAAAAAGTCGGGAATTCATAGGAAAAGATATTTATGATGTGGTCAACAAAAGTTTTCATTTCAATGTGACCAAAAAGTTGCGTCAAGATGTGTGTGTGATGGAATTCTACTTATTTGATGCTTGAATCTTCTCTTTACTATAAAGCTGTGCCAGATTATTGGGGCCAACGGGATAAAGATTATTAAATGTTTGCACTTTCTAACGAGGAGTGAAGAAATGTTGCTATTTTTTGTAAATTTTTGAAAGTCTTTTATGATATGACTTGTGTTTTTTCTAGTTCTAATTATCCAACGACTAATCTTTATTTTAGAGGGGTTTAGAAGGTTCACAAGGTCTTGCTTGATATAGTTAAAGGTCCTTATTCATTTTTAACTCCAATGGTTAAGTAAATGCAAGAGAAATTTAATCAATATTGGGCTCAGTATTCGTTGATATTGTCATGTGCTGCAATTTTAGATCCTCGTTACAAGTTGAATTATGTGCAGTATTGTTTTACTACAATCTATGGTATTCATGCTTCTGATTTTGTTGAAACCATCCTTAGCAATCTTAGACTCTTGTTTGACGAGTATGTTAAGAAATCCAAATCCACGTCTTCCTCTTTAGTTGGGAGTTCTAATGTTTTAGATAAAAATCATGTTGATTCTGGTTTGGATAAACACAATGTTAATAGTGATGATTTTGGGGGATATTTTGATGAGAGTGATGATTATAAACGATATTTAAACGAATCTAGCACTAGGAGTGAAAAGTCACAGTTGGACATTAATTTGTAAGAACCGGAGCTTGAGTTGAATAGTCAAATAGATGTTTTAGATTATTGGAGTAAAAGTTCAGTTCGATACAATGAGCTTTCATTATTGGCTTGTGATCTTTTGGCAATTCCAATACCGGCTGTAGCTTCCGAATCGGCTTTTAGCATGGGTAAGAAAGTTATCACACATTTGAGGAGTTCAGTTAAGCCAAAAATGGTTCAAGCCGTTGTTTGCTTGGATGATTGGATGCGAGCTAAGGGATTTTCAACATGTAATTATTATTTTCGTTTTATTGTTGTAATTTATATTATTTTTTTATCAATTTGATTATCTAATTATTTATTTTTATTTCATGTTAGAAATTGGTTGCAAGAATGACGATGAGGATGATATTTCTTTGGTTGCTTTTTAGGATACCTTCCTTTCTAATTGTTGAAAATTTAATTTAGCTTACAATTTATAGTTTGTATAAAATTAAATATGTCGATTGGTTAGTGTATAGATATTCTGGTTGGTTAATTATATTTTACAGGTTTTTGATACAATTTTGGTGTTTACTCAAATAATAATAATAATAATAATAATAATAATAATAATACGGGCCGAGCCAAGCCAGACCCAGGCCTAGAATTTTGTCTGGACCCGACCCAAACCCAACCTGGCCTGGCCCGGCCCGGCCATGATCACTACTACTCAGAACTTAACCATAACACATCGTTTTATTGTAAGTAACAAAAATAAGAAAATAACAGAAATAATAAAATTACAAACAAGCATAAATGACTGTTATTGTTTCCTTCCATATCAATATAATTAATCACGAATTATTTGACTTGATTTTCATAAAATATTAATTCATTTTAATAGTATAAAAAAGGTTTGTATGTTTTTATCTTAATTTTTGAAAAAAAAAATCTTTCTGTTTTACCTTTTATTCCATCATCTTTGAAATCTTGAGGCTATATTTAATTTTTAGTTAATTTGTTTCCAATTTTGCTATTTATTAAATAAAAATAAGTTTATTTTAATGCCTAAATTGCCTAATTAATTCCTTAAATACAACTTCTAATGTTACCATGAGAAATTATTTTATAATTTATGGTTCCTGCTAATTAAAAATAAGATAAACTATTAAAATAGTCACTTTTGTTTATCTTAAGTTATATTTTAGTCACTTATGCTTAAAATGTTACGTTTTAGTCACTTACGTTAACGTGTTGTTACATTTTAGTCACTAAGCCGTTAATTGTCGTTAACAGTATAATGGTAAGTTGATGTGGCACGTTAAATCATCATTTCAAACAAAAATTTTAAGTTACATTATATAATTGGTCTCCATATTTTTTTGTTTTGAGCAATTTAATTTTTTCTTTTATGTTCTTTTAACTTTTTTTTCTTTATTTTCCATAATCTTTTGCTTCTCCCTTTGTTTTCCTCCCTTCTTCATCTCTATTTTCCACATAATTAATTCAAAAAAATGGGATTTCAAACATAAGGCATCTGCAAAGTTGTTTCGCTTGAATGATCTAATAATTAATTTAAAGAATTGGGATTTCAAACGTGAGGCATCTACAAATTATGTCAAACAGTCAGCTAAAGGTTACTTGTTAATGTGTAGCATTTAACCATATGATGGATTTAAGTGCCAAGTTGCACGAAAATCATTTGAGGCAGCTTTTGAAATCACAATTGGAATATGGAGAAGGGAACATAAAAGAAAGAAAGAAAAGATATTTAAAAGAATACAAAAGAGATAGAGAAGGTAGGAAAATAGAGGGAGAAGCAGAAAAGAATGGAAAAAAAAAGAAAAAAAAGGAAAGTTGAAAGAATATAAAAGAAAAAAGTTAAATTTCTCAAAATGAAAACATATGGGGATCAATTGTATAATTTAACCTAAAATTTTTGTTTGAAATGATAATTTAATGCGTCACGTTAGCTTACCGTTACACCGTTAACGACAATTAAAGGCTTAGTGACTAAAATGTTACAACACAATAACGTAAGTGACTAAAACGTAGCATTTCAAACATAAGTGACTAAAATGTAACTTGAGACAAACAAAAGTGACTATTTTAGTAGTTTACCCTTAAAAATAAACACATCATATTTTTTTCCAATTAAAAAGGAAATGGTTTGAAAATTTAGTCCAATGTACATATGATGTGGAAAAAAAGATGATGTATTTATTTTTAATTGGTAGAGACCATAAATGATGTGGTACGGAGGGTTCATAAAATAATTTTTCTTTAATCATTTGTTCAAAATTTTAAATTTATTATTGATCGTTGATTCAGAATTTTAAATACCACTTGGAAAATAATTAACTAAGCCATGTAAGGATTATTTCATTTTTTTTAAAACCTATTAAGGTGTGTTTAGTATTGTTTCTAAGAAGCAGTTTTTAGACTAAAAATATTTTTGAAACAAAAGCATTCCTAAACAAATTGCTTTTTGAGAGAAAAAGTATTCCTCCTAAGCTAAAAATTAGCTTCAAAGCATTTTTTTTTAAGTTTTCATCGAAAATACCTTTTTTGAAAAAGATTCCTAATTCTTACAAGGTTTTGAATGTAGAGTTGACGGAAAATAAAATAAAAGGGTGTTGGCGTTTAACTAAGAAACCCCTAGATTTCGTGTATAATATAATTTACTATATTTAAATTGATTTCACTTTATATTTTTCACGAACTATAAAAACGAAAATTACATATTTAAATTTAATTTAAATACAAGTTTCTTTTGACCATATTGGTGAGAGAATCTATAATTCCTTAATTTTTTTGGAAAGGAATCTTTGACTATGAATGCAATTATATGCTTTTATTCATTAATATAATTAATATTGAGGATTCCTTAAATCATTTGAAAGGTGATAATATTGTTATTCTACCATAAAATTTTCATTCATTTATGTAATTTTATCATTTTTTTAACATTAATCTCATTTTTAATAATAATTTGAAAAGAAGTTCTTATCATATCTGTTCTTTTTGATATAATGTCTAGAACTATTTATATCTCCTCCCCAACCCTTCAATAGGAGGATAATGTACTTCAGCACACTCGAACTCACGTCCTCCTATACTGACAATAATGTCGATACTAATGAAGTTAAGACTCAATCAACTTTTACTATGTGTTTTATTTAGAAACATAACTTGTTATATGCCTAATATTTATAGTGATAAATGGCATGAGTACAACTATGTCATATAAGAATACTTTCTATAATTATAACTTCATATTGCTATAGTATATGAATAAATACAAATATATTTTTGTTCTTAAATTAAATTACTATGATAAATTATACCATATATAAGATGAAGTAAGACAATATAAACGTGACATGAAAGAAAAAAAATTAATCTTTAAATCGAGACATTATGAAAGGCTATGTAAAACATGATAGACACAAGAATAATCTGAATATAATATACATACACAAACATGTTAAAATCCATATAAAATGAATTATTAGAAATATAATATATATATATAAATTCATGATACTTTAAATAATATAAAACAAATACCCAACTGTGACGACTTGGTATGAAAAATAGCTTTCTAATATTAAATTAAGAGATTAAAATTTTCATTTTCATCCCTAAAACAAACTCTTTAAATATTTAACTTTATCTTATCATAATTACTCTTTTAAAATCATTAAACACCTTTGTTTATGTGGCTACAAATTAGCCATGGTATTTTTAAACAATTTTTAAAAATAAGGTATTATTATCAAAAGGAATAATGACAAATTAAATATTTGAAGTTTACATTCTTTTTCAATTTGACCCTTATTTTTTTAGCTAAATTTGGTACTCTACCTTTTAAAAAGAGTCGAATTTAACCATTAATCTTTTAAATAGAATCGGATTGTTGTTTTTTAATGGAAATATGGATTAAAACGTTAAATTTTTAAACATGGAAATCTATGTATATTGCATGCTATTTTTGAATTTTGAATTTATTTGAATATTTTTATAATTTTAAATACTTTGTTGTTGAGGATTAAAATTGAAATTTGAATTTATTTGAATATTTTTGTAATTTTAAATACTTTGTTGTTGAGGATTACCATGCGGTTGCCACACCATATCATTAAAAAAAATAATGTTTTAATAAATATTTCCATTAATAAAAATAATTTGTCTCTTTTTAAAAGGTTAATTATCAAATTTAACTCAAAAGAAAGAACCAAGACCAAATTGACAAAAGGCGTGAACTTTTTTTTTTTGTGAATTACAATAACAGGGCAAAATTCGAACAGCAAACGTGACTAGCGCGACTTGAACCCAGGCCACACCTAGGACAGTGAACACCGTTGACCATCAGGTCATCACATGGGGTTCCAAAAGATGCAAACTTTAAAGCTTAATCTGTCATTGTATTTTAAATCCTTAAAAAGATTATTTAAAACACGAAAAAGTTAAGAAATTAAGTAATTTGTAAAACATTAAAGAATTACTTAATACATTAACCATCATTTAAATAGTGTAATTTTTTCTAAGTAAATCATAAATAGTAGAAAATCCACTTAGTACATGAAAATATTTTTAAGAAACCATGAAAAATTACTTAATTTCTTAAAAGCTACTTAAAACATTAAATGGTTTCTAAGAAATTAAGTCATTGCTAAATCATAGAAATTTACTTAATAATTTAAGTGTTATTTAAAACATTAAAAGGTTGTTAAGAAATTAAATAATTCATATATTTAATGGTAATTCCTAAATTATGTGAAAATTAATTAATTTCTTAAAGGTAATGTCATATTTGATAAACCTTTCAAAAATTAAATCAATTAAAAAACATAGAAGAATTACTTAAAAAGTAAAAGACCGCTAAATAATTAAATAATTTGTAAAATTTAGGATAATTACTCTGAAAGACCTCTAAATCCGTAATAATTACTTAAAACCTAAAAAAGCCTTTAAGATATTATGCAGTTCCGTAAATATGAAAAAAAATTTTAAAAATTAATTTACAATACAGAATAAATTATATTAGGATCATCTTAAAAAAAGTATAATTTTTAGGCAGTGTCACGTCATTAAATTTTAAAGATAACGAAATATTATTATACACTCATCTATATCTAATATCTTCTCCAACTTAATTTAACTTTAATTAAATTACTTAAAATAATTAATTTTTTAAATTATAAACCAACATATTTTCTTCTTTTACAAATTTTAATAATTTTTTTCATAAGTTAATATTTTTTATTTTTGTGCAACCAATTTTAAAAAAAAAGTAATTTTTGTGTAATTTTTTTTCATGTCATTGACACATAATTTTGGTAATTATTTTAGTTAAAACTTCAAACCTTGAATCTTGAGATTCAATGTTTGGATTCAGGATTCAGGGTTACGGGTTTAGAGTTTGGGTTTAAGGTATGGGATTCTAGATTTTGGATTTAGGGTTCAAAATTCTAGATTCAGAGTTTAGGGTAAAAAAAATATCAAAATCATGTCTCAATGGCATGGAAAAATTGTTGAAATGTAATTAAATAATTGAGAAGGGACAATGAATAATATAGTGGGAAGGATCATAAAATAATTTGTCTATGGATGAGTGTATAATAATAATTTATTGTCTTTAAAATTTAATGATTTGGCCAAATTTTATTTGTGCATAAAAGCTTTAATTTTTAGGATCATCCTAATATAAGTTATCCCCTTTACAATACATGAAAAAATTATTTTCTAAGAAATTAATAATTCGTAATACATGAAAAAAATTAATTAAAACCTAAAAGAATCATTTAAATGATGAAAAAAAATAAGCAATGGAATGAGTTTGTTATATCATATTTGGTTTTCATAAGATAATATAAAAAATGATAAAGATATTTAATTAACTATTTTAAGTAAAACAAAAATTATACTAAAACGTTACAAAGTTTTAATAAATTAATTAATTCTCAAAACATTACTATTATTAACAACATCACAAAATTCTAATAAATCAAATCAATCCTTTAAGCTTATTATCACTTAAAACTAGTACGATTTCTTATTACGATTCATGTGGCGTTAATTGTTTTTTTTTTAAACTAAATTATAGAATAAATTTTGAAAGTTAAAATATGCTTCAAGTTTCCGTATTTTTTGTGCATTTAAAATTTAGTCTTTATATTTTTATCTTTAAGAATTTATTCTTTCTACTTTCGGATTTGAAAATTCAACTCCAATTATTAATACCATTAAATTTTTCTGTTAAATTCGTTTGAGTGAAATTTTGAATTTTAAAAAAAAACTCACATAGTAACCATGTAACAAAAATGACATTAAAATAGATGTGAATTTAATAGATAATTTTAATGATGCTAATAACTCTTAAAAATTACATCATCATTTTAATCAAAATAAAATATTTGGACTAATTAAGGACATTGTAAATGTTGATATACCAAATTATGTTAAAAAGCTGAGGTATAAAGATTAAATCTTAAATTTGAGCAAAATTCAAACTTGACCGTGATTACATAATCTATAAAAAAAATGCCACTTTGCTGCTACTCGATGCACGGACAATTCAATTTAAATAGTGTGAAATAGGCTTCTCATGATCTTAAATTGGGTGAAGCCTATTACCGGAACTACGAATTAGATAATTATGATTTTTGGTTAAGGATTATATTAAGAGATTTTAAAATATTGATATTTTTTAAAAAATAATATAATTTTATGATAATCCCTTAATAATTGTTATGTATGATTATGTGCATTCAAAAACGTGTTTTTGAATAAAAGGAAAGGAAATCAATCCATCTAATACCACCCCTTGACTTACCCAATTTGATACACAACTAGCACTTGTGATATTCATTTTGAGCAAAACTCTTTTAAAAGGGTTTTTGAGAGGGTTTACCGAATGGATCACATACAGCCTAGGAAGCTTTCACTGCGGCCGAGGTTTGCGACAATGACAGAGTTTTCAACCCTATACCAGTGTTTTTTTTTTCAAATCGTTTGACGTATATTTCCAACCTTGTCAAAGTAGGTTCATTCCTCATACATGGATTCATGGGTTATGATCAGTGAAATTATTTTCTCGCTAGGCCACGAAACGTACCATCATTCCAACAACTCCATCATCATCAATCACCTCAGGCTTTGTCCATCCTTCTTCAATAGCTTTCCATGTAGCTTCATCGATAAACATGATAAAATCTCTCATCCGAGATTTCTATTAAGCATAGTTTGAAGATCCAACATGAAGAGGTGCTCGAGAAATAAAACTTCCTTCTTTCATAGCCTCCATGGTAGCAAACTATGCTAGGGTCGTCTTCAACCAACTCTTGAAGCCTCCTCTGATACCACTTGAAAATAAATAGCCAGTTTGCTTCTTGTTCATTGTTGCCTAAATAGTTGTTCAGACTTCAGTTTGAATAACATAAAGAACATAAATGAAAGCAACACAAATAAGTAGAGATAAACGCACAATGTTTGTTAATACAGTTTGGAAATAATCTTATCATGTGGAGTCTTACTCAATGAATGGTTTATTCAACAGTTGATCCAATCACTTATTGGCCAAAGTTCAATCTACACTTATAAAAGAAACAATTGTAGCCCTAATATATAGCTCCAACTTGTTACAACTACTTACCCAAATACCTAACTTACAAACAACTTTAACTCTCACAAATAATGTTTGTTAACTAAGTGCAAGAATACTAGAAAAATTGATAGAAAACAAATCAATAAAATTAACACAAACACTCTCTAAATATGCATCTTTAACATGTGAATTGTTTCCTATTTATAGGCCAAATAAGAAAGCCTTTTAGATCACTTTTTGTACAGATAAAATCATCCTTAATAGCATAATAATCCTAGATAAATAAGCTCTAAATTTCATCTCAATATGAAGCTTGATAAACCAAGTAACATCAGCATATAAATCACTAAGGATAAAGGCTAAAAGGATAAGGATAAGCCTTAATTGATAAGGCATATCGATCTCAGTCTTCCTGAAATAACTAAAAACGATCACCATGGTTTGAGATGAAATGAAACTTTTTCTAGGATTCATTTTCTTGTGGAGAAAAAAATTATGTAGGTATACATAAACAAATGTAAAATCAACCTTAATAGCATAATAATCTTGGATAAATAAGCTCTAAAATTTATCACAAGATAAAGCCTAATAAACCAAGTAACATCAACATATTAATCACCAAGGATAAAGGCTAAAAGAATAAGGATAATCCTTAATCGATAAGGCATGTCGATCTTAATCTTCCTCAAATAGTCAAACACAATAAAGGCTAAAAGAATAAGGATAATCCTTAATTGATAAGGCATGTCTATCTTAATCTTCCTCAAATAGTCAAACACGACCACCATGGTTTATGTAACACCCCTAGCCTGTTTCCGTTGCCAGATTAGGATCACAGAGTGTCACTATACAATTCAGAACAATTATTCAAAAATAATACTAACCTTCAATAACTCAAATTAACAATAATGTAATACACATATGGGTCTTAAATTAAGCCTATGGGGCCGTAAAAATAGTTTGGAAACAACTAAGGTTCAATTTGATACGAAACAGTAAAAGTTGAAAAAAAATTAGAAATAGGGGTCACACGGCCTTGTGACAAAGGTCAGCCCTTATGGCTACTCCACATGCCCGTGTACTCAAACCATATAACTCACTGACTTGGAACACACAGCCGTGTGCTAGACCGTGTGGCACTTGCACCTAAAATAAAAAGTGACACATGGTCGTGTGTGTCACATGCCCATCTGACAACCCGTGTCCCAGGCCGTCTGCAGTACAAAAGTCCCCTAAACAAGCCATTTTCAACTTACATACTTTGGCACCAAGCCAAACCATTCCCATAAGCATTCATAAGACCCAACCACATTCAAACACACTCCAAATCATGCCAAAACAACCAATACTACTCACTTTCAAAAGGGCATGCATAAGAATTTAAAACCACATATCTACACCATGTTTACAAAACATCCTAAAAAGGACAAAAAAATATAAATAGACCTGGCACCTAATCAAAACAAGCCAAGATGAGGTTTAAGCCCTATTACATGTCATTTATAACCTTAACCAATGTAACCGAAAGCTGCCAAAAAAATGATTGGTTAGTGTGATTGTGTTCCAACGAAATTCCAACCGATTGAGCTTTCCGATGGCCTACAAGAAAAGAAAAATAAATGCATAAACATATAATGCTCAGTAAGCTCGTATAAGACGTAAACAAGAACTTACCCAAAAAAAGGGCTCAATTTATAAAGTTAATGCATTATTCCATTATCATGCTCATGTGTATCTCAGATTCCTATTTTCAATCACCATTCTCACAAGTTGGTGAACTTGTAATACCCGTTGAACCAAACAAATCTACTTGGGATAAACAAGACCATGCTCACACAAAGTGTGCATGTACATGTAAGTATAATCGTATCCTGAAATGATCACACGAGTCATGAATTAGGCTTGCTCACACAAGCTATGGGTTGGGATATTAGACTGCACGGTGCTGCTCACACGAGCTGTAGAGAATCCGCAACAAATGCAGGACTTCAGCCACAGATAGGACATCCAGGATTAGGACCCAAAAGCGTATGATCCCTAATGACATGTCATTTGTATCCTAAGTATTAATAAGGCTTAAACGGGTCATGTTTCTATGACATTCCATAATTCTCAACATTTTACACACCTTATCTTAATTTACATAAACTTACACTATCATCTAAATAACAAATTTACAATTTATAAACAAAGAGATTATACAAAGCACAAAATAAATAAAATTTCCATCAAATAACAAAATTAGTTAGTTTACCATTAAACGAACTTACCTCGACTACACGATTGCACAAAAAGGTACCGACGACTAATCTGAAACTTTGGCCTTTTCACGATTCAAGTCCAGTTGTTGCGTATCTTGATCTAAATAATAATTTTGTTCAATTAAATCATTCAAAGTCAACTTAAAATAACTAATTCAAACTCATAAACCTTTCTAAGGTGATTTTACAAAATTACCCTAAACACTTTAACATTTGTACAATTAAGTCCTTAAATCGAAATTTACAATTTAACCACAATCCATGCAAAACCAAACTAGCCAATTTTTCTATGTTTTCATGTCAGCCCAAAATTTCTATCATTTCATATTTTTCACATTGCATTTTACTATACTCTCAAATAGGTCCTTAAACACAAAATCATCAAAAATCATCAAAAATCATTTATTAAAATACTTATACTTAACTTTCAAACTCAAGGATTTAACAACTAAGTTCACAAATACACTTATCACATTCATGGTAAGTCTCTAAACTTCTAACGATTTGACAAATCAACCCTCGGGTTAGCTACACTAAGCTAAAATGAACTCAAAACATAAAAATCAATAGAAATGGACCTCAAAAACTCACCCAAGCAAGAAAGGAAGCTTGGCCAAAACTCTTATTGTTCAAAAATGGTGTTTCGCGTTTATGGGAAGAAGAAGAAGTAAAGCAATCTAATGTTTTCTTCTTTTTCTCACCTAATACCACTTATTACCATATTTTTAATCAAAAGAAAAATTTTAACCACTCAAATATCTAAAGTTAGTGAACCAAACCGTCCACCATTCTTTGATATGGTGTCATCACCATTTTGAGTCCACCTAATCCCTTTTCCTTGTTGATAGATACAATTAGTTAATAGAACTCCACTTTTGTGGCTTTTACAGTTTAGTCCTATTTACTTAATTAACTATTCAAACATTTAAATTTCTTAACTAAAATTTAATATGACTTTACTAAATGTTCGTAAACATTAAATTAAAAATATTTACTGACTCTCTTGTCGAAGTTATGGTTCCAAAACCACCATTTCTTACACCACTAAAAATTTAGCTGTTATAGTTTAAGGGTCTCACGCTACAGTATCACTACAGTATCTAATCTCACCGCCACCGCTGTTTTTACACTAATCGCAGGTAAACGCACCGCCCATCCAAACTCACCCTAAAATAAAATGAACTCGTCCTGAGATTCTTTTGCTTAAGGAAAAAACAATTATTTAGGCCCAAGTAAAAAATGTCATCATCTAATAACATTTACAATGTCTTGAAAGTTTGTTTGGGCAATTGTTTAAATAGGTTGTTTAAACATCAGTGCTGGACGGCTCTAATCCCAACAATTTTCATTTAAAAATGAAAATTAATTTTTTTGTGGCCACATATCATCATCTCATAGGTTTTGTTTGTCACGTTAACTGATTTTAACGGTCAATGTGGTCAAAGACGACTTCTGTTAATGAAATGTTAAGGGCTCAATCTGATGCAATTAAGACAAGAGGTCTAATTGTTTATTTATTTATTTTTTCTTAAGGGCTTTTTAGACTTATAAGCCTAAAATTTGCTCTTTTTTTTAGAGTGTAAATTTTTGGCGTCGATAATCCAATATTAAGAAATCACAACCAATTGTCTCTAGTATGCCTTGATTGAGTTTGTGCCTCGAGTTAATCAGACACTAAACTAAAAAATGATTAAAAAAACCATTCTTTTTACAAAGTAAGTTAAATTATTATTATTAGGGTATATTTATCTTTTCATATTTTTATATATCAAAAAAGATTTACACAGTAAAATTTGAATCATAAATTTTGAATCTTTTAACATTACCATTTCAAGTAAAGCATCATTTGATTCTTACATAACTTTCTGATAAATATATTTGTTACATAAATTTTTGCGCATGTTGGTCAACTATCATACACACAAATATATGTATCGTGACAAGTAGTATAAAAAGATTGTTTCCAAAAGAGAATCATTTCTAGCCAATTATTACTTTATAACCTTTCCAAATAAATTGAAACTAGAATTTTTAAAATTAAATCTAGTAAAAAATTTGCATCTAGATTACTCTTTTCAGAACTAATATGGGTTGAAGCACTGAATGGAACAATAGCGTGATGGAGTCCTTGAAGGACATTAATCTCAACGGTCCTGAGGTAAAGCAGCGATTTGGCAAGTTTGGGGCTTTTTTAATGCTTGGGATAATATATTAACGAGTGTATATCAGAACCATAATATGTTGTTTATATATAATACATGTAGTTTCCAGCTGGTTGATTCCTCTGCTGCTGAACGTGTCCTAACACCTGATGAAGTAATCTCCAAAATCATGGACGAATGTGTCATGTGGCTTATGTGATGTATCCTTGACTATCTGTATCAATGTTGTCCACACATACCGGCAAGGAGGTAAACTATCTTTTTTTTATATACAATATTTAAAATTACTCATAACTCCTTTTCACCCTTAAATAGAAGAATAAATGCGCTTAACCCTCGTCCTCTTGCTAAAAGTCAACAACAATTTTATTTGAAGTTTATTGATGGATTTTTGTTAAGCACATGAAACATCAACAATATATAAAATAAAAATTAAAAAAAAATCAGCTACTGTTCCAAATTTTGGAAAAAAAGATTTATCATATCTAACACAGGAGCGAGGAGTATGTAAGAAATGTCTTCCACAACTTCACCTACCTAAACTCAAATTTGACTCACATTACATAGCATTACATGCTATGTTGCTTGGGATTCTTTATTTTCTTAAAATACCACGCCCGACATTGGTCCTGTTCTACCAGTAATCCTCCAAACATAAGAAAACACTTAAAAGACAACATATTCAGGTAGAACGCATCTGAGTCTGGGTAACATAAACTACATATACACAGCAAAGTAGAAAATATGCTACAGAACATAACTAAGTGCAGACTGATGTCAAAAGGTATTGACACATTGTACAAGCAGTAGGTAAGTGATCATATATCCATGTTATCAAATATTTCACCATCTTCCTCGTAACACAAGTTGTCAGCAGCAAAACCATCAGCCACCAAGTTACTGCGAGAGACAATATATGGTAATGAGGCTTAAAGATAATCATGGAAGCTTGTACATAACTATAAATATCACAGAACACAATTAGACCCACCTTAAGCAGCAAAAGCTTAAACTCACTACACGCTTTAGTTTCCTATTGTAGAAGAAGAAACTGAATGACCATCTGAAAATATAACTCCACAACAGTTACTGAACAATTATGGCCCACTGACTACTCACTAAAGTATTAGTATAATACACACTTACATTGCTCCTTTCTCCAGAAAGGGATCTGCATCAGAGTCTGGATTATAACTATAAATTTCGCACTCCGAGAGTTTCACAACCTGCATAACCAGGTATTTAAATTACCATCTGCTGAGACTTGCATTTAGTCATTTCGAACTTACACTCACCTCATCTAGAGCCTTATAAATCGTTTCGAGGAGTGAACTGCCCCCATATGCCTCGATCCATTCCTGTCAATGATGTGAAGCAGGAAACTTAAATGCCAGGCACAGTGACTTATTTAAGGATAAAACATACCACAATTGAATGAATACTAGTTATCGCTCTTCTCACATACTACAAATCACCATCAACAGCATCGGCATCTTCCCCCAAATCCATCTCTTTCACCCCGAATGACATGAACACAACACACCATTGGCCCAAAGTTTCATGAGTCTGATTAACTCCCAAAAAAACTGATGAACATGCAAATTCTAGACTAAAATCACTGAAGTTATATTCATGACCAGCATAAATACCACAAGAACAGGAGATAGGAGAGTGCAACAAGAGTAACTGCAAGTTAATATTAGAGGAAATGCATATTCCTTCTCTCACAAATGTGCCCAATAATCTTTTGATATCCAATGTCAAGAGAATAAATGAATACTTATGCCAATACCTTTGACGCTTCAAGCATGTTGGTATCAAAAATCTGTTTAAAGGTATCCCAGCTTTCCTCTGTTAAGAACTGGTGTGCTTTAACTGCACTGGAACCACATCAGCACATGCAATATCATAATATAAGAGAACCATATAAGACACACATGAATGTCAGTATAAAGCATTCAATAGAACAAATAAGACTTGAATCAGACACAATCAAACCCAGATAACTAGAAGAATTAGATTTGGGAAATGGAGAGAATTGAACTCTCAGCTCCTCCAAGAGCGACAGTATGCTGAACTGTCTGTCAAAACCTTTTGACAACACTCCCATTGCAATAAAAAGAGGATTATATAGTGGGTTGTCAAGTCGCCAAATAAGCTGACAGTGGCATTACCCCATAATCCTCCTTTTAAACTCTCTTTGAAATGAAAATGTGCTGATGAAACATATACAGAGATACCTGAAGTCATAATCAGGATACATGTGATAGAGGGTAAGCACCAGATAAATCAATGTCTTCCGACTGAAATGCACAATAAAAATCTGGTCAAAAGTCATGAACGAACATAAATCAAACTACCTAAAACTGAATATAATATTTACAACCTTGATCTACTCAACAGGAATTCAACTGGTGAGGAGGAGTCAGTATCTGAGGATTTCCCCAGATAGTCAAGGATCTGATATGAAACAAGCATCAGAAACCCTCAATCCTAATAATAATAAAATTCTAAAGAAAATGGAGCCAAAAACATGATATGTTGAATGTTCTCAAACCTCATTCTCCAAACTGAGAGAGAGTTTTTTATCTGTTCCTGTGTGTTTGCCTAGAAGCATGAAAAAATTGAGTTTGAACCAACATCTCCAAATGTTTGGGACAACTTATGTAGTTGAACTTACAAGAGTATGCTTCAAGTCTTCCTTTGATGGTACGCTCACCGAGGTTTAATTCACTCAAGAAATCATTTATTCTAGAAAATAAGATACTAATTAAGTCAGACTTTAAATCAAAAGGCAGACAAAGATCATGAATCTAAGAAGGGCGAGGAAAATTTGTTACCATTCCATTTTCTAATAATTGACAATTACCAGTCACGCAGAGTATACTCTTAAGAACTTCACACAGAATATGCTCAGACGCATAATTGAAAATTACCGGTCAAGCGGAGTGTATTCTAAGAACTTCATACTGAATACGTTCAGACTTCAGACAGATTACTGGAATTTGCTGTCAATGATGCCAAAACTTGAAGGTCCTGCAGACAAAAAAAAAAGAAGACTAGAATGTAGAAACTATCAGTACAATGATGCAATCAAATCAAAATGCGTTAGGGCCAGAAGCTGGATTCATATATCAAAGTAAGCCAAACTCAAATGGCCAAACAAAATTATAAAACTAGAAATAGAATTTCAAAAAAAAAAAAAAATCTTCATTTCTGAAACAAAAGCACACCCACACTAATATAGCCCTCAATTTTGTCACTTCCCAGAATAATTTTTGTCTCATCTCTATCTTTAATCCCATTATGCCATTATTGAAGATTTAAACATTGAAAAAAGAAATCCCATTATTCCATTTCCCAAATCCATATTTAAATTCCATCCCATGCATCAAGTATAAAGTCTAATACAAAAAATTGCTTGCCAAGGCTTACTGATTTGAAACTGTTCATCATTGTGGAATTTGGTACTTCGGATTAGAGTCAAATTTATACTTTCACTATATTTAAATATGGAATTTTGCTACTGCACATTCCATTTCATTGATTTATAAATAAAAAAATTAACAGGATTAGAATATTTCATGGAACAATTTGTTAATGTAATTGACCAATTTAGTGATTTTCATTAGTTTTAGTCCAAAAATCAACAAAAATGAAAGTATAACCGCAAAACTGAACGGATTTGAAATCCAACCACAAACTTCAGACAATTTCACATGAACTGAATCAAAAGGAAATTGCAAATGTAAAATCAAATTACAAAAAGTAAAAGAAGTTTCTAATTAAATGATAAAATCAAATCACAACAACAGAAAAGGGAATATACCCTTGGCTCAGTTCGATGTCAGAGAAGAAACGGAAAGCTTACCGTAGTTTCTGTTCGCCGGCTTTTAACAGTTAGAAGAAAAGGGGAAGTTCTGAAAAGTGAAATCTCGTCAAAATCAGAAATAATTAGAATGAAAAAAAACGTGGCTGATTTTTTTATTTGTTTATTTATTTATTCGTAAATATATATTTTTTACAAGGCCATAATGCAAAGTAGTATATTCATGGCATAAAATTATTACAAGTTTTTCAATATTCATCTTGGTCCCTCCGTCTTTCGACGTTGACGGCAGGATTAATTTGTGATTCTTGCAGAAGTTAGGGGGCTAGATATATATTTCTCATAATACTTGTTTGACTATATTATTATCAACTTCAACGAGTTTGGAGGCTGGATTTATATACTTACTAAGAATATTTTCTCGCGTTCCGATTTTTTTTTAATATTTAAACATAAAAGTAATTTTATTTACTTATATTTTTGTAGAAAATATTTTTCATAAACTATATTAATTGAAATAATCGAACCTTTTAATCCTTTAATGATTAACGAATCAAAAAATTTAATCGAACCGAAATATTTCAGTTAATTCGGTCGGTTAACCAAATTAACCAAATTTTTTGTTTTTTGGTTAAAACAAGTATAAAATATATAAAATAAATAAATTGATAATGTTCATTTGACCGAATTAATCAAATTAAAATTACATATAATTTGTATTATTAATTATTAAGTTTGGTTAATTCGGTTAAGTACTCAATTTTTGAACCGAATTAACCGATAACTGAACTTCCAAAAGATCATTAATCGACCTCCAACCGAATTAGATTAGTTAATTGATCGATTAATCAAATTAAACCGGTTTGGTCGGTTAATCTGATTTTAATTGAAATTTGAACACCCCTAATTCTCTAGAGCACTGGGTGTCCGTGAGAGCGTATCAATAATTTCTCTTGAACACTGGGTGTTTGTGGAAACGCATCATTAGCTCCTGAACATTGAATGCCTGTGAGTGTATATTGGTTTGATAATGGAATAATCCACGTATCCGTCTTTTAGTCCATGTCTGGTTAATAAGGGCTAAAACATTAATGTAATGCGGTTAAAATACGTAGTGTTTTATAGATACATGTACTTGAATATGAAATTTATATGAGAATAATATTATAAAAAATAGATCAATATGCTTGATAGTTGAAATCAAAATCTAAAATCCTGTGGGCGTATAATATGATGGATAACAAGAGTTGGACATATAAAAAGCATGTAAAAGAACATTTTCATTACAAATTAAGAGTCCTAGGCGCCTTATGATACTATGAAAACAAAATGAATTATTCAATATATGGAATTGAGATGCAAAGCCTTGAGGGTATATCACTAAGCTAGCAAATGAGAATTTATTTATTGGTTGGGCTATATCCTATATGGTGAGAAGGTTCTATGATATAATTTATCTAATCTTGGATTATGACACACTTATGATGGATGAAAAATAGTTAGATAATAAATATATTTATTAAAAAATTATATAAAAAAAGTAAAACTCTAGCTAAAACGATAAAGTTCAATGTTTAAAATTTGTTTATGTCCTAGATTCAAATCTCACTTTGTATAAGGTTTTTTTTTGTTTTTGAAATAAACTTCAGATTGGGCTTATATTAAAATCACACTTACACAAGCAATTGTTTAAAAAATAAAGAGGACACCAGTTATAAACTTGTCCATCCTAAAAACTTGAATAATAAAAATAACAAAATAAAACTACTCTCCTAGAAAAACGTAAAAGAGGGAAACTAAAATCTGAAGCAGATTAAGGGTGGGTTTGGATGGGTGATTGGGTGCGGTGCGGTGCATTTAGCTTACTTTTTATCTCATGCTACAGTATCGCTACAGTATCTAATCTCACTGCTACCACTGTTTTTACACTAACCGCAAGTAAACGCACCGCCCATCCAAACACACCCTAAATGTTGCCGTTCTACTTGCCCAATCAGCGTCAAATCCTTTACCTTCCTTTCATTTCAAATCTTCCTTTCCTTCTTCAAGACTCAGACTCCCCTCCTTCCACTTCTTCCCCTTTATGGTTCAATCGGGTTCTCTCACCCTTTCACATGCCGCTTGAACTTCCGCATCTTCAGGGACCCTCCCAACCAGGTAAACTCCTTCATTTCTTTTCAATTTTTCCTTTGCAAGGATATGCGCAAGACTATTCGCTGATCTTGGGACATATTCGAAACTACACTCTTTAAATTTTAGCCTTAACTGATGAATATCATAGATATATGCACTTACCCAAGATTTATCTGGGTTCTTTTCCTTGCATTTTCTTATTATTGATAATGAGTCTCCTTCTATAATAATACTTTCCCATTTCATGCCAATGCCTATTTGGAGAGCTTTCCGATATGCTACTGCCTCCACCGCAAAAACTGAAGTTATTCGATGATGGATCTCTGAACATGAAAGGAGGACTGAACCCTCTCTATCTCTGGCTACTATTCCCACTGCCGATCTATTTTGTCTATCATCATATGCTGCATCAAAGTTGATCTTAACCATCCGGTTATGTGGCTTTCTCCATTTTTTGACAGTTATGGGGGCTTTTGGTCTACTCTTATCAATCTCGTTTAACTCTGTTACGTAGCTTTGAACATATCTCCCTGTTTTTTTTCCAGATTTTCCCCCTTTCTTATGAACCCTAGCATTTCTATCTCCCAAGATAACCCATAATGCACAACAAAATATCCTACATTGGGAAGTCGAGCTCTACGAAAAAAACCAGGTTAGCCACTGAGAGAAATCCATCTGATTATCCTGTAAACACTGATGATATGATAACTCTCTCCATACTGATTCTGAAACAGGACACTCCCGGAAAAGGTGATCCATATTCTCTGGTCCTAAGCCACACTGGGGGCACGCTATTGTATTTGTTAGCTTTTTAAATACCAGATTAACTCGTGTAGCTAGAAAATTCCACGAGATCTTCCACACTGTAATTTTAATCTTGGAAGGTATATCCAGTAGCCATAATTTATTGTAGAAGTCCTTATAGTCATCTTGAAAAGCAAAAGCTCTAGGATTATCTTCAGTACCTTGTAATAGTTTATAGGCACTGCGCACTGTAAACTCGCCCGACGCCTCAGCACGCCAGACTTGGAAACCTTCATGAGGTACCTCCGACAACGGAATACTCAGAATCTTCTCGGCAACATTCTCCGGAAAGGTAGCTTCTATTAAGTCCTTCTTCCATGTTCTGCTGCTATGATCAATAAATTCCGCAACTCTCTTGTCATTCAAATTCAAATTTAAATCTGATAATCTGCCAAGCGATAAATCTGGAATCCAATAATCACTACTTACTGAGATGTTCTTACTGTTGCCTACCTTCCAGCATACTCCCTTCGTTAACACACCCTTAGAAGCCCAAATGCTTTTACATGTGTACGAAACATTGTTCCCTAACTGTGAATTTAAGAAGTCAACATTTGGAAAATATTTTGCTTTTAAAACTTGTGCTACTAAGGAGTTTGGATTTTTCCAAATTCTCCATCCTTGTTTGGCTAATAATGATATATTAAATTTAGTCATATTTCTAAAGCCCAAACCCCCCTTTTTTTTAGACCGACATAAATACTTCCATTGACACCAATGAATACCCCTTTCACCATGCACTTTCTGCCACCAAAATTTAGCAAAAACATTTTCAATATCTCCACACATAGTCTTCAGTAGTAAAAAAACACGACATGGCGTAAGTTGGGATGGCCTGCAAAACTGCTTTAATAAAGACTTCCTTCCCTCCTTGGGACAACATTCTAGTACTCCACCCATCAAGTCTAATCGAAATCTTCTCTTTTAAATGTTGAAAGTATTCTTTCTTACGTCTACCAACAACACTCGGAAGCCCCAAATAACGCTCCATATTGATTGAAATCCTTACCCCCAGTATCGTCGAAACTTCGTCTTTCTTCTTTTCTGAAGTATTTGTGCTAAAGAATATGTTAGATTTATTAAAATTAACACATTGCCCAGAGCACTTCTCATATTCTTGCAAAATTTCTTTTATCTCCCTTGTCCCCTTCTCTGACACTTCCCCAAAAAGAATGCAATCATCTGCAAAAAGTAAATGTGAGATTTACGGGCTTCTTCTACTGGTCTTTGCACCCTTTATCAACCCCGCTTGTGACGCCGTTCTCATCAAGGATGATAATCCTTCACTACATATCAAAAATAAAAAAGGACTCAGTGGATCTCCCTGCCGCAAACCTCTAGTTGGTCTAAAAATTCTGCCACTTTCCCCATTAATATTTACTGCATAGGACGTTGAGGTAATGCACTGCATAACCAACTCTACCCATTCAGTTGCGAACCCCAAACGTAGCATTACTTCTTTCAAATATCCCCATTCAACCCTATCATAGGCTTTGTTCATGTCGAGCTTAACTGCCATGTGCCTTTTTTCCCCATATGCTTATGTCTAAAAGTATGCAAGATCTCATAAGCTATTAACACATTGTCGGTTGTTAACCTTCCCGGAACAAATGCACTCTGAGCCGCATCAATACATCTTCCAATTACTCCTTGAAGACGATTTACAATTGTTTTTGTAACCATCTTATAGATAACCGAACACAAACTGATGGGTCTAAAATTAACAATGCTAGTAGGACTTGGGATTTTTAGAATTAACACTATATCTGTACGATTTAGCTTGCCAATACTTCTACCATTATTTAAGACTTCCAAATAAAATTTACTTGTTTCCTTACCGACAATATGCCAAAATTGCTGAAAGAAAATTGCTGGAAAGCCATCATGTCCTGGCACTTTTGTAGGTCCCAACCCTTTTAAAGCCGCGAACACTTCTTCTGCTGAATAAGTTTTCGTTAACTCTCTATTGATATCTTTCGAAATATTATTCTTGATGCCCGTCAAGAGATAGGAAAGATCCCCAATCCCATTTGTCGTGAACAACCTCTGAAAGTATAAGGTAGCTACCTCATTTATCCGTCAAGAGATAAGTTTTCGTTAAGTTTTTATTAATTTTATACAAAAAAAAGTAAAAACATTCTCATAATAATATAACTTAACATATAGAAAATTTAATGCCTGATTGACTCGTGATACCAACTCAGTTAATAGCTTAAATATAATGTATTTCCAAGTTTAAGTAACATGTTTGAGTTAGCATTTCGAATTTTAATAAGTTCAGTTGTGTCTTGTGGGTAACATATTCCCTATTTGAAGTATAATAATAAAAATTTTTGGTAGATAAAGATAGCCTAAAGCAAAAACCAAATATTACACTAGATTCTCAAAGCGGTAACATAATCCTCATCAACTAAGCTTCGAGCTAATTGCGGGGATTCTCCAAACCATTGGATTTCCGTGAAAGTTGTCGCCATACACTTGGCCTTATGATCAACAATAGTATTTTGGGATCTCGAAATATGAGAAATAAGGGCCTTCCAGTTTTGATTTAACAAACGATGAACAAGACGTAGTTCCACTAAGTTACTATCTGCAACACAACCAGCTAAGATTAACTCTACTAATAATGCATCATCACAACTTCCAACTGTTAATAACCCTTTCCCCACGATAATAGTAGACTTTTGAGTATGGCTCTTGCTTCTATCTTAAAAATTGAATCATTACCTAATTGCATAAAAAATCTACCTAACCATTTTGCGTCAGCATCACTAAACACTCCCCCAATGGCTGCAAATAAGCCATTTTACAACACAACTCCATCTGTGTTAAGCTTAACTCATCCTCTATTAGGGCCTACCCACTGTTTGGTTGTCACCATAAGGTTTGCATGCAAACTTTTCGTATTCAATAGCATGTAACTTCTTGTCTAACTTATGCCTGTATCCACAATTTCCTGAACACAACTATGGCCTGTCGAAAACAAATACATGTTCCTATTATTCCATAATAACCAACAAATTATTGGGAAAAACATTTGCCACTCAATATCATGATATCCATAACCTTCTATATTTTGCAGATTCCATAGCAACTAGTCTTGAAGTGATAAGGAGAAAAATTGTACCTGATTATGGTACGGCACTATCGATGCCCACACCGCCTTAGAGAAAGTTCAATCACGTAAAGCATGGATCCCTGATTCACCCACATGGCTACGTCTCTCACGGCTACTGTCATTCATCATGTGTCTCATTACCCTTTCATCATTAATCAAAATTCTCCCTTGCCACAATGTCCATGAGAACATTCTAACCCTTTGAGGCCATTTGCTTTCCATATCAACATCCAAATATTTGCGCTGACACCCAAGTCAAACTAATGGAGTCCTTTATAAATTTCAGACGAAGAAATTACTCCTTTAGTCATCTATTTCTATGCAAGACGATCAGAACCAACATTCATCAAGGGTGGAACTACTGCGGTTATTTGTAAGACAATGTGATCAGGGAGTAAACTCTTCAAATAGGCCAATCCCAATTACCATTCCCATCCATCACATCATTAACTTGAAGAGTTTCATCCAGTTGTGACCCCTTGTGTGCCAAGCTTTCAACGTGCCCACCTTAGGAACCTAATAATAATTTTTTTTAAAATTTATAGAAAATAAAATTAAATTTTAATAATTCCAATTTGTTCTGTATATATTTGTTGAAGTCTTTTTTATTTTTATTTAAAAAATATATTTGACATAATATAGGTGAAGATTTTAAATCCACAAATAATATTTTAAGGATAATTAGTGTTCTATTTAGATAATAATAATAATAATAACACATGATAAATCCAATATTTAACCTTATTTATAGAATTAAAAAATGGGAAAATATTTCATTAACCATTTTCCTCATAACTTATTTGTAGTATTTTTAAAAAAAAGTATTTGTAATAATAGTTAGGGTTAACTATCAAAATAGTCACTTTTGTTTATCTTAGGTTACATTTTAGTCACATATGTTTGAAATGTTACGTTTTAGTCACTTGCGTTATCGCGTTGTAACATTTTAGTGACCGAGCTATTAATTGCCGTTAACGGTGTAATAGTAAGTTGACGTGACACGTTAAATCATCATTTCAAATAAAAAAATTAGGTTAATTTATACGATTGGTCCCCATATTTTTTCGTTTTGAGCAATTTATTTTTTTCTTCTATGTTTTTTTAACTTTCCTTTTTTTTCCATTCTCTTCTGCTTCTCCCTCTGTTTTCCTCCCTTCTTCATTTCTTTTAACGTAGTTTTTCTATATTTTCCATTTGTTAAAACTAGTCCCTATACTTCTATTTTTTTGAACAATTTAATTTTTTCGAGTGAGTCGAGCTTGGGGACTAGTTTTAACAAATAAAAAATATAGAAAAACTACGTTAAAAGAAATAAGAAGGGAGGAAAACAGAGGAAGAAGTATAAGAGAGTGAAAAAAAATGAAAGTTAAAAAAACATAAAAGAAAAAAAATAAATTGCTCAAAATAAAAAAATATAGGGACCAATTGTAGAATTTAACCTAAATTTTTTTGTTTGAAATGATGATTCAACGTGGCACATTAGCTTACTGTTACACCATTGACAACAATTAATGGTTCAATGACTAAAATGTTACAATGCGATAACATAAGTGTCTAAAATGTAACATTTCAAACATAAGTAACTAAAATGTAACCTGAAGCAAACAAAAGTGATTATTTTAATAGTTTACCGAAATAATTATTAAAACTCTTGTATAGGTTGAAACGTAATGAATTTCCATCCTCTCCCAATATTGTTTTGATAACAAAATATTCATAATTTATGTAAACTAAAAGAACATAAAATAGCATACATCTGAAATTTCTATGCCTTAGAATACGTCTCATACGCTCATCCCACTCAATAAAATAAAAAAACAGACGACAAATATGACGAAAGTACAAAGCATCCCAATTAAATATTTTTATTGGTAAACTAAGGGTGGGTTTGAATGAGCAGTAGGGTGCGATGCGGTGTTGTGCGGTGTGTTTAACTTATTTTTTTGTTTCACACTACAGTATTGCTATAGTATTTAATCTCACTACCACTGCTATTTTGTAAACGCACCGCTCATCCAAACCCACCCTAAATTCAATGTCATTAAACTATTAATAAATTTATATTCTGTTCATATAACTTTTAAAAGTTACAAAATTTTCATTAAATTATTTAAAAATTTTCTTTTAAATAATTGAGCTATTAAATTTTCTATTGTTTGGCATTCTCTATATTCACCCCACCTACATTAATAAAAAACTCTTATTCCCCTTTCCTATTACAATTTAGTTTTATTTTCATGAAACTTCTTTAAAATTCACGAATCTACGATTTGGATCTAAGGTACGTTATTCTCCTTGTTGGCGGGTACAAATCTATCATATTAATCATTAAATCGTTGCTTGTAACTTACTAGCTAAACTTTTTTAAAAAAATTAATAATCTAATAATTTAAAGGGTAAATTTTAAGAATAGCCACTTTTGTTTGCTTCAGATTACATTTTAGTCGCTTATGTTTGAAATGTTACGTTTTAATCACTTATATTATTATTTTGTTATGAAGTGGTCACTCTACCGTTAAGCTCTGTTACCTCTCTAACGATGGTCCTCCGTGATACTCCAAATGGGTTTTAAATGTCAACTTGGATGTCCTATGTGGCAATCCAAATTAAATTTATTTAATTAAAAACCTATTTTCATCCCAACAATTAAACATCTAAGTTGGCATTTAAAACTCATTTGGATTGCCACGTAGGATAGTCGTAAGGGAGGTAACGAAATTTAACGATAGAGTGACCATTTTGTAACAAAACGATAACGTAAGTGACTAAAATGTAACATTTCAAATATAATGACCAAAATATAATCTTAAGCAAACAAAAGTGACTATTTTTGAATTTACCCTCATTTATATAAAAATTTTCCAATATTTTAATGAGTTGTATTTTACTTTAATAAAACGCAAATTGGAACATCGTAAAAGTCGGAATTATCACCAAGCACTGAATGAAGCCTATTTTTACCGGCTAAACAGTCAGTTTGATTTATTTATTTTTTAATATAATATTGGCCTATCATCCCTTTAATGGAAATTCCATTTTCATAAGTTGCAACTTGAAAGCCTCCAACCGAGACTCTTTCTCTTTTCAACTTCAGTTTTTCGTGTTTTCTTGTTTTGTTATGTCAACTCTGGAGTCTTTACTAATCAAAGGACCATCAAATTATCAAAAGCCGTGGCAAGGAATTATCATGTTTTGCCTTTTCACTTACTGATCATCTTTTTATTAGGTATGGGTTCATGTACAATTTTGCTAATTTTCATATCTTTGCTTTAAAATATCTTCTCTTTTTCTTTTTTGGTGGCTGCCTTTTGCTCTTGGGTTTGTTTTGATCTTTTTTCTTTATCATTCATTACCTTTGGGTTTTTGATTATATATAAAAGAAATTTGATATATGAAGGTTTTCATGATCTATTTTTTTATTCTGATTTATGTACTTTTCTTCAGAAAAATTGGGTCTGTCAAAAAATAGGGGGAATGATTTGGCAATGTCATATGTGAAAACCCAAAGATTGTGGAGGCAAGTGAGACTTTGGATTAAAGGTTTATTCTTTAGATGTTCTTTTTTGTAGGGGCTGATAGTTGAAAACTGTTTGACTGATTGTTTCAACTCTCAAGAAACTACATAGCAGAAGAGTTGAATTGATCTTATAGCAATGGAAACTTAGCCTGGGTGCCTCACTAATTTTTGCAACTAATGATATACAATTTCAAGTCTTTCTATTACCTCATAATTGGTTTTTGGAGGTAAAAATGGGAGCTTGCTTGATTGTATGGTTTCTTGCAATTCTCCCGTTTTTAGAGAGCTGGTGAAAGTTCCTATTAAACAACAAATTTTCACTTTCGAGTTTTACTTTATTATGTTACATGGTATGATTTTTTGTTCATCATTCCACCCCTCCCCCTTTTTTGTTTTTTGCTGTAAGCTTGCTCTCTGCCTGCCTTCAAGAGAATGGGCTATCAAAGGCTTTCTAATTTGAATAGACTCATCTCATGCAGCGAGCCTACTTAATTTGTGCACTGCAAGATGTTCTCATTGCCTGAGTGCTTAAAGAGACCAAAACATGGGTCATAGTGGTGACTTAGTTGTCCTTGGCATCTCTGTTGGCTTGGCCATTGGTATATTGATAGCTTCACTGGTATTTTTCGGAATAAGGTGGTACAGAAGGCATGCAAAACTGAAAAGAGGTTCAAATGAACGTAGTGTTACAGTTCTTCCAATAAGAACAAATGGCTTTAATACAAGCACCGACTTCAGTGCATCTCTCTCGAATTCTATAGCTGTTCAGGCACCAGAATATCATCAGAAAAGTTCTCCGAGTTCTTGGTGGAGTCTTCATAGTAAAGATCGGTTTGCTTCTGCTTCTGGTTTGCCAAAGTATTCCTATAAGTAAGTTCATTTCTAGTTTGAGTATAGGCATTATACTTAAGTGGAATAATATTAAAGCAATTCATGTTTAGAGGCTTACCAAATTCACATTTCCTATAATGATAAAAATCGATATGAAAATTTCAGTTTATCTCTCTTTCTAAATAAAGCTAAATGATTAATGTTCAATGTTTATTTGTGAAATAAGCAATGCGTTTATCTTATTCATTATGCTTTACAGGGATGTCCAGAAAGCTACACAAAATTTTACAACTATTTTAGGAGAAGGATCATTTGGTCCTGTCTATAAAGCTACAATGCCTACTGGTGGCGTAGCTGCCATAAAGGTGCTTGCTTCTGGTTCTCATCAGGGGGAGAAAGAGTTCCACACAGAGGTAAGCAGCACTAACCATTCAAAACGAGGCCTCCCGTTAATCAGGGGATAGGTTGATTTCCAGCTGTTTCTTTTTTCTTTTTCCTTCTTATGGTATTGCCTGGATTAATCTGACTATATGAGGAACTGGTTTCTATCAATTGAAATAAAATTATGAAAGATAAATTTTTTATTTTGTTCTATATCAAAGTATTTAGAGCAAAGATCCATTAATGGATGTCGGATTATCTTTCAGTAGCCTGTACAGGTAGGTTAAAATGGACTATGGTTCTTAATTCTATCAAGGTAGGCGCAACCTACATTCTGATATCTTATTTATCTTTTACTATTCATCAATAATTCTCTCAAGACAGCTGCTGAGGTTGCAATTCTATTCCTCGAAGGGGGGGAAATGAAGTTCCTTCTGAAAATATTTTATATTAATTTGCTATTGGTTACTAAAGCATTTTAACTATTAAACCATTTTGTTTTCAGGTTTGTCTACTAGGAAGGCTGCATCATCGGAATCTTGTGAACTTGATAGGATATTGCGTGGATAAAGGGCAATACATGTTAATTTATGAGTTCATGAGCAATGGAAGCTTGGCAACCATACTATATGGTAAGCTTGGAAACCACTTCTTTGTTGCACCTCTCATCTTATATTTTCAATTGTAGATGTGTGTTGTGCTAGAACATACCTGTTTATGTAAAATCATAATGTTACTTCCCAGTGGCTTGTAACCTAGAACCATGGTCGCTGGTCTGACTTGCAGTTACTATCCTTTCCTGTTTTAACCTGTAATATAGGCCAAAATTTCCATCATCTTCTCTAGCATTCCTATACTACTTATATGCTAATGCCATCTTCTATTTATTATATGGATATTCAATAGTCTGCAGTTAGAGCCAGATAGGGGAATTTGAGTAGTGCCAATGACATGTCAAATTATGTAAATTGATGGACTACTAGCATCTTTTGTCCATGTGTTTATCAATGATAGGCCCACTTCTGTGATGGTTAATGTTGTACGGTGATCATGTTCCACCAAGTTCAATTCTGTTAAGTGTTACCTGCTACCAAGCTTTTGAATGCATTGATATTTTAATGTTATTTGGACCCCAACTGGCACTGTGTTGCTAATATTGTGATTCCCTAACAATAACGATAACCAACCTGGTCTACGTGTACTCAGGTGAGGCGGAGCAGGGTCTGAGTTGGGACGAAAGACTTCAAATTGCTCTTGATGTTTCACATGGCATAGAATATCTTCATGAAGGGGTAATGATAAAATGATTCAAAGTTGATTTTCACCATTGTTACTGGAACTTGTTAGTTTACTTGAATATCACCCATTCTTGGACAGGCAGTCCCTCCGGTAATACATCGTGATTTGAAGTCAGCTAATATATTATTGGACCAGTCAATGAGAGCCAAGGTGCGCAAGCATATAAAGGCTGATACTTTTCAGACCCTTTCTTTTTAGTTGAATGAAGATAACTATAATGGACTCTAAATGGCATGACTCCACTACTGTTCCTTTTGCCAGGTTGCTGATTTTGGGTTGTCAAAGGAGGAGGCTTTTGATGGCCGAAACTCTGGCATTAAAGGTACATACGGGTATATAGACCCTGAGTATATATCCACAAACAAGTTCACAATGAAGAGCGATGTATACAGTTTTGGCGTCATAATCTTTGAGCTAATTACAGCTATCCATCCGCACCAGAACTTAATGGAATACGTTAATCTTGTGAGAGTCTATTCTCCCTATGTAGTGAAGTCTTGCTTGTTAGTAATTCATACATCAATCTTTTCTTAACATAAACTTCCTTTACAAGGCCGCTATGAGTCCAGATGGGGTCGATGAAATCCTTGATAAGCAACTGGTTGGAAAATGCAACATCGAAGAAGTGAGGCAGCTTGCTAAAATTGCTCATAAATGCTTGCATAAATCACCTAGAAAGCGGCCTTTAATGGGCGAAGTAACACCGGCTATACTGAAGATAAAGCAGAGGCGCCTCGGTAAAGAAGACATGATGTCCATGGCTGAAGGGGATTTTTCACGAATTATGAGCAGGATACAGGAGCAGCATATTGAGCTGACCAAATTGGCTAGCTAGATCAATTTGAACCGCAGCTTCCCCTTTTTTCTGTTCCAGTTTTAATTCACCTAATTTTCTCTTTTTACCCCCTTCGCCCCCCACCCCCCCTAGGAAAAAAAAGTCCAAACTTTTTGCAACTGATGGCAAAGATAGTTACAACATACAATTGAAAGAGTTACAGAGAAATAGGGTGTTTAAACATTTCTATCCCTTCATGTGTAGTATACAGTGGTGATCAAAGGAAGGTAAACGTACCTAGCATTTCGATCGGATCAAATTAATTTAACTCTTATATTGTTAAAAATAATTAAATATATTGAAAATTTTTGTGATATTTTATTTCATGTTAAACTGTAAATTAGAAAATAATAATATTTTATTTCAGTTTAAACTTATTTGATTTTTTAATAATTAAATTAATAATAGAAAATTAACAAAAAAACTTCACAAGTACTATTATTTGATCTTCTATACTCGGTAGTGGGCTCTGACTGGCAAATATCATCTGAAAAATCTCACAAGCCTTTCTACCCCTCTTTTCTTTTTGGTTTTATGATCTTGACAAGGGATTGCCCTCAGCGGTGGCAGTTAGCAAAATGGAGGGGCTTAGGTTGGATTATTTGGATTCAGAGTCTTTCTAGTTATCCTTATTTAGTTTTATAGATAAAATGTTGCATGTATTCTTCTAGTGTGTATTCTAAGCAACTATATATACACCAACAAAAAGTGATTAATAGAATCAGGTGAAATAGTTACGGCTGTAAGAGATAGGATAATGGTATTGTACGTTTACACGCAGGTGCCAATCTCAAATTACCAAAAATATATGAAACTCGAGAAAGCAATCCCTGCAAAGAAGATGGTAATTTCTAAAGACGGAATAAGAGATACTATAATCTTGATTGAAGAAAATAAAATAACAAAAGAGAATCCAAAAGTCGCCCAACTATAAAACTTAAAAACTTCAAATCATATAAACTGGTATGAAATACTGGCCCATATGCTATAACCATAATAAAACACATACTTGCAAAACTTTAAATCACAGGAGGTGGACAAACCCAATAAACTTCACATAATTTGAATCTGCAATATCGTTGCATTATTTTTCTTGTAAATTCCTTATTATATTCAACATTCAGGGATGAAGAGCAGTTCAACCAGATTATTTATATATGGACACCAAAGGAAAAAGAAACAGAACCAAAAAGCACAAAGCAAATGGAAATGGTGATAGTTAAAAAGGCGAAGAAAAGTAAACAGTAGTCCTCACCTTTCATGATCTAAAAGTAGTACCCTATCTCCAATAAGAGTAACGTCAACCCGGTCAATGTCCATCCTTAACAGGAAAACCTTCAAGTAACCTACAGTTTTGCTTTCTGGTTCCAACAACCCTCAAACCTTCTAACTTTAGCATTGAAAAGATTAACTAAATCAAAACTGGCATGAAGTTCCAAGCCTCTGTCTCTGTCTCTGGCCTACACTCGCTGATTTACGATCAGAAAATGCCAGGCAAACCAAATGCTGGAAATTCTCAAGATACTGTACCCACTCCTCTTCACTCATATCAGCCAGTTTCACAAATCTGGTGCTTCCAGCAAACTGTTCATTCACACTTCTGTTTCCAGATGACGTTCCAGACAAATAGCCATTTTTCTGCATTACGTTTTCATGCTTCCAACTCTTGTCTCCAATGCTAACATTTTTCATGGACATTGACAGTCTTGGAACAGTTGGAGCCTTTTCTTGGGCAGTAAAAGCATATTCATCTGACCTTGGGGGTATTATATTCCCATCCTCCTCTGTGCATTCCTCTACATTCTCTTCTACCTTGGAAAGTGGGTTCCGGATATTTCCACCGAGTGGCCAACAAGCCTGTGGTGCCAATTTCTTTTCTAGATTATAAGTTATATCTGACTCCTCCTCACAGTCAATTTCAAACTGGAATTCATTCTCGACAGCTCTCACGTTATCAGAAAGCATATTCCTTTCCTCTAAAAGTCTCCTCGCCTCAATACATATGAACTCAAGTTCACTTGGCTCCTCCTGCTGGCCTCGAAACTCCCTACTCATCATCTCACCTATCTCAGCTAAACACAGACCAGAAATTGCTGCTTCCTTGAGGAAAATAGTGCAAACAACCAAGACACGAAGACATGCCTCTCGAATCATTGGAAGCTCCATTCTGAGCAGTTCAGAGTCTCGAAATGGATCAAGATGAGATATATATTCAAGCTCATCCTCTGAGAAAGGAATTGATGCCTGAGGCCAATGGATCCACTCAAAGTAGGGGTCCTCCAGGTTTTCTGGAAGGCATAGGCCATGATCAATTGGAACAAGCTCCACTTGATCAAGTCCTCCTCCTCCATCAATTTTCCTGACCAGAAGATTTCCAGCATGCCTATCAGTGTTCAAGATGCGGATATCCAATATCCCTATCTTATGTACAGCAGCAACTGGAAAGCTTGAAGTCCCATAATCACTGGCATCAAAATCATGAGGGATAAACTGCTGCAGAGAAGCAATCTTGCTAAACTCCTTTCGCTCTTGCTGCTTGGTTCCATTCACTTCACCATTGACATTAAAAATGGAGTGTGTGACCTTCACAAGAGCAGTAGAGGGCACATTGGCAAAGTGATCATAATCAAGAAGATAAGCTGCTACCTCCCCAAAAGCCAGTCTCCCCAACCCGAACTGAGCGTTTCAGTCCCGGCTGCCCAAGGGCTTTGCCAATAAAACCTTTTGGGTTGTTTGGAGCATAAGGTTCTTCATCAGTTGGTTTAACAATTGCCCAGTTTTCACCCTGGCAATCTCGAAAATAGTAGGCACCGCCTAGACCACCACAAACAGGGATGGGATCAATCCCAAACTTCATTGCTTCCACAATTTCTCTTACAAGTTTTCTTATCCTGGAAAAGTGATCTGAACATACTAATATCTCAATGGGACCACTCTGATCTCTCTGCTGCACATCCTTTCCAGTAGGTGAGAGACATGGTGTAGATGAGCTTCTGTGCATAAAGTTTTCGTGAGAAGAAGTGGAAAATCATTTCTGACAGTACTTAGATCATTCTTCAGCACTACATCCCCAAATATGAGAGACCTCTCCTCTATTGGAACATTAAGAGCAATCTGTAGTTTCCTTTTCACAGTATGGGCATTGTCACTCCTATCTAACTCTATACCAAGAACAGAGCCAGTTTCAGTCTGCACAAATACACGTCTTCTTCCCGAAGATTTCCTTTCCATCATCTTATTTCCATGAAATTTGCTATTAAAGAGTCCCTTAAATGCTGCAACAGCCATCCAGTTACAATGGAGCAGTTCAGATCAAGATATGTGAAATGAAGGGGAGAACTGGTAGAGTTCAGTGCCAGCAGTGAAGATGGCGACAGCAGAGAGCTTTTCTCTCAAGCAGACGCCAAACTCAAATGCTGGTAAGACTTGAATGGAAATGTTTGTGTTGTAAGTGTTCATAATCACCAAGATGAATTCAATTTGGTGACTCTTTGTTTTACATTGTAACCGATTCTGTAAAGCAAAAGCAGATATAAAATATAGTGAAACTGCTACATTGAGGAAGCAAGCCAATACCATTAACCGAAGGAAAGATAAAAGAACCATTAGAAGAATCACAAGAAAAACTGATTCATTAAAAGAATCAAAAGAAAACCTGATTCATTAACCAAAGGAAAGATAAAAGAATCATTAGAAGAATCACAAGAGAAACTGGTTCAATTTATTTAAAGAAAAAGGAAGTAAAAGCTGAAAATTCCATTTTCAAAGATCAAAAAGAAATTTCAAGGAGTAAATACATCAAGTAAGGTAATCAGAGGAAAGAACCAATAAATCAAAGTCTTTTGAACCAAAAAGAAAAAGCACACTATAAACGTATTACTGGAGTATTTATGAAGTAAATTCTATGTTTAAATAACAACTGTCTATGGAAGACACCAAAAGAACCAAAGCTGAAGTAAACTTAATTTGCCTCATAAAATAGATTTAAAGAACAGAAATATCACCCATGCTTACTTGATCTAATAGTTATCAAGTTAAAAATTAAAATAAAAACCCCTTTGTCATGAAATCTAAATACTGTAAAGGAAAAATATAATAACAGACCGCTTATCCATTCCAACCTATAAAAAGCGCTACATGTTTCGTCCTCAAACGTACCTTTACTCAACTTAGATGCCAATCGAATTTGAATAAATACACTTAATTATGTAAAACTGAGCAAAGATGTAGCCATGCTAGAAATTAAATGCTAAACCAGGACTGTGAATTAGAACGAAAAGAAACAGAATTCGAAGAATAATATTAATTTCTATAAATTATCATTACAATCCATAGTTTATATTAGGAGTAAAACATTCATTTTGGTTTTCTAAGACAATTATTCATCGAGAATATTGTTTGCTTTTCCATCCGAAAGCGTTTTTGCGTTCACTTTTGCTTTCAAAAAAGTATCAATCAAATAGAAAAATCAACAACGGGAAAATTTTATCTTCAATAATTTTCAAGATATAAGTTCCAAGAAAAAAGAGAATATCAACATTTCATTCAAAGAAAATTTTTTCCTGATAGTTTATATGATTTACCAAATCGTTATATTAACCAAAAAAAAAAACTTTGCTTCATTTTTTTAATTCTTCAATACGCTAATAACCAGCTCAATTTCAAGAGAAAAAGAAACAGAAAGAAAAAAACAGTTCAATTCCATTCTTCATAATTTTAAAAACAACTAGAAAAATCATAGGGAAAGTGAGGATGAAAGACTCACCAGCGATAAAGAAATGGACGGCGGAGCAGCGATCGAGAAAGAGCTACCGCCGCTAATGAGAATAAACGGTAGAGATTCAACGATGAGAAGCTAAACCAATGGCTATGATCCGATTAGTCTCCCTTTTTATAAAATTATTTATTATTCTTTTCGCCTTTTTCTTTTTTCCTTTTTCTCTGTCCCGCTTTCTGTCTGAGATGTATCTTTAGCCTCTTTTCAGGAGAAGCGGAAGGAATTTTAACGGTTAAATAATAAAAAGTAATAAAATTTTCCAAATTTGTTAATTGGGTGGTAAGGACTACGTGGATTGTGGAGCTTGTGCCATGTAATAGAATTGTGACGTGGCCGGATCTTAGATGGGTGGAGCAGTTAATTAGTTGGTTTCGGGCGTGATTGGCGATGCCTAGGATTAGTAAGTGTTTTATTTGCTTTTTTGTCAATAATTAAAAAAAGTCTAATTCTACCCCAAACCTTGTACTCATATTTTAAATTTAATATTTTATTTGTAATTACATTAATTTAATCCCCCTACATATCCGATTTAAAAATTAAAATCCAACCTAATTTGACGAATGAAGATAATATAGTAGTCCAACAAATGGATTCTCATTCTTTTATTTGCTATTTGCATTTGCATTTGAAAATCATGTTTTTAATGATGGGCATAATAGCAATAGAGAAGTGCTTTTGCTAGCATCTCGTGGGTCAATTTTGTTTTTTACGACCAATAATTAAATTAATAAATTCTTATTTTGGTGAGTAAAAAATTTTGAAAGCCTGTCAAAAAGATATAGATGGATTTATAACCGTAATTGGAGAGTAAGCGGCAATTAAAGGTCTACTTCGAAATTCTAAAAGTAGGCGAATTTGTATGGAACCTAAAATCAATCACAATCTTTCAAATAAAGATATGAGCAGTGCTAAAAGGTCTTTCTCTTACATGATATAAGATATACTTAAAGATTGAGGTTGAGAGCAATACTGTATTGATTAAGTCCTTTGTAATTATGCTTCTAAGAATTGTCTTGCGGAAATTCCACTTACCAACTAACTTAGTAAGAGGGAGTGGTTGATTGAATTCAAGCAAATAAATAGAGAGAAGAATTCTTGCATTGATAGACTAGCAAAGACGGGACATTTGATGATGGGAGGGCTATGTTTGTTGGAGCATCCACCGGATGTGTTACTTGACATGTTGCAGGATAGGCACCAGCAGGACACTTCTTGGTCTGATTTAGGTTGATTTTGTTGTGGTTCTTCTGAATCCCTCTATTATCCGACAAAATAAACCTTTACGGCACGTTTGGTTTGCTGTATTGGAATAGAGGCGTAATAACAAATCAATTGTTTAGTTGAATGTAATGGAATAGAGGCGTAATAGTATTCTTGTGTTTGGTTGAATGGAATAGAGATGTAATAGATAATGGAAAAAACTAAAATGACTAGAATACCCTTTAGCATAAATTTGCTTGGGTAAATGATTATTATTATTGTTATTTAAATTTTAATAAGATTATTAATATCAATAATAAATAATTTAATCATATTTTAACATAATTATTATTAAATATATTATAATTAAAATATATAATTTAATAAAATTCTTAATAATCAATATTCTTATATGAATTTACTCAAATCATAATATATGATACTATAAAATATAATTTAACATAATTATTATTAAATATATTATAATTAAAATATATAATTTAATAAAATTATTAATAATTAATATTCTTATATGAATTTACTCAAATCATAATATATGATACTATAAAGATAATTTAACATAATTATTATTAAATATATTTTAATTAAAATATATAATTTAATGAAATTCTTAATAATCAATATTCTTATATGAATTTACTAAAATCATAATATATGATACTATAAAATATAATTTGAAATAATTAATATTAAATATATTTTAATTAAAATACATGATTTAATAAAATTTAAAATAATTATAACTAATAAATTTTCTTATATGAATTTGTATAATTTAAAATAATTATTATTAAATATAATTTAATAATAATATATAATTTCATAAAATTCTTGATAATAAATTTCTTATATGAATTTATATAATTTAAAATAATTAATATTAAATATAATTTAATAATGATATATAATTTCATAAAATTCTTGATAATAAATTTTCTTATATGAATTTATATAATTTAAAATAATTAATATTAAATATAATTTAATAATGATATATAATTTCATAAAATTCTTAATAATAAATGTTCTTATATGATAAATGCTTGAGAAGAAGCATTTGATTCTGGAACACCTGACATAATTATCTTAAGAAAAAAAATTATATTAATTACTATTTTAATATCATGAATCAAAAGGTGACCACTTTATAAAATTATAATTAAGTTCAATATCATGAATCAAAAGCTCCATACCACAAAAATTTAAAATTATAACACATGTTGAATGAAAAGAAATTAAATTATAATTCAACAAGTTTAGTACAATACAAAAATCAATTCAAACACCACAAAAGTTTCACAAACAATGAATATTTGTTTTTTAATCAACAATGTTACCAAATATTTGTTTTTTAATCAAGTTGTTTTTTAATCAATCATAATAAAAATGAATATTTGTTTTTTAATCAAGTTGTTTACTTGATTATATCTAATGATCCAATTTTAATATATTGAATATTTGTTTTTTAATCAAGTTGTTTACTTGATTATATCTAATGATCAAATTTTTATTTTATTTACTCATGATTGGATTGAGTTTAATTTATAATGGTTCAAAAGTCGATATATATGTAATATTATTAAAATAATATTTTTAATTTTAATTATTTAAAAATATTTTTAATTAATGCGTTGTATATGAATATACACATTTAATTAGTTTTATTTTTAATAAAATGTTTCTAATTTATTCCTTCAAATTTAAGCACCTTACAATTTATTCATTGTATTATATCTAACGCCCCATCTAAGTAATCACTAGTGCAAGAAATCCTATAATTTCGTATGAATGTCAAGTTTACAATCTTATCTTCTTTAGTGATACATTGTGCTTTTGATTTTACAATATGTGACCCATATAAGCTTGTTGTTTTAGGAGGCTCTCATCTAGTTAAATAGATGATTTTCAAGCTCTTTTATCAATAGACTTGATGAATGTTCACATCTCAATCTTCCAATAGGCATAGTTTATTCTGTCCAAAAGAACTAGTTTTGAAGTTGAGCTACCTTCCTTCATAAAATTCATTTTAACTCACCAAATAGAAAATCACACCAAAAGCTTTTGTTATTAGGTTTTAATACCAATTAAAAATGTGTTTGGAAGGACTTGTTAAATAGACTTGTTGTATATACTTGTTGGCATAAATTGTGTAACAACTCGGTTTTGACCCTAATCGGAATAGTGGTTTCGGGACCACAAATCCGAGTCTAAAAAATATTTTAATATTATTTTTTGTGTTTATTATATATAAATTTGATGTTGTGAAAATTTCGTGAATTAATTTTATTGTTTGTGTGTTTAATTTAACAAAAATATCTAATTGCATAAAATGTGAAATTTGCATATTAATGTGTAAAGTGATTATTTGATAGTGGCTTTTTAATATGAGGTCCTTAAAGGGTAATTAGTCTATTTTAAAGGATAGTGGACGGTAATGGTAAAAAGTGAGCTTAATTTATATTGTTTTGTTTGTTTATTTTTAAGGTTATTTTACTAAAAGGTTAAATAAATTATTATATGCTAAAATTTAACTAAAAGAAAGCCATGTTCATCTTTGTTATTGCCGAAATTCAAAGAAAAGAAATAGGAAAAAAAAACTTAGGAACATTCGGTCACTTGGAAGCTCAAATTCAAGATCAAGAAACGAAGAAAACGGAATTAGATCGGGGAAAAACGAAAGTAGTAGAGTAATCGGTCGTGTCCGCTGATATCCGAGGTAAGTCTATTAGCTATTTAATGTTATTAAATCGGTATATAGGTATGTAAATGTATTGTATTTTTGTTGAGCTTTAATTTAAAAGCATATTGATTGAAATAAAATAAATTATGAATGATATACATGTATTATTAATGTTCGAATATATATATGTTTATAATTATATAAACCTTTAAATTTAATTAAAGTATAAATAGATATAAGTATATACATGTATAAATTATTAGATTAATCAAAGATATGTATAAGATATATGTATATATTTATAAGGTTCGAATGATTATATAAGTATATTTATATATAAACTCTTGGATTTGATTTGTGATATATGTATGTTATAATTGTATATATATATAGATTCGAACAAGCATGCAAATACACATATGTGTTGTGTATTGAATTTAGATATGTCATATATATATATGTATAAGTTCTTGTTTTGAAATTGAGTATGAATTTATATATTTATATGGTAGATTCAAATATGTATAAATGTATATGTATAATTTCTTGAATTGAAATTAGGTTTGGAATTATATATGTATACATGAAATCAAATGTGAACGTGTATGTAAATGTATAAGTTTTGTATTGAATAAAAGGTATGAAATTATTAGCTTAGATTATTTTAATATGTTTGAATGCTAAAGGCACATAGTATATTATAAGTTAAATCTTACGATTTTAGTAGTAGAATCAAAAGTATGAGGTTATATATACAAATATGTTTTGGTTGAATTATTGAATTATCAAGTTAGATTGGGTGATGGAGATTTATATATCCATGTGTTTTAAAAATATAAGTTATGAATTTTGAGCTGAATCTCTATGCATGGATTTTATATAATATATATAGTTTGCAAATAAGATGTTTCAGACTTTACGTCTAGGAGGCTTGATGCTGATGAAATGTTTCAGACTTTATGTCTAGCAGGCTTGATGCCGGTGAATTACTTCAGACTTTATGTCTAGCAGGCTTTGTGCCGGTGAAATGTATCGGGCTTTGTGCCTAGCAGGCTTTATGCCGGTGAAATGTATCGGGCTTTGTGCCTAGCAGGCTTTATGCCGGTGTTTTATACAAGGCTCTATGTTATATAAATCTTATGTGAGCAATAGTAAAAGCAAATAATGTGTTAAGAAAGCTAAATTATTCAGGTATGTGTTAGCCATTTGCTTAATTAGTGTTAGGGTAAGTTGATTGTTATAATTTGATAATATTTTCAAATGAAATATAGAGTATGAGTTTACCATTTGAGTATAAGCATGATTTGGCATAATGATTTATTGAATATTTGGTTGCTAAATATTTATGTGTATTTGGCCATATGGTTTGTTTATGTGAAAATACAATGTGACTTTTATTAAAGTGTTATATGGTACAAAATATTAGGATATTTTGTTTATTTTATCTTAATGATGGAATAAATATTAGTATATATATAAATGAATTTTTGCTTATAACTTACTAAGCTTTAATAGCTTAATGTGTGTTTGTATTTGTTTACCTCTGTTTTATAGATTTTGGAGTCGCGTTACGAGCTCAGGGATCGTCAGCATAGTCTATCACACTGTCGACTGTCTTTGGTATTTTATAAATTTTGAATTCGAACCTTTGGCATGTATAGTCTAGATAATATGTTTAATTTTGGGATGTATGAATATGAGCCATGCGAAAATGGCTTATTCATTTTGGTTAAGTTTGGTTTTATGTTTTTGATCTATTTGGTATATATATATGTTTATATTTATATGATGTTTAAAGTTATGCAAAATTTCGGTTATTTATATGGAAGTGTGATGTGTTTAGCATATTTGATAATAGTTGTATAAATTAGTTATAATTAAGCCTAATTTGAAAATCATATTTGTATTATATGTAGTATAGTTAGTAAATTGAAATGAAATAAATGTTTGGACAATTGCTTGATTTATGATATTAAAATTTGATCGGTAATGCCTCATAACTCTAATCCGTCGACGGACATGGGTCGGGGTGTTACATTTTATTGGTATCAAAGCTACGGTTTAGTCGATTCTAGGACTAACGTAGCGTGTATGAGTCTAGTTATACATGTCATATTTTATACTGAGATAGTGTGATGACTTCTGACATCTAAAAATGTCTTTTTGTATAGTAATGGATCCCGATCAAGCCGTAGCTAATGATGTTGAGAGTATAGCGCCTGTTCCCGTGCAAGGGACAGAGCTGGTAGATTCTAGACAGACCTCGAGTAACCAGGAGGGAGAAGCTAAACAAGCCTTTTACCAAATGATGAACGACTGGTTTGCTCAATATATTAGGACTAATCCGGTTGCACAACAACCTCTACCCCCGATTAATCCATCTTCGATTCCTGTTATACCTCAAATGAGTGATCCGATGAGATTACTTAAGCCTCCTGTTGATAAAATTCGAAAACACGGGGCTGAGAGTTCAGAGCCACTGATGATGATGATGCTGAGCGAGCTGAATTCTGACTCGATAATACTATTCGAGTGTTTGATGAGTTATCTTGCACCCCTGATGAGTGCTTGAAATGTGTCTTATCTTTGCTACGGGATATTGCATATCATTGGTGGAATACACTAGTATCAGTGGTTCCAAAAGAACGAGTGACCTGAGAATTCTTTTAGACTGAGTTCCATAAGAAATACATCAGTCAAAGGTTCATTGATCAGAAACGTAAGGAATTTCTTGAATTGAAACAGGGTCGGATGACAGTGACAGAATATGAGCGGAAATTTGTAAGACTCAGTAGATATGCTCGAGAGTGTGTTTTGACTGAAGCTATTATGTGTAAAAGATTTGAAGATGGGCTGAATGAAGATATTAAACTGTTAGTTGGCATACTTGAGATAAAAGAGTTCGTAGTACTTGTTGAACGAGCTTGTAAAGCTGAGGAGCTCGGGAAAGAGAAGAGAAAAGCTGACTATGAAGCTCGAGATTCCCGTAAAAGATCATTTAGTAAATCGTTTCAGTCAGCCTCAAGGAAATTTAGAGAGGATCATAGCCGATCCAAAGCTACTGTAGGGTTTTCTAAACATGATCGAGATCGACTCCCTGTAAGTTCACGAGCTACTTCAGTTGCTAGTGTGGGTAATGTTCGACAAAATAGATCAGAGTGCAAGCATTGTGGTAAATGGCATCCAGGAGACTGTAGATTACATGATCGGTCTTGCTTTAAGTGTGGATCAAAGGATCATTTTATTCGAGAGTGTCCAATGGTGGCCGAGCAAAATACTGTACAGAGTACCAGACCGAGTAATGTGTCAGTACGAGGTAGACCACCCAGGCATACGGGTAATGTTAGTGGTAGTCAGAAAGGGACAAAGGACACGACAGTTCGATCTGAGGCTCGTGCACCTGCCAGAGCATATGCCATCCGTGCTCGAGAGGAGGCTTCTTCTCCAGATGTTATTACTGGTATTTTCAGTATTTATGATACTAATGTTATTGCATTGATTGATCCTGGTTTGACTCATTCTTATGTGTGTGAGACCTTAGTATTCAGTAAGACTCTACCTGTTGAGTCTACTGAGTTTGTAATTAAAGTATCAAACCCCCTGGGTCCGTGTGTTTTGGTCGACAAAGTGTGTAAGAATTGTCCCTTGATGATTCGAGATTTGTGTTTTCCGGCTGATTTGATGTTGTTACCTTTTGACGAGTTCGATATAATTCTAGGTATGGACTGGTTGACTTTACACGATGCTGTGGTTAACTGCAAAAGAAAGACTATCGATTTAAGGTACCTGAATGACGAGATTATTCGGATTGAATCTAATGATCTGAATGGTTTATCAGCAGTGATATCCTCGATGTTGGCTCAAAAGTATGTGAAGAAAGGGTGTGAAGCTTATCTTGCATATGTTCTTGATAGTAAAGTGACCGAAAAGAAGATTGAATCTCTGTCAGTTGTGTGTGAGTATTCAGATGTGTTTCCCGAAGAATTACCGGGTTTGCCACCTATTCGAGAGGTAGAATTTGGAATTGAGGTAGTACCGGGGATGACTCCGATTTCAATAGCTCCGTACCGTATGGCACCGATTGGATCAAAAGAGTTGAAGACACAGTTGCAAGAATTGACAGATAGAGGTTTCGTACGATCGAGTTTTTCTCCCTGGGGTGCACCAGTTCTATTTGTGAAAAAGAAAGACGGAACAATAAGAATGTGTATTGATTACCGACAGCTCAATAAGGTGACTATAAAGAATAAATATCCGTTGCCACGTATTGATGATTTGTTCGATCAGCTAAAAGGGGCTTCAGTGTTTTCGAAGATAGATTTGAGATTAGGTTACTATTAGTTGCGAGTTAAAGACTCTGATGTGCCAAAGACAGCTTTTCGAACGAGGTACGGACATTATGAGTTATTGGTTATGCCTTTCGGACTTACTAATGCACCTGCTGTTTTCATGGATTTTTGATTTACTCTCGTATCTTTAGACAGTATCTGGACTAGTTTGTGGTAGTATTTATAGATGATATTTTGATTTACTCTCGTGACGAAACTGAGCATGTCGAACATCTGAAACTTGTGTTACAAACTTTGCGAGATAAATAGTTGTATGCAAAGTTTAGTAAATGTGAGTTCTGGTTACGCGAAGTCAGTTTTTTGGGCCATGTTGTATCAGCATCGGGTATTCGGGTTGATCCGAGTAAAATTTTAGCTATACTTGATTGGAAACCTCCGAGAAATGTCTCAGAAGTTCGAAGCTTTCTGGGCTCGCTGGTTATTATAGACGGTTCGTGAAAGGGTTCTATATGATTGCGACCCCGATGACAAAGTTACTACAAAAAGACGTTAAGTTTGAGTGGTCAGAAAAGTGCCAGAAAAGTTTCGATCAGTTGAAAGTTCTTTTGACTGAAGCTCCAGTCTTAGTTCAGCCCGAATCGGGTAAAGAGTTTATTATCTATATTGATGCATCTTTAAATAGTTTGGGCTGTGTTTTGATGCAGGAAGGAAAAGTTGTAGCCTATGCCTCGAGACAATTAAAGCCGCATGAAAAGAACTATCTGACGCATGATCTGGAATTGGTCGCTATTGTATTTGCGTTAAAAATATGGCGTCACTATCTGTTTGGTGAAAAATGTCATGTTTATTCCGATCACAAAAGCTTGAAATATTTGATGAGTCAGAAAGATTTGAATTTGAGACAGCGCCGATGGTTAGAATTGCTGAAAGATTACGAGCTTGTGATTGACTATCATCCGGGAAAGGCTAATGTTGTTGCTGATGCCCTAAGTTGAAAATCACTGTCATCAGGTACCTTCTGGGTTGCTTCAGCCGATTATGATTCCTGAGTAGAAATGGGACCGAGTCACGATGGATTTTGTATCCGGTTTGCCGTTGACACCGAGCAAGAAAGATGCAATTTGGGTTGTTGTTGATAGATTGACAAAATCGGCTCACTTTGTTCCGGTTCGTATTGACTATTCACTTGATAAACTTGCTGAATTATATATTTCTCAAATTGTAAGATTGCATGGTGTACCTATTTCTATTGTTTCGGACAAAGACCCGAGATTCACATCGCGATTTTGGAAGAAACTACAAGATGCTTTAGGTACGAAACTACATTTTAGCACAGCTTTTCACCCGCAAACAGATGGTCAATCTGAACGAATCATTCAGATACTTGAGGATATGTTGAGATGTTGCATTCTCGAGTTTGAAGGTACGTGGGAACGATACTTACCTTTGATTGAATTTGCTTATAATAATAGCTTTCAATCTAGTATCAAAATGGCACCTTACGAGGCTTTGTACGGTCGTAAATGTCGTACACCATTGTATTGGACCGAGCTCCGTGAAAACGAGATACACGGGGTTGATTTGATTAAAGAGACTGAACAGAAAGTGAAAGTGATTCGGGATAGTCTGAAATCAGCATCGGACCATCAGAAATCTTAAGCGGATTTGAAAAGAAAGGATATAGAATTTCAGATCGGGGACAAAGTGTTTTTGAAAGTCTCACCGTGGATGAAAATACTCAGATTCGGTCGTAAAGGCAAATTGAGTCCGAGATTCATTAGACCGTATGAGATTATAGAGCGTGTTGGACCGGTTGCTTATAGATTGATGTTACCGCCTGAGTTAGAAAAGATTCATAATGTATTCCATGTTTCGATGCTCCGTAGATACCGATCTGATCCTTCACATGTGATTAGTCAAATAGAGATTGAAATTAACTCTGATATGTCATATGAAGAAGAACCGATTAGCATTCTGGCTCGTGAGATCAAAGAATTACGAAATAAGAAAATTCCGTAGCCACCAAGAGAGAAAATTGATAAGGAGACCATGGGGAGCTAGAATATCAAGTGAGATTCAAGAAATAAAGGCTGGAGGAGAGAGAAAATCAAGTTAAAGATTGAAATCAATAGAGCAAGGTAAGAACATCAAGATTTCAATATATTTTTGAGTTTGATATTATTGAAAAAGTATGAAATTGATGTTAATGTAGGGTTTTATTATATAAAGTTCTATGTTCTTGATATGTTAGTGAAGGGAAACAAGAGGAATTGATAGAAAATATTGTAGAGAAAGGAAAGGAGGGTGTTATAAATTTGATTATCAACATCTTGCACTAAAACAGTTTTGGACAGCAGCGGTAGGTTAAATTTGAAAAATCACCATAAATAGTATAAATTGAATTATAGGATGAAAAAAATATGAAATTAAATATTATTGAGTCTAGTTTCTCTTAGAAGAAACGGTGTAAGCAATGGAAATGTAAATCATGAGTTATAATAAATTTTGTGAGATAAGGTCAGAAAGATTTCGGGTTCCCTGCTCTGATTTTGGAAAATCATAAAAATTGGATAAAAATTATTAGGGGCTTAAATTTATATGTTTAAAATCTTGAATGATTCTATTTTTTTAGTGAAAAGGGTCAAAACTATCATACAGCAAAATATGGATGAATTTAAAGAATAAAATGTACTTATTGGTTAAAAAATTATAAAAATTTTATAGTAAGAATATATGTGAGTATAGTTTCATATAAAATTAATGGATCTAATTTGGAGTTACGTAGCTTAATATATAAATAATTTTGTGACTATGACCCAGGTGGACAGCTTTGAATGAACAAATAAGTAAATAATGAAATTATAGATAATGTTACATATAAGCATGTTATATACATTTAAGGACATGGAATGGAGAGGAGGAGGAGGAAAACATATGATTATTAAACTAGCAAGAGTTTTCATTAAAAATGGCTAATTTGCATGTTTTAGGTTCAGAGACTAAATTGAATAAAAGTAAAATTTTAAGGGTAAATTTGTAAAAATGTCAAAAAGTGACCAAATTGCATGAAATGAATTGTTTTATTATTTAAATTAATAAATTGAATGAAATATTAATTTAGATCAAGATTGGGAGGAAATTCGAGGAAAATAGAAAATTACCAAAATGTCCCTAAATTTTGGTATTTTTGCAATTTAGCCTGGTAAGTTCGTATGAACTATATTTTGTATAATTTTAATTAAAGTGAATGTTATTTGGTGATGAATATTATATAAATATGTATTTTATTATTGGAATTAAATTATTATTGGTAATATGTATAATTATTAGATGCATTGAAATGATTATTGGAAGCTCGATTGGATTGGAAGCTTGTCGGATATATATCACACTATCCATTGGTTCTATTAGTAATTTTGGATGATTTGATTCTGGTTATAATGGCATGAATAAGTTAAATTGGCCAACATTAGCTCATTAATGTTTTGATTTTGATTGGTTATAAATATGAATGCTTGATGAAATAATGAAATGTTTGTAAATTAATTTGTAGACTCCGGTAATGCCCTATAACCCTATTCTGGAAATGGATATGGGTTAAGGGTGTTACAAAAACTCTTCGAAGTGAGAATGCCATTGACAAGAGCATTCCTTCCAAAGCCCAAGAGCCCTATCTCGCTCCACAAAGTAGTGGTAAGTATGACAGTAAGCCTAAAAGTTCTTACAACCTAGGCAAGAAAAAATGAGGGATTTCTACTCCTTTCCCTCAAAGATTGCAACCAATAAGGAATTTGGATCAAAATGATAAAATTTTAGAAATTTTCAAACAAGTCAAAATTAATATTCTTTTATTGGATGCAATTAAACAAATTCTGTCATATACTAAGTTTTTGAAAGATATGTGCACAATTAAAAGGAAACATAATGTGCAAAAGAAAGCCTTTTTAACTAAACGTATAAGTTCAACCATTCAGCATATCACTCCACCTAAAAATAGAGATCCTGGTTGCCTTACAATTTCATACATCACTGGCAACAGTATAATAGAGCGTGCTTTGCTTGACCTTGGTACTAGTATTAATCTTTTTCCTTTCTCTATTTATCAGTAGTTAGGTTTAGGTGAACTTAAGCTAACATCTTTCACACTTTAGTTAGTTGATCGATTTGTCAAAATTCCTCGAGGGATAGTAGAAGATATGTCAACTCAAATTGACAAAAAAATTTCCAGATGATTTTATTATTTTGGACACACATCTTGTCTCAAATTCTACTGTACAAATCCTTATTATTTTAGGTCGTCCATTCCTTGCAATTTCTAATACTTTGATTAATTGTAGGAATGGTATTCTAAACTTATCTTTTGGAAACATGACATTAGAATTCTATGTGTTTAACGTTTGTAAGCTACCTGCTGAAGATTCTGATGTACATGAAGTGGACTTTATTGAACAGCTTGTCCATAAACAGTTCATCAATTCAAAACTATTCAATCCTTTGGAAAATTATTTAACTAAATTTGAAATTGGTGATGAAACAAAAAATTCATGCATTGATTCTATGTTAAATTCTTTTCAGGGACATGATAAGAACTTTTATTGGAAACAAAAGTTTGAGGAACTTCTAGCAACTACAAATGTTTTGATACCATCAGTTAATTAACCACCCAAGCTTGATTTGAAACAACTACCATGTGATCTAAAATATTCATTTTTGGGTGAGAATGAAACTTTTCCAGTCATAATTTCCAAAAAACTTGTTGCACACCAAGAAGGTAAGCTATTGAAAATTTTGAAAATGCATAAAAATGCATTAGAATGGGCCATAGTTAACATAAAAGGAATGAACCCATTGATTTGCACACATAACATTCATTTAGAGGAAAATGTTAACCTTTTAGAGAAATGCAACGAAGACTTAATCCTAATATGAAAGAAGTGGTGAGAGATGAAGTTATTAAACTATTGGATAATGGAATCATTTATCCTATTTCTAATAGCAAATGGGTAAGTCCTACTGAAGTTGTACCCGAGAAATCTAGGGTTACTGCATTCAAAAATGAAAATAATGGATTTGTCCCAATTAGGATTGTTACTAGTTGGTGCATGTGCATTGACTACATGAAACTAAATTCAGTAACCAGAAAAGATCATTTCCCTTTACTTTTCATGGTCAAATCTTAGAAACTGTTGCGGGGTATGAATTTTATTATTTTCTATATGGATATTTAGGGTATAACCAACTTGCAATTTCACTTGAGGATCAAGAGAAAACCACTTTTACATGTCCTTCTGGCACTTTTGCATATTGAATGATGCCTTTTGGAATATGTAATACACCACCCACGTTTTAAAGATGCATGCTTAGTATTTTTAGTGATATGGTTGAAAGCATTTTAGAATTCTAAGATGATTTTTCTATTTTTGGTGATTTATTTGATGATTGCTTATCCAATTTAAAAAAGGTTTTAATCAGATGTAAAGAAAAAAATTATTGTTCTTAATTGGGAAAAATGTCATTTCATGGTCATTAAAAGAATTGTTTTGGGACACATAGTTTCTTCAAAAGAGATTGAGGTAGACAAGTAAAAAATTGAGTTAATTTCCAAATTGCCAGCACCACAAATTGTAAAGGACATTAGGTCATTTTTAAGACACGCACGATTTTATAAGAGATTCATAAAAAAATTAGTATTATATCTAGGTCTTTGTGTAATCTCTTATTCAAGGATAGCGTGTTTGAATATACTAAAGAGTGTGAAATGACTTTTGGAAAAATTAAAAAGTATGCCCACTTCTAATAGTATTATGAAACCCCCTGATTGGTCTTTTCCATTTGAAGTAATATGTGATGCCAATGATTACGCTATTGGTGTTGTGCTAGGACAAAGGAAAGATAAGAAATCATATGTCATTTATTATACAAGTAAAACTTTAAATAGTGCTCAAATGAATTATTCTACTATTGAAAAAGAATTACTTGCAGTAGTTTTTGCATTGGAAAGATTTAGATCTTACCTTGTTGGATCATCTATTGTTGTCTTTAGTGATCATGCAACTTTAAAATATCTTCTCTTCAAAAAGATGCCAAACCCAGGTTGATTATGTGGATTCTTCTTTATGAATTCGACATCACCAATCGAGATAAGAAAGGAATAGAAAATGTTGTGGCTAACCATTTGTCACGGCTTGTTTGTGTTAAATCTTTTGAAACTTCCCCAATTAATGATAGTTTTCCTGATGAACAGCTTTTAAATATCTTTATTACACCATGGTTTGCTGACATTGCTAATTTTTTTACCATTGGAAAAATTCCTTCTTAATGGAGTTTACAAGATAAAAGGAAAATTTTTTCTAAAGTAAAAAAAAAATTATTGGGATGATTCGTATTTGTTCAAATATTGCCCTAATCAAATTTTTCGAAGATGCATACCTGACAATGAGGTACATAGCGTCATTAATTTTTGTCATTGTGAGGTATGTGGTGGTCATTTTTCATCCAAGAAAACTGCTGAAAAATTTTTACAATATGGATTTTATTGGCCAAACTTATTAAAGGACGCTTATAATTTTTGCAAATCATGTGAAAATTACAAAAAAATATGGATCTATTTCAAAATGAAACATGATGCATTTGAATCCAATTTTAGTGATTGAAATTTTTTATTGTTGGGGTATTGACTTCATGGGACCTTTTTCATTATCATTTGGTTTCTTATACATTTTGGTTGCAATAGATTATGTTTCAAAATGGATAGAGGCTATTCCATGTCGAAATAATGATCACAAAACATTGATTAAGTTTTTAAAAGAAAATATTTAAAGTTGATTTGGGATTCCTCAATCTATTATAAGTGAGGGGGGTATACATTTTTGCAGTAAAATTTTTGAATCATTAATGAAGAAATATACCATTACACACCAAGTTGCAACCCCTTATCACCCTCAAACAAATGGTCTGGTAAAGCATGCAAATAGAGAGGTTAAGAACATTTTGAAAAAAACGGTTAATCCAAATTGCAAAGATTGGTCTCTGAGACTTAATGATGCATTATGAGCTTATCGAACTACTTTCAAAACATCATTGGACATGTCTCCCTATGAATTAGTTTATGGAAAACTTTTTCATTTACCTATGTAACTTTAACTTAAGGCATATTGGGCAATTAAAATGCTTAACTCCAATATTAATGATACTTCTAAGTTGAGAAATCTGCAAATTAATGAACTTGGAAAACTTAGAAATGATTCTTATGAGAATTTAAAAATAAATAATAAAGAACCAAAGCTTTTCGTGACATGATGGTGTTAAGAAAGACATTTGATGTTGGACAAAAGGTTTTGCTCTATAACTCCCGACTTCACTTAAGATCAAGGTGGAGTGGTCCATTTGTTATAAAGCATGTGTACCCTCATGGGGCAATCGACATTGAGAATCCAAAGAATGGTAATGTATTCAAGGTAAATAGACAAACACTTAATTTATTCCTAGAAAACCAATTTGCTCAAGATGAAATTCCTTATCTTTCCGATCCTTGTTACAAGAATGTTTAGGTGTAAATATATATTTTACTAATTAGGAGTTCATATTTATAAATATTATTATCGTTGTTATTGTTACTATTTATTTTAATTCTCTCTTGTTTTTTGTTTTTTTACCCCGGTTAAATGGTGGATAATGGTACTCTGTGACTTTATAGTCGGTCTCATCATCTACTCATAAAACTGATATTGCATATTTTTACTTTTGAATCTTCTCCAATTCAAAACCTTTTACTCTTCTCTCCTATCTCGTTTTCTTTGCTTTCAAAGTACTCTAATGTTTTTCTTAAACTTTCTTTGTTTTCAAAGTGGATAAAGTTGCTTCAAAGTTGCACAACCTATTTTCTTGTATCCCTAGAAATACGATAGTGAAGTTTTCCAAGGTCTGGTGTGAAAAATTATGGATGCTCATGCATATGCCTACAGACATATGATTGATTATTGAAGGAAAGGTAAGATTTGAAGAATATCTTCCTTTTTGTATTTACCTAGCACAAGTAGGAGCAGTTGTGCAAGAAAGCAAAGAGCAAAGCGCTTTGGAGTGATTTGTCACAAGTGTGCTAGATGAACCTGTAACGGTAAATGTTGATCAATTGGGATGACATCTGTAAATCGAGTGGATAAAACAATATTCATTAAGGACGAATTGTGTAAGGAGAACTTTGGAGATATTTAAACTTCTCTTAAGACCCATCCTAATGGAGCTGTGCAAAAAGAACTTCTTTATTTATAGTCTCAATTCCACTATGAATGGAATCGTCTTGGGAATCTAAAGGTAAAAGACCTTATTTTCCAGTTTATAAGAAAACTAGATGGGAAGTTGATCCTCAACTCATAGAAGGCATTTAAGTCGTTACTGGATGTAAAATCGGAGGAAGATGTGAGCCACAATTACAACTATTTTAAATAATTCTCATCCTTTAATTTTCATTTGCAAAAATCATATGCTTCTTACATTGTACATTATGTTTGTATCTATGTTATTTAACTTGATCTCAACTATTTAAATAATAATAAATTAAAAAATGAAAAAAGGGGTTATGAATATTGTTATATTATTATTGTCTGTTTTTAGACTTTCTATCACGCGTGATAAATTTTCTCTTCCATATAATTGTCTCGATATTTATTTATTTTTAGTACTTGATAATTAATTATGCCATGTTCCTTTTTGTTCCTTTTTGAATTTTTATTCTCGAGAAATATTTGACTCTAGCATGTTTGATTTGTTTTCATGACATCTTATTTTCTCTTTCTTTTTTATTATTATGTAGACTCCGAATCTTATATATTTCACTACTCCCTCGTTCATATTCAGGCAATAAAAAAAACATGGCAAGTACTTCAACTCAAAAGTATGAATAGATTTGTGTTTTTTGTGGATCTTATCCAGGAAAAGATAAAACTTTTACATATATGGCTATAAAATTGGGCAAAGTGCTTGCCAATGAAAAAATTAAGCTAATTTATGGAGGGGGAAGTATGGGTTTAACGTGATCAGTGGCTACATCAACATATGTTAAAAGGAGTTCATTTTTGGGAATAATCGCAAGAGTTTTCAAAGAAAATGCACAATGTAGACCAACCATCGGTAAAGAATTACCATTTTGGAGTATTCCTAAACGGTTAGCACTTATGTTCAACAATGCTGATGCATTCATTGCCTTACCTGGAAGTTTTGGTACATTAGAGGAAATATTTTGCATAACCTCTTGGTCACCTTTCTTCAAATATAAAAAGCTCATTGGTTTGCTTAATGTTACTGGTTATTATAACAATTTGCTCTCATTTTTAGATAATGTTGTGGAAAGTGGATTTGTGTTTCCAGAGGTAAGGAATTTCTTGATTGCTACTGTAATTGTTGACGAACTATCCATTAAGCTTCAAGTTTTTAAGTACCATCCAGATCTAATCACTCAACAGATTGTTGAATCAAGAAAAAGGAAATCATATTCTGACAAGCAAGAATTGGATTTAACTTTGTCTTTGTGACATTATTCCAACTTTTGGGTTTAACTTATATTTCTATTTCTATATATATATCTAGATTGTTGTGTTTCAGTTATAGCAATCTTGACCAACTATCACGAGTGATATCCTCTAAACTTCACTCATGATTTTGACATTGAGGACAATGTTTTAATTTGGCAATGGTAGGGGATACTTTTGTGAAAATTCTAAGTTTGCTTCAAAAAAAAAATCACCAAGGGTTGTTATTGTGAACAATGTGACAAGAGTATGGAAAGTAATCTTGAGAATGCACATTATTAGAATGCCTACCCTTATTTTATTTTATTTTATATAAAATGCAAGTAAGGAGTGAATAACATTCTTGAATTGCATCATTGTATGTTAAAATGGAGGATAAAGAGTAATCTTGACACCCATTTTTCATTATTTTCTTCCCTCTCTCTCTCTCTCTCTTTAAAAAATCCTTTGCCAGTTTTGTTTATGTGTGATGTCAGTAAATATTTTGCAAGATCATTTAAGATATCCAATACTTTTGAGATTTTGACGTGCTTGTAAAGTACTAAAGTATGTAAGCTTGAATAATTGATGATTATCAAAAGATTAAGTGCTAACCTATTATAGAACGTGTTTCATGGGTTTTGTGTAATTAGGTTTTATTAGGACTTTGGATTTTTCCTCTTTAAACTTTCTTTGACAATATCTTCTTTTGAATTTTTCTTTGATACATTACCTATCTTAGATGATATGCATGACTTGTAATGGGTTGTAAGTAATATCTTAATCATGATCTTAAAATCTATTGGTTTATTACCCTTAAATATGATGAATAGTTCCAAATGCATGATAAGGGAAAACCTAGGCAATTTCTTTGGATTGTTTGAGCCTTTCGAGCCAACCCTTGCATAATTTTTCTTAGTACCCTAATTTTGAGCCTTTTAAGATTTTTTTCCCTTGTTTAATGTTGTTATCTTAGCCTATAAAGCCTTAATTGCTAAATCACAATCCTTTTTTCTACATTAACTATTTAGTGCTTACTAGACATATTCCTTCAGTTTAAGTATCTTAATATTTCGACTTATCCTATTTAATACTTTAGCTCGAGAGAATGAATAAAGCATGACTTCACTATCCTTTGTATATACATCATGAAATTTAAAAAAAAATCAAAAGAAAAGCATTTTTTTTACTTCTTTTATCCATGCTTTATTTGAAGGATGGAGAAATAAGGAGATGTCTAAAAAAATAGAGTTAAAAATATAATTAGTGCTCATATTGAGGAAGTAGGGAATGATGCTTTAAGCTTTCTTTTATGATCCGTAAGTAACTAATGCTTAAGATTTTAGCCTAAATTGACTTTTCATCCTACCATAGCCCTAGCCTAATGTTACAAGCTAAAAGGCCTAGTGAACTTGTTATTCATATTAGAATCAGATTAAAGGAGAGAGGAACTGTTAATGGACTTATGAAATCCCCTTTCCGATGACATAAAGTACACCCAAAATGTAATCCTGAAGCTCGAGACATGATCGAAACACTAAAAAATGTTCTGACCGGAAGTTTTAAAAGTGTCCAAATTACAAAATTTGAATCTTTGATCTTTGCACTTTCACTCATCATCTTGGATCAGCTTTAGGTTCAGTGCATTTAATATCATGGTTCCATGTATTGACATCTTTTTCCCAAACCTGTTTTACTTGCAAATTTCACATAGAATATTTTATTGAAACTAAATGTGTGAAAAATAATAAAAATACACAATATTTACAATACAAATAAAAAAAGTCAAATCACCAATAAAAATACTCAAGAAACCAGGAAAATGTAAATAAGATATAGTCCAAAATAATCATATGATGAGGACTCATCACGTATCATCTAGAAGGCCTTTGTGGTGTATCATCTGGAAGACCTTTATGGCTAATATGTGGAAAGCCTTTGTGGCGTATCATCTGGAAAGCCTTTGTGGCTATTTTGTGGAAAGCTTTTGTAGCGTATCATCTAAAAGGCATTTGTGGCTAATCTGCAGAAAGCCTTTGTGGTGTATCAACTGGAAAGCCTTTGTGGCTAATTTGTGGAAAGCCTTTGTGGTGTGTTATTTGGAAAGTCTATAGAGTGAATTCTGTAATGATCAAATGGTGAGATGTTAGTGCGATCTGGGTATGCTTGTAAGGCATTTTCTGATAGAACACATGACAATGTAACCAATTGATGCATCCGCCTTAGTGAACTACCATGAAAGGGAACCTTACGTATTAGAATATAGGGTAGTGAAGGTACCCGCCAAATGTGGGATTATCTTGGGTCCTATAAAAGAATCTGTCAAGTGTAGTATCCGATAGGTATCGTTATGGGAAGCGTATCTAACTACGAACTACAAAGAAATCGTGCAATGAGATTCAAAATGTGATGTAAAGTCTGAGATCCGTCAGTTGGGTAAAATGAATATAAGACGGTTAAATGTAGAGATTGACTTACGTTTATCCGCGAACCAAGAATTTGTAAAGTATCTGCCAATGTCTAATAGGGAACCCAAACTCTTAAGTCAAAAGAGTCTGCGACTCCATAAAAAGGTAATAATGAGTGAGACCCACTAAGTTCCTTTGAATTTATATGTGTCTTTTGGTGTATAGGTCTGTGAATTGAACTAATGCGCCGGGAATGACCAAGTCAAGGAAACGCCATGATGGTAGAGCGAGGGCAATATTCTGCATATAGAGGGACATGTATAGAAATATGTTTTCCAAATGAAAAATAGTAATACACGCCACAAATATGTCTACTTTATCAAACAATTTGTCATAAGGTTTTATTTTACCTTTGAAAACTCGTGACAAATGATAAATGTATTATTCAAACTTATTGTCTTATAAAGGATTTTAAGTAAAGAAGAGGTATATTCAGTATAGTTTTTTTTTTTTTGCAAATTGAGAAATTTAATTAAATATGTAAGTATTGTGACATCTTATATTCAAATCCGGTAAATCGGTTTGGAGAAAGGGTGTTACAACTCATCTCTAAATTCTCCCCTTAAAAACTTGGGCAGTAAACACTCAATGTTTGCAATTAAGTTTGCACTTACTTTAAAAAATTGTAACAGCCCATTTTTTAGTAGTGTCGAAAACAGTGATTTCAGGGTCACCAAATCAAAAGAGTAAGTTCGTAAATATTATTATTTAATATTTACGAGTCAAATACAATTTTTAAAAAGATTTTTGATTTGATAATTTATGTTATATAAGTGATTTATTAAGTTTAAGTGGTTTTAGAAAATGAGGTATCGGGACCTTATTTTTATAAAGAGAGCCGTAAATATTTATAAAAATATTTACGGAGTGTCATTAAGGTGGTATTAAAGTTTCGTTGAAAAATTACTTAAAAAGGACCAAATTGAAAAAGGACCAAATTAAAAAAAAGTGCATTCCCGGGACCCCGTTCTCGTAAATCGAACTCGTAAATATTTTTATAAATATTTTTTATAAATATTTACGAAGCTAGTTGTGTAGTTAATTAGATTTTGATTAAGTGGATTTGCATTAATTAAAAATAATTAGGTATAAGGACTAAATTGCATATAGGGTGAAAGTTGAATTATAGATTAAAGAATAATTAAAGGAACTAAAGAAGCAATATTATCATTGTTTCTTTAAGTGGGACGGTTAGTGATATGTATATTATATGTAAATTTAATTTATATATTATATTATAATATGAAATCTTAATTGATAAGTATATATATTATATAATAATAAAACAAATAAGTATTAAAAGAAAAAGAAATAAAGAAAGATAAGGCCAAACCAAAATTAGAAAGAAAAGAAAGAAAGAAAAAGAGAAAAAAGGAAAGAAGCAAACCCATAGCCTAAGTGCTTCAAAAATTTCGAAGTTCAATTGGTTAGTCAATTTAGTCATTTTTCTTGTAATTTGTATGTTTTGGAACCCCGGTGTTACGTATTACCTGGCCCATGTCGAAATTTTAGCAATTATTAAGTTTATAAGTGTTGTTAATGTTGAATAATTTTAGTATTAGGGATTAAATTGATAGATTTTTAAGCTAGAAGTGAAAAAGGATTAAATTGTAGAATAAATTGTAAATTTTGAGTAATAGGGATTAAATTGTGAAAAATTAAAAATTTAGGGTTTAAGTGAAAATAAGGAGTTAAGTTTAGTTTAAAGTGGAATTTGTATAAAAATACAGAATTAAATGTGAAGAATAAAAATTAGTCTCGGTTTTGGGACTAAATTAAAATTTAGGCAAATATTGAGTAAAAATTGAAATATTCAATATGAAATTTAATTGTGTTATATTGATTAATTTTAATTTTTTTAATTCCGCAACTAACGTCGTACTAGAATCTTCGACTAAAAAGGGGAAAGACAAAGTCTACGTCGAATAGCTCGAAATTCCTGGTTTGTATTTCTATAATCTGAATTTAGTTGTTTATTGTTGTAATTCAATTTAATACATATGATAAGTGTTGAGGTGAGTATTTGACATTTTGACAGTTGAGTGAAATGAATGTATGTGTTAAGGTGAAAGTTGAATATTGATTGTTATAGGTTGAATTGAATTCAAGTGAATATCTGATTATATGAAAACTTAATAATGTCTATTGGTTGCATATGAAATGTGAAATTAAACCCTATTAACTGTATCGGGCTGAGTCGGATATAAATGACATGCCATATGATAAGAAGAGTTCAGGGATTTCTTCGACTTCGAGTCGAAAAGGCACTGGATGCCAATTTACTTCGATTTAACCGATGAGACACTGGGTGTCAAATTTATATAGCGCTGGGCACAATTACTACTTCGGATTCATCCGATGAGGAACTAGGTGCCAAACTGGTGTGTTGGTTGGATCCGTGTATCCGTATGAGTCTGAGTAATGTTAATAGAGTAAATAAATAATAAAGTTCTATAATTGATATTGATATGGCATAGTATGAGAAACGGAAGTGATATAGTGATTTGAAAATAGAATGTGAAATATGTTGTAAATACATGAATACATGAGTTATATACTCATGAATTGAATATGGAATAGCTAGTGTCATTGTTTAAATGATATGTGGATCAAATTGTGAAAAGCTATTATATAGCAAGTGATGAGAATTGAGTATTAAATGGCTAATGTCATTGTATGAATAAATGTGGTTTTAAATATTCAATTGTGCTTATAAATAATATGTCCATATTATATTATTATGTCTTTAATTATTCGGATTATAGAAATACCACTGAGTTTTACTCAGCGTACGATTTTGTTTTCCGTGTGCATTTTAGGTACTTAACTTTTTGATCGCCGATTAAGCATCCAACAATGATCCCGAACTCAAATATGGTGATGTTTATCTTTTGTTTCAACATGTACCTAGGGTGTCTAAATAATAGTTATTTTATGGATTGATTGTAAATGAGGTTATAAGTTTAATGTTGGTTTGGTATATATATAAACATGTGTTTGTTTTTGAAGTCATATTATGGCATGATAAATTGAATCAAATTTAGATATGTGCATGTGAATTTAAGTTAGTGTTTAAGTGCTTATGAACTAGGCAAAATGGATTGAATTTGGTATGTTTATAATTTGGATTTTAATGATGCTTTGATGATATGTTTTGATGATATAAATGTGGTACCAACGAGGGTACATTGGTTAGGCACCTAGGATGATTGTTTTGGTATGTTTTGAACGTATGTGATCATGTTTTGAACTGGTTAAACGAATGATTTTTGAGTTGTTTAATGCACGAGCATGTAGAAAATGGTAAATTGGTTATTTAAGGCACCTTTTAGGTCCACACAGCCAGACACATAGTGTTTGACTTGGTCGTGTCAGACACACGGCTAGCACACAGGCGTGCGAGGCCATTTCAAAAGGGTACATAGTCTGGCACACGGGCATGTGGCTTGGCCGTGTGACCCAAGTTAGAGAGTTACACGGGCACCGACACGACCAGGGACATAGTCGTGTGTCCCTACTTTGAATTCCCACACGGCCAGACACATGGGTGTGTGACATGGCCGTGTGACCCCTGCAGCTTTGAAAATTTTTAATGTATTCTGAAAAATTCTCAGAGTTTCCGAATTAGTCTTGACTTGTTTCTAACATGTATTTTGGGCCTCAATGACTCGAATAAAGGACAGTATGTATGAGTTTGATTGATTTCTGACCTGAATATTATATGATATGAAATGTTTGAAATTTCTGTCTGTTTGATCTGTAAACTCTAGTAATGCTCCGTAACTTGGTTCTAACGATGGATATGGGTTAAGGGTGTTAGAAAAGTAGTTCCTCAATGAACAGATTCAAGTGCTCTCAATAAGCTCTCATACATAAACTAGACAAGCCTCAAAGCATATATCAATTTCGACATGCTAACATGGAATTTAAGTGAATACAAAATAACTACTTGAAAATAGCTATTACATTGTCCACTTTCAAAGTACAATCAACCAAAGATATATTTTCCAATATTAGCATCATGATCTTGATCAAATCTCCTCATTTTAAGGACTTAATTAACTTACTCAAATCTAATCAAGTCTTTAATAGCCAAGGGTTGGTTTCCATAGTTGGAAAATTGTATCTTCAATATAACAACACATTAACAGATCCAAATATTTTCTTCATTAAATTGTTTGTAACACCCCTCACTCAGTCCAGTCTCTAAACCTAAGATACGGGGTGGTACAGTAAATAACAGAACCATTTGTGCATTTTTATTAGTTTACACATTTGTGCATTTGTGCATTTCATACCAATTCCATTGAAATTAGTCATCATTCAAAATGACTCAACCATTTAACAAGACTTTAAAATGTACCATATCATGATCAAACTCAAGCATTTGACACACATTATTATCATTATCATCCAAGATGACATTACACTTATTAAGTCTATATACAAGTCGAAAAACTGATTCTTAGACTATAAAAGGTATACCGAGATAGAAGTTGAATAGTGTGACTCCTAGTTGATCCGACCCTCACGCTCATCAAAATATATCTACAAGGTAGGAAACATAATTGAGTAAGCATTATATATGCTTAGTAAGCTCATAGGTGTTAAAACCGTAAACTTACCTCAGATTAGAATTAACATATCAAAATAAAAAGTTTAACTAAGTTTCTTGTCACAATATACCACAACCGAAAGGTGAGCATTTAATATATAACCATATAAATCATCCATTCATTCGTATAAATCAACTAAATACCATTTCATCAGAACTATCAAACAAATGTACCATTTTATTCAATTCAAGCATAAGTGTTCCTATAACCATGTGAACACATTCATTCCAATCACTATACAAAATCAGAAAATACATTTTCCTTTAAACAGTCAACCGAATGAACTAAATGAACAAATACGAATATGCGAGTAACTACACCACACCAGTAGGCACCATAGTGTAAATCAGTAGGCACCAAAGTGCAGTACAGTAGGCACCATAGTACAAATCAGAAGGCACTATAGTACAGAACAATAGACACCGTAGTGCAAATCAGTAGGCATCGAATTGCAAATTCCGTACACGCGTGTGACTAACCCTATTGGCTTGCCAACTGTATCTTATTCTATTATTCATTCGGGCACAATTTACATATCTATACAATTCAATATAGTTCAATATGTTTCTCACATTCGTACCAATTTGCATACAAATCACGGTACAATCAATACACATAAAATATTCATTACAACCACAAACATCACAATTATATATAAAAGTTTATCCTATGAACTTACCAGGTACAAACAACAATAACATAAGTATCAAGGACTAATTTACAATTTTTCATTTTCTTCGATTATCTACCGGTTGGTGCAAATCTTGATATACAAGGAAAAAATTAACCGAATTCTCCAAGCTCCCTTCAATGGGCTTTCAGTGTTGAAAAAGAAAATGAAAATGAAGATGGTGATGCTTTTCTTCCTTGTTTTATGTTTTATTACTTTTTAATATTTTAATTTAACTTATATTTTAACATATAAATTAATAAAAGTGATGCACTAACCGTCCATAATAACTAAAAAGGATAATTTGCCACTTAAATTCTTAACTATTTATTTTTTAAACCTTTTTAACTAATATAAATCAATAGCGGTTAATTTTTATAATTTTTACGATTTAATTTTTTTTAAATTAACTATTTCATTGACAAAATTATCATACTGAAATTTAATATATCTCTATAATAAACTAGTAAATATTAATAAATAATATTTACCTATTGAATCTCAAAAAATAGAATTCTAAAACTACTATTTTCGATACTACTGAAAACGAGCTGCTATATTATCAATTTAAATAAAACAAGTTATTTAAATGCTTTAATGGAAACTTGCGGTGGGTACTATCAAATGTCACTCAACTCATTCAACACATTTTAACTCAATAAAAATATTATAAATATATTTTTCTATTAATATTTATATATTATTACAATTAATTTAAATTTATTATTTAAATTAAATTCAAGCAAAACCCAATCTTAGAAAAAAACCTTTATCCAAACTCCAACCAAAGACCAAACTTATTGGCAATATATAGGTCTAACGAGAGACTATACTCATCTAAAAGGGACAGTCTATTATTTAGAGTGAAACGGCATCGTTTTGACGGTGCTTTTAAACCTAAAAAGAACCCTACATTTACAATTACAAACATCTGCTTTCCTCCTTAAAACTCTGCCGTCTCATTATCCCCTGGTTGTAAATCCGCCGCTGCGAAATCCGCCGCTGTTGACAACCTTTTCTCCTTCCTCTTTCTTTACCCCGATTGTTCTTTTTTATTCTTTCCCTGCGCTTTGTGGGAAAAAAAAACCAAAGCAAAAAAGAATCGAGGAAGAATTTAAAACAATGGCACAGCAAGCAGTGCAGAAGAACACGTTGTACGTGGAGGACTAGCAGAGGAAGTGAATGAAACAATCCTCCATGCAGCTTTCATCCCCTTTGGAGACATAAAGGACGTCAAGACTCCATTAGATCAGGCCACTCAAAAGCACCGCTCCTTTGGCTTCGTTACCTTCTTGGAGAAAGAGGATGCTGCTGCTGCCATGGACAACATGGATGGGGCTGAGCTCTATGGTCGAGTTCTCACTGTCAACTACGCCCTCCCTGAGCGGATCAAGGGTGGTGAGCAGGGCTGGGCTGCTCAACCCAGTATGTCCTCTAATCCCCTTACCTTTCCTTTCTTTTATCTCCATGTATTTCTCTTTATCTGTGATTCGAAAGGTGCTTATTTCTATCGGGCGGTCGGATTCAGCTTCAAGCTCTACCTCTGGTTTTAGTTTGGTTTCTATAAACGGGTTACATAGAGATATGTTAAATACCCTTTAGGCAAAAACAGTTAGGATTATGTTTTTGCAACTTCTGGTCCAACTAAAGAATTTGTTGGGTTGATTTGAATGTGGACGTCTTTTGATCCCTGAATATGCAGCAATTTGAACTTGTGGGTGCGTAGAAAAAAAAGTGGAATAAATGAGGTTTGGGTTGACTAAAAAGAGATCAAGAGAGGCATAGAAATCTGAAACGAAATAGCTTTTCATAGTAGCATTAAGTTTGTCTTTGGTTCTTCATGGGTTTATTTGAATCTACATTCCTAGCCTTAAAAGATGGGATTTTGACACTTTCTTTTTGGTACCATGCTCGTTTCTACCCTTAAATTGGACGTCTTCCTTGTTATTGCAATAGCAATCGTGCCAATTGAACTAAGACTGTAATTTTGTGTTAGTTTCTTATACTGTATTAGTGGCCTCCAGGATAACCCCTCCAAGGATTTTTTTCGACGCTCATCCTATCGAGTCTGGGGAATGTTTTGGCTATGATTAGAGATTTGTAACTGTGATTCAATATAGTCAATTCTTTTCTTTTTATCGTAAATGTTTGCTTTTAGGCTTTTCATTGTAGAACATTTTCTTGGTCGCTTGCTCCTGAGATTAACGACCCATTTTGTACAAAATGCAGTTTGGGCTGATGCTGACACATGGTTTGAGCGGCAGCAACAAGAAGAAGAAATGCAGCGTATTCAGGCAGAGAACCAAGCAGCAATGCGTGCTGCGGAGGAGTTGCATAGGAAGAAAATGGCAGAAGAACGACAAGGGGAGAAAGAGGATGAAACAGAGATGAAGGATGATCCAATGGCAAGGGCTGAAGCTGAAGTTTCGAAACAGAATAACTAGTTTCTTTGTTATTAAATGCAGCAATCAATACTAAAAATACATTAAGGTTGTCTTTTATGCTAACCAACCTTTTTGCCTTGTGCAATCTGCAAGTTCCAAGGCTGGCCTAGCTACCCAAAAAGGTTTATAATGGAAGTTGACTCGGGACTGCTTTGTGGTTAAAGTGGCTTATTACTTAGAATTTCTTCAAACTAATTGCATCTTGTACTCTGCTAATACGACTATGGATTTCAAAGGTCCTTTTGGGGGTGTGCTGTAATTGCATCAAATACATTTCCAGGTCATTTCTTTATTATTCCTAATGCTTTCAGAGTACTAAAATCCAGGAGGGTGGAGAATCAAAACTCTCTTTTTCATTTCATGATTTCACCCCTAAATTGTCTTTTGAGATAGTTGTAACTAAATTATCTGACTAGTACCCATGCTGTAGGTTTACCAGCAAATTAGTGAGTATTTTAGTTCCATGTACATTTAATTAGAAAAAAAAAATCTAAATGAAGATAATATTGATAATGTCTCTAGGTGAGGAATTTATAGATGGGATTCATTTGTATCAATGTTTTTAAAATTTAAAAAATGAATTTACTTGTTTCCATAAATGTATCAAAAAATTTTAAAATTTGTTAGTAATTTCAAGATTAGCCTAGTTTCTGTTTTTTATTTTCAAATTTTATGTAAGAGTTGATTTTTACAAATTGTCTGACTATAAGATAAATTTAAACTTCAAATTTCATTTTTATTTAAGTTTAATATTTTTTTAAGATTTTATTTTATTTTATAAAATTTTAAAAATATAATGATATTTATACTGTATATTTTTATATTATTTATTTTTAATATAATTATTTTTTGAATTTAATAAAATGTGTTACTATTTGTTACATTAGGAGTGTTTTTTTTTATTCCACAAACAACTTTTAAAAATTGCACGTCTCTTTTTTTTAAAACTTTTAAAAATTGCACGTGTCTCTTTTTTTTAAAATATTTTACTATACTCTTATGAAACACTTATCAACCCATTGGCCCTGCTTGTGGAGTCTAAAAACTCCACTAACAGTGTACCAAACTTTTTCTCTTGTAAAATTTCTATAATTTATTTATTTATCCAGACAAAACAATTACAATTTAGAAAATTTATTTAAGAAAATTTATTCAATATAAATATCATTAAAAATATAACCTTGCGTTGTGAAATTTATTTTTAATCATTTAATATATATACTTTTTTTTAAATATAAAAATTATAAGCTAAATAACATAACTAACTTAAAACTTAAACTTAACCTTTAAAATTTTGAAAACTAAATTGTGATATTGTAACAAAGATAAATATTTTACAGTTGAAAATTTTAAGGAGCTATGCGATTTATATAGTTAAAAGGTTTTTAGTTGCAAAAAAAAATTATAACAATATTTATATAAAGTCATTTAATATTTTATAATAATTAATATTAACTTAAAAGGAAAATTTTAAAAAATATTTTTAACAATTTGTTGCTCATTTACTTTTATGAATTTAATTTAGTAAATGTGGCAAAAAAAAAACTTATTACTAAAGTCATGTGTACCATTCTATCAGAAAAATCCTTTCAATTTTTATATATATTTTATTTTGTATTTAAAGCAATTTATGTTGTTATAATAGATAAAATAAAATTTGTAACTTCTATAAGAAATAAAAAAAAAATTTAACTCACCCCCATCCTTATCCACTTTTAATAATAGGAGAATCAAAGCTCAATCCTATACACCCAACCATTAAAAAGATTATATATACTCATTATAATGTTGAATGCAAATCTTCTATCCCTTGTATAAAATCATGCCAGGTGTGACTTTACTTAAAGTCATAATTATTTTCAAATTATGCAGTGCAATGATTAAAATTAATACTATTTAATTTCTAAAAAATTAATACCTCCAAGCATATTTGGGATGTTATGAAGAAGAAGTATCAAGGGAATGCAAGGGCCAAACTTGTGTTGCTCCAAGCACTTCGAACTGAATTTGAGAATTTGCATATGAAGCCGGGTGAATCTATTGTTGATTACATGGGAAGAACAATCAGTATTGTTGATTGCAATATTGTAACTTTCTATATTAACACTCAAAATTTCCTATTTAGTTCGTTTCTAAAATTCTCTAATATTCATAACCCGACATGGCACTGTACCCAGATTTAAGGCATAACGCGTATGTTACATGTGCTTTGTGCAAGGCGGACTCAAGTTCGTCCTGGCTTTCAACCGAACGACCTTCTCCATTATCCTCGTACCACAAATCACGTCAAGTGTAGACTTAAGCAACACAAACCAAAAACACACACAAAAAAAATAAACGATTTACTTATGTTCAGTAAGAAATTAAGTTCTCTTTATAAATCGATAAAACTCGTAATTCTCAGAAAATAGAATTTATTCTTAGTAAATAAATTTTCACTACTTTCTAGTAGAATAACGATGTATGAGCATCATGTGAAGTATATTTTTAGGTCAACCATTGCTCTCTATTTATAGAGGGAAGCACAAGAGTTCTAGTTGAATAAGTCTTTGATAAATAATATTATTTAAATAGAACATACAGTCTTACTCTAAGTGTGAGAGAGTCGAGGGAGGGGGTGGCACACCCTTGTATTTTTACTACGGTTGTTGCCCCTCATGTTACGTGAGGGATAGGTTAGGGCCTCTCATGTATTGGGTCTAATTATATGTGCTTCTTGGACTTTTAACCCAACACTTTATAATTTAATCCAACCTAGTATTTATTTTCTATTTCCTAAAATAAATATTATTTAATCAAATTAATATTCTTAATTAAATAAATTTTTCAACTCAATTTTAATTCCATTAAAGTCATAACAACTTTACTATAATAGAATCTATGAGGAAATATATTTATTTTTCTTATTCAATAAATTCATAATGACTGATTAAATTAATTTCATTTTCAAACTTCAATTATTTTATTATAATTAATAAAATTTCAAAGAACCTTAAATTAATCCTTAAGTCATTTTTGTACTTAGCAAAAAAAAAGCATTCACTGCAGGCAGTGATACAAGTGATCTATTTCCCTCACTTTATTGTTTCTATTTATTTATATCTATTGATTCTACATGCAATTCATTTCTGGTTATTTCGAGCTAGCGAAGGGATTGATTGGACATATATAATTAAGGCTTAAATAATTTATAGTTAAGTTTCGACTTTTCACTTATTAATTATAAACTTATTTAGTTATAAAGTCATTCCACTAAAGTATCATGATTGAGTTCTCTCTTATTATATATCATTATGAAAGCTACTTAATAAGTGTTTGTCCAATAACCTTGTCATAAGTGTGTTATCCCCATAGGATATCCTTAATCTCTTTAGGATAAATACGTTTTCCCAACATGACATATTTTATCTCACAGTAATCATTAAATCTTTCTTCATGAAAAGTTAATTATAAAGACAAATGATTGGTGGTCACGTTTACTTTTCGTCTATCATGTAATGCCAATGAGAGAATACCATTTACCCTTATGTTGGGTCATGAATTCGACTATTGTGGAATGATGCTACATACAACAGAAGTCATATACCCAACATACCAACTTTTGGTTCCTTATCTATTTGAACTCATGCTTTCATTTACATTAAAGTGTATGAGTCATGCATACATGGTCCATCATCCACTCAAGATTAAGGTATGCCCCTGCCCGATGTACTATCAGTTTAATCAATCATGTTTATGTCTCTATCTTCTGGGAGTCACATGCTCCAATACCCAAGACAATGTACTTCCCCAATTGGACTTGATAGACGACATATTAGTCTTTCAATCGATTTGCTCATTTGTGATTAAACTAAGGACACGTTTAGGTTATCTACTAATATAATATGTTTTTTTTGTATTATAATCCAACCACATAATACCGCTTAGTATTACTTAAGCATTAGATAATCAATGAGAAAATATTTGCTTTCATTTTGCTTTGTGTGAAAAAAATCATTAAGGACTGTATACAAAGGATATTAATGTAATTAATGGATACTTAATCAAACCAATTCGTTAAAAAAAAACAAACATACAAAGAAAAAAAATACTACACTAAGGGCACTAAATCCAATAAGAACCCCTGTTTGACCCAGTTGTATCAGCACAAGTGGGTACTTGTACCGATACAAATACTTGTTACTATTCATTTCTAGCTATTGACTTACTTGTACCAATACATCTGACCCATTGTACGGAAACAAGTTTGTCAGGACCTAAAATGACCCCTAAAGTTACTGATTTTGACCTAAAACACCAATTCATTTCCAAATCTTTTGGGACTTTAAATGCATATTCTCAACATTATACATGCCTATTTAAGCACATTCAAATACATGGATAATATCATGATCACAACATCTCGAAATTCAAACATTAAGTTCACTTACTTGGCATGCAAGCAACACTTGAAACATGGCATAAACATTGCAATAAGGTTATACATACCATCATATTCATATAAATACATATTACACATCTTCATACATATATAATCATGCTTAAAATTAAAAATTCCTTGTATTTCAAATGCCAAAACATCAAAAAGAACTCTAAAGCTAAGTCTTGACACTAGGTACATACCAACTTGAAACACAACATACAAAAGGCTATACAAACTTTCCTAAGTTGAGATGTGAGTAATGGATACTGTCAACCTTCTTGAATCCTTGAGACCTATTCGATATGTGAGCACTAAAATAAACAAATCCGCACATTGAGCAAATAAACTTAGTGGTGCTAACATAATTTAAAAACAATGCATAATCAAATCAAGTATGTACATTAGTTATTAAATCATCTATATACATGCTTATAATATCTATTATTGTCTCATGATTCATTTCATTAGTGTCTTCATATGATTCATCATTCGGTTTAAGTTCCATATTTCATCTTATCAAATGCCTTCAAAGTTTTACATTATCATATTTAGTATCTACATTTTTAATCAAATCATATAATAAAATCAATACTTTCTCAATATCATTTATATATATATGACATCATAATATCATTATTTTTGTCTGAATTTCACCAAATGAGTACTTCAACTCGTCTTATATCAACATCAACCCCTTAGGCTAGTAATATCCCATTCGCATAATCCTTCAGATGTTATCGTTCAACATATTAACATTTACAATCAATTAATCATATTAAGCAACTATAGAGGTCACAATCATGATTGTGGCTATGGACGTAGCTATGATGTGGTTGAGGAAGTACTAGTAACCGGTATCATGGTGATCATAATGGTAGTACTTCTAACCACCAGAAAAAAAATAACAACGAAGGGTTTAAAATACCAAAAGGATATAGAGTTCCTTAGGAAAATTGCACGATCAGATTAAAGAAATCCTTATATGGATTAAAATAATTTGGACGTATGTGGTACACTCGTCTTAATGAATATTTGTTGAAAGAATGTTATAAAAATGATTCAATTTGTCTATATGTTTTTATAAAAAGGTTTGGATCAAAATTTGTGATGATTGTTGTTTATGTTGACAATTTAAATATTATTGGAACTCTCGAAGAGCTTCAAAATACGGTAAATTATTTAAAGAAAGAATTTGAGATGAAAGATCTTGGAAATATATGGTTTGTTCTTAGCTTGCAGATCGAAAATCTAAAGGATGAAATTCATGTCCATTATTCAGCTTATACAAAAAAAATCTTAAAAAATTTTTACATGGATAAAACACATCCACTGAGTATCCCAATAGTTGTAAGATCACTGGATGTGAGTAAAGACTCATTTCATCCTTGTGAAAATGGTGAAGAGTTTCTTGGACTTGAAGTACCATATCTAAGTGCCATAGGGGCATTGTTGTATCTTGAAAACAACACACGAATTGATATAGCATTCACTGTGGACTTGTTAGCAAGATTTACTTTCTCTCCAACACATAGACATTGGAATGGAATTAAACATATATTTAGATATGTTAAAAGGAACTGTTGGTATGGGGTTATTTTATTCAAGTGATTCAAGATCTCTATTTGTTGGCTATGTTGATGCAGGATATTTATCAAATCCACATAAATGTCAATCTTAAATGGGATATTTATTTACATGAGAAGGTACAACCATACCTTGGCGTTCAACAAAACAAATATTAGTTCCTGCCTCTTCAAATCATGCAAAAATAATTGCAATGCATGAGGCAAGTTGAGAATGTGTTTAGCTATGGTTGTTATCCAGAAGATATGTGATTTGCCTCTGCAAGAAAAGATGTCAACTATCATATGTGAAGATAATGCAACATGTATAGTTCAATTGAAGGGTGGTTACATAAAATGTGATAAAACGAAACATATTTCACCAAAATTATTACGAAGTTTAGTGATATAAAAGTTCAACAAATTCATTCTAGTGATAATTTGGTTGATCTTTTTACCAAGGCATTGTCAACCGCAACATTTGAAAGACTAGTATATAATATTGGAATGTGTTGGCTCAAAAATGTATTGCGATGTTGCCATTAGGGGGAGTCTAAAACACGTTGTACTCTTGTCTTTTAATAAAAGTTTTTGTCCCACTAGGTTTTCCTAGTGAAGGCTTTTAATGAGGTAGCTTGTAATAGAAGATTGTGTACTCTTTTTCCATCATTAGATTTTTATCCCATAGGATTTTTTCTAATAAGGTTTTAATGAAGCATGTTTTTTGTTAATGGATATCCAAGAGGGAGTGTTGTAAAATGGATGTCCATATAACTCCCATTGCAACTCTTGTAACCTTTAAAAGTTTACAAGGTATGTTAATTATCTTTATTATAGCTTTGTATAGAGGTCATGTATAAGCCTTTTTGTATCCTAAAGTGAAAGTTGAATCATCCTTTCATTTTCTACTTTCTCTCTTGTTATAATTCTCTTAGTTCATAATAATATTTTATTTTTTATTTTTTTATTTTTTTAATTTCATATAATTTTTTTAATTTTCTATTATTTTTGAATAATTTGTAATATTTTTTTGTAATTTTATATTTTTCCATATTTTATAAATTTTGCACTTTTCTATATTTTTATAACATTTTTAATAATTTTCTATTTTTCATATTTTTACAATTTTTTTTATTTTTCGTAATTTATAATATTTGTAATATTTTTTTTATAATTTATATAAATTTTATGTCACTTTAATTTTTATAATTCATTTTCATATTTTATAATTTTCGTAATTTTTATGGTTTCTTATATTTTTTTATTTTTTATGATATTTTAATTATTTTAAATATAAAACATTATATTTCGTCATGGGCACAATCTTAACATGCCACGTGACAAAAGTAACCACCCATAACAGTTGTTGTTGCTCTTTAATAGTTGACCATTAATTTTAAAGTTCAAAAGACTTGATTAATTGAAAGTTTAATGTTCAAGAGCTCAATTAAGTACAAAAAAAAATTAAGGGCTTAATTGATTTTATTTTATTTTTTGAAATGTTGAAGAGCTTTAAAGACTTTTTAACTTATATATTATTATTATTATTTAATTTTAATAAAAAATAATTTTATATAAATAGTTTGAGGGCATTTGAACAGAGTTTAAGTTTAGACAAAAAAAGAAATCCTTATATATTTTATATGCTTAAATAAAATTTAAATAAATTACAGGGTGGCCCTTATAAAAGCCATTATTCATTGTTTTTTATAACATTAATAAGAAATCCGTATCTTCTTAAACCTCAACCAATTGCAGTGCATCATCAACATTCGTTTTTCTTTCTATTTTGTGGCAAAGTTGCAATTTGGAGGATCAAAATCATAGATTTTTGTGGTTCTAAGCCTTTGGTGGGAAACCATTGAGAGCCATATGGACTACCTCCACTTGTTTTTTGTCCTACCTGTTCAGATTTGTGATTTACCCATTTCATTACTCATTCTTTTTTCTTCTTCTTTTTTTATTATCCATTTTTGGATTAGAGCTTTGACATGAGTTATCTTTTCACTTTTTAAAATAAAGTTATGGTATTATGGGCAAATTTTGAGGTTTGGGTTTTTAAGTTATAAATCCTATCATGATAATTGTTATTGGTGTATTTTGTTTGGTATATTCTGATTTTCTTTTATATATTTATATTTTATATTAATTTAATTCTATTTTTAATAATCTAAACATATATTTATGGTTGTATCTGTATATTTATCTCGAAAAAAATAAATTCAAATTGAATTTAAAGAAATTAGTAAAAAATTAGAGTAATTTAATCCCTATCACTTTAGAAAGTAAGCAATTAAGGACAATTAATTACGACGTTAATATTTTTCATTAGTTGTACATGACTCTAATTGGTATAATAATAAATTTAGCCCTCAAAATTTACATATTTTGGTTCAATTTTTTTAGACGGACCAATTTGCTCAATTTCGAAATTGAGAGGGACAGGAGAAGTCTTTTTACCAAAGAAATTTGACAATAACTTTTTGATACAATAACTAGAACTACCCGTAACCTCTAACTCTTAAATAAGAAGATAAACGCACTTCAGCATACTCATATTCATGCTCGTGCTCGAACTCACATCCTCCTACATTAGTAATAATGTCGATATTATCTGAACTAAGACTCAATCAACAGTTTTACAACAAATTTTAAATTTGGATTCACCCATATTATTATCTATTTGTAAAAATAAAATATTGTTTTTAATATTTCTAAATAATAAAATGAACTTTTTGAATTTAAAAATCAAGTTGTTGACAATGTTTTTAAAACCGGACTAGTGGTCAAACTGGTCAGATCACCGGTTCACCAATCCGATTAAAAATTTTCAAAAATCTCAGTTCATACTGGTCCCGATCTAACGAATTTAAAACCACTTTCTAAATCGATTCCATAATCCAACCAACCATTCCGATCCGATTCAAACAATATTAATTATTGACGACCCTATAATTACAATTATAAATAAATTTAAATAATTAGAATTACTCTTTTTTATAAATAATAAATTATAAATCAAATCAATCATTATAAAACATAATGGGAATAATAACTACAAAATATCTGAACAATGCCATGCATAAAACCTAAATCAAAATAAATATTAAAAAAATTACATAATTTACCCGTTATATCTGAACAATGCCATAAATAAAACCTAAATAAGAATAAATATAAAACAAATCTTACATACAGATAATTCCATAGTTTAAACACTCCTCTTCATTAAAACCTCACCCACTATGTTGTACTCGTCTCAATATTTTTTTTTGGCTAAAATATCAAATAAGCTCTTTGAAAATAATTTAAAATTCAATTAAGCCCCTCGTTGAATAGTATCCCATTTTGAGCCTTTTGAATTCATTCTATCATCGAAGTCATGACGAGCTAATGTGGCGATTGGCATGAGAAAATAATGACGTAGCAACTGACAATGCTAGTTGGCATGTTGGACTTAATTAAATTTAAAAAATTACAAAAAGAAACTAGAAAATTATTAAAGTTACAAAAATTATTATAAAATTATAAAATTTTATAAATAAAAAATTCTTTAAAAATTCTTTAAAATATTAAAAATTTATAAAATTTATAAAATTTTTTTGTTATTTTGGTTTTTAGAACAAGGAAATGGGAAGATTGAGGTGACTATCATTGACTTAAGGTGAGTGATGGGTAGAGGTATTCATCAGCTGATCTGATTTACTGTTAAAAAAAACTATATAAAAATAAATTTATAGTAATAATTTATATATTTTATAATTAAATTTAAATAAAAATATTTTTATTATTTTTAAAATAGTGAAAACAAATTATTTGGACAAGCCGAGTGTATTTGAACACGGGCCTGGAATATTTTTTTAAAAATTGAGCCTAAGCTTGGTTATGCGCATAAACACCTCAAGGCTCAAGCTATGGGTAATGTTTTAATTAAAGAAGGATAAATGTGAGGGAGGTTGATAGAGATAAGTTGAGGTTGTATGTGAAAACAAAAAAGTGTAGTAATTTTTAAATTTTTAGAAAGTTTGTTAAATTTTATATATTTTTTCTAAAAACAACTTTATAACATTTAATTTTTTATTGTTTTATAATATTTTATACTTTTAGAATTATACTATTTTTACTTAAATAATTAATTAAGTCCTCGTAAAATAATAAAAAATCAATTAAGTCTATATCATCATTTTTTCACATCAATTTGTCATGTCACTTGCCACATCATCATTTTTATCTCAACAACCATAGTTTGTCATATCAACACTTGACTCATTATAATTTTATAATTTTATATTCAATTTTTATACCGTAATTAAGAATAATTATTTATTATATATAAATTCTCGGATCGTAAATACACAAAATACTAATTATTAATATAAAAAAGTTTTCTTTTTAAGTAAAAGTCACTACAATTGTACAGGGATTATTTATTTCATACCCAAATAACATCACAAATTATTTATTTGCATGTGATATATGGTATTGATACAATGCATGATGCATTGCTAGTTAACTCAATATGCGCTTATTTGAAAAACATCATCTCTCTCTCTCTCTCTATGTTTTATAATTGTTTAATGCAATTTATCATATTACTTGAATGCATGAGTATATGTATATAACATGAGAAAGCACGAAAAAAAAATGTTTTGGTCCTTGAAAAGAAAACAAAAATGGCCGTTTAACAGAAAATGGTGTTTTAAATTCAAAATTTTGTTTTAAAATAAATATATTCCGTTTCACCAAAGTTTTTTACTGCTCCGCAAATTTCCTTTGGTGAATATTATGATGTTTCATAAATTATCATTAAATGTTGTTGATGTGTAGGATGAACAAAGATAAGATAGTAGATCTACAAGGAAGGAGTGGTGGAGATGACGAAGGTCAATTAATCTTATTTGGGTTAAGAGTCTAAGAATACTGAGAATGAAGGTGATAGTGGTGAAGACAAACTGAGAGGAAGGTGGCAAAGTGTAGGCTAGGATGTTGGAGAGTTGATCCCTTCTTCATCGTCCTGAAGGTTATTTATAGGCAAGGTCCCATGTTAGATAGCATTAACAATAGCGGATCTACTATTAGGCCATCATTATTGGACGCATAAGGAGGATGTCCGTGATAGAACATGTTCCGTCATTCCTTTTAAATCATGGTATGGAGTGGTTAAACCCACGTGGGGTTTGGTGGCCAAAAGAATCACATTCTCAATAGGAGATCGGATGCCAAGGGAAACGAGTGGTGCTATCGTTTTGGGAAACAACCAGCTAGCTTCTTTGAATGCCTACATCCTACTTGGTCAGATAGTCAAATTGGGAGACAGAACTTCTAATAACCACCCAGTTTGTAACTGGTGGAGGTCACTTCTCAGGTGGCATATCATGTTGCCACATGTCTTAAGTTGGTGGAGGTATAACAATATTCCCCCCTCAAGACGAGTGAGGGAGAGGTTATAAAGTGGCCTTTCTCAAGACAAGTTGTTTTTTCACTTTCTGCGAGAATCATAATAGCAAGTGGTGAGGAACGTTGGTGTGACTTGCAACGGAAAGTGAAAAGTCGTCGTGAAAACTTCTAAAATTTTTTCTATAAATGCCCATTGGGAATTGTTTCTGGAGAATCAAGGCACTGATGACTGATAGCTTCTACCGACATGTGTTGAGTTGCCATTGGTTTTCGGACTGGTAGTAGAACTGTTTGCTTTGAGGAAGCCTCTATATATTCTTCAATTGTTCTTCTTTGAGGTCATTTTGCTTCTGCGATTCTTGAAATCCCTTTGTTGTTAATTTTTTATAGTTGTGTTCTTTCTTTTTAGGTTTCTTGTTCTCTGAATTTCTTTTGGGATTTTTGTGGTGGTTTCTTATTTTGAGTCTTTTCTATTTTGATTTCTGGTACAATACTTCATTTTTGACTTTATTCCAGTGATTTTTGGTGCTTTAGGAAAACATGGCCAGAGGTGGTGGCCGGTCTAATAATGTGCCTGTTAGTTTAAATCTCCGGTGAGGAAAATCTCGAACACACGAACAAAATTTGAACAGAAAAAGAAGAAATAGGACAAGGCTCCAAGGCGTGTACAAGCCACTATCTTTAAGGCTATATTCACCCCCACCTATCTTCGGTGTGCAAATGAGTTCCAAGCAAATTAACCTCGAGGATACAATGAAGCCAATGACTATTTGCATTTTGCACTGACGAGAATAGTCCACTACGCACTGAGCAATGTATAACAAAAACTCAATTTCTACAAAGGATTTCTACAGTAATACTTTATAGAATAATCTAATAATATTAGAAAATGAAGGAAGGAAATAAAAAAAATTAGAATTTTTTGGTGTATTTTCCAAATAAAATCTCATTCCTATTTATAGGAATTTTCATGTCTCTTCATAGAAATATCTTTCATCAATAGGTGTCTTTCTGAATAACAATGTCTTTAAAATAAATACATAATTATTCATTTAATATTATAACTATTTAAATAGTATATTTAAATAGTTATAATTCTTTAAAAAAACAAATAATATAATCTTTTGATTAATTACACACATTCATTTATAGTTATTGGAACACTATAAATATTTAAAAATATTCCAACAGTGACATCAAGAGAGGCGGTGAAAGAACAAAGGGTTATTATCAAGTAACTCGAAATAACAAAAGATGAACCAATAACAAGTTTTAGCTACTTGTGTAGCACAACCAAGTTGGAGATGCAGAGGTTGTTAATGTGTCTTGGGTTGATTGATAGACATTATAAATATGATTTTAGCATGTCAGAAGGCATTCACCATTTGAGTAAAGTATTTGGTCCCAACTACTAGTGCGAAGCCTGACTTCTACCTCCCGCTATTTTTACTTGAAGCAGAGTTCACATTCCCTCTTCCTGAATTTATACGAGACTTGCTTAATGATTACAATGTAGTGCTCGAGCAACTGACAAAACATTTCTTGGTGGCTGATAGTTGGGTATTTTATTTAATGTTGCAAGCACGTCTTCCAATGTATGTATTACTTGAGGGAAATAGATGACGAGCGACTTTTGGGAATGTTTGAAATCTACGCGTGAGGAACCCACCCAAAAACAGAGAATATTTTCTTTGGGGGACAACTAGGATCAATATTAACGATAGCAAGTATATTCTTGTGGAGCTGAAGTTGGTAGAAAGTTTGACTTCCTAATCAAGTGGAAACGACTTTTTACCATTAAGTGCACCTTTCGTTTGAGGCTGATAAATAGTCCAAGTGCCACTCAACAATAAAATATCATGAACCAATAGGGGATACTAGTGGTCCCACTTGGTATCACTCAAAGAAGTGTGTTTAAATTTTGTCTTTAGGACAAAGGAGCTTGTGAGTACATGACATGAGATTTTACAGAAGGCTACCGAAATAACAGGAGTTGGCCACAAGCTGCGTACGCTTTTCCTTTCTACTCAAATTTGGAGTAACAAAGTGCCTTCCAGGGGTAAAAAGGGAACCTATGGATTACATTACTCGCTATTTCAGTCAACCGGGTCTGAAGTGGCAAGTCTCAACTGGTACACCCGCAAAAATGCCTCAGCTTTTCAGGGATCACCATCTTTATCCAACAGGTTCCTCTAACTTCGACATGAATTCTCCTGATAATGGTTTGGGTGCCAAATTTTATTATGCCTTATGATGTCGAATATACTAAGTCGATGCAAACCTTTGCATTGTCTATTTTGTGCAGGTGATGTTTTTCTAGCTAATGACAAGAGGTCCGGAGAAGAGATTGAGTATTCCAATGGTAGGATGTTGAATCTAGTGCTCTAAGTGTAGTATTTTCTTCTATGTACACTCGTAATTTTATCGAATAAATTGATTAATAAAATTATTCATGAATTGCATTAATTCCCTTTGTATATTATCCTCACGTGATTTTTGCATGTAAAGAAAAATAGAAGCAAATATTGGCTCACTGGTTGTCTGGTGTTTAAACTAATACTAAGCAGTATTATGTGGTTGGATCGTAATACAAAAAGACAATTTATATTAGTAGACGAACCTAAACAAATCCTTAGTCTAATAGGAAATGAACAAATCTATTGAAAGACTAATATGTCATCTATCAATTCCAACTGGAGAAATGTCTTATCTTGGGCATCGGAGCGAATTACTCCTAAAAGATAGAGACATATATGCGACTAACTAGATTGATAGTAAATTGGACTGGATCCAAGAAGAATAAATCCTAAACCCATTTATGGATTTATTCAATTGTGGCGTTCATAGTGTGATATACCTTAATCTTGAGTGGATGACAAATTATGTATGTATGACTAGTATACTTTGATGTAAGTACAAGCCTTAGTTCAAATAGGTAAGGAACCGAAAGCTAGTGTATTGTGTATATGACTTCTATAGTATATAGCGTCATTCACAATAGTTAAATTCATAGACCGAGATATGGGTAAATGATATCTTCTCATTGGGACATGATAGATGAAAAGTAAATGTGGTCACAGGTCGTTCATCTTTGTGATGAATGACTTGATTACTATTTGATAGTAATTGACTTTTCACGAAGAAAAATGTAATGGTTACCATGAGATAAAATAGAATCATATTAGGAGAACGAATTTATCCCAAAGAAATTAAGGATACCCTATGAGGGTAACACACTTATAACAAGTTCATTGGACGAGCATTGATCGAGTTGATTTCATAATGATATGTCATTAGGGAGAGCTAAGTCACGATACTATATTGGAATGACTTCGTGACTATATGAGTTTATAATCAATAGGTAAAGAGCCAGAACTTAATTATAAATTATTTGAGCCTTAATCACACATGTTCAATTTGTAACACCCAGGTACTCGACCTGCTCACCGAGTCCGAGTTATGAGATGTCACATTCGTTGTCGAAGCAACTACGATTAAAACACAAACAATTTATAGTAGTCAATAATTAAAAGTCGATTAAAACATTCATTCGACATGAAATAGATCAATAACACAAACTTGATTTTACGAATCCAAAAATTATGTAGATGTGAATGGCAAGTGATTATTAAGCAAATTCCAAGATAAACGAATTTTACTCCTCACATTATGGCAGGATTAATAAAAGAGTTTTCCTTTGATACCAAATTTTTTATGTTTCTCCTGTTAAAATTGCGGATTAGATTCGATTAAATAGTCTATTATTACTATCGAATTCTAATAGTCTCCCTATTAGTTTGTAATTGATTGTATCCAATTTTTACTTAAAAAAAGAAGAAGAAGAAAACAGGGCATGAATCAGCCCGGTTCGGCCAGTTGGCAGTTCCATTCTTAAATATTAAAGAAAAAAAAAATCAAACTTAGGCTTAGCTGCTCCAAAAACGGGTAAGAAAGCGAGAAAACTAGAAGGAAAGAAAAGAAAGAGCTCCAGAAGCTCTCATCTTCGATGGCATCGGCAGCCACGGCCCGAGCTGTCATCCTCTCCCGCATCACTGCCCTTTCAGTCAAACCTCTATCACCTTCTCTCTCTCGCTTCCTCCCTAGCCCTCGCAACCGTCCTCCTTCAGCCTTGACCGTGAGCTGCTGCTTAAAGGACGGCGGAGCCTACGACGACTACTCCGTTTCGACGCAGAAATCGAATTTAGATCGTGGATTCATAGTAATATCTAACATGTTAAAGCACATCGAACCACTCGACACTTCCGTTATTTCCAAAGGGGTTTCTGATTCCGCCAAGGAAGCTATGAAGCGAACTATCTCCACTATGCTCGGAATTCTCCCTTCTGATCAGTTCTCCGTTTTGGTTTCCCTCTCGAAACCTCCTCTTCATCGTCTCCTCTTCTCATCCATCATCACAGGGTAATATATCTTATTTTCTTCTTCAAATTTTTTTTTTACTGCAATTAAAAAAAATTATACTTTTTTTAGGTATACCTTGTGGAACGCGGAGTATAGGGTTTCATTGATGAGAAATCTGGAAAGAGCGGCACCGGCGGAGGACCTAGTGAAGGAGACGGAGGAGGGCGCTAGTCACCGGCACGGAGAGGTGGTGAAGAATAATATTGAGGAGGGAGAGGGTGGAAATGGTGAATATGAAGAACTAGAGAAGATAAGTCCGAGGGTTTTTGAGGATTTGTCGCCGGAGGCTTTGAAGTATATTGAGAAGCTGCAAGCTGAGTTATCTGATATGGAGGAGGTGAGGATTTTAGACTTTTTATGTAATTACAAATTTTGTAATTAATTATAAAATCAGTCTCTCTCACACACATACATATACTATATTTACAAATAATGCGATTGAGGGTTAAAAGATGCAAAATTTGAAGCTCATGTTCTTTTCTTTTTAGAAGTGATTAAAAATTTGTTATACTTGCTTAATATGTAAATTAATGAAAGAGAAATGAAGTTAGATGATTCTTGGTCAATTTGGAAATAGTTGTCTTTGAGAAAATTTAACTCTGGATTTTTCTTGACTTTAAACATACCAATTGGTTATTTGAATTCCGGTTTGTCTTGATTGCATTTCTTCTTCTTGACTGTGTCTCTTGTTATTAAGGTGCTCTAGCAACAAACATGTTTTGGCAATCAATTTTATACTGCTCTTTTCTTTCTTGTTATGTGCTATAAAGAATGTTTTTATACATATCCGAGCTTTCCTGTAATGGTGAATCCTTCGTTCCTCCATTTGATGGGTCATGGTACCTAACTCATTGTCAATAGCTCGATATAATGTGTTCTCCGTGTTCCCTCTATATAAGATTTATGTCGTTTCAGGAACTGAGTGCTCAAAAGAAGGAAAATGTGCGAATGGAGTGTGGCAGGGAAAACATGAATGGTTTGTTAGAGTATTTACGATCCTTGGATGCTGACATGGTAAGAGCTGGAAAGTGTTTCTTTAATAGATTGTCATGTTGTGAAACTGAATTAACTTTGTTTGATCGTACAATTTACTTGAAACTTTCTCATTGTTTGTACTTTTTATTTTTCAGGTGACAGAATTATCCCAACCATCATCGGTACAAGTGGAGGAAATGATCCATCAGCTTGTTCAGAATATATTGCAAAGGTTCTTCAAGGATGCCTGTATGAGAGATTCAGGGATAGTAAACACGGGAAATCTTCAAGATGCTGCTGATGAAACTTGTGGCACTTCACGTGATTACCTTGCAAAGCTGCTTTTCTGGTATGTTTTCATGCTCTTGCTTTTTACAAGTTAGGTTCGAATGTTTCGTAAAAGCAGGCACATTAAGCTTCTCTTTCAGTGAATGTATCTGGTAGGTCCCTCTATTACAAGGAGCAGATCAAATTAGTCCATCTACTATTAAATGAATCAATTTAGTCCTTGTATCATTAAAAAGAATCAAATAACGTCAAGTTTCAGCAGAGCTAACATTTACTGTTAAAAAAATGTCATTTATTATTTAATATTTAATATTTTGAAAGCATTTGATGGTTCTGCAAATAAAATTTTATTTGGAGTTGAGCTATAAATGGAATAAATTAATTTTCATGTTATTTTTAAACAGTAAATGTTAACTCTCTTACAATTTAGGTTTATTTGATTCTTTTAATAGTACAAAGATTAAATTGATCCAATTAGCAGTATGGGGAACTAATTTGATCCCGTCCCTATAATAGAGGGACTTGATAAGTAGTTTCACCCTTTTCTTTCACTCAAGGCCCCTGTAATGCACGGACATCTGTGTACCACCACGCACGCGCATTGTAGTTGTTGAGAAGGGGGTAAATAAGAAAGTCTATGAGGATTTTAATTTGAAAGAGATTCTGGGTTGTCATTCATAACATAACTTGCAAATTATTGGTTTCAAAGAAAAAAGATCGATAACTACTTTTTAGTTGCAATATATCAAATGTAGTGATACTATTATGAGATTAAAGCCAGTTTCTTTTGGCAGGTGTATGCTATTAGGTCATCATTTGAGAGGCTTGGAAAACAGATTGCATCTAAGTTGTGTTGTTGGATTACTGTAAAGTAAGTTACGTATGACATATGTGTATTCTTTTCGTTTTTGGTCCTTTTTGTTACAGTTTTGGTTAATCCGATAACATACATTCATTTACATTGAAGGTGCTAATGTTTATCGCATCAACATTTTCTTCTGCCTGCTTTAACATGAATTATTGATTCATTGTGAGAACTTGAAAAATCTTAGGATGAAGTAACCAACCTATACGCAGCTGTGTCGGATACAAATATGTGCTGGATGCGGGTATGTTTACTCCTTCCCTTATACTTTGAGGGGCATATTTTCATACCTGCTCAGCATCCATTTTTGACACTAGTACTTCAAGAAAAAAAAATGAAAAAGTCAGATTTCAAAACCTTGTTCAGGTTATTTTCCTATCTTAGGCAGGCAGGCAGCATATGTAAAAATAAAAAATTAAAATAAGCTTGCTTGAGTTTACACCTTGCAATTCATATATTTTTATCTTATTACTTGTTTAAGGTGTTATATGTTTATATAAGTTGGAAGTTGACATATTAATAATTCATATTTATATAAATATTAGTATGTACGTATACCGGTTAGGGGTGAGCAAAACTCGGTTCAATTTTAAAAAAATTGAATTTCGAGTTAATCAAATAGAGTTATTCGATTTTATAACCTTTCAAAATTTTAAAATTACACGAGCATTATTTAAAAGAATAAGTAAAATAGAAGATATAAAATGATACAAGAACTCATGTGAAATATATTTTTTTTCATTTATGTTCCCAGTATAAATTTTAGTTCGTAATAAAACTCATCTAGATATAATTAACACAAGACATGTTTTTGGTGTGCAAAATTTATATTATTAATAGAACTCTTGATTCAGTTGATTTCATTTTCATTTAGGTCATCAACTCGGTTAGAAAATTAGAAAATTTATAGAAATGTTTTTTTACAAGTAAAATAAGTTATATAATTTGAGAGTACTTTAATTTTTTTTAAAAAAAACATGTATATAATGAAATTTGAATTCAAATAAATTACATTAGAAAAATATTTAATTTACCATTTAATTAAAGCTTTATTTTAATATATTTATACATTTTAATTTATTGTGTACACTTTATTACTTTCATTAGTTATATAATTAGTTTTAAACTATATGTTTTATTGTATGCTACTTTTAAACAAACATCTTTGTTAAATATATAGTTTTCATATGTATACATGTGCGATAAAATTTCTAGTTATTAATAAAGGTAAAGGTTCTAAATCTTAAGTGCTTAAGTTGAAATTTATCATACGTGATTAGATGTGTGGATGTGTGAGTTTTAATTCGATTTTTTTCAATTCATTTGTGTTATATATATATAATTTGATTGTATTCATGATTGATGTTTAAAATTTAATAATTACTGATAAAATTTACCATATTAATCATTGACTTAATGAATATGTTATTTTCATAATCAGTTCAGGTTGAAATTGTATTTACCAAATTTACTGAATTCATATATGTAATTGACTTCCTTAACTAATCTTTAATGCAATAAATGTTGGTTGAAATGTCTAAAATGGATCCATAAGATACGTAAAAGCTAACAACTCTACTACTTTTGTAATAGTAACACATCTATCCAAACTTCCTTAAAAGGCATGTAAAACTATATTTTAGATAATATATATATCTAATAATAATAATTTAGACCATGGTAATCGTTATTGTACTAATATTAACTGGTATGTAAAGTTTTGATCCTAAATCGGTACCAAATAATTTATGTTTCATTCTGATCAAAATTTTGGTACGTTTTAGTCAATACCAATGCATACCAATTTCTACTAATTGATATAAAATTTTAACATTTTAAACTATTTTTTATTTTTTTATCTTAACCATTTAATTTTTGTAAAATCACTTATAAAGTGAAAAGCTATCAAATTGAATAATTTTAAAACACATATTTAGATATAAATAATTTATATGGATATATTTGCATGTATATATAATATATAATTTACTTTTTAACCAAAATAACATACAATTTATGAAAAACTAAAAATTAGGCTATACATATATATATTTAAAATATTTAAATATATATAATTTATTAAGAAACTAAAAATTAGACTATATATATGTATATGCAAAAAAATATTTAAAAACAACAATAAATTCGAAACGATACACCGAAACATGTCAACACTAGTATGTACTTGTGTCATGGTTTGCACCTTGTGTCATGGGTTGCGCATGGGAGCACGCAACCATGACAAACTTGTGCGATCCATCGTATTTGAGGGAGGTCATTTGGCCCAACCAAACTGGCCCGTTGCCTGGAGAGATTAAAAGCCCATCTCAAGAGCCTGGTAAATATGGAAAGTGATCCAAGAAGATATGATATGTAATATTAGATTTCTAATTGTATACAGCTTTTAATTGTAGCCATTGATGTACTTTGATTTACACCGTTGATTTTAGGGAGGTTCAACTATAAATAGAGACCTCTCTGCTCATTGTAATTCATTCAGTTGTAAATAAGAATTTTGAGAATATTCACTCAAACTTTTCTCTCAAGTGTTCTTTCTCTTCTGTAGCTTTTGTTCATCTTTCAAAGTTCGTTCTTACTTTGTTCTTCTGCTGTTCTTCGTGGGTGCCTTGAGGGAATTCTATTGAATCCTTTATCGTTGCAAGATTAGGCTAACTTAGGTGTTTTTACTGTTGAATCCGTTATCATTGCGAGTTAGGCTGACTTAGGCGTTTTTAAGCAAAGAAACTGCCTAAGGCCGCACGGATCGCGTGAAAAAATTCTAAGTCCGTGATAGTTGGTATCCGAGCACCGTTGAAAGATGTCGAAAGAAGTTTAGGGAATAGAGACTCGTGGAAGGGCTAGGAAAGCTAGCCGTTCGAGGGACATATTGTCAGTTTTAGAGGATCGTGTCGTTACTCTCGAGAATTTCGTGGGGGATATCAAGGAGAGGATTGATGATGTCGATGATAGGCTCCATGATGGATTGCAGTCCATGCAAGAGCAGCTCAAAGTGTATGTGTTGGACAATGTGAAACAATTGATAGGTAGAGATGATGCCATTGAGACTATGGTGGCGGCCTTGAAAGGGGAGATTGTGGAGCTCAAGGGTGAACTCACAATCTACAAGGCTGCTTTGGGCAATGGTGGGTTAGCTGCTGTCGCGCCCAAGCCCAATATTGATGTTCCCAAGCCCAAATAATTCAAGGGAACAAGGTTCGCAAGAGATGTAGACAACTTTCTGTGGGGAATCGAGCAATACTTCAGTGCCAAAGGCATCACAGAGGATGTCACTAAGGTAACTACTGCTGCGATGTATTTATCTGACGTTGCTTTGTTATGGTGGCGTCGTAGGTCCACTGATGTGAGACGTGGTGGGACTGAAATCGAAACTTGGGAGGAGTTTCGATGTGAGTTCAAAACATAGTTTTACCCAGAGTATGTCGAGGATGAGACTCGGGCAAAGTTATGTCGACTTGCGTAACAAGGCACTGTAAGGGAGTATGTGCAGGAGTTTAGCGAACTTATGCTTCAAATCTCAGATATGGGGGAGAAAGAGGCATTCTTTTCCTTCATGGACGGATTAAAATCGTGGGCGAAGTAGGAGTTGCAACACTGAGGAGTTCAAGAACTCACCAAGGCTCTGTCGGTAGCAGAATCGTTTGCTGAATTTGGTGGGAAGAAAAACAATGCCAATTCTTCTAAGCCCAGATTTAATCAAAAGGGTAATCATGGAAGAGATAAAGAAAGGCCCACTAGGAATGACAACGGTAAGAAGCCTTGGGACAAGAAAAAGTGTGGGCCTATAAGTTGCTTTCACTGTGATAGTTCACATATGATCAAGGACTACCTAAAGAAGGCCGCTCTCACGGCTATGGAAGCAAAGGGGGAGTCCGATGTGGAGGATAACAATCTTGGTTCGATACTAGGGGGTGTCAAAGATAGAATGAGCCATGGTTTGATGTTTGTAGACATCATTGTGGCTGGCAGAAAATTGAATACGCTCGTTGACATAGGCGCTTCTAATTTGTTCATGTCCTAGGAGGCTGCTTGTAAATTGGGCCTCAAGATAGATAATGAAGTGGGTCGGATCAAAATAGTGAACTCAGAAAGTGTTCCAATTAAAGGGGTTGCAAAGGGGTGGATCTTCAGCTCGGCAAATGGTCTGGAAAGGTATCTATTAAGGTAATACCGCTTGATGATTATGATTTTGTGGTTGGACTAAGCTTCCTAGATCAAGTTAATGCTCTTATTGCCCCTTCAAGCAATTACATGGTGATTTTAGACTCGAAACATTAATGCATGGTGAAAGTGACAAGGAAAAGAAGCTTTGAGGGAAAAACACTATCAGCAATTCAGTTTGCTAAAGATGTACGTAGAAATGAAGTCTCATATTTAGCAACCTTGAATATCAAAGAGACCACTGAGTCTGTTAGTGAGACCCCAAAAGAAGTGGGTCAATTGTTGCAATCATTTTGAGATGTAATGCCTGCTCAGTTGCCTAAAAGTTTGCCACCCAAGAGGGAGGTGGACCACAAAATCGAGTTAGTGTCCAATGTGGTGCCGCCAGCAAGGGCCCCCTATCGTATGTCTCCACCAGAATTAGAAGAGTTACGGAAACAATTGAAGGAACTTTTGGATGCCAGATTCATTAGACCATCTAAATCCCCATACGGTGCTCCAGTGTTGTTCCAAAAGAAACATGATGGGTCCTTGAGAATGTGCATCGATTATCGAGCTCTAAATAAGATCACCATGAAGAATAGGTACCCTATTCCTCTTATTGCAGATTTGTTTGATCAGCTTGGTAGTGCAAGATGGTTTACCAAGTTAGATCTGAGATCGGGGTATCATCAAGTTCGGATAGCCGAGGGAGATGAACCAAAGACAGCTTGTGTGACACGGTACGGTTCGTATGAGTTCCTTGTGATGCCTTTCGGACTCACGAATGCCCTATCTACATTCTGCACCCTAATGAATAAGGTACTTCAACCATTTCTTGATCATTTTGTGGTTGTTTACCTTGATGATATTGTGGTTTATAGCAAGTCTCTTGAAGAGCACATGGGACACTTGAGGGAAGTGCTCCAAAATTTGAGGGAAAATGAGTTGTTCATCAAGGAGGAGAAATGCTCATTTGGCCAACAAGAGGTGTCATTCCTAGGCCACATTGTGGGAGGTGGTAAGATCCGAATGGATAAGAGCAAAGTTCGAGCCATTTTAGAGTGGGAGCCTCCAACCAAGGTAACGGAATTGAGATCCTTCCTTGGGTTGGCAAATTACTATCGACGCTTTGTTGAAGGCTACTCTAGAATTACCACTCCCTTGACGGACATGTTGAAAAAGGGAAAGGTATGGGATTGGAAACCGGAATGTGAGAAGGCCTTTAATCAATTGAAGCAAGAAATGATGAGGGAACTCGTACTTGTCTTGCCAGATTTTGTGAAGCCTTATGAGGTACGCACGGATGCATCAGATTATGCTATAGGAGGAATGCTAATGCAAGATAGGCACCCAATTGCTTTCGAGAGTCGAAAGCTTAATGAGACGGAGTGTAGATATACGGTCCAAGAGAAAGAGATGACTGCGGTAGTACACTACTTGCGCACATGGCGACATTATCTATTGGGTTCTAGGTTCGTGGTCCTTACCGATAATGTTGCCAATAGTTACTTTCTAACCTAGAAAAATTTGTCTCCCAAGCAGACTCGTTGGCAGGTTTTACTAGCGGAGTTTGATTTTACAATGGAATATAAACCAGGAAGTGCCAACATTGTGGCTGATGCACTCAGTCGAAAGATGGAATTCGCAGCAATTAGCCAACCTGATAGTTCTTTGTTGGAACGCATTTAAGAGGGATTGTCCCATGATCCCACGGCCAAAAATTTGATTGAGCTTGCCAAAGAGGGAAAAACAAGAAGATTTTGGCTTGATGGGGAGCTGTTATACACTCAAGGACACCGCCTCTATGTGCCCCATTATGGGAAACTCCGTAAGGAATTCATGAAGGAGTGTCATGACTCAAAATGGGCAAGCCATCCAGGGATGCATCGCACGTTGGCCCTTTTGGAGGAACGTTATTACTGGCCTCACATAGGTGCTGATGTGGAAACCTATGTAAAAACTTGTCTAGTGTGCCAACAAGACAAGGTTGAGTTAAAGACTCCAGCCAGTTTGCTTCAACCCTTGCCAGCTCCGGAAAGGCCATGGGAGAGTTTATCCATGGATTTTATTATTGGTTTGCCTAAGTCTGACGGGTTTGGGAGTATTCTTATTGTGGTGGACAGGTTTTCAAAGTATGCGACATTTATTCCGGCGACCAAGGAGTGCCATGCTGAGGAAGCAACTCGGTTGTTTCTTAGACACGTGGTGAAATATTGGGGAGTGCCACTGTCTATTATCAGTGATCGAGATGGACGATTTACGGGCCGATTCTAGACGGAGTTGTTCAAGTCAATGGACTCAGATTTGAACTTCTCCACGAGCATGCATCCACAAACCGATGGGCAAACTGAACGAGTAAATGTATTGTTGGAGACATATCTTCGACACTACGTAAGTGCCACACAAAGGGATTGGCCAAAGTTGTTAGATGTGGCCCAATTTTCATACAACTTGCAGCGAAGTGGGGCCACGAATCAAAGTCTATTTAAAATAGTGACGGGTCAACAGCCACTTACACCCAACGCTGTTGTGACCCATTATACAAGACCAAATTCGACAGCCTATCGATTTGCAAAGATTGGCAAGAGAAGAATGACTTGGCTAGAGCTTGTTTACACAAGGCAAGTAAGCGTAGCAAGAAGTGGGCTGATCAAAAACGAAGGGATGTGCAATTTCAAGTGGGTGACTCAGTCCTCGCTAAACTACACTTGATTTTGAGATATACTGGCTAGCACAAGGGTCTTGTGGGAAGGTATGAAGAGCCGTTCAAAGTTGTGAAGAGAGTAGGCAAGGTGGCCTACAAGCTTGAGCTGCCAGCAAAACTTAAAGTCCACTTAGTCTTCTATGTAAGCATGCTTAAGCCATTTCATGGGGATCAAGAAGATCCGAATCGAGGCAAGTCCGAACAAGCACCGATGGGGGTAAAGGTGTCGTACGATTGTGAAGTCGAAAACATTGAGGTAGATCGGGTAATTAGACAAAAGTACCACCGACCACAGCATGAGTATTTAGTTCGATGGAAGGGACTTCCTGATAGCGAAGCAAGCTGGGAACCTGTCGAGGCCTTGTGGCAGTTCCAAGAGAAGATTAACCAGTTCCATAAGGAAGATGCGACGAGGGCGTCGCTAGAACAAGTGGGGGAGAATGTCATGGGTTGCGCATGGGAGCACGCAACCATGACAAATTTGTGCGATCCATCGTATTTGAGGGAGGTCATTTGGCCTAACCAAACTGGCCCGTTGCCTGGAGAGATTAAAAACCCATCTCAAGAGCCTGGTAAATATGGAAAGTGATCCAAGAAGATATGATTATGTAATCTTAGAGTTCTAATTGTATACAGCTTTTAATTGTAGCCATTGATGTACTTTGATTTACACCGTTGATTTTAAGGAGACTCAACTATAAATAGAGACCTCTCTGCTCATTGTAATTCATTCAGTTGTAAATAAGAATTTTGAGAGTATTCACTCAAACTTTTCTCTCAAGTGTTCTTTCTCTTCTATGGCTTCTGTTCATCTTTCAAAGTTCGTTCTTACTTCGTTCTTCTGCTGTTCTTCGTGGGTGCCTTGAGGGAATTCTGTTGAATCCTTTATCGTTGCAAGATTAGGCTGAGTAGGTGTTTTTACTGTTGAATCCGTTATCATTGCGAGTTAGGCTAACTTAGGCATTTTAAAGCAAAGAAACTGCCTAAGGCCGCACGGATCACGTGGAAAAATTCTAAGTCCGTGACACTTGTACCAAGACAAAAACGGTACACCTATCAATATGATACTGACTATTTTGATTTAGACAATAACAAAAGAGATTAAGGTGTGATTGGTTGAATTTTATTAGTACATAAAAACATTATTTTACATTTATGTAATTTATATGTTTTATATTATATTTATATTTATATTTAATTTTTTTATAAATTTTAACATGTTTGAATATTCATATTTAATATTATATTTGTATATTTTGCGTCATGTTTTTAGTTATTTGCCATGTGATGATAATAAACTTATTCATTGGCCGAACTACTTCAAAAAAAAAATTCAATTTTATTCAGCCCCAACCAGCTCATACTGTTTAAAAATTAATAAAATATTTTTAAAACTAATTTTTAAATTTTTTATAATTAATTTTAAATTTTATTATTTAAATTAAATTTGAACAGTATCAGCCCAAAACTTACCTTGTCCGAGCCCAACCAAAATCAAGCCAAGCCTATCCATGGAAAGCCGACACTGTTTGGTATGCATGCGACCCTTGTAATGAAGCAACGTTAATAAACAGATTTTTTTTTTCCTTTTATAAAAAGAACAAACTCTATTTACACAATAATGACCCAGATCCTTTGCTCATATGATATAACCAAAATGCTACATTTCCTAACCATTCTTTCCTTGTTTCACTACTACTACGGCCAACCAGCACCATATATGAACATACATTAAACATCGTCTCCGGTTTCTGAAGCCTGTCAAGGTTTCATTGCACCAACGGCTTCTACAAAGAAAAAAACAACGGGTTCAGTACCATCACTGGAAAACTCTCAAAGAGAGATGATGGTTATGAAGATTTAAGAATCATAATAATGTTGTTGCATTTACCATTTGTGCTAGTCCGAGACAAAGAATGGTATATTACTGTGAAGCAGATAAAAATCTATGGAACCTTTGTACTTTTGCCTGATAAATATTTGAAGATTTGTGTTGTGGTGATTTTCTTCTACGAAAGAAGAAATCTTCTGTGTCCAACACATATGAAATCTGCCAAACATACATTGCATGGCGTAAGTGATTTATTAGTGATACGCATGCTCTGTGGCAGATCATGTAAGGAAACGTAAAAGATTAAACCAGATATTAATAACAGCAAAATACCTTGTATGAGTTGCAAGCTATCTTGTTCTCTAAACCATTAACCACTTCAACACCTTCCATGGCCATGCATGTAGCACCATATTCATCCAGGGTTGCATATTTTTTCTTGTTTCTGCAAATATCATTAAACAAAAGCAGATTTAAGCATATGTTACTCAGACTAGGAGGAGTCTAAGATACAGGTAAGTGCTATAGTCATGTCCAAATATGTATGAGACTCAGATTCCGAATCTTCCCTTTTTGTTGAACCTAACATTTATATGCCATCAGTTATTACCTCTTTAGTGTAATGCCATGTGGCTCCTTTTTGCTGGGAAACACCGTCAGAAAATCATTGTGCAAAAAAGCTGAAAAGTTAGGTTCCATGGAAACAGCAAATGCCTCTGGCTTTTCAATGACATTGTCCATCAGCTGGATACACAAACGAGGTGGCGAAGACGACTGCAAAGAAAAGGGATAAAAAGATTTGCATAAACATACATTAAGAGTTTGAAAGATAGCAGAGCATGCAAACTTACACATTTCAATCGATAAACATTCTCTTCGTGAAGGAGGACACGTGCATTCTCATAATAAACAGAATCCATTGTCTTCCCATGTTTCCGGGATTTTTCATACTCAAACAACTGGAGAAGCTTAGTATCCATATCATCTGCTGAGACAGCTTGAAGCTGCCATGAAAACTATAATTCAGAGCAGTTGCAGTTGAAATGATAATGAAATAATGAAGGGAAAATGACTGAATAAAGCAAACCTGCTTAACCAATTTATATAATAACTTGTCCAATGTGAATAACACATATGATTGGTTTCCTATTATAGCTCGACATTCGTCTTCAAACTTAGCATTATCAGCAGATCCATCAAGCAGACTGTACAGTTCACTCATAAATCTGTATAGCGCAGAGATGATGTTTTCAAAATTAGTATGCATTGGATCCTTCATCTTGTTTGAAAAAAACATTTATATGTAAATCACCTGGCATATAATTCTGTAGGAGTCGCCTCTGTTGGAATTTTCCACTTTATTTCAGAACCTGTTGAATTTGTTTTCGCAGACAGTATTCTTTCATACAGGATCTAATGAAAATCAAACATCGAAAAATACTTATTAAAATGTTGACAAAAATATTAGAAGCAATAACTAAAAAGCTTTAGATGTTCGACGTACTTGATGAAGTCTGAAAAGAACATAGAAATCATCATTTGCATAAAAAATGCAACAACTGTTTCTAGCTTCTTTGGGTAAAAGAACAGGTACGTGCTTTGCAAGAGGCTTCACCGTAAAAAGAAACCGTTCCGGAACTGACAAGAAAGCGCCATCTCCTCCCACATGTGTATCGGCCGTCCCTTCAGCTTCCCCTTCACTCTCGGCTTTACCATCAACTTCATCGCATTCTACCTCTTCCTCCTCTCCATGAGAGCACTCATCACCTGCAGACTCACTTCCTGATGCATCATCACCGGCCTCCAAGGCATTTTCACTATTGTCATCATCAGCATCATTTTCTCCTCCAGCATCCTCGTAATGCAACTTTTTCCTGTTTCCAGACTGGTACTGTCTGGTTTCACCACCATGATTTGACTTTGAAGCTGCCTTTACACCATTATCACCATAAGAAACAAAATTATCCTCCTCAAAATCACCATTGGGTGATAATTCACCTTCTTCTTTATCAGTTCTCGATGGACCAGCAGATTCATGGTATCTACTCGCATTGGATCCATCAGTAGGCACTCCGTTTGCTGCTACTAAACCATGTTTTGTTACATCACCACCCTAAAGTACCAAACAAGTTTGTGTAAGCATATTACAACAAGAAATCAAAGAGAGAAGCTCCTTGCTTTTCCACGTCAAAGTTCATTTTTATTAAAGTATCCATGTCTGACACATATTCAGACATGGGTGAGGGGATATGACCTTTCAAGGACCCTCCAAATACGTGAAAAAAATTGGTAAATTTGAGTATACCTGTGGTAGACACATACACATCCAACACTCACATCCAAGTCCAAGTGACATAGGAATACAGTAGCCAATATGCATAAATTCGTACCTCTAATGAATGTGCTAGATCAGCATTAGCTTCAGGTTCATGATCCACACTGGCAGAAATGCTAGGTCTAGATGCTGTTGCACCAGACCCTTGAAATTCAAACTAATCTCAGTATCGCAGCATGATTTTGGAAAGGAAGGAATAATTAGAAAAAAAAAAGTAATAACAAAACTAGGTTAGCAAAGAAGATAATCATGGAAATGATTTTCATGTTAAATTTTTCTGTCATACACACCTGATGCCCCTTCAACACTGTTTCCAATGTGATTATTTTCTGCTTCAATTGCAATGGTGCCAAGTCCAGTTGCAAGCTTGTTAATTACAGGCCTTTTATCAGCTATAAATTTGATCTCTTTCTCTAGCTTCGAATCATCGCTATAGACATGATCTGAGCGTTCTTCCACTCTAGTTTCCTCATTTGTCAAGCCATTTCTGCAAGAATTAGTTAGTTCTGGAAAACTGTTCCCATCCCCATCACTAGTGGCCTTCTGTTGCCCAGATCTAACAGCAGCAACAGCTCTGGGATTTCCATCACTTTCAGCAATGCTTGATGCAGTGCAGTTTACAGCAGGACTTTGAGCTTTACCAGCATCATCAGTAACCTCTCTGCCACTAGGTCGAGGAGGAACACCCAACATCATCTCCAAGAAACTGGTCCATAACCTCATGACTTTATTTAGCTCTTCTCTGGTTGAGCAAATCTCTTCACATGAATATTCTATAAGTTTATATAGGTCTTCATGAATGCTGACATCCAAATAGTCATATTCAAGGTGCGGAGCTAGGGGTTGTCTGTGACCAGCAACGCTAGCCACAAGAACATCATCCTCTTTCTGGTTCTTCTCTTTCAACTCCTTGATTTCAGCCACTAAAGCTGCAATTAGGAAAAGCGATCAACGAGGATAGACAAGAAAGTAATAGAATATAGAGCAGCATAGAAATGAACACAATATCTTCAAGAGACCATGGAATAGCATGCCCATACATTTAGAATCTAACAAACTTTTTGATTCAGTAGAAATGAAAATATTCCATGAACTCTTCAGCTAGATATTGCAACAAAAGATTCATATTAAAGATGTAGTTAAATGGTTTCTAAATCTACTCTTTAAGAAAAAATGTTAGAACAAGTTGTTAAGAATCATCCATCAATCTTTGAATCTAAATTTGAAACATAGGAAAATGTAGCATGATGTTTTGATAAAGAAATTTCACTTACATTTTGCACTCAAGTTCTTTGAATCCTGCTGCTTGAAATAGAAACTGCGGTGATCAAGTGATTTGTAATGGTTTCTCGAATAAATTTCAGCCCAAACCTTGTTAAAATCTAAACGGCACTTTGTCCACTCTTCTTGCTTCTGCTTCAAGCGAGTTAAAATGACAGGTAAAGCAAGAGCAGGAGTTTTACGTAATATTTCCATTACATCGAGACCATGGTCACCATATAAACGCTCAATGCACCTTAAATTTAGAACTGCGGTAAGTGGTTCAGAAGAAGCAAAAGTTAAAAAGACGAGAAATGTACACATAGCAGAGACTCACACATAATCTAAACAATCTAGCAAGAAATACGAACCAGTAAAGTGGTCTTCTACACAAAATGGAGACTCCAAACTGATTTCATTTTCATTAATGCTGTTCAGCAAATCCTCGACATGCTTGGAAGTTGAACTAACAGATTCTAACAACATATCCAGCTCAAATCTAAGACCATGAAACAAGAAGTCTATTATGTCTAGGAGATAATATCAAGAATATCAAACGGAATAGGAAACATAACAACTAATCAGTGCACGTTGATTTTTCATCTACAAAACTCATCCTCACCTTCACATGCAGTATAAAATATTGTATACAAATTAACAGAACAATCAAATTACTAAAGAGAGAATGAATCCATCTATGTTACACGGACTTTGATTTGAGCTTCAATTACGAGTATGTGTCTGACACAGGTATGTCCAAATTTTTCCCATGTATTTGGAAGGTCCTTAGAGGGTCATATTCCCATATCCATATCCGAATGTTGACTGGACACAAGTACTTCAAAACAAATGAAGAGTCCGAGTAACATAGATATTTATTGCATACACAGTACACGGTACCCGCACTAATAAAGGAAGACCAGCATATTTTACCTATCGTCCTCGCATCTGAACAAACTCTCTTCATACTGATTTCGGCGCATGTGCTTAAAAGAATAATCCTCACTTCCTGAAGTAACGGACACCCAATGATCATTCAGCACTTGAGCACCAAGTTCTGATCTCTGACTTGCTATAGGTATCGGATACTGAGACAAACACCAAAAAAATCGAAATTAATACTAAATCAAGCATAGTTTGAAAGTGAAAATTTTAATCAAAAGTTAATACATCATCAGGCAGAAGCCGATAGCTTGGAGTACAACGTTGGCAGTTAGAAAGGTCAAGCTCTTGTATTGATTTGTCCATGTACTTCTCCCTGTATCTCTCCTTTTCCTTAGCGCTGTCTGTTTCCCGTTTCTGCTCTTTATCTTTTTCCTCTGACTTGAATAGCCTTGATGCATTACCACTAAGTGATTCTACAATCAAGAGGTAAACATCATTGCATTATACATATACATATACTTTTGCATATTATATGATTAAACCATGCACACTCAAGTTGATGGAAAATTAGAGAACAGCAAAGAAGAATAAGAAAATGAATAACAAAGAACAAATAAATGAGGCTATGAATTACATACTTTTACTAATGACACCAGCCAGGAGCCCATCTGCAGGAGACATTTAGATTAGAAACAGCCATACCGACAAATAGTAAAATAAAACAACTCAAAGATGAAACTTCATCAATTACCAGTGTTCTCACAACGCTCCAAGAACCGGTTGAACTCAATCATAAGATCAGGATACTTGCCAAGTAAATCAGTCACCTGAATATGCATAAAGCAAGGTAACAATAAAACTGAACTACCACCTGATAAAAGGTAAGAGATGTGCTTCTTGATAATTCTATGAAGACAAGTAGATTGAATGATATGAAAAGTCAAAGATAACTACTGGAGATGTTGTAAAACATACCAAATTTTGCAAATCATTTCGTTTGATTATTCCGTTGCTGTAAATATTAAGGCACTTTAAGAACACTTGGTAGTCATCTGAGCTGCATAGCCTTTCCTTAACTTTCTCACAGAATACGATCCCTTGGTTGCACATGCCTGAGGTTTGAATAGAAAAACCTAAAACTCAAAAGATTGATATATGAAAGACAAGATGTGCACACCCAATCTCATTACACAAGAAACGGAAAATGTTTAAAAACTTCAAAAAACAGACTGAAATGGGATTAAAAACCATTTGGAGAAACACATTCAAAAGGACTACCAAAAATATTTCCCTCAGGTTAAAAAAAACGCCATTTCTATATATATGAGAATGCCCAAATAGAAAATTATTAGAACTGATTTTTCTTTTTTGGACAAAAAAATTATTAGAACTGGTTTTGCTAAGAAGATTAAGATGCAAATTCATGACAGACAAACTAACCTAATATTTCTTCTCACAGACATTGATTGCTTCAAAATAACATGAAACATATGTTATATTCCTATGCAAATTCCTTCAGTCAAAAGCATCATTTATAATTGCACCCAGCATGAGGTAAGCACATGTGATACCGGCTGAGACGCCTAAATAAAACTACAAGCACATTCTCACCAATAAATCATGCTAATGTTTGATGAAGAGAAGCATTGAGAAGAATATATTAAAATTATTTACTAGCAACATATAGAAAAAGAAGAACAAAATTTGTCATCCTAAACACCGTAAATACATATACCTATAATATGCTTTAAAAAAGGGAAGTAAAAGTGATAACTTGCATATTATAACTATATAAAAGCTGTAAAAGAGGTTTCTGGACTCACTTTTTGAAGTATCCTTTTCATCATAAGAAGCAAATCCTTCAATCTTCCTTCCAGTTCTTTTTTTATCAGGAAAATGCTGCATGTTAAAATCCCTATTGTTTTCATGCTCAGGGTCATCCTGATCACGAGTTCTCCGATCCCTAATTTCCTTTTCCACGCGCTTTCTCTGCTCCTTTTGCATTTTCACCATAGCTTTGTCATCTTCCAGGTCTGGACGACCAACACTGAGATCCCGATCAGCATGGGAAGTAATAATCCTCTCCCTCCGACTTTGCTGGAAAAGAAAAGAAAATTGTTGAAATAGCATCTAACAAAAATATAAACATTAAAACCAACAAGTGTTGGGGTGCAGTAGCAAGGCACATTGCACTCCCAAGGGGAGAACAAGGTTCGAACCTTGAAGACAACATTGTTGGGAGGGGCAACCACAAAGCCCAAACATGGACCGTAAAACGGACATGAAAAGTACCAAATTGAAAAGAAGAGTTACCTTGTCCATTTGTATATGCCGCAAGGTGGGTGTTGCAGAGCTTCGCTCGTTATAACGATGAGTTGAGTTTCGACCATTTGGTACTTGTTGAGTCAAAGGTGCTGCTGAAGCATCGGGTAAAAATCTAGCGAACTCCTCAAGCAGATCTGGATGGCCCACGAAAAGAGAAGCAACCTGAAAATAATGAGACCAAAAACATGTACAGTATTTTGAAAAAAGAAGTGTCCAAGAAATTAAGACCCAGTAAGTACCAAAGAGCCAATGAACATTGGTAACAACCCTAATAAGACATTTTACCTCTCTGTAGACCTCATCTATGTCCTTGTGCTCCTTCCGGTACATATTCAAGATATCCAGGAATGACTTATAAACATGCTCGTCATTTTGGAAACGTTTCTGCTTAGTAAAATGGATAAATTAGATGGCTAAACTTGGACAAGAGTAAGGTGGAAGATTATGGCACAATAATTTCACCTTTATTTTGTTTACAAAACTGATTGCTTCATCAAATTCAACAGTCTTTTTTAGTGGAACCTCTTCCTCATCAAGGGTTATTTCATATCCCTTTGGCAGAAAGGTATTAAATCCGTAAATCAAGTTGTTATGCCCTCGGAATAATTCCTTTACTCGGGCAATGACACCAACTGTGTCAGTCCTGTGGAAGACAAAAGACACATTGAACATTTAGTAGTTTAAAGCACGAATCCATCTTCATTAACAAAAGGTTTCCATTTCAAAAGAGGATACCTTTGAGCCTTGAAATCCTTCATGACTTCAAGGAAAATGTCGTACTTCTCCTTTTGATCCTGAAACATCTCCTTGACTTCCTTTAGATACGATAAGGCATCATTTGTAGTCAGTTTCTGCACCGCAACTTCCCCTTCCCCTCCCACTGCTCCACCTCCACTTCCCCGTTCTCCACCTCCACCTGGAATCTGGTTTTGCCCATTGCTTCATAGGTAGAAAATAAAAAAATAAAAAAGAAATTCAGAACCACAACAATTCAGCCAACACTGATAAACAACAAAAAAATTTTGTGATAAACGTAATATGCTTTCAGCAGATGATTACTGTTAAAAAGAACCTGAAATTTTCATCAAATTTAGAAGTAAATTTACAACATATTGCAAAACCAAGTGATATATCCTATTCAGTGTAATGATCCCGTTTTGAAAACCAAGTGATATATTCTATTTTTTAAACAGATTAGAAAAAAAAAGAGCAAATTAAAGGAAAAGAAAACTTCTTACAATTCAGCTTTTGAAGAACCAAAGGGACGTTTAAATTGGGAACCAGAATATATATCATCTCTTAGTCGCTTCATCCTGTAAATAGAAAGGAAAAGTGAATTTTTTTAGTAATCCTTGAAGAAATAAAAAGAAACCCATTTTAACAATATAGTTAAAAGAACTTACTTTCCTCTGAAACAGATCTTACAAGAGGGGGGGGGGGGAAGACAAAGAAACCAAACCAGTTACTTTTTTCTTTTCTGATCCTATATGTTTTGTCTATATTGTTTCGGTTGTGTAAGAGATTTAAGGGAAAAAAGAAACAAAATTGAAGAGACAGTAGAATATATAGGAGCAAGAGAGGAAGTAAAAAGGAGAGTCAAAATCTGAAATGGATTATGTTTGGTTCCTTTTCTTTTGTTTTGCAATGGGATTTTGTGAGAGTTTTAGGATTTTGTGAGAGTTTTAGGGAGAGTTTGATGGGCATTGAGTTTACCTACGCTTAGTGTGTAAATAGCGGTAGCGGTGAGATTAGATATTGTAGTGTGAGACAAAAATAAAAAGTAAGCTAAACGCACCGCATCGCATTTAATCGTCCATCCAAACCCACCCTTAGTTAGTGTTTTAAATTTGGCATGAAGAAGATTTTAGTTGTGTTTCGTTCTTTGTTTTTGAGCTTCTTCGTGGGCTTTTTCTTTTTTAGTTCGAAATTAAACTACAGGCCGAACGAGGGTCTTTCTTTTTTCCTTTCAAATTTTGGGTTGATTTTGGTGAATGATCTTCTCTTAATTAAAACGAAGAAAAAAACATTTGTGGATTGAATTTCATGTTAAGTCTTTTTGAGGTGAAATTGAAGTTCATCGAATTTTATTTTAAAATTTTAAATGTTTGATTTGAAATACAAGTAAAATTGATTGAATTTGTTTTGGATAAATTTGTTTAACTGATGATTGAGTTATAGTTCGATTAGTATGGATGCAGGAGGATGTCGGTTCGAGTGCATTAAAATACATTATCTTCTTATTGATGGGTTATCGAGAGGCTGTGGATAATTTTAGGTATTATATTATAAAGAGCATATATAAACCTATAATGAAGTTGTTAAAAAAAGGGTTTGTTTAGCTTGATTTTCATGAATACAAGCTATTGAGTCGATTGAGAGAAGAATGCAAGTGGATATGAAAACAGTTCACACGGATGATAGGCTTTTAAATATGCATCTATACTTTGCTAATTTATGTGCGTTAATATTTGCATTGTTTTTTCTTTTAATCTTTTAATGATTATATTTGTCATTAAGTATTTTTCTTATGCTATTACTGTGGCTATTCCCTTATATCAAATATATTAATTCTATTATCATTTAACTAAATTATTGTTACATTCATTTTATTCTATTATTACTCTATTCATTTCTTATTCCATTACAACAAACCAAACATACATTAATTTTAAGTTATTTATTTGAGCTTCAAAATATTTTTACTTTTTAGTTATATTTAGAGTGGTCCCGTTTCAAAAATAAAGTTTGGATAATTATTCTATCCACTGGCGATGGAGTACAAAAACTCCACAATTGGGTTTAGGATAATGCTAAGTGTCCTTTTTAATTATTTTACTATACCCTAAAATAAATGGCATCATCTTAAATCCGCTTGTAGAATTTTTTTTATTCCATTGGCCGTGTATAGGATAATAATCCATAAATTTTTAAATATGATTTTTTCCATTGACATTAATTACAGATTTTAAATTGTTAAATATTCTAAATAACTCCTAATCAGAGTTTGATTTATTACTAGACTCTTCATCACTCCAAGTGACACAAAAAGACTTTTTCCTCTTCTTCTTCAAGGTATTTGCACACTCTGCTTGAATGTGGCTAAAACCATGATATTCATGGCACTGGATTCCTTTGTTTTTGTTTTTTGTTGCATCCTTGTTGATGATAACCCTTTTAGACTTCCTTGTTGAGTGTACTTGAATTTGTCAAATCTTTGACTTCATTTGGATTTGAAAACTTTGTTGAAGTTCTTGGTGAGTAGACTAATCTATTCTTGTAAGTCTTCAATGGTTGTGCCAAACTTAGTGGGCACTATCTTTGCCACTTGTAGAGCAATATTTTTTCTCTTTAGATCTACTCATCTTAGCTTCATCAAGATTGATCTCAAAGGTCTTCAGAATCCAACCAGTTCATTAATAAGCATAATATCAATGTCCTTGGCTTCTTCAATGGTAGTAGACTTGATGTTGAACCTATCAGGCAAAGATCGAAGAACTTTCCTTACCAACTTAGCATTGATATATTCCTTACCAAATGCAAAGGCCTAATTAGACAGGTAGTATAACTTAGCATTTGAAGCTTTTGATATTTTTACAATTGTAATGACCCGATTTCTAGTGGTGTTGGAAATTGCAGTTTCGAGACCTTGTTTCTGTAACCGAGTTTGAAAATATTAAATAGAGATATTTACATAGTTACTATATAATTGAATTGAAATTCGGCTAAGTAATTTAGTTAAAATTGTGGTTAATTAAGGCCTAGGGATTAATTTGTAAATTTTTAACTGTTATAAATTTTTAATTAGGAAAAAGCTTAGGGACTTAGATAGCAAATACTCAAAGGGCCAAAATGGTTAATAAACCATTTTTAAAAAAGTGTTATTGGATGGTAATGATGTATGTCTTTTAACTTAAGTAATTAGAGATTAAATAAATAAAACCTAATTAAATATGTTAACTAAGATTAATTAAAAGCTAAAAGTTAACAAAGTGGAAAGAAAGATAAAAATTTTATCATATTCATCATCAAACGCTGAAACCAAAGAAAATAAAATAACAAAAGCTATAGGTTTTCTTATATTCGACCATTCAATTTTAAGTAACTCCCTGGCTATTTTTCTTTAATTTTTATGGAAATTGAATCATGAGAGCTTGATTTAGCTAGCCTATGTACTAATTTGTGAAACTGTTAAAGTTTTAGAAAGTTGTCGTTGTTGATTTCTTGAAGAATTAGGTGTGAAATTGATAGAAATTAAGTTTAGTCTATAAAAATGACTAAATTGTAAAGCTTAATTGTTAGTTTTGTACATTAAGGACCAAATTGAATAAAATGTAAAACTATTACAAAATTTTGGAAGGAATAGAAAGTAGAAGGTCCCTAATGTGTAAATGTGAAATCAGATTTTAATCCAAAACTTTAGATCAAAAGTTATGCTTGTCCCAAATTTAGGGACTAAATTGAATAAATTGTAAAATATGTTTGGTTTTATATTTGAATGTGATTTGGATGGAATTTGATATTATGTTATTGTTGAATTATTATTTGTTGCTAAAAACGACGTTGAGATATCGAGAGGGAAAGGAAAGGCAAGAGTCGACGACAAGTGACTCGAACTTTCAGTTTGTATTTTTATGATTTGGGATCAATTTAATTACTACATATTCATGACATTTTGCATCATATAATGTTGATGTGAGTTTTCAATGGTTATTTGAATTGAATTGCTCTAGTTGAGATTGAATATTGAGACAATGACTAAATTAAATAGAATAGAAAGTAGTATGATTTAATTGATATATAATAATTTGCATGAAATTGAGTTGAAACATGTTATATTACATGATGAATTAATGGTGAATTAGATATGATAAAGTATTAATTGAATCGTATATTGAAATTGGAAATTTGGTTACCATATTAGTTGTTCGGATAAAGTCGAATATAATTTGCATGCTATAGGGTTAGGATATTGATTGAAAACCATCATTATAGAGCAACCCGGGGTGGTAGATTGTATATATAGAGTCATCGCTGTCGGGTAATCCAGCGTGATAGAATATTCAAATTGTGAAAACCATTATTTTCGGGCAACTTGGGGTGACAGATCCACATATTCGTTTTGAGTCCGTGTCTGGTTAATAGGGTTATAAAATAAACATGATGCGACAATATAATATATGAAATGAAATGAACTGAAAATGAGCCCTGGGGGTCAATTGAGTAATAATAAGTCAATAGGCTTGGAAATGGTTGAAATCTTAATATGAAATAGAATATATGAGTTGGTATGTTAGTAATAGTAATGAATAAATATATGTGCCTATACATGATAATATGAATTGGTTAAGTTACTGTGAAATGACTGAGAAATGGTAGGTTAGAATACATACTAGTGATTTGGTATGTAAAGATGATCATATGCATGTTAATATGGTAATGAAAATATTTGGTATGAAACTATATGAGATTTGATTACAAACTACACTAGTTTTGATTGAATGCAATGGTTTTAAATTGTCGGAAAAAATCCAGTTTGAAAATGATTTTCTTGTATAGCAGAAAATAAAAATTTTAAAAATCGACTCGGTTTGTGATATTTATAGCAATAAACCCTAGACCGAAATTGTACCTATGTTTTCGGATAGACGGATCCTGGTTGTTCTCGACTTTCAACCAAATGATCTTCTCCGTTATTATTATACCCTGAATTGCTTTAAGTGTGGATTCAAACAAATCGAATCAAACAAAGAAACTAGAAATAGTTTTCTTTTCTTTTGGGTGAAAACGAAAATTCTCTTCTCAAATAGAAACCGATAGAATTGTTATTCTATAAAAATATATTTAACAGTTGAGAATAAATTCTTTATTTTTTTGCAGAGTAATAATATCTTAGAGTTGTCTAAATAGCCTTACCGTGCCATCTATTCATAGGAAGAGAAGGTACAGCCCTTGCTGAATTGTAGAAGTTTATTTCAACTAGAAAAATGAAATCCTAATTTTACTAGGATGTAGGGGGCAGCAACTCTAGTTAATAATACTAGGGTTTGTCGTCTCCCTTTATTACATAAAGGGTTTTGGGCCTCTTCCACATCGGGTCCAAGTACAAATACTTCGTGGTCTTTTAACCTAATAGTTTATAATTTGATCCAACCCAATATTTGTTTTTCTATTTCTCAAAAAAATTCAATATATTTCCAATCAAATAATTTTCTCAACTCAATTCTAATTCCGTTAAAATTATGACAACTTTACCATAAAAGAATCTATAACAAAATATATTTAATATTTTCACATTTAACGGTTCACTATGACCAAATGATTTATTTCCATTTTTGAACTTCATTTAATTTGAAAAACATAAATTCATTTTTCAGGTCATTTTCATTTTTCTTTTTCATTTTGGAAAAAACCATATTCATTTCCAAATGATTTCATTTCTCCATTTTCATTTTCATTTTGGAGGAAACCTTAATCATTTCCAAATGTTTCTTATTTCTCCATTTCACCATTTTCATTCATTTATGTTCATTTGATTCAACATGCAATTCATTTATGGTTTCAACGAGCTAGTGGAGGGACTAATTAGACATAAGCAATTGAGGCTCAAATAATTTATAATTAAGTTCCAACTTTTTCACCTATTAATTATAAACTCATTTAGTCACGAAATTATTCCACTATAGTATCGTGATTGAGCTCTCCCCAATGATATACCATTACGAAAGCAACTCGATTAGTGCTCGTCTAATAACCTTGTCATAAGTGTGTTTCTGACTATGTGCGCGCATGCGCATAAAACAAACAATTTTATAAAACAAATTTAAAGCGCAGTTTTATTGCAAGCGTACAGGTCAGTTGTAATATTTATAGTTCTGATGGAACACGAAGTATTCCAAGGGGTCAAACCCAAATGAGATGGCGATTGAGTGATAAATAGTGTACACTATAGAGTCAACCGGCTACTGGTATGATTTTATAGTACGACAAATCATAACAAGAAAGTTTTGCAAGGAAATTAAATATGCTAATCTAGGGACCAAATTGTAAAGAGTACAAAACTACAAGATTAAATAATAAATGACTAACGGTGGCTGGTTGATTTCAATGTGGTTCGTCGATCTTTGAATGAGGGAATTAAATCGCTTAAAATACTAAGTGGCTTCATTTTATCTCTCGATCTCAATTTTACCAACTTAGAAAAATTAATCTAGTTTATATCTTGATCTCACCGGTTAATTCGGGACTAATGAATTGGTGCACAACAAGATTATCTCTCGGTCTCTCTTGTCTAGATATTCCTTTAGGGGCGTTAATTCCTAAGTTTTTAGGTCTATTTGATTTAGTTCAATTTATTATGATTTAGCCCCTTGTAAAAAAAATTTTAACTTGCCCACATCTCCATCAACCAACCCCCTTTGAAGTTTAGCTACTCATGTTGATGGACATGGAAATGAAAAATAAAGAAACCACTAAAGTAAAGCTTAACAAAAGTATAAAAGTTTGGATTTTTATGCAAGAAAACTTAAAGAACATGAAACTAAAAGCATTCAAAAAGAAAATCTAAAGCAATAAACATAAAAGGAACAAACTTTAGTTGATTTAAAGTAAAAGAAGTTGAAATACATTAAACTAAAACTAGAAATGTCTTACAACCAAGGTACAAGGACTGAAAGTGTAAATAAACCTAAGCTACAGTGGTAACTAACTTAACTAACACTAAAAACACTAAGAACAAGAAGTAAATGCAGAAAAATAAACTTTAAAACTAAGATAAAAGAAGAGAAAATAAAAACAATAGAAAAGTTGCAGAAAAACTAAGAGAAAACCTAGAAAAACTAAAGCTAAAAACTAAACTAATGTGTGTGTCTCTTCTCCTCAGTCAAAATTAATTATTTTAGGCTGAATGTTGATGAAATTTTGTTGCGCATTGAGTGGACAAAGACTACCTTTTTTATCCAATTTTGTCCCCTTCACGATATTGGTGTTGCGATACCCAGAAGAGGATATCGCGATACCAAGTCAACTTCGAACTTAGGTGTAACAACCCGTTTTTAGTGAAATTAGAACAGTGGTTTTGAGACCACAAATCCGAAGTCAAAAAATTTATTTTATTATTTTATGGTCTACAGCATAATAGAAATACCGTATAAAAATTTCGTTAAGAAATTTTATCATTTGCATGTTCAATTTGATAAAAAAAGACTAAATTGCGTAAAGTGCAAAAGTTGAGTTCTAATAGATAAATGTATTAAATAGCTATAGAACATTAATGTGGAGGTCCTTATATGGTAATTAGCTCATTAGTATGTTAGTGGATGATAATGGCTTGACAATTTTGTAATTTGAATTAATTTTAAAGGTTAATTAAGTAATTAAATAATAAATGATAAGTTATAATAAAATTTAATTTGCTATCATCTTTCTCCATCTTCTTTCACCGATTTTCAAGAGGAAAGGAAGCCATTTTCATCCTTAACATTCGACCATCTTTAATCCTTTAATTAGGTATGCAATTTTATTTTGTTTTTAATGATTTCTATGTTTTCGGGATCGTTGTAGCTTAATCTAGCTAGCCCGGGGACTAATTTGCAAAATTGTTAACTATTAGGGTTTTTCCATTGATGAATATGCATGAGATTGAAATTTGATGATAGAAAATGAATGGTTGTTGCTAGATAAACAACTTTTATAAAGAAATTTTTTATGAAATTGCCAAATAAGGACTAAATTGAAAAATAGAAATTATTATGTAGTGAAATTGTAAAATTGTGAAATATATATGTGCTTCTATTAGTATGTTTATAATTCGACTAGCTTGGGTAGGGATAAAATTAAATGAATTTCATTTTTCGAGCCTAGGGACTAAACTCAAAGAATTAAAAGTATAGGGGCAAAATGATAATTTTTCCAAAAATGTGTGTTGGGCTAAATTGAATATGAATTATATTGAATTGAGTTAAATTCATTCGTATAGATCCTATCAGACCTCATACGGAGTTAGATCGAGGCAAAGAGAAAATCTCAGATTAGTCGCCTCTGTATCTACGTACACTCGTCGAGGTAAGTTCGTGTGATTAAAATGTATATTTTTATGTTTCAATTGATTTATATGTATGTGAATTGTGTAATTGCCATTTATGGATACTGATAGCATATCCAATGATGTACAACGACTACCGAACCCCATTTGAACCTTAGGAATTCGTAGGATACAAATGACATGTCATTAGGGTTACCGATTTCAGCTCGTATGAGCTTACCATTATTCAGCTCAAAAGAGCTTATCGTTTACAACTTGTAAGAGCATACCGATTTAGAGCTCGTATGAGTATACATGTACAGGAATTGACGGATTACAGTTGAGTACACCTCATGTGTACTACCCGCGTATCCAACGATATTCTAAATGGTTCAACGAGCACAGTTCTGTTACGAGATTATATGAGTTCAATATGAACTATTATAGGTATTTACATGAAATACATAAAAGTTGTAACACCCGAACCCGAGACCGACACCGGAGTCGGACACGAGATGTTAACAGACTTTGAAAAATTTTTCCAGACACTGCCCAGTCTGAGTACTAGTCGCTTCAAAAATCATATCTTGAGTTTCACAACTCGAAAATCAGTTTAGTGATTTTTCCCTGAAACTAGACTCATGTCCCCACCTATGTATTTTTTTCTAGAATTTTTGGTTGGGCCAATTAGTACAGTTTATTAGTCAAAGTCTCCCATGTTACAGGGGTCGACTACACTGACCTTTTCCCATTACGACTGGGATATCTCTCTGCACAGAGCTTCAATACTGATGCCGTTTGTTCCTATGGAAACTAGACTCAGAGAGGAATCCATACATATATGGTATGACCCCTAATTATCTCTGGTCCATTTATAGTGAATTTCCAAAGGCGGAACAGGGAATCCAGAAACTGTTCTGGCCCTGTTCCACAAGAACCCGAATATCTCTTACTGTACTGTTCCTATGATTGTTTCGTTACTTCCATATGAAAGTAGATTCATCAAGGTTCGATTACATAATTTATTCACTATTTAATTTCACTCCTACGAATTCTTGTGATTTTTCCAATCCACACCACTGCTGCTATCAGCTTCTGTTTTCAAAGTAAACCTTACCTAATTTGGGGTTTCATGGACCAACTAGGGCCTTGTCATACATAAGCCCACATATGATCATACTTAGCCATTCTAGTGGCTGATCATTTGCTCAACACTTCCATTCCAACTATAGTTACATCATGAAACCATCTATACATTCATAAATACGAATGGTCTAATGCCATACTCCACTTCTACAAGCCATTTTCGCATGGCTGTACACTTATACATTTCATAAAGTACTCGAAAGACAACAATGGGTAGTCCTATACATGCCATATCAAAATCCAACCAAAATAGTACCCAAAAGAGCCTTTGATAGTGTGGGCGACTTCGACTTCAAGATCCCGAGTCCGATAGCTGGAGAACCAAAAATCTATAAAACAGAGGAGCAATGTAACGTGTAAGCAATTTATGCTTAGTAAGTTTGAGCAAGGAATTCCAGCATGCACAAAGAATAGCACACATTTAGCTAAACGGAATATTTCATAATACGCAATTTACCGATATCAAACTTGCTTCACAACATTAACAACCCTTATGTACATACACAATAAACTAACTTGCCGAAGGCCGGTAGCTCGTTTATCAACTGAGCGAACATTTATTTGTAAGGGCTCGATTAAATTCAACACATACGTAACATATCCCCATATTGGGATGTTTTTCGAGTATTCGCTAGAATTTTACAGCAAGCTCATTCATTACCAAATCACGTACCTTCGGGATTTAACCGGATATAGCTCCTCGTTCAAATGCCTTCGGGACATAGCCCGGTTTTAGTAACTCACACAATGCCTTCGGGACATAACCCGGATTTAACAACTCGCACGAATGCCTTCGGGACTTAACCCGGATTTAATAACTCGCACGAATGCCTTCGGGACTTAACCCGGATTTAATAACTCGCACAAATGCCTTCGGGACTTAACCCGGATTTAGTATCTCGCACAAAGGCCTTCAGATCTTAGTCCAGATATATTCACTTAGCACAAAGCCTTCGGGACTTAGCCCGGACAGCATTCAATTAATCATGCACATCTAACAATAATTCATGGCACATTCATATTTCATTTTCATTTGCGAAACTCAAACACAAGGCACATATCGTCCTTGCACATTCGGCTCAATAGCCACACATAGAGCATGATTTAATCACATCGTAATTTAAGCTCTCTTACTCAAGAACTTACCTCGGGTGTTGTCGAACGATTCCGCTAGCTATTCAACCACTTTTTCCTTCCCTTTATCGGATTTATTTCCCCTTTGCTCTTGAGCTTAATCAAACAAATAAATTGATTTCATCATTTAGGCATCAAAAGATGAACACAAGGCACTTAGCCCATATTTATACATTAGACATTAAAGTCTCATACATGCAAAAATCATGCATCAACACAACATATTAGCTAATTTCTTTCCCTTGGCCGAATATGCATGTCTATTTTTGGGGTCGATTTCAACACTTAATACACACATATACACACTAGTAAAGCATCCTCCCCCTTTTCATCAATTTAACACATGCATTGCTCATTAACATGCAAAGTTACATTCGGCCTTAGCACACATCTTGCTAGCCGATTCTTCTCCATTTAGCAACCAATGCACATATGTGCTCACACAAAAATGCTAAAAAGGAGGTTCAAGAATCATCAAGCCATCATCACATGCATCATTAACAAGCTTCATATTTTGCATGCAATGGCATTAACACAACCTCCACCTAGGCCGAATCTTAACTCATCCTCATACCTCATCACCACAACATCAAACATCAACCAAGAATGATGCATCCATGGTCAAGTGCCATTTCCATCACATAGCAAGATTTAGACCATGGGCTAGGTAGAACTCAAGCTAACAACTAAATCATGCATGCATCTCATGGAACATCATCAAACATACCTTAGCCTAGCTACATGCATGGCCGAATCTCTTCACCTTTCTTCTTCTTTCCTCCTTAAAATTTTTGGCCAAGGATGAACCAAAGGATGAGAAATTTTTTCTTTGTTTTTCTTTCTAATTTAGGCTAAATGAAGGTGAGAAAGGATGAACACAAATTTTTTCTCTTTTCTTCTTTAGCTCACGGCAATGGGGGGCAACCACACATTTTTTTTTCTTTTGTTTCCATTTCTTTATTACCCATACTCCTTATTTTATTCTTCCATTAACAAAACATGTTTCATGACATGTTTTGCCCATCATTCCTTGTCATGGCCGGCCACTACTCATTAGGGGGGAATTTGACATGCAAGTCCCCCCTTTGTCCACATGCACTAATAGGTCCTCACACATTGACCTATCACATTTTAGAATTTTCTCACATAAGTCCTATTGACTAAATTCACATGAAATCAACCAAATTGAAGCTTGAAATTTTCACACATTCATAATTACATATTCTAGACAATAAGTATCACATTCAAACATTTGGTGACTCGGTTTAGCGGTCCCGAAACCACTTCCCGACTAGGGTCAACTTTGGGCTGTCACAACTCTCCCCCACTTAAGAAATTTTCGTCCCCGAAAATCTTACCGGTAAATAGGTTTGGGTATCGTTCTTTCATCGAGCTCTCGGTCTCCCAAGTAGCTTCCTCGATCCCGTGTTTGAGCCATAACACCTTTACTAGCGGAACTCTTTTGTTTCGCAACTCCTTCACTTCACGAGCTAGGATACGCATCGGTTCTTCTTCATAGCTCATGTCGACTTGAATTTCAACCTCTGCTGGGCTAATTATGTGCGATGGATCAGATCGATAGCGTCGAAGCATCGAAACATGAAAGACGTCATGAATCTTTTCAAGCTCCGGGGGCAAAATCAATCTATACGCAACCGGGCCAACTCGTTCGGAGATTTCGTACGGCCCAATGAATCTTGGGCTCAACTTGCCCTTACGGCCGAACCTGAGTATCTTTTTCCAAGGTGAAACCTTAAGGAACACTTTGTCTCCCACCTGATACTCGATGTCTTTTCGTTTCAAATCTGCGTACGATTTCTGACGATCCGTGGCTACCTTCAGACTTTCACGGATTACCTTTACTTTCTGTTCAGCATCTCTAATCAAATCAACTCCGAAAATTTTACTTTCACCGAGCTCGGTCCAAAACAATGGTGTACGGCATTTACGACCGTACAAAGCCTCGTAAGGTGCCATCTTAATACTTGATTGAAAACTATTGTTGTAAGCGAATTCAATTAAAGGTAAATACCGTTCCCATGAACTACTGAACTCGAGGATGCAACATCTCAACATATCCTCAAGTATCTGAATTATCCGCTCGGATTGACCATCGGTTTGGGGGTGAAAAGCAGTGCTAAAATGCAGCTTGGTACCCAGAGCTTCTTGCAATTTCTTCCAAAATCGTGAGGTGAATCTCGGATCTCTATCCGACACGATAGAAACAGGTACCCCGTGTAATCTCACAATTTGATAAACGTACAATTCAGCTAGTTTCTCCAATGAAAAATCCGTACGTACGGGGATGAAATGAGCCGACTTAGTCAGTCTATCAACAATAACCCATATCGCATCCTTCTTACTTGCTGACAAGGGCAGTCCGGACACAAAGTCCATTGTGACTCGATCCCATTTCCACTCGGGTATCATGATCGGCTGGAGTAATCCTGAAGGCACTTGATGTTCCGCTTTCACTTGTTGACATGTCAAACATCTCGAAACAAAGTCGGAGATGTCCCGTTTCATACCATGCCACCAAAATTGACGTTTCAAATCGTTGTACATTTTCGTACTCCCCGGGTGAATTGACATTCGGCTACAATGGGCTTCGTTCAGAATCATCGAAATGAGTTCCGAATTCCTTGGAACACACAAACGATTTCTGAACCTCAAACAATCATCATCATCAATTTGAAACTCCGATTCCTCGTTCGGAAAACACTTAGCCCGTTTTGCAACCAATTCATCATCGACTTTCTGAGCTTCACGAATTTGGTGAGTCAGTAATGGTTTAGCTTTTAATTCAGCTACTAACACACTGTCTGGTAGAACAGACAAATGCACGTTCATCGCTCGTAAAGCAAACAATGACTTCCGGCTTAAGGCGTCCGCAACCACGTTAGCCTTTCCCGGGTGGTAATCAATGACAAGCTCGTAATCTTTCAACAACTCAAGCCAACGTCTTTGTCGCAGATTCAAGTCTCGTTGAGTCATCAAATATTTGAGACTTTTGTGATCCGAAAATACATGGCACTTCTCACCAAACAGATAATGTCGCCATATTTTTAAAGCAACACGATGGCAGCTAGTTCGAGATCATGGGTCGGATAATTCCTCTCGTGTGGCTTCAATTGTCTCGACGCATAGGCCACGACTCGACCTTCTTGCATCAATACGCAACCCAACCCAAGTAGGGATGCGTCACTATAGATGACAAACTCTTTACCTGATTCGGGTTGCACCAAAATTGGAGCTTCAGTCAAATGAGTTTTCAGTTGGTCGAAACTTTTCTGACATTTCTCCGTCCACTCGAACTTAACATCCTTTTGAAGTAGCTTCGTCATTGGTGTGGCTATCATCGAGAAACCTTTCACAAATCATCGGTAATAACCGGCGAGCCCCAAAAAGCTCCGAACTTCAGTAACATTTCTCGGAGGTTTCCAGTCAAGTATGGCTGAAATTTTGTTCGGGTCAACTCGAATACCCGACGCGGATACCACATGACCCAAGAAGCTAACCTCTCTTAACCAGAACTCACACTTACTAAACTTAGCATATAACTGCTTATCCCGCAAAATTTGCAGCACTAGCCTCAGATGCTCAGCATGTTCGGTCTCGTCTCTTGAATAGACCAAAATGTCATCAATGAACACCACTACGAACCGATCCAAATACGGCCTGAAGATCCGATTCATCAAATCCATAAATACTGCAGGGGCATTAGTGAGCCCAACGGCATCACTAAGAATTCGTAGTGACCATATCTCGTTCTGAAGGCAGTTTTGGGAATATCTGAATCTCGGATTCGCAACTGATAATAGCCCGATCTCAAATCTATTTTTGAGAACACTGAGGCTCCCTTCAGTTGGTCGAACAAATCATCGATGCGCGGCAACGGATATTTGTTCTTTATCGTCACTTTATTCAGCTGACGATAGTCAATGCACAACCTCATGGTTCCGTCCTTCTTTTTCACGAACAATACTGGTGCACCCCAAGGTGAGAAACTTGGTCGAGCGAAACCTCTATCCGTCAGTTCTTGCAACTGAGCTTTCAACTCCTTTAACTCGGTTGGTGCCATACGATACGGAGCTATCGAAATCGGCGTAGTCCCAGGTACAAGCTCAATACCAAACTCTACCTCCCGAACAGGTGGTAAACCCGGTAATTCTTCCGGAAAAACATCTGGGTATTCACAAACCACCGACACAGATTCGGGTTTCTTTTCTAATTCTTTGTCACCAAGTACATACGCAAGGTATGCTTCGCACCCTTTTCTTACATATTTCTGTGCCAACATTGCTGATATTACAGCTGGCATCCCCTCCAAGTCCGCAGACTCAATTCGGACTACTTCGTTATTTGCGCATCTCAAATCAATAGTCTTGCTCTTGCAATTCACAATCGCATCATGCGCGGTCAACCAATCCAAACCAAGGATAACATCAAATTCATCAAACGGCAAAGCATCAAGTTCGCCGGGAAACAGGAACCTCGAATTTCCAGGGGACATTTCTTGCACACTTTGTCGACAAGCACGTAACGACCCAAGGGATTTGACACCCGAATTACGAACTCAGTAGACTCAATAGGTAAAGTCTTACTGGAGGCTAAGGTTTCACATATGTAAGAATGAGTAGAACCGGGGTCAATCAAAGCAATTACATTAGTATCAAAGAGGTGAATGTACCGGTAATAACATCAGGCGAAGAAGCATCCTCGCGGGCACGTATAGCATAAGCTCTAGCAGGCGCACGGGCTTCGGATTGGTTATATCATCTCTAGATCCTCTCTGACCACCACTAGCATTGCCCATATTTCCAGATGGTCTACCTCGAGCAGTGGTAGCACCCGGTCTCCCACTCTGACTTGCATTCTGTCCCCGACAACCTCGGGCAATCTTTAATGAAGTGGTCACTGATCCGCATTTGTAACAGGAGCGGTCAGGAAATCTACAACTCCCCGAATGCCATTTACCGCAATATCGGCATTTCGTCCTGTCTCGACGTTCATTCCCAACACTGGCGACCGAAGTGCATCGTGTACCCACAGGGGGTCGATCACGATCTCGTCCAAAAAGCCCGAAGTGCCTCTAAACTGGCCCGCATCATCTCGAAATCTCTTCGATGTCTGTTGAAGAGACCTTCCCGAGGATCTTTTACGAAACTCTCCAGTTCCCTCATCAACTCTTTGCTTTTCTTTTCTAAGCTCTTCGGCTTTACAAGCTCGTTCAACAAGTACCACGAACTCTCGTATTTCAAGAACGCCAACGAACATTTTTATATCTTCATTCAGCCCATCCTCGAAGCGTTTACACATAATAGCTTCGGACGAAACACATTCCCGAGCGTATTTGCTAAGTCTAACAAATTTTCGCTCGTAATCAGTAACCGACATGGAGCCTTGCTTAAGCTCAAGAAATTCCTTCCGTTTTTGATCAACAAATCTCTGACTGATATACTTTTTCCGAAACTCAGTTTGGAAAAACTCCCAAGTTACTTGCTCTCGGGGCACAATAGAAGTCAGAGTACTCCACCAATAGTAGGCAGAATCACGTAGCAAGGAGATAGCACACTTTAGGCATTCATCGGGTGTACAAGATAGCTCATCGAGTACCCGATAGTGTTGTCAGCCAAAATTCAGCTTGCTCAGCATCATCGCTATCCATAGCCTTAAATTCATAGCCCCATGTTTTCGGATTCTGTCAACTGGGGGCTTATTTGACCTTATTTGGTCCGTTACCGGTGGTATTGTAGGTGCGGGGGTAGTATTTGTCGGGAATGGAGGTTGTGGAACAGCCATATTAGTTCGAATGTATTGGTTAAACCAATCATTCATCACGCTATAGAATGCTTGTCTAGCTTCATCATTCTGATTACTAGCATTAGGTTGAGAGTTGCCGGCACTGTCCCTTGTGCGGGAGCAGGCGCTACACTCTCAAGATCATCAGCTACCTCTCGGTCACGATCGGGATCCATTACTATAAATAAACACATTTACAATTGTCAGAAATCACCACACTATCAAGTAATCACATAAAATGGCATGTATAGCTAGACCCAAAACATTACGGTAGTCCTAGAATCGACTAAACCGTAGCTCTGATACCAATAAAATGTAACACCCCGAACCCGAGACCGACACCGGAGTCGGACACGAGATGTTAACAGACTTTGAAAATTTTTCCAGACACTGCCCAGTCTGAGTACTAGTCACTTCAAAAATCATATCTTGAGTTTCACAACTCGAAAATCAGTTTGTGATTTTTCCCTGAAACAGACTCATGTCCCCACCTATGTATTTTTTTCTAGAATTTTTGGTCGGGCCAATTAGTACAGTTTATTAGTCAAATCTCCCATGTTACAGGGGTCGACTACACTGACCTTTTCCCATTACGACTGGGATATCTCTCTGCACAGAGCTTCAATACTGATGCCGTTTGTTCTATGGAAACTAGACTCAGAGAGGAATCCATACATATATGGTATGACCCCTAATTATCTCTGGTCAATTTATAGTGAATTTCCAAAGGCGGAACAGGAATCCAGAAACTGTTCTGGCCCTGTTCCACAAGAACCCGAATATCTCTTACTGTACTGTTCCTATGATTGTTTCGTTACTTCCATATGAAAGTAGATTCATCAAGGTTCGATTACATAATTTATTCACTATTTAATTCCACTCCTACGAATTCTTGTGATTTTTCCAATCCACACCACTGCTGCTATCAGCTTCTGTTTTCAAAGTAACCTTACCTAATTTGGGGTTTCATGGACCAACTAGGGCCTTGTCATACATAAGCCCACATATGATCATACTTAGCCATTCTAGTGGCTGATCATTTGCTCAACACTTCCATTCCAACTATAGTTACATCATGAAACCATCTATACATTCATAAATACGAATGGTCTAATGCCATACTCCACTTCTACAAGCCATTTTCGCATGGCTGTACACTTATACATTTCATAAAGTACTCGAAAGACAACAATGGGTAGTCCTATACATGCCATAACAAAATCAACCAAAATAGTACCCAAAAGAGCCTTTGATAGTGTGGGCGACTTCGACTTCAAGATCCCGAGTCCGATAGCTGGAGAACCAAAAATCTATAAAACAGAGGAGCAATGTAACGTGTAAGCAATTTATGCTTAGTAAGTTTGAGCAAGGAATTCCAGCATGCACAAAGAATAGCACACATTTAGCTAAACGGAATATTTCATAATACGCAATTTACGATATTAAACTTGCTTCACAACATTAACAACCCTTATGCACATACACAATAACTAACTTGCCGAAGGCCGTAGCTCGTTTATCAACTGAGCGAACATTTATTTGTAAGGGCTCGATTTAATTCAACACATACGTAACATATCCCCATATTGGGATGTTTTTCGAGTATTCGCTGGAATTTTACAGCAAGCTCATTCATTACCAAATCACGTACCTTCGGGATTTAACCGGATATAGCTCCTCGTTCAAATGCCTTCGGGACATAGCCCGGTTTTAGTAACTCACACCATGCCTTCGGGACTAACCCGGATTTAACAACTCGCACGAATGCCTTCGGGACTTAACCCGGCTTTAATAACTCGCACGAATGCCCTCGGGACTTAACCCGGATTTAGTATCTCGCACAAAGGCCTTCGGATCTTAGTCCGATATATTCCTTAGCACAAAGCCTTCGGGACTTAGCCCGGACAGCATTCAATTAATCATGCACATCTAACAATAATTCATGGTACATTCATATTTCATTTTCGTTTCGAAACTCAAACAAAGGCACATATTGTCCTTGCACATTCGGCTCAATAGCCACACATAGAGCATGATTTAATCACATCGTAATTTAAGCTCTCTTACTCAAGAACTTACCTCGGGTGTTGTCGAACGATTCCGCTAGCTATTCAACCACTTTTTCCTTCCCTTTATCGGTTTTATTTCCCCTTTGCTCTTGAGCTTAATCAAACAAATAAATTGATTTCATCATTTAGGCATCAAAAGATGAACACAAGGCACTTAGCCCATATTTATACATTAGACATTAAAGTCTCATACATGCAAAAATCATGCATCAACACAACATATTAGCTAATTTCTTTGCCCTTGGCCGAATATGCATGTCCATTTTTGGGGTCGATTTCAACACTTAATACACACATATACACACTAGTAAGGCATCCTCCCCCTTTTCATCAATTTAACACATGCATTGCTCATTAACATGCAAAGTTACATTCGGCCTTAGCACACATCTTGCTAGCCGATTCTTCTCCATTTAGCAACCAATGCACATATGTGCTCACACAAAAAAAATGCTAAAAAGGAGGTTCAAGAATCATCAAGCCATCATCACATGCATCATTAACAAGCTTCATATTTTGCATGCAATGGCATTAACACAACCTCCACCTAGGCCGAATCTTAACTCATCCTCATGCCTCATCACCACAACATCAAACATCAACCAAGAATGATTCATCCATGGTCAAGTGCCATTTCCATCACATAGCAAGATTTAGACCATGGGTTAGGTAGAACTCAAGCTAACAACTAAAACATGCATGCCTCTCATGGAACATCATCAAACATACCTTAGCCTAGCTACATGCATGGCCGAATCTCTTCACCTTTCTTCTTCTTTCCTCCTTAAAATTTTTGGCCAAGGATGAACCAAAGGATGAGAAAATTTTTCTTTGTTTTTTTTTTCTAGTTTTTGGCAAGCATGAAGATGAGAAAAGGATGAACAAAATCCCCCCTTTCTCTTCTTTAGCTCACGGCAATGGGGGGACAAACACTACACACACATTTTTTTTTCTTTTGTTTTCCATTTCTTTATTACCCATACTCCTTATTTTATTCTTCCACTAACAAAACATGTTTCATGACATGTTTTGCCCATCCTTCCTTGTCATGGCCGGCCACTACTCATTAGGGGGGGAATTTGACATGCAAGTCCCCCTTTGTCCTCATGCACTAATAGGTCCTCACACATTGACCTATCACATTTTAGAATTTTCTCACATAAGTCCTATTGACTAAATTCACATGAAATCAACCAAATTGAAGCTTGAAATTTTCACACATTCATAATTACATATTCTACACAATAAGTATCACATTCAAACATTTCGGTGACTCGGTTTAGCGGTCCCGAAACCACTTCCCGACTAGGGTCAACTTTGGGCTGTCACACCTTGAGCTACTCAAGGTCTGCACACAAAGTCAGTACCGGGACCCACATTACGTAATTCACTTATCTTTTGAACTCAAACTCAACTCATGAGTTCAGACCACTCAATTTCTCATGACTCATATTTTATATCTTATAATATTTCCGAGGTTCGACAGGATCTCGTGTCTAACCTGATGTTGTCGCACTTGTTCATATTGTGGATTACTCTTATTTCACACTACTTATACTTTTATGGTATCAAGTAAGATTATGATAGATAAAAAATATATAAAACATTTAAAAGTAAGATACAATAACACATTATTTACATATGTACTTACCTCGGCACAAAATAATAGAAACGAGCCTAATCCTCGTAAATTTTGTTCTTCCCTCAATCAAGACTCGAATCACGTTTCTATTGATCTAAAATTTCAAAAGTTAGCTTATTTAATACACAAATCATTCAATTCAACTTAAGACTCATACTTTGGTAAAATGATCATTTTTCCTTTGAACTTCACAAAAATTATGATTTTACCCCTAGGCCCAAAAATTAAAATTTATCGAATTTCCTTATTAGCCAAGCCTAACAGACCATTTATTTCTCTAATAACCACCCCAAATTCTCAAAATTTCACAACATTACTATCTATTTTACAAACTTTACAAAATGGTCCTATTAGGGTTTTCATGAGAAGTCCCTTCACAAAAGTTGTTCACTCAACAACCAAGACTCATTTTTTTCCATAACTCAGCAAACATACAAATACTTTCATGATAAGGCCCTAGAATATCAATCATTTGACAAAATAGTCCCTTCAATAGCTAGATTAAGCTTTAGGGGTCCTAAAAGTACAAAAATTATCAAAAATAACCCTCAAATTGACTTACTTGCAAGAGGCTAGCTTGGCTAAAATTTCAAGGCTTCAAAACCCTTATTTTTGCTGAGAATTTCAGTGAAGAAGAAGAGATGTAATGGGTGATATCACCTTTTCTTATTTTATTTCTTTTTAGTCAAACAAGTTACCAAATTTTTACCTAACATTGACTAGCCTAATTCTTTATCCCTATGGCCGGCCATGCTGCATTTTAAGGGTCTATTTTCCATTTAAAGACCTTAAATTTTCACTCTCTAGCTATTTGGTATGTCTATCAAGTGAAATTGAACTTTTACTTTTTATGCGATTTAGTACTTTTTCGCGATTAAGCTACAAACGCTAAAATTAATTCGCCAAAATTTTCATGCACCATTATAAACATGTCGTCACACATAAAATAATATTAAAATAATTTCTCTATCTTTGGAATAGTGGTTCTGAAACCACTGTTCCTACTAGGCCCAAAATCGAGCTGTTACAACTCTTCCCCTTAGGGATTTTCGTCCCCGAAAATTTTACCGGTGAATAAGTTCCAGTATTGATCTCTCATAGTCTCTTCAGTTTCCCACGTGGCCTCTTCGACTCCGTGTCTCTTCCATAACACTTTCACAAGGGGAATGCTCTTTTTCATTAATCACTTAACTTCTCGAACTAGAATCTTAACGGGTTCCTCTCCATAAGACATGTCCAATCTAATCTCTACTTCAGTCAAAGAAATCACATGTGATGGGTCGGAGCAGTATCGGCGTAACATGGACACATGGAACACGTTGTGGATCTTTTCCAATTCTGATGGTAAGGCTAACCGATAAGTTACCGATCCTATTTTCTCTATCACCTTATAAGGTCTAATAAAATGCGGACTCAATTTACCCTTTTTACCAAATCTGAGAACCTTTTTCCAAGGAGACACTCTCAAAATACTGTCGCCAACCTAAAATTTGATCTCCTTTCGTTTCAAATCCGCGTAGGATTTTTGTCTATCCAAAGGGCCTTTAAATAATTATGAATCACTTTAACTTTTTCTTCAGTATCCTTTATTAAATCGACCCCGTGAATCCGATTCTCTCTAAGCTCGGTCCAATACAAAGGTATTTAGCACTTACGCCCATACAAGGTTTCGTAAGGTGCCATTTTCAAAATCGACTGATAGCTATTGTTATAGGAGAATTCGACCAGCGGTAGATACTTCTCCCAACTGCCTTGGAACTCCATGACACGACAATGCAACATATCCTCAAAGGTGTGAATTACTCTCTCCGACTGATCGTTGGTTTGCGGATGGAAAGCTATGCTAAAATTCAACTTTGTCCCCAAAGCTTCTTGCAACTTCTTCCAAAACCTCGAAGTAAACCTTGGGTCCCTATCCGAGATAATCGACAAGGGTACTCCATGAAGCCTCACAATCTCAGAAATGTACAGGTCGGCTAGTTTATCAAGTGAGAAGTCCATTCGCACTGGGACAAAGTGAGCCGACTTTGTTAGTCGATCAACCATAACCCATACGGCATCTTTCTTTCTTGGAGTTATCGAAAAACCCGTTACAAAATTCATAGTAATTTGAACCCACTTCCACTCGGAGACCATGATAGACTGAAGTAAACCCGAAGGTACTTGGCGTTCGGCTTTCACTTGATGGCACACTAAGCATTTTGATACAAACTTCGAAATGTCTCTTTTCATCCCTGGCCACTAATACATTTTCTTCAAATCATTGTACATTTTCGTGATTTCGGGGTGTACTGACAAACAACCACTATATGCCTCGATTAAAATTTTTCGAATCAATTCATTATCCTTAGGAACACAAATCCTATCCCGAAACTTCAAGCAACCAGTAGAATCAATATGAAAATTTGATTCAATACCCGTTTCACACTGAGTTCTCTTAGCTAACAATTCACTGTCACTCATCTGAACTTTACGAATTTCATGGAGAGACGTCGGTCTAGCTTTTAACTCAGCTAGAATCAAACCATCCTCTAACAAGGCCAATTGGGCGTTCATTGCCCTCAGTGCAAATAATGATTTTTGATCGTGATATTTCGTGATAGGTTTTAAATAATTATAATTAATCATTCTTGAAACTAACTATTATCGTGATGTAGGTAGGTGTACCTATCAAATAGTAGTATAGTTTTAGCAAGACCGGATTGTCGAACCCAAAGGAACTAAAAGTACTAGTAATGACTGTCTTTTATTATCTAGCCTAAGAATAATGGGGTTTTATTTTTAACTAACTAATTATCTAAACTAAGAACTCACAGAGAATAGAATTAGGGAATTGCTTTTGGGAAAATCGATTGAATTAAGATAATACCTAAGGAAAAATCCACCTATACTTTACTTGTTATTATGGCTCCGAATCGGACGATTTATTCATTCAACTTGTTCCATAGAGAACAAGAGATCCCTAAGTAATATTATTATCCCTATTCAAGGCTTAGTAACGTCTAATCCCTAGATTGAATAACCGAGACTTTTCTCTAATTAACACTCTAAGGTTGCATTAACTCGATCTATGGATCCCCTTATTAGGTTTCACCCTAATTTGGAAAAATCTTGTCACCCTATGTCTAAGCGCGCAATCAACTCCGCTTAATTATGATAAATGTACCCTTAGATAGGGTCTATTCCTCCTCTGAATAAGAGCTTATCTTGAATCAGTATCCTGGGATATCAAAACAAGAATTAAAAATACATAATTAAGAACAAGTTAAATATTTATCATACAATTCAGAAAATAATAACAAGATTCATCTTAGGTTTCATTCCCCTTAGGTATTTAGGGGATTTAGTTCATAACTAAATAAGAGAACATCTCAGAAAAATAAAGAATACAAAACATAAAGAAAACCCAAAACTCCTGAAGGGGAATTGAGGAGAGATCTTCAGTCTTGATGATGAATATGGCTTCTCAGATGAATCAATCGGATTCCTTGGAGTAATTCCTTACTCCCTATTCTGTGTGTCCCCTTTTCTCCTCTTCTAGGGTGTATTTATAGCCTTTGGAATGCCTTTTAGCCCTCAAAATTAGCCTTTTCAGAATTGGATTCAACTTGGGCTCGGCAGGGACACGCCCGTGTGCGATTACTTCAGGCCATGTTCGAGCCTGTTAGGATGGCACAGGTGTGTGCTATACCCATGTGAGTTGTGCTTAGATTCTGTCAGATTGACACGGCTGTGTGGTCTACCCGTGTGAGGAAGTCTAGGCCGTGTTAAGTTCGTACTTTGGCCCATTTTCTCTGTTTTTGGCCCATTTCTCATTCCTTTCGCTCTCCTATGCTCTCCTAAGTTTAAAACATGAAATTAAAGCATTAGGAGCATCAAATTCACCAATTCTAATGAGAAATCATCCATAAAATGCATTAAACATGGGGTAAAAATATGTATAATTTACGGTTTATCAAATACCCCCACACTTAAGCATTTGCTTATTCTCAAGCAAAATCCTCAACTCATAATCAAAATAAATTCTCCTCAACTTATAATTCTTATCGATAATATCTCAAAATAATCCATAGGTAATTATACATTGAGAATTCAATTAAAAAGACATAAAAGTTTCAAACATTCCAAGTTGAGTATTCAATCATGCAAACTAGGTGTCTCTCCGCATCAAGTAATTACCTTTGATTCAGAATATCACAGAGTTTCACATCCTCACTAAAGATTCACTCAAATCATTCGAGGTGTTTAAAGACATTAAATAAAGCACTCTATAGTCAATAATGAAAAGTTATTACCATAGGCTTGCATGAAAATCAAATCTCCATCACTATAATTTAAGATGATACATCAATCAAAAGGTCTTTAGAGGATTGTAGTGCGGCTTGGTTAGGGGGTGTGGTCACAAACTGAAAGAAAGGGTTAGAATCGAGATTGAATTGAAAAATTGCCTAAATAGAAAAAGAGTTAATCTTCACTTGCGTACAATAGAGCTTCTCTCAGAATATGAAATTATAGATATGTATACATAGTTTTTTTTTAAGAAAAAGTTAAATATTGATAGACTAACTTATTACAAACAAGACATAGCTAAGAAATTTCCTCAACTGAAATCTTGACAAAATAGGGATTAAATTAGGGAATTTCAACAATAATGGGTTAAAGGTTAATATTAAGGGTAATACAAGAAATGGCTTGTTAGGCTCTAGGGGGTTTACTAGGGGTTAATTGTGGAGGTAGGCTTTTCATGGCATGAGTGGTTTAATCCCAAGTGCCTTAATCATTTTGATATATCAAACCAAATGGTGTAGTCTCGTCATGCAGAATCAAGCAAGTTCTAGAATAACAGTTCAATACTGACGCACTCAAAGCAATAATAAAAGTGAGCATAAAAGGATTAATAGATGATCAAAAGGCTAAAAAATCTCACAAAAATTATGGCTTTTTGATGTTTAGACTCGTGAATTCCAATTCAAAGTAATACCTAGACTTAGGGAAACAACCTATAATTTTAAATTCTTAAAAATCAACTTATCATGCTTGATTCTTTAATGTCTTAAAGTTTAAACCATCAATGCATAAATGCCTATGTTTTAATTCAAGATATATCAATCAAAATCATAAATCAATTAAAATTTTCCCTAATTATGATATGAGAGTTTTCAAGAGAACAAGGTGATTATTCAGGGTTTTTTTTCTGATAATGAAATAAATACCCCCAACACTTAAGATGTACATTGCCCTCAATGTACAAAGATAGATATTAGAGTATAAAAATAAGATAGGGAGAGAAGTGAAACTTCCTGTATGATGAAATCCTCGAACTGGAGTTCTGGAGAGGAATCGGTTCGAGAGTGGAGGAGGATACTCTGGCGGTCGTAGAGGTTCATTAGGCCATAAGTCTTGCGCCAAAAGAATATTATATCTAGTGGTAGCTATGGTTGTGGTCAATCAGGACATAGTAGTGGTAGAGAACCTTTCCCGGTGGAGTTGTAGTTCCTATGTGACGATGAGCTTAAGAGCTCTATATAATTGTGATAAAATCAAGAACTTTTTAGGGGATATTAGGAAGAATAATTACTCAAAAAAATAACCGAATTTAATAATTAAAAATAAAATTTCTAAAATCTAATAAAATAAAAAGTAGTTTCAATAAAAATTAAAAACATAAAATAAATAAATATTTTTAAACATCTTCATCGCTGGATGGTTCGCGAGGTGGGACTGGCGATGAGATGTGGAAGTGCTGACAAATCTGCTGAAGAGTAGCATCAATGTTGTCAAATCGTTGAAAACACTGCTGCTTCAATCGGGTGAGGCGCTCAAATATGTCAGCATATGAAGCCGCCGCATGAACTGGATGAGAGGGTGGTGGTGGCTGAGTCGGTGGTCCTCGTGTTGTGGTGGGACATCATCAAGAATGTTCTCGTAGACCTCTTCCTCGGTAGGTTGGGCAAGACGATACTGGGGAGGGTAGGTTCCTCGGTGCCTCTCGATCATCCTCATGCTAAACATGCTCGAGATGCCTTGTGGAGACATCTGGCCGATGAGGGTGAGGGATGATTCTTGGGCTGCGGTGTCGAGGAGCCCAAAGTGTCACACGGCCTAGTCACGTAGGGGCCAATGGAGATGACCCCTTTCCGATGCCACTCCGTCTGGTGCTGAATTGCAAGGGAGATGAAATAGGCAAGGTCGATGACGTGCCCTTGCGACATGCACCATAAGAAGTAGATGTCTTGGGTGTTGACGACGCCAGTGCTCTCTCGCCTCCCTATAATCGTGTGAGCTAAAATAGCGTATAAGTACCTCAAGGATGGTAGGAGAACTAATTCCTTGGAGCTGCTAGGATTGGACGAGCCTGTGCTAGGGGCTAAAGTGTGTTAGCACTTCGAGGGAGAGAAATGTATGTGGCGACTGAGAGCATGTAGTTCATTCTCCTCCCTGAACTCCTCTATATATAAGCCTAGTGCCGCACCAAACTTTAGGACGCTTAGCTGGCGGATTAATCTGCCTAGGCAAAATTTAACCATGCCGGGATCATCCTACCTTGTCATTACAGTTTGAATATGGAACGTTGAGCAGAGTTCCATTGTGAGCTCGAGGTATGTCGGCTCGATAATCCCGAAAAATAGCTCCCAAGGGTCGGTGGTTAGGAGAGCCCAAATGCGTCAGCCATCTGAACTTGTTTTATGGCAGCCCAATCAATGTAACGGCCTGCAATTAAGGTTGGAGAGGGTGACGAATTTTTACGGTTGGACCCACGGAAGATGACGCTCCCTTCCTTTTCTTCGAGGCTGGTACGGTGGTTTTCTTTCCTCTTGAAGACGACATGGTACCTGCAATCAGAATCATCAAGTCATCTTGATGAGTGGTCAAAGTAGAAGGAATACAATTTGAATTAAAAAGCTGAATTTCACCACAACCAAACATACTAATATAATAATTTCATGACTTTATCATGTATGTAGTAATGGCATATGTAAGACAAAAGAATGAAGCTTTCCTAACAACATGAAATGTATGACAAATAATTTAAAAATGCAAATTACATGAGAGACATTGGCATGGAAATGTCATGAGGATGGGCATGGTAAAGTCATGGGTATGAAGTTTCACTAATCACTTGATTTTAACATGCATTGTATAATAACTAACCTAAGAATGCAAACTAAATGATAAAATAATGAGCAAAATGAAAAATAGTTCAAAAGAAATGAAGATTATGCTAATAATAAGCATTAGTAATGAGTAAAATAGAAGTGAAGGGAGTAAACAAATGCTAAGGGAGAGAGATTGAACGTAAAAAATGAAGTGAAGGCGGCGCACAGGCGTGGCAGGAGGGCCGTGTGGAGTTGCAGCGGCTAGGGTTAGGGTTTTTGAATGGAGAAGAAATTGAATAGTGTAAAGTATTTAAAGATTTGGGGCACAAGGCCATGTCACACGCCCGTGTCCCCCAAATTCAGCCCGTGTGATTCGCGAATTTAAAATTTGGGCGCGTCTGAAATTTAGTACATGCCCGTGTTCCTTGGGCGTGTGGGTTCACACGGCCGTGTCATACGATCATATCTAGCTTCGTTCGCTTCTCCCACACCGTGTGTGCAAGCCCCATGCCCATGTTAATTAACAGGTTTG